>NC_090325.1:63302403-63927403 GCF_035084215.1 Heptranchias perlo | reverse complement strand
TCATTTCTACATTTTACCCTTTTTATATGTGTATCTTCTATGACTATATGTTTACTCCTGACATATCCCCTTGGTAGCTTCTCCCATGCTACCCACAGCCTGAGCAAGAGAGAATGGGGCTTGTCGATATCTAATGGCTTTCCAAGCCAACTGCTAGACACAGTGTGAGGCAGCCTGGTGAAGATTACCTGCCCATTTTCTCTCTTCCTTGCAGCAAGGTTCCCAGCATCCATTTAACCCTTTGCTGCCGCAGTACAACTGAGTTTGGGAGTTGAGAAAACCAGGGGACTGAATCTGCTTGTATTCATTTTTGGTCCTGGTGGCAGTACGTTATATAAAAGCAACAGGAAATATAGCTTGTGGTGTGCTTCAGTGCCTCTCATTTAATTGGGCATGACCTTTGCTGCAATGTAAATACAGCTGGAGAATAAAATACCAGTTCCAGAGTCACATTCCTACTTATTGATCCTAGTACATTGAAACAATATTATTAGATGTGGTTTTAAAGTGTCTCACAGCCCGCGTTATGTTTAGGATGGGAGACGAACCATGCATTGTTTTTGTCACAATTATGTCACATTCAACAGATATGGCAGTTGATTTGAAGCCTACTCGCCCAGCAGAAACTGAGCGGGGGGGGCATTTAAAAATGAGGGGGTTACTTTCCCGCTCATAACTCGAGTGTTTCCTAACATTGCCATTTTAACCTGCAAGATTCTACAGATGGCTGAGGCTGTCACTTAAAGTTGGGGGGGGGGCCTCATAAATTTATGCAAATCAGAGTCTTATCACATCAAAAGTATCCGATTGTATTTTAACTGGGGCCTGAGAGGTAAAGCTGCCGCAGCTTTCCCACTTGGCTGAAGCAGGTCTGCAGACAGAACAGTCCTCCAAGGGAAGTGTAAAACCTTCCTTTGCGGGGCCAGGAAGAGCAGGAGAACTCCTCCAGGCCGCACAAGGAGAGTCACGGTCTCCACTGCCCCAGACTCCCTCCATCTTCCCTTCCTGAAACCTCCTCCCCATGACTTACCTGCTTGCTGGTGAGGCTTCCCTTAGTGCTGGCCTCTCCCTCTCCCATCCAACGACCAGCTACTGCTTTCCGCCCATTTTGGTCGGGCAGCTGACCGACGGTAAGTAGATGAGACCCGGGAGTTAAAATACCCCAGGCCTCAAACTTAGGTCAGCGAGTGCCTTCTGCACTTGCCACGCCCCCACCACTCCAAACCCACTCGAGGTTAAAATCAACCCCACAATTATGCATTTTCATACAACTTGCACTTTGTGTTTGTAAAAAAAAGCAAAAAGAGATTTGAAAACAAAAAAGTTCTGTAAATCTTAAGCGAATCTCAGCAATGACATGAAGGCAAATTAGTTTTTTTTGCAATAGATGCTGACATCTGACAGTACTATTCCCTTAGATATATGTGACTGTTATTGAAAACTCAGGATGTTGCACAAGAAATGAAGGATGTTCTAGATCTTTTAACATGACACAGCATTCCATTCCCAGGACCACACAGGCAGAAATGATAACAGTAATTGCTTTTTCAATTCCATGCACCTTCTCTATTTAACTCTGTAGGAAGAAAGGCCAAACGTGAATAGTTTTTGTAAAAGCACACTGCTGGAATATTAATTTAAAGATGAAGCGAACCAGGAATTGACTTTCCAATTAAATTTTATAAATTCCTGCAGCACAGTACTCTATTTACATGTAAGTAAAGGTGGCATGCTCCCTCGGTAGTATAAGCTTAAAGATACTGAAGGAGAAGTTACCAGATTATCAGCTCATTTCAAGGCAATCTGTGTAAATGGTTCGAAACTATTGATGGAACGTATTCCACATCGTACACAACATACAAAAATGATGGACAGGGAAATACCAGCAGAACTTCTCTCAAGCAAATAGTTCCAGCTTTTTAAGCATGTCAGGGTAGTTGAGCTTTTAAACTGGGATCATTCTCGTGGCTCTCCCAAGAACCTTTTTCCAATGTGAGGGGACCAAAACAGGACTCAGTATTCCAAGTGAGGCCTAACCGAGGTCTTATACAAGGACAATATAGTGCGTTTTGTTTTCAATCGTTCTAGCAAAGCAACTTAATACTCTTATTTGTTTTGGCTATTGTTTCACAGCACTAGTAGTAAACCTTAAGAGAATTATACACCAAAATACTGAGACCAGACTTTAGTTCTGTACCCTGTAGGGTATAGGTATACTTGGCATTGGCCGTGCCCACTTGCATAACACTACATTTATCTAAGTTAAATGCCATTTTCCAAACACAGACCCATTCCCCCATCACCTCAAGATCTGTTTGCAATAGTCTTTTTTTATCCATCGTCCTAACACTCGCACAGATCTTTGTATCATCCGCAAACTTCCAGACCATTCCCCAGATTGTTATTGAAGATCTAAAAAGCAATGGCCCGATCCCTGTGGAATACCACTGGTAACCGATTGCCACCCTCACTTCAAAAAGCAAGTGCAACGGTCATCCATGCAGCTGCTTCCCATCCTAACCGTGAAAACATTTGTCTTGTAAGGGGTGGGCAGAGGTTCCTCTACTCACAATACAGGCAGAAGATCCCAGAAAGAGGAAGCCCCAACGCAGCTGGGTCCCTGCCGTTTTCTGGTGGGTTCCTCTGGTCTCAGAGTAAAATGGGGGTTAATGGGATTAGAAGAGGCAGAACAGAAGTTAATTTTTTGGAAAGTTATTTTTCTTAAAATTACAAGTCCTTATTTTAATAATGTAATTGATGTTGCAGTAATAAAACTACCTCAGGAACCTAAGCAGGATCATTATTGTAATATTAAGCGATTTCTTGGTGTCATGGAGCAGGAGCTGAAAGGTTAAGAAACTGACCAGTCTTTGAGGCGACCTCAGGTCGTGAAAAGCGCTATATGAATGCAAGTTCTTTCTTTTTTTATTATTCGTTCATGGGATGTGGGCGTCGCTGGCGAGCCGGCATTTATTGCCCATCCCTAATTGCCCTTGAGAAGGTGGTGGTGAGCCGCCTTCTTGAACCGCTGCAGTCCGTGTGGTGAAGGTTCTCCCACAGTGCTGTTAGGAAGGGAGTTCCAGGATTTTGACCCAGCGACAATGAAGGAACAGCGATATATTTCCAAGTCGGGATGGTGTGTGACTTGGAGGGGAACGTACAGGTGGTGTTGTTCCCATTTGCCTGCTGCTCTTGTCCTTCTAAGTGGTAGAGGTCGCGGGTTTGGGAGGTGCTGTCGAAGAAGCCTTGGCGAGTTGCTGCAGTGCATCCTGTGGATGGTACACACTGCAGCCACTGTGCGCCGGTGGTGAAGGGAGTGAATGTTTAGGGTGGTGGATGGGATGCCAATCAAGTGGGCTGCTTTGTCCTGGATTGTGTCGAGCTTCTTGAGTGTTGTTGGAGCTGCACTCATCCAAGCAAGTGGAGAGTATTCCATCACACTCCTGACTTGTGCCTTGTAGATGGTGAAAAGGCTTTGAGGAGTCAGGAGGTGAGTCACTCACTGCAGAACACCCAGCTTCTGACCTGCTCTTGTAGTCACAGTATTTATATGGCTGGTCCAGTTAAGTTTCTGGTCAATGGTGACCCCCAGGATGTTGATGGTGGGGGATTCGGTGATGGTAATCCCGTTGAATGTTAAGGGGAGGTGGTTAGACTCTCTCTTGTTGGAGATGGTCATTGCCTGGCACTTGTCTGGCACGAATGTTACTTGCCACTTATCAGCCCAAGCCTGCATGCCGGCTCGGACTGCTTCATTATTTGAGGGGTTGCGAATGGAACTGAACACTGTGCAATCATCAGCGAACATTTCTGACCTTATGATGGAGGGAAGGTCATTGATGAAGCAGCTGAAGATGGTTGGGCCTAGGACACTGCCCTGAGGAACTCCTGCAGCAATGCCCAGGGGCTGAGATGATTGGCCTCCATCAACCACTACCATCTTCCTGTGTGCTAGGTATGACTCCAGCCACTGGAGAGTTTTCCCCCTGATTCCCATTGACTTCAATTTTACTAGGGCTCCTTGGTGCTACACTCGGTCAAATGCTGCCTTCATGTCAAGGGCAGTCACTCTCACCTCACCTTTGGAATTCAGCTCTTTTGTCCATGTTTGGACCAAGGCTGTAATGAGGTCTGGAGCCGAGTGGTCCTGGCGGAACCCAAACTGAGCATCGGTGAGCAGGTTATTGGTGAGTAAGTGCCGCTTGATAGCACTGTCGACGACACCTTCCATCACTTTGCTGATGATTGAGAGTAGACTGATGGGGTGGTAATTGGCCGGATTCTTCTTACTGGAATTCCCAACAAAGAAATGCAAATGGACCAACCTCCAATATTTCTGTATATGCAGATATAATAATGAACCAGTGAGATTCTGCAGCCCACAACTATTAGCAACACCTTTATAATCACTTCTGTAGCTCTGTTGCAATGATTTTAATTACTGATTTAATTTTTAGGTCTTTGAGGCCCCCAAAATTTGACCTCCTTGGTGCCTCACATTTTGCAGACCTTTAAAATTACTCCTATTGCATCTAGTGATGACCTTCAATTTGGCTGCATTGTATTTTTTGTGTAAGTGTATACGCTGGAGGTGAAATATTGTTTTGTCAACACTTTGGAATGTGTCTGTAAGGTAATCTACTCTGGTGCGTGCCTAGTGTAAACATTTCAAATAAGGGAAAATTGCTGCTTGATTTCCTAATTAACGTAGCGCACGCAATACTAATTTGTTATCACTATGCATATGTATTCTTTAATCAGAATTTTTTTAAGATTGCGCTTTATCCATATATGCATGCTTAGGAAAAAACAGTTTGAATTAAGGACTATAAAAATATGTTTGAAGTTGGGAGACAACCTTTTGAAATGGTTAAGTTTTGGCAGAAGTAATTTAAATAGAAAATAAACATCTGGCTTGACCACATAAGGCATTACTGTAAAACCGCCAATTATTCCAGGATCGTCCTCAAGGGCAAAGATAATCCCTGGTTCCTTTTCTGCATAATCAACCATCTTCTTAAACCTCTCTCCCCCTCCTCTCCCACCCTCATTTCAAAAAGCAAGTGCAACGGTCATCTGTGCAGCTGCTTCCCATCCTAACCCCCAAACTCTCCCCAATCTCCCGCCCATACTAGCCCAAAGCACCTGCATTTTTGACACATCTTGCCCATCACCCCCTTGCCCTCTCCAAGCTCATTTTAGACACCCACCTGCTGCTCCCTCATTCCTTTGCTCTGTCAACCACCGAGCACCTAAATCCCCTTCCTACCTATGCTAGCTAGCATTTTCAATGGCTCCCTTTCCTTGGGCACTATCCCTCTCCTCTTCAAAACTGTCTTCACCACACCACCTCAGCCCATCCACTCTCTCCAACTGCACACAAAAACAGAAAATCCTGTAAACATTCAGTAGGTCAGGCAGCATCTGTGGAGAGCATGGACGTTTCAGGTGCTGCCTGGCCTGCTGAGTGTTTCCATCATTTTCTGTTTTTGTTTCAGATTTTCAGCATCTGCAGCATTTTATTTCCTCTCCAACTACATCCCCATCCTCAATCTCCCTTTCCTCTCTAAGGCTCCCAATCTAGTTACTGCCTCCCAGCTCCATGCCCATCTCTCCCAAAATGAGCTTGAATCCCTCCAGTCTGGCCTCTATCCTTCTCACAGCACTGATATGGCACTGGCACAAGTCATGAATGACATCCTTTGTGACTGTGACAATGGTGCTTTACTCCCCTCTTGGCCTTCTCGAGCTCACCGCAATGTTCAATACAGTTGAATAGAGCATCTTTTCCAACGCCTCTCCTTTGTCATACAGCACTGTGTCGCTACCTTTGCATAGTTGCATTGCTACCTATCTGTATGTAACTAGTGCATTACCAGCAATGGTTTCTCTTCCCTCGCCACACCATCACTCTAGGGCCCCCAGGATCATAGGAATTATGAGATGAAAAAAGATCAAGGTCTATCAAGTTTGGCTTCTATCATTCTGGTAGTCGTATGATACAACGATAATAGAGTTTTTGACTAATTGATCTCTATAAATTAGTCCCAGACATGAGTCAAGGAAACCAAGAACCAGAAACCAGAAAACAGACCCAGACATGAGGCAAGGAAACCCCCAGTGGTGGAAAGCTTTGGGAACCATAGTGAACTTACTCCTCACACGTATGCCACACTCACCATATGTCATGCCTCAAATTACTCATAAACTGTATCCTAAAATATGATTTTGAAAGAAATCTATCTAATTTGCATTTTAATGAAGGATCTGCCCTTGTCTTGCTCCTCTTCCTTATCCTTTGGGAACATAATCTGCAGGCATGGGATCACCTTTCACATGTACGTTGAGGAAACCAAGCTCTAACTCACCTGATCCCTAGTTTGCTTCCTGTTGTCAGGTTGTTTGTTTGACTGCAAGTCCTTGCCAACTCACAACTTTCTTAAAGGTCAAATCAGGAAGACTGTTTTTGGCCTCCACCAGAAACTTTGATTCCTTGACACTGTCTCCAACCCTTCTCCAGCCATTCTCTCAGGCTTTAGAAGACTGTTCACATCTTGACATCCTATATGAACCCCAAACTGAGCTTTTAATTCCACATCCTATCCAGCAACCTCCATAACAATGCCCATGTCCACCACTACAATCCTTATGCCTTTGTCACCTTTGGAGTCTATTACCCTATGACCTCCCTGCTGGCTTCTCATCTTCCATAAACTCCAACCTGTCCAAAACCCCGCTGCACACATTCAGTCTCCTACTAAGTCCCATTCGCTCATCAACACTGTCATTGTTGATCTACAGTGGCCCCTAATACATTAAATACAAAATTCCTCATCTATTGATTCCTCCATGGCCTTGCCCCACCCTACCTCCTCAATCCAACTTCTCTTTGACTAAGCTTTAAATCACCCTTTCTAATCTTTCCCTTCTTGGATTGACATCCATTTTCATTACACCTAGTTGTGATGCACCTTGGGATGTTTTTTACATTAAAGGCACTATATAAGTAGCGTAGTGGTTATGTTACTGGGCTAGTAATCCAGAGGCCTAGACTAAAATCCAGAGTCACGAGTTCAAATCCTGCCACGGTGGCTGGCGAATTTAAATTCAATTAATTAAATAAAAAATCTGGAATTAAAATACTAGTATCAGTAATTATAGCCATGAAACTACCGGATTGTCGTAAAAACCCATCTGGTTCACTAATGTCCTTTAGGGAAGGAAACCTGCCGTCCTTACCCGGTCTGGCCTATATGTGACTCCAGACCCACAGCAATGTGGTTGATTCTTAATTGCCCTCTGAAATGGCCTAGCAAGCCACTCAGTTGTAAAATAAAATCTCGCTAGGGATGGGCAATAAATGCCAGCCTTGCCAGCGATGCCCACATCCCGTGAACAAATAAAAAAAATTTTTTTAAAAACTGATTGTTATAATGCCAGGTCATTTCAGAGCACTTTAGTGTCAAAAATAAACTTGAGAACTAGCTAATAATCATTCTAACACTTTGAACAACTGATTCTCAATCACCACTTAGTTAACAAAAGGCTAAGAAATATAATTCTTGTTAGCCTTCCTTGGTGCATTAGTTTAAAGTGGCACAGAAACATTAATAAGTTTTTGAAAAAGACTGATCAGGGTCTAGGAGCCCTGACAATCACCCCTGCAAACCCAAATCCTACCATTATGTGGCAAGGAATGGTGAGTAAACCAATTTGCTGCGCTATCAGGCTAACCTTATTGAATTGGAGGGATAACAGCACAAATGCATAAATGGTATTGTTACTCTGAGCAACATCCAATCTCCAAAGCACAGCAAGGAGTCCTTTATGGAGATGCATCCTATAACTTATTAAGCTTGAGCAGCAGCTGGCATCACTGCAGTGCATCCGCGAGGCTGAGAGCTACATGGCTAACACATTTCAGGAGGTGGTCACCCCACAGCTTAAGAGAGTGCAGGCAGAGAGGGACTGGGTGACCGCCAGACAGACAAGGAGGACCAGGCAGGTAGTGCAAGAGTCCCGAGTGCATCTCACTCTCTAACCAGTATTCAGTTCTGAATAATGGTGAGGGAGAGGGTTCCTCGGGGGAGTGCAGCCAGAGCCAAGACCAAAGCACATGGATGGCTCAGCTGTAAACTTGGGGGGAGGAGAAAGGTCAGGAGAGCAATAGTGATAGGGGATTCTATAGTTAGGGGAACAGACAGGCATTTCTGTGGCTGCAGACGTGATTCCGGGATGGTATGTTGCCTCCCTGGTGCCAGGGTCAAGGATGTCACTAAGCGGTTGCAAAACATCCTGGGGTGGGAGAGTGAACAGCCAGAGGTCGTGGTCCATTTCGGTACCAACGATATAGGTACAAAAATGGATGATGTCCTGCAAGCAGATTTTAAGGAGTTAGGAACGAGATTAAGAAGCAGGACCTCAAAGGTAGTAATCTCTGGATTACTCCCAGTGCCACGCGCTAGTGAGTATAGAAATAGGATAGAGTAGATGAATGCATGGCAGGAGAGATGGTGCAGGAGGGAGAGCTTTAGATTCCTGAGGCATTGGGAACATATTCTGGGGAAGGTAGGATCTGTACAGGCCGGACGGGTTGCACCTCAACGGAGCTGGGACCAATGTCCTCGCGGGGAGGTTCACTAGTACTGTGGGGTGGGGTGGGGGGGGGGGAGGTTTAAACTAATTTGGCATGGGGATGGGCACCAGAATGTAGCATTGGAAAGGAGAAACAAAGGGCACAAAGGATCGGGGGAGAAAGATAGCACTAGAGCAAGTAATAGTACAGTATTAGATGGCATCAGACTAAGAGAGAGTACAAGAAAGTCTAAGATTGATTTACAGTGCATGTGTGTAAACACACGAAGCATGATAAACAAGGTTGGTGAGCTGCAGGAGCAAATAGCCACATGGGAATACAATGTCATGGTGATAACGGAGACCTGGCTCAAAAAAGGGCAGGATTGGGTACTAAATATTCCTGGATACAAGGTGTTCAGGAAAGATAGGGAAGGAAGAAAGGAGGAGGGGTGGTAGTATTGATTAAGGAGAATATTGTAGTACTGGAGAGAGAGGATGTCCTGGAGGGGTCAAGGACAGAATCTATTAGGTTAGAGTTAAGAAATAAAGGAGGTGCCATTACACTATTGGGTGTATTCTATAGGCCACGAACTAGTGGGAAGGATATGGAGGAGCAAATTTGCAGGGAAATTACAGAGAGGTGCAAAAGCTATAGAGTAGTGATAACTGAGGACTTCAACTATCCTAATATAGACTGGGATAACAATAATAATATAAGGGGCAAAGAGGGGGAGGAATTTTTGAAATGTGTTCAGGATAACTTTCTTAACCAGTACGTTTCCGGCCCAATGAAGAATGGGGCATTGCAGTGATGAGGGACTTTAGTTACATGGATAGACTGGAGAAGCTGGGGTTGTTCTCCTTGGAACAGAGAAGGTTGCGAGGAGATTTGATAGAGGTATTCAAAATCATGAAGGGTCTAGACAGAGTAGATAGAGAGAAACTGTTCCCATTGGCGGAAGGTTCAAGAACCAGAGGACAAAGATTTAAGGTGATTGGCAAAAGAACCAAAGGTGACATGAGGAAAAACTTTTTTACACAGTGAATGGTTAGGATCTGGAATGCACTGCCAGAGGGGGTGGTGGAGGCAGATTCAATCATGTCCTTCAAAAGGGAACTGGTTAAGTACTTAAAAGGAAAAAATTTGCAGGGCTACGGGGATAGGGCGGGGGAGTGGGTCTAGCTGGATTGCTCTTGCATAGAGCCGGCGTGGACTCAATGGGCCGAATGGCCTCCTTCCTTGCAGTAACCTTTCTATGATTCTATGCATCAGTGCTGCCTCATGTACTGACAGTGCTAAGCTGCTTCAAGAAGTAGTATTATTTATTTTGACTATTGATTTTTGCTAATGCACAGCTGTTTTAAAGTGACTTCAACTATCCTAATATAGACTGGGATAACAATAATAATATAAGGGACAAAGATGGAGAGGAATTTTTGTCCAGTGTAAATTCACACAGACAGGTCAGTTGAAAAACACTTTGCTGGCCTGTACTGGTGAGCTGAGACACTCAGCAGAAGCTGGCAAGAAAAAATGGCTTCCTGCAGTAGCAATGTTTAAATCAACAAAAAGGCATGATTCCCTCTTAAAAACAGAAACCACCTCTTTGGGTGGGTTGAATCTTCTGGAGACAGCAGTGCTGGCTCATTTACTTTACTGCCATTAAGGTTGGGTTGCAGTGACTGACAGCGTGGGTAAAAAAAAACTGAAGCATCAGTCTTGGCCTCACATTAATGCATGGCTAGGGCTGGGATAATTGTTAATAATAGTGGGTGAAAGTACTGACTATGAAGTGAAGATTAATACACCATTCAGATAACAACTGCTTTCTTTGGAAGCCTTTCTGTAATATAGCCCAGTTTCCTGCTGCTGAGTCTATTAGTAAAGCATGTGTGGCTTTGGTTATCTGGCCATGGATATTCCCTAATGTTGAGAAGAAGCTAAAGATGTTCATAGATGAAAGGAACACCACATGCGAGCAATTCTTTTTTATTTATTCATTCTCTGGATGTAGATGTCACTGGCAAGGATGGCATTTATTGCCTATCCTTAGTTCCCCTGAGAAGGTGGTGGAGGGCCTTCGTGAACCACTGCAGTCCTAATTACAATGGCACTGGTCTGGGAAGTAACAACACGTTCAAGGATTTCCCTGGGAGGTACGAGGACCTCACAGTTCCATTACAGATGAAGTTTTGAAGCACTCTCAAATCAAAGCACTGTCTCTTACATAAACATAAGATGAAATAGCTTGGGCACTCCCTCAGGTACAGGCACTTGAGGTGGGGGGCAGTCAGAAGATCTGCCCTCTTCCATCCTCCACACCCTTCCCCCACCCCCACCCCCCAACTGTTATTTTTTAGCCTCCTCTTCATAGGGCAGAATCCTGGCAGAACCAGGTTTCGCCACATTTTCCAGCCCTGTCCAGGGTCCAAAAGGAATTTTAGGCCCATTACTCTCTACAATCTCTTAGAACAGCCATCACTCTTTAGCTCCTTCCTCACCACATCCTATTTCTAACTGTATCCTTTACCTATCTACTGCACCGTCTTTTCATTTTGCTATATCCTCAATTTTTCTCTTTTTGAGGATGAGTTCCTCTTATTCAAAAAGCACATTCTCTCCTTCCTCTTTTCTTGGGTTTTCTTTCAATAAACACACCAACTGCAGCCAAGAGCTGACAGGCAACCTATCTCAACGCGTCCGTCCGTACACTGTTTAAAACTAACTGCTCGGGTCTAGCACTAATTTTCTCATACCTAGTACGTACAGCTGCGTGGGTCAGATTAGGGGTAGCTTGCGGGACAAGCACAAACTTTGAGTTTCATTGTGCTCCATCACCCTACATCTTTGACCAGGCAGGTAGTGCAGGAGTCCTCTGAGGGTATCTTACTCTCTAACCAGTATTCAGTCCTAATATCTGGCAAATTTTAAGGAGTTAGGAAAGAGATTAAGAAACAGGACCTCAAAAGGTAGTAATCTCTGGATTACTCCCGTGCCACGCACTAGCAACTATAGAAATAGGAGGATGGAGCAGATGAATGCATGGCTGGAGAGATGGTGCAGGAGGGAGGGCTTTAGATTCCTGGGGTATTGGAACCAGTTCTGGGGGAGGTGGGACCTCGAGAGGTCAGACGGGTTGCACCTCAACGAAGCTAGGATATAGCATTGGAAAGGAGAAACAAGTTGCACAAAGGATTGGGAGAGAAATATAGCACTAGAGCAAGAAATAGTATGGTAGTTGATGGGAACAGACTAAGAGAGAGTACAAGAAAGTCTAAAATAGGTTTGCAGTGCATGTGTGTAAATGCACGAAGCGAGGTAAACAAGGTTGGTGAGCTGCAGGTGCAATTAGACACATGGGAACATGATGTTGTGGTGATAACGGAGACCTGGCTCAAAAAAGGGCAGAATTGGGTACTAAATATTTCTGGATACAATGTGTTCAGGAAAGATAGGGAAGGGAAGAAAGGGTGGAGGGGGAGGGTGGTGGCAGTATTGATTAAGGAGAATATTGCAGTGCTGGAGAGAGAGGATGTCCTGGAGGGGTCAAGGACAGAATCTATCTGGTTAGAGTTAACAAACTATAGAGGTGCCATTACACTACTGGGTGTATTATATAGGCCACCAACTAGTGGGAAGGAGATAGAGCAGCAAATTTGCAGGGAAATTACAGAGAGGTGCAAAGGCCATAGAGTTATGGATAACGGGAGACTTCAACAATCCGAATATTGACTGGGAAAGTAACAATAAGGGGCAAAGAGGAGGAGGAATTTTTGAAGTGTCTTCAGGAGAACTTTCTTGACCAGTACATTTTTGTCCCAATGAGGAAGGAGGCATTACTGGACTTGGTTCTGGGGAATGAGGCAGGCCAAGTGGAACAAGTGTCAGTAGAGGAACATTTAGGGAACAGCGATCATAGAATCATAAGGTTTAGAATAGCTATGGAAAAGGACATGAACCACTCTAAAGTAAAAATACTCAATTGGAGGAGTGCCAATTTCAGTGGGATGAGAACAGATCTGGCCCAGGTAAATTGGAACCAAAGATTGGCAGGTAAAACTGTAATTGAACAACAGGCGACCTTTAAGGAGGAGATGGTTCAGGTACAGTCTAGATACATTCCCATGAGGGAGGAAGGTAGGGCAACTAAAGCCAGAGCTCCCTGGATGACAAAAGAAATAGAGAGTAAGATGAAGCAGAAAAAAGGGGCATATGACAGATGTCAGGTTGATAACACAAATGAGAACCAGGCTGAATATAGAAAGTTCAGAGGGGAAGTGAAAAAGGAAATAAGAGGGGCAAAGAGAGAGTACGAGAATAGACTGGCAGCAAACATAAAAGGGAATCCAAAAGTCTTCTAGAGGCACGTAAACAGTAAACGGGTAGTAAGAGGAGGGGTGGGGCCAATTAGGGTCCATGAAGGAGATCTGCTCAGGCAGGTAGAAGGCATGGCCGAGGTACTAAATGAGTACTTTGCATCAGTCTTTACCAAGGAAGAAGACGCTACCAGAGTCTCAGTAAAGGAAGATATAGTTGAGATACTGGATAGGCTAAAAATTGATAGAGGAGGCACTAGAAAGGTTAGCTATATTTAAAGTAGATAAGTCACCTGGTCCGGATGGGATACATCCTAGCTTGCTGAGGGAAATAAGGGTGGAAATTGCAGAGGTACTGGCCATAAGCTTCCAAACATCTTTAGATACGGGTGTGGTGCCAGAGGTCTGGAGAATTGCAAATGTTACACCCTTGTTCAAAAAAAGGGTGTGAGGATAAACCCAGCCACTTCAAGCCAGTCAGTTTAACCTCAGTGGTGGGGAAACTTTTAGAAACGATAATCCGGGACAGAATTAGCAGTCACTTGGACAAGTATGGATTGATTAGGGAAAGCCAGCACGGATTTGTTAAAAGCAAATTGTGTTTAACTAACCTGGTAGAGTTTTTTGATGAGGTAACAGAGAGGATAGATGTGGGCAATGCGGTTGATGTGGTGTATATGGACTTTCAAAAGATGTTTGATAAAGTGCCGCTTAATAGGCTTGTCATCAAGATTGAAGCCCATGGAACAAAAGGGGCAGTAGCAACATGACTACAGAATTGGCTAAGGGACAGGAAACAAGGGGTAGTGGTGAACAGTTGTTTTTCAGACTGGAGGGAGGTGTACAGTGGTGTTCCCCAGGGGTTGGTGCTGGGACCACTGCTTTTCTTGATATATATTAATGAGTTGGACTTGGGTGTACAGGGCACAATTTCAAAATTTTCAGATGACACAAAAATTGGAAGTGTAGTGAACAGTGAGGAGGATAGTGATAGACTTCAAGAGGATATAGACAGGCTGGTGAAATGGGCGGACACGAGGCAGATGAACGCAGAAAAATGCAAAGTGATACATTTCAGTAGGAAGAGCGAGGAGACAATATAAACTAGAGGGCACAACTCTAAAAGGGGTACGGGAACAGAGAGATCTGGGGATATATGTGCACAAACCGTTGAAGGTGGCAGGGCAGGTTGAGAAAACACTTAAGAAAGCATACGGAATCCTGGGCTTTATAAATAGAGGCATAGAGTACAAAAGCAAGGAAGTCATGATGAACCTTTATAAAACACTGGTTCGACCACAACTGGACTATTGTGTCCAGTTCTGGGCACCGCACTTTAGAAAATACATGAAGAGGAGAGAGGGTGCAGAGAAGATTTACTAGAATGATTCCAGGGATGAGGAACTTTAGTTACATGGATAGACTGGAGAAGCTGGGGTTGTTCTCCTTGGAACAGAGAAGATGGAGAGGAGATTTGATAGAGGTATTCAAAATCATGAAGGGTCTAGAGTGTGTAGATGGAGAGAAATTATTCCCATTGGCGGAAGGGTCAAGAACCAGAGGACAAAGATTTAAGGTGATTGGCAAAAGAACCAAAAGGTGACATGAGAAATCACTTTTTTACACAGTGAGTGGTTATGATCCGGAATGCACTGCCAGAGGAGATGGCTGAGGCAGATTCAATCGTGGCTTTCAAAAGGGAACTAGATAAGTACTTGAAAGGAAAAACTTTGCAGGGCTACAGGGAAAGGGCGGGGGAGTGCGACTAGCTGGATTGCTCTTGCACAGAGCCAGCACAGACTTGATGAGTTGAATGGCCTCCTTCCGTGCTGTAACTTATGATTCCATTTAATAGTATGGAAAAGCCATGCAAAATATTAATCTATTTTTCTCTTTCAGGTGCTGACTGACCTGCTCTGCATTTACAGCATTTGTATTTTTTTATTTTTAACATAAGAACATAAAAAATAGGAGCAGGAGTAGGCCAATCGGCCCCTCGAGCCTGCTCCGCCATTCAACAAGATCATGGCTGATCTGATCCTAACCTCAAATCTAAAGAACACAAGAAGTAGGAGCAGGACCCGGCCACTCAACCCCTGGGTCCGCTCCGCCACCCACAGGGCCTTGACCGATCCGAACTCAGCTTCATGTCCAATTTCCTGCCCGCTCCCCGTAACCCCTAATTCCCTTTACTTCTAGGAAACTGTTGATTTCTGTTTTAAATTTATTTAATGATGTAGCTTCCACAGCTTCCTGGGGCAGCAAATTCCACAGATCTACTACCCTCTAAGTGAAGAAGTTTCTCCTCATCTCAGTTTTGAAAGAGCAGCCCCTTATTCTAAGATTATGCCCCCTAGTTCTAGTTTCACCCATCCTTGGGAACATCCTTACCGCATCCACCCGATCAAGCCCCTTCACAATCTTATATGTTTCAATAAGATCACCTCTCATTCTTCTGAACTCCAATGAGAAGAGTCCCAATCTACTCAACCTCTCCTCATATGTCCACCCCCTCATCCCCGGGATTAACTGAGTGAACCTTCTTTGTACTGCCTCGAGAGCAAGTATGTCTTTTCTTAAGTATGGACACCAAAACTGTATGCAGTATTCCAGGTGCGGTCTCATAGCAAGATTTGTTGCTTTACCAAATTGTTTCATTAGTCTTTGGCCTTAGATACAGTTAATATATGCAGGCGTGCATTTAACCAGTAAGCAGCACCACCCCACCCCCACCCCAGCCATCCCTTCCCTGTTTCCTGAATGCAGTGACTCATGCTATTGCACAACTCCACTGGTGCCGACTGCCTTCCGGTACTTTATCCAAGTGGCTGTTCATGTGTGAGCCTTGACAGTGAGTGTCAGCAGGCTATTCAACCATAGCAGGGAGTGAATCACAGTTGTCCCCAATACTGTCCTTAGCTGATGACCACTTTCCCTTTCAGATAGTGATATGGGGCAAAAACACTTGCCAATTTATTTAATGCCCTAGCCCAGGGCCACCAAAACTATTAGTAGCAACGCCACTGTTGAGATTGGCAAAATCAGCACAGACTAAGGATTGAACCTGAAACTTTCCTGTTCTGTATGGCTCCGTGCCCCCCCCCCGCCCCACAAATAAAGCATTTATTTAGTGAGGGAGCCCTGAAAACTACAAACTGCTTACCAGACTTCAGTCACAATATGACCAAAACATAATGGACACTTTTCCCTACGCTAAGATCTAAACACTGATAAATCTTCAGCTGATCTGAAATACCTGGCACAAACTTTAAGAACCAAATATTTTTACTCAAGTATTTAAAATTAGATCACCATCACCAAAAGTACAAAAACAGAAAACCAATAAAAATATGGAGATAAAGAATAAATGTGAGCATAGGACACATTATAATTTCTTAGGAAATGACCTCAAGCCCATCCTGTTTCTGTTGAAGTTGACTAATAGTCATCTCCCTGGTACTATTTATTTCCTGCCTATGCTTCAACATAAACTAGCTTATGGCTTTAAGCATTTCCTTTTAGCAATGAAATTCTTTGACTTTGGCTGACCACAGCAAACATGCACACCAGGATTGCTGCCAGAATTGAGCAACAGGAAAAAAATTGAATGTGTTTTAAAATAATCCAAATATGGTTGAAAAGTGTTAAGGCTTCATGTACAGACTATTTTAGGCTTTCGGTTGGGGGGGGGGGGGCGGGGAACGTGGCTACATCCCAGTTTATTTTCAATGTTTCCATCAAATGTTCAGATTCTGAAATTTGCATGCAAAATTAAGGTGAACAGAAAGACATGCAACAAACATAATGCAGGCTGTTTCCTAGCAGATAGCCTTATGGAGCAGGCCACATTAGATCTTGGATTATCTACGACACATGGTGGTACAGCTTGCTGTCTCCAATAATAAAAGTTTTATTACCTACGGCGATGTAAACAAAGCATGTAGAGAATCCACAATCAATATAATTAATCTAACGAGTTATGCCACATAAATAAATCAGATTTTAATAACCTGTATAACCTAAGCAGACTAATCTTCCTATTTTCGAGTATCACAAATGTGGGGCTACAGCTCTATTTTTCTCATTTGTAATGTTTCATGCACATTTCTTTGATTCCCTCTCTCTCTGGGATTTCTTGCTCTAAACTCTTCCTTGAGCCTGGACTTTTGGCTTGGCCCACTTCCAAGACTCAGGCCTTTAGTTCTCCCTCCCCACCAACCTTTTAGTTCTTTGCCAGTAAGAAGCTTTTTCACTGAATTCCTAGCAGATGGGGATCTGAATTCCGAGCAGTGTCCCCACCAATGTTAGCATTGGTGGGGACACTGGAGTAAAAGGCCTGCTCATCCTCTCAAATGTGATGGTTCAGAGCAGCCAAGGTAAAAAGCAAAAGAGGAGAAAATACCTAAAAAAGTCTCACTCAACAAAAAGACTATGAACTACTATTGTAGAGCCACAGCAGGGTAAATTAAGCCACATGAACTGGCATTTTTTCCCAATCAAAATATGTACCTTGAAGACCAGTGGTATTTGCTTATCTGTTCAGGGATCATTTGCAGCTGCCTTTCTTCATTTTTGGCCTTCAATAGACTTTCTGCCCCATTTGCCTGTTGGTCTTCATTCACTACCTGTTCGACTGTGGGACATTGATCGTGTTGTTCCCTCTCCTTTCAGGCAAGAGAATGCAACTGGGAGTGAGGGTTATCTCAGCTTCCAAGTAGCACACGATAAAAGCTAGTTAAGGTAGCAAAACAGCTACGTCATGCAGACCAGAAGGGTCTTCAGTTTGATCTCCAGGCTGTACTGATCTTAGCCAGTGACAGTAAGAATACCATAATTGGCCTCAGCACTTGAGATAGGAGAAAAAGGGAAAGGGTTTCTACTCCTGCTTGCAATCCAGCAATTCCTGTCGGAAGTACACATAGGTGGATGACAGGTGAGGACAGTTTTGGACTCAACTATGATGATCCCCAAGATCAAATAGCCTAACATCACTCTGTCTATGCTCGTGCATAAAGAATTGCCACTCAAAACAAAGTACAGGTGCTCATAGAACCATACAAGGAATCAGCATCTACAGAAAAGCAGAAGTGTTGGAGAGAGAAGAAGTGGAAAAAGGAAAAAATGGGCAAAAAAATAGAACTATTTAATAGAACCATTGGTTCTTGTTTTCTTCCCCCCACTTCTGGTATGAAGTGCCTAACCTTCACTTAGCAACTGCCCATAATGGCATCGCTGAAAACAGGAACACAATCTGTGGTAAACTGCAGGAGCAGACCCACATCCCGACAGGCTGTGGTGCAGATTCTATTCCGAGCATACACAGGGACACAGCTTTACCTGAAGTACTGCCAGAGCTGACTGCATTTTGTAGTCAATCATGAATCAGAGCTTTTGAAGCAAGCTAAAACTGGACGGGAGCAGGCTGGCTGCACTTAAAAGCTGTACTCTGACTGCCTTTGAAGTAGGCTGACTAGCAGTGGGTTGGGTTCAGTTGCTATATTGTTACCAGCCTGCATTTTGTCCTGGAAAGTGAGCTGTAACAGGAAACATCAGCAGGAGAGCTGATGTTATCTTGCAGATTGCTAGGATTGTTTTTGAAGCAAAGGCTCTACACTAAAGCACCATCAGGTTTCAGCATGGCAACAGACTAAAATAACTGCAAATTGTTAAGTGTTTAACAATAAATTTGTAGGTCTCTACTGGTTGACTTGGGAAATATCAAGCCATATTTGTTGTGCATGTTTTAGTAGTAGATGTATATTTAACAGTAAACAATATTTCTTTAAAACTAAAAGCAAAATACTGCAGAAGCTGGAAATCTAAAATAAAAATAGAAAATGCTGGAGAAGCTCAGCAAGTCAGGCAACATTTGTGGAGAAAGAAACAGAGTTAACGTTTCAGGTCAAAGACCTTTCATTAGAACTGACGAAAAGCGACACGCACGCCCCGAGAATGAAAATAAAAGCCTGCGATATTCACGTTCTCGTCTGGTATTAAGGACCGTCACTTGGACAAAGCATCAGGTGGTGACCAGAAAACTACCTCAGAGTGGAAATTAAATGGATTTAAAATAGTGCACCTAAATTGTAATAGGAATTCTTTCAGTGCAGTCACAAACGGGTGCCGCGTACGACTGCACCAATTCTCCGTCCACCTGTTCAAATCCCTCCATGGCCCTCGCCCCCCCCCCCCTCCCTATCTCTGTAACCTCCTCCAACCCCTACAATTCTCATCCTCCTGTTCAAATCCCTCCATGGCCCTCGCCCTCGCCCCCTCCCCCTCCCCCTCCCTATCTCTGTAACCTCCTCCAGCCCTGCAATTCTCATCCTCCTGTTCAAATCCCTCCATGGCCCTCGCCCCCCCCCCCCCCCCCCCTCCCTATCTCTGTAACCTCCTCCAACCCCTACAATTCTCATCCTCCTGTTCAAATCCCTCCATGGCCCTCGCCCTCGCCCCCTCCCCCTCCCCCTCCCTATCTCTGTAACCTCCTCCAGCCCTGCAATTCTCATCCCCCTGTTCAAATCCCTCCATGGCCCTCGCCCCCCCCCCTCCCTATCTCTGTAACCTCCTCCAGCCCTGCAATTCTCATCCTCCTGTTCAAATCCCTCCATGGCCCTCGCCCCCCCCCCTCCCTATCTCTGTAACCTCCTCCAATCCCTACAATTCTCATCCTCCTGTTCAAATCCCTCCATGGCCCTCGCCCCCCCCCCCCCCTATCTCTGTAACCTCCTCCAATCCCTACAATTCTCATCCACCTGTTCAAATCCCTCCATGGCCCTCGCCCCCCCCCTCCCTATCTCTGTAACCTCCTCCAATCCCTACAATTCTCATCCTCCTGTTCAAATCCCTCCATGGCCCTCGCCCCCTCCCCCTCCCTTTCTCTGTATCCTCCAGCCCCTACAACCCTCCAAGATCTCTGCGCTCCTCCAATTCTGGCCTCTTGCACGTCCCTGATTCCCATCGCTCCACCATTGGCGGCCGTGCCTTCGGCTGCCTGGGCCCTAGGCTCTGAAATTCCCTCCCTAAACCTCTCCCCCCTCTCTCTCCTCCTTTGAGACGCTCCTTAAAACCTCCCTCTTTGGTCGCCTGTCCGAGTATTTCCTTTTGGCTCAGTGTCAGATTTTGTTTGATTTACGCTCCTGTGAATCATCCTTGGCCGTTGACGGCGCTGTGTAAATGCAAGTTGTTGCAGTTTTGCACTACTGAGCTTTGGAACAGGGGAATGAACAGCTTCCAGCATCTGTTGGTGAGGCACAAACTCTGCAGGGGACCTAGGAGCGGGAGGGGGCCGTTCCGCCGTTCAGTGAGGTGGTGGCTGGTCTGTGACCTGACTCCGTATACCCGCCTTGGCCCCGTGTCCTTTGATAACTTTGTTTAACAAAAATCTATCAATCTTAGCTTTAAAATTAACAATTGAGCTACCATCAACTGCCATTTGCGGAAGAGAGTTCCAAACTGCTCCCACCCTTTGGGTGTAGAAGTGTTTCCGAACTTCAGTCCTGGCTCTAATTTTTAGGCTATGTTCCCTAGTCCTGGACTCCCCAACCAGCGGAAATAGTTTCTCTCTATCCAACCTATCAGTTCCCCTTAGTATCTTCAAAACTTCGATTAAAATCATCTAAATTCCAGGGAATACAACCCTAGTTTGTGTAATCAATGAGCCCAGCGACGTGTTTCACCGATAAACCACTTAATCACATTGCGTTTCCTTCCTGAGGGGAGACACACAGAGTCTGCAAAGGGATAAAGACAGGTTAAGTGAGTGGGCAAGAAGGTGGCAGGAGTATAATGTGGGGAAATGTGAGGTTATCACTTTGGTAGGAAGAATAGAAAAACAGAATATTTTTTAAATGGTGAGAAGCTATTAAATGTTGGTGTTCAGAGGGATTTGGGTGTCCTTGTACACAAAGTGCAGAAAGTTAACATACAGGAAATTAGGAAGACAAATGGCACGTTGGCCTTTATTGCAAGGGGGTTGGAGTACAAGAGTAAGGAAGTCTTACTGCAATTGTACAGGGCTTTGGTGAGGCCGCACCTGGAGTACTGTGTGCAGTTTTGGTCTCCTTACCTAAGGAAGGATATATTTGCCTCGGAGGCGGTGCAACAAAGGTTTACTAGATTAATTCCTGGGATGAGAGGGTTGTCCTATGTGGAGAGGTTGAGTAGAATGGGCCGATACTCTCTCAAGTTTAGAAGAATGAGAGGTGTACTCATTGAAACATATAAGATTCTGAGGGGGCTTGACTGGGTAGATACTGAGAGGCTGTTTCCCCCTGGCTGGAGAGTCCAGAACGAGTGGGCATAGTCTCAGGATAAGGGGTCGGCCATTCAAGATTGAGATGAGGAATTTCTTCACTCAGAAGGTTGTAAATTTTTGGAATTCTCCACTCCAGAGGGCTGTGGATGCTCAGACGTTGAATATATTGAAGGCTGAGATCGATAGATTTTTGGACTCTGGGGGAATCAAAGGATATGGGGATCGGGCGGGAAAGTGGAGTTGAGATCGAAGATCAGCCATGATCTGATTGAATGGCGGAGCAGGCTCGAGGGGCCGGATGGCCTACTCCTGCTCCTATTTCTTATGTTCTTATGTTCTTTCACTAATATGAAAGACCCAGATATAAACAAGATATTTTGCATCCATCTTGAAACAAAAACTGAAAATGGAATCTATAACAAGTGAAAATAGGACACAACTGATAGAAATAAAAACACAAAAGAAACAAAAAAGGATAAAAGGTTATCTGGAAGGATATGCTGTTAATTAACCTGACAGCAATGCTCTGGGAGGGGATGACCCAAACCAGAGACTCCCATGTTTCTCAGGGCTATCCAAAAGGAGTTGCCCATGTGCTCAAGGAGGCTCATGGCCTGATTCCTTCCAGGCCAATCCAGACTGAATGGCACTCACTCAGACCCTCAACAATTTGCATTTAGTTAGCACCTTTAACATATAAAAATGTCCCAAGGTACTTCAGAAGAGTCAAAAGAAATGGAAAGCAAACCAAATGATTATTAGAAGTGACCAAAAGCTTGGTCAGAGGGAAGTTTTAAGAAGGGTCTTGAAGGAGGAAAGGGAGATGGAGAGACAAGGGATTCCAAAAGGCACAGCCATCAATGGTGGGGAAGGGAGGAATGCACAGGAGGCCAGGGTCAGAGAAACAGAGTTCAGCATGAGGGTGCTGGAGGAGGTTTCTGAGATAGGGAGGGATGACATAATTAAACACTCAGTTTTGGAGTGACAACACAAAGCTTGATAGCACAATATATCCTCAGTGAATGTCTAGCTCACTACACTACAGAGGTCAAGAAATTTTTGGAAGCTAGGATACAAGTCACACAGCAAAAGAGGATGGAAATCTACATTGAGAACATACACTGCAGCACTGATTAACACAACTCCATGCAAGGGATGTAATCTTTGCGTACCATATTTCTACAAAAATAACCATTTACCAGGAATAACATTGCAATACCAGGTCAGCTACATTATTCTCAAAAGAAATAAACACAGTAAGGAATGGAATAAACAAGCCTGAAACCAAAGGGAGCTTCAATGGGGAAAATCAGCTAGCTCTCTAAAATTATAGATCCATACCAAGAGTAATGGCCAGAATGGGCTTTTTCACATTGACCTGGAAATCTATCATTTGCTACATCTTTGAGTAAAGGCATCATCTGTTCAGTACAAAACCATACAAACTAGAAGCTTCCAGGTATAATTCAGAGTTTAATGAGTTAGTTAATCTCCAAGAGGACTGGTTTGGGCACTGCATTGGTCTCAAAACCTCAGCTAGGGAAGACAAAATCAGCCATGGTTCCTACTGCACACCAATATAAAGGCTGTGTGCACTATCCAAGTGATCGGTTACTGGTTTGACAATATCAGACTTGAACCAATGTTGACTGTGTATTTTTATAACAGTTTGTCAGTAAACAATCTTGTTTTTACAGCTTGAAAAGTGGCAGTAACAAAATTTAGGACACAGTTAACCCAGAGTTGAATTCCATAATGACCCATTTAATTCAGTGTTCTTTTTTAAAGTACTAGAGACAGCTAAAATCATATTCACACATGCAGACCGAAAGGTATATGCCATTGAATACACTGTTTAAAAGTAACTTAATTGCTGGATAAGGTGCCAGCTGCAGAATTGAAACTAGGAAAGGTTCTCTTCTAAAGCCCAACTTCTGTAAACCATATTTTTTTTGGCTTATTTTTGCCTTGAGGCCCCTTCACAAGGAAAGCTAAGTTTAGCTATATGGGAATAACCTGGAGAGTATCCAGTTTAAAGATACAGCAATTACAGAACACTTTGATGATGTAGCCTAATCCAACCCTAGATGGCAAGAATCCAATTCACACTTGACTATATCTGTAACCACTAAAAAACTAAAAAGGGAAAGAGGTCCGCAAGATCTTTAACTGCTACAATCACTAATATAGCATTATACCAGGGAAATAGTGTTAGACAAATCTGTTAGGATGTTTTGAGGATGTAACTGGCAGGGTAGATAAAGGGGAACCAGTGGATGTAGTGTGTTTGGATTTTCAGTGGGCATTCGATGGGGTGCCAAACAAAAGTTTGTTACACAAGATAAGGTCTGATGGGGTTGGGGGTAATATATTGGCATGGTATTAATGGACAGAAAACAGGGTAAGAACAAACAGGTCATTTTCAGGTTGGCAGGTTGTAACTAGTGGGGTGCCGCAGGGATCAGTGCTTGGGCCTCAGCTATTTACAATCTATATTAATGACTTAGATGAAAGTAGTGAGTGTAATGTATCCAAGTTTACTGATAATACAAAGCTAGGTGGGAAAGTAGGCTGTGAGGAGGACACAAAGGGCATGATTTTAAAAGTGAAAAACTGGTGGGTTGGGGGGGGGGCATTCAAAATCGCAACCATTTCAGACCTGCCCGTTTCCAGTTTTCATCGGGGCGGGAGACCAACCCGTTCCCAGGAGGCAGGTCGGGCCTTTAAAACTTTCAAGGAGGCTTTGGGCTTCCATTTTCCCCACAGTTTCTGATTTCAACTCCGGGGGGTCAGGATTCCTGGCCCTTCTCTTTCATGCCACGTGAAAGGCGGCAAGGCCCGAGTCCAACAGTCTAACTTTCTAGCACAGCTTGTGGGCCTAGAGTAGGAGCAGGAGTGTTTCCCACACGCCCAACAAGCCTACCTGCAGTGACCCCCCTCCCCAACAATCGTGGACCCGACCCCCATAACGATCACTGACTCCTGCGATGACCCCCAACAATCGAGAATTCCCGTTACCCCCCCCCCTTAACTGACTCCCCCGTGACAACCCATGCCCCCCTCCATCCATACAAAGACTTACCTGAACACATCCTCTCCCTGGCTGGTCTCCAGTCCATCTTAGACCAGCCTGTCAATCAGGCCGGTCAGTCGGTTAGTATTTCCGGATTTCCCGTCAACAATTTGACCCCCTGTCCCCTGAGAGTCAAAATCATGCCCATAGAGTCTGCAAATGGATATTGCAGGTTAAGTGAGTGGGCAAGAAGGTGGCAGATAGAGTACAATGTGGGGCAATGTGAGGTTATTCACTTAGGTAGGAAGAATAGAAAAACAGAATATTTTTTAAATGGTGAGGAACTATCAAATGTTAGTGTTCAGAGGGGTTTGGGTGTCCTGGTCCACGAAACACAAAGTTAACACACGGTACAGCAAGCAATAAGGCAATTGGTATTTTGGCCTTTATTGCAAGGGGGTTGGAGTACAAGAGGAAGTCTTGCTGCAATCGTGAAGGGCTTTGGTGAGACCACACCTGGAGTACTGTGTACAGTTTGGGTCTCCTTGTCCAAGGAAGGATTTACTCGCCTTACAGGAGGTGCAGCAAAGGTTCACTAGATTGATTCCTGGGATGAGAGGGTTGTCCTGTGAGGAGAGACTCTCTGGAGTTTAGAAGAGAGATGATCTCATTGAAATGTAAAAGATTCTGAGAGGGCTTGACAGGGTAGATGCTAAGAGGCTGTTTCCCCTGGCTAGGAGGTCATAGTCTTAGGATAAGGAGTCGGCTATTCAGGGGTGAGATGAGGAGACATTTCTTCACTCAGAGGGTTGTGAATCTTTGGAATTCTCTACCGCAGAGGGCTGTGGATGCTGAGTTATTAAGTATATTCAAGGCTGAGCTAGATTTTTGAACTCTAGGGGAAATCAAGGGATATGGGGATCGGGCAGGAACGTGGAGTTGAGGTTGAAGGTCAGCCATGATCTGATTGAATGGCGGAGCAGTCTCGAGGGGCCGTATGGCCTACTCCTGCTCCTATTTCTTATGTTCTTATATTATGTCCTACCATAAAGTCCAGAAAGCATGCAGCTAACTCGAGTTTTGTGTTTAGCAGCAAGCCAATAGCTGAAGAACATCAGTTATTCTGCTCACTATGCTAAAAATGAAATACATGAGGTATTTAATTTACACTGGCAAATTATGTAAAATGCTGATTACTAAATGGCAAATGTATCTACTAAATTTACACAGCTAGTGCCACACATATTTTAAAGCAATAAACTGTAATCACAGATGGGGCATTTTAAGATCATATTGAAGGCATACCCCATTATTTGATAATATTGTTCATTCAGTGATCAAGGTAAATGAAATTATCCAAAAACTATGTTTAGCTGCTTTTTAGATTACAGGGTGAAATTGTGCTGTGCAATATTAGTGTACAAGGTGAAAACAAACAGGATAACGGCTCTATTAAAATTGCAAAGGAATTTCACACAAGTTTGCTAAGTGATTGTACACTAGTCACAGTAGCCCCCTCCTCCGGATGTCAATGATCATCGTTATCGGTCAACACTTGGCTATTTTTACAAAACCACAAAATAAAAATCTAAATATCCCATTTGTAAAAAAACACCTGCAGTAATTATAAAATGTTTTATTAGCCAACCAGTGACAATTTTAAATTGATTCCCATGAACAACTCCCCAGAGAAAATAGTCTCCCCTATTCAATATCAAAATCTTCCATAATTTTTAAAAACCTCAAGTCTCATCTTGGCCTTCTGCATGTGATCTGCGTCCAGCGCTGGGAATTTCATTGGGTTGGGGGGTTTGCGTAGGTTGCAGCATGGAAGGAGGCCATTGGCCCATCGAGTCCACGCTGGCTCTATGCAAGAGCAATCCAGCTAGTCCCACTCCCCTGCCCTTTCCCCGTAGCCGTGCAAATTTTTTCCTTTCAAGTATTTATCCAGTTCCCTTTTGAAGGCTATGATGGAGGCAGATTCAACCACCTCCATGGGCAGTGCATTCCAGAACCTAAACACTAGCTGTGTAAAAAAGTTTTTCCTCATGTCATCTTCGGTTATTTTGTCAATCACCTTAAATCTATGCCCTCTGGTTCTTGGCCCTTAATATAAGAACATAAGAAATAGGAGCAGGAGTAGGCCAATCGGCCCCTCGAGCCTGCTCCGCTATTCAATAAGATCATGGCTGATCTGATCCTAACCTCAAATCTAAATTCATGTCCAATTTCCTGCCCGCTCCCCGTAACCCCTAATTCCCTTTACTTCTAGGAAACTGTCTATTTCTGTTTTAAATTTATTTAATGATGTAGCTTCCACAGCTTCCTGGGGCAGCAAATTCCACAGACCAACTACCCTCTGAGTGAAGAAGTTTCTCCTCATCTCAGTTTTGAAAGAGCAGGCCCTTATTCTAAGATCATGCCCCCTCGTTCTAGTTTCACCCATCCTTGGGAACATCCTTACCCCATCCACCCGATCAAGCCCCTTCACAATCTTATATGTTTCAATAAGATCACCTCTCATTCTTCTGAACTCCAATGAGAAGAGTCCCAATCTACTCAACCTCTCCTCATATGTCCGCCCCCTCATCCCCGGGATTAACCGAGTGAACCTTCTTTGTACTGCCTCGAGAGCAAGTATGTCTTTTCTTAAGTATGGACACCAAAACTGTATGCAGTATTCCAGGTGCGGTCTCACCAATACCTTAAATAACTGCAGCAATACCTCCCTGTTTTTATATTCTATCCCCCTAGCAATAAAAGCCAACATTCCGTTGGCCTTCTTGATCACCTGCTGCACCTGCATACTAACTTTTTGATTTTCTTGCACTCGGACCCCCAGATCCCTTTGTGCTGCAGTAGTTTCCAGTTTCTCACCATTAAGATAACTTGCTCTCTGATTTTTCCTGCCAAAGTGCATAACCTCACATTTTCCAATTCCATGACCCTTCTGCCAATGGGAACAGTTTCTCTCTATCTACACTCTTCATGATTTTGAATACCTCTATCAAATCTCCTCACAACCGTCCCTGTTCCAAGGAGAACCACCCCAGCTTCTCCAGTCCATCCACATAACTGAAGTCCCTAATCCTTGGAATCATTCTAGTAAATCGCTTCTGCACCCTCTCCAAGGCCTTCACATCTTTCCTGAAGTGCGGTGCCCAGAACTGGATACATTACTCCAGTTGTGGCCGAACCAGTGTTTTATAAAGGTGCATCATGACTTCCATACTTTTGTAATCTATGCCTCTATTTATAAAGCCCAGGATCCCGTATGCTTTTTTAACCACTTTCTCAACCCTGCTCTGCCACCTTCAACAATTTGTGCACATATACCCCCAGATCTCTCTGTTCCTGTAGTCCTTTCAGAGTTGTGCCCTCTAGTTTATGTTGTCTCTCCTCGTTCTTCCTACCGAAATATATCACTTCGCATTTTTCTTCGTTAAATTTAATCCGGCATGTGTCCGCCCATGCCACCAGCCTGTCTATGTCCTCTTGAAGTCTATCACTATCCTCCTCACTGTTTACTACCCTTCCAAGTTTTGTGTAATCTGCCAATTTTGAAATTGTGCCCTGTACACCCAAGTCCAAGTCATTTATATCAAGAAAAGCAGTGGTCCCAGCACTGACTCCTGGGGAACACCACTGTACAACCTCCCTCCAGTCCGAAAAACAACCAATCACTACTGTTTCCTGTCCCTTAGCCAATTCTGTATCCATGTTGCTACTGCCCCCTTTATTAATTTGCAATTCTCCAGTCTTCTGGCACCACTCCCGTATCTATGGATGTTTGGAAGATTATGGATAGTAACTCTGCAATTTCCACCCTTACTTCCCTCAGTAACCTAGGATGCATCCCATCCGGACTGGGTGACTTATTTGTTTTAAGTACAGCTAGCCTTTCAAATACCTCTTCTTTATCAATTTTTAGCCCATCCAGTATCTCAACTATATCTTCCTTTACGGAGACTCTGGTAGCATCTTCTTCCTTGGTAAAGACAGGTGCAAAGTACTCATTTAGTACCTCAGCCATCCCCTCTGCCTTCTCCCAAATTGGTCACCACAACATCAGATCAGCAGAAACCTCGTTTACGCATCTATATGGGGTTTCTGCCGATCTTCCGAAGTTACGGCAACCAAATTGGGAAAAACCCCTAATTCCTGCTGCAGGTCTGCCAATAGGATATATCAAGTTCTATTCGACCCCAGCTCCCTCCATCATGGTGAGGTGCCTAACCTCTGCTCAGTGTTTTTTCACCATCACTGTACAGATTAACAATTCATCATGAGGAACTGTGGCTGTGAACCCATGTGATATAGCATGGTTAAGAACAAATTAACTGCCGATCTGTGCTTTTGGTCTATTTAAAATAGATTTGCATATCTTGTCAATAGCATTCCCAATTACTAGAGCAGCCCACAAAGCATAGTACTCATGTTGTGCTTCTCAAGTGGCTTAACACTTAACTAGTCAAGTAACAGTCAACACTGTTAGTCCAGCTCTGGAGAACAAGAAACTCGTAATTTAAGCAGGGCAGGGAATTTGTGCAGCCTGGTTCATGGAGATGATCATTTTTGGATTTTCAAAAACAGATTTATAGACCTAGAAAGAAAGCAGAACCAAACTATTTGCCCTTATTTGCAAAAAAACTGATAATTATTGAAGTTTGAAAGCTAACAGTGCAGATATCCACATAAAAACACTCATATTCAGAGACAAAAACAGAAAATCCTGAAGATACTCATGTCAGGCAGTATGTTTCCAATATAAAATCTTTCCTCAGAATTTAGATATCAGATGAACAGGATTTAAGGCAGCACAGAACAAGGGCAAGGGGAGGGGGGGGGGGGGTAGGGAAAACACACACAAAAACCACAGTGGTGTGTGTATATGTTTATTTTTACCCACTTCCCCTTATGTTCCTTCTAAATTCTGTTAATCTGTAATATCTAATTTCTAAGGAAAGAACTTAGATATTACAGATTAACAGAATGTCAACTGAAATATCAACTGTCTCATGTTTTCTCGAACAGATGCTGCCCGACCTATTGAGCATCTCCAGTGTTTTCGTTTTTTGTTTCAGATTTGCAGCATCTGCAGTATTTTGCGTTTTATTCTCAACGATTTGCATTTGTGTAGCATCCCAAGGTCCTTCACAGGAGTGTAGCCAGACAAAAACTGACACTGAGCCAATAAAAGAAACATTAGGACAGGTGACCAAAAGCTTGGTCAAAGAGGTAGGTTTTAAGGAGCATCTTAAAAGGAAAGATGGCGAGGCAGAGAGGTTTAAGGAGGGAATCCCAGAGCTTAGGGCCACCAATGGTGGGGCAAAGCAATTGCAGGATGCACAAGAGGCCAGAGTTGGAGGAACGCAGAAATCTCAGAGGATTGTAGGGCTGGTAGAGGTTACAGAAGTAGGGAGGAGCGAGGCCATGGAGGGATTTGAACACTCAGATTAGAATTTTAAAAATCGAGACATTGATGGAGCGGGAGCCAACGTAGGTCAGCGAGCAAAGGGTGATGGGTGAATGGGACTTTGTGCAAGTTAGGATACGGGCAGCAGAGCTTTGAATGAGCTTAAGCTTATGGAGGGTGGAAGATGGGAGACCAGCCAGAGAGCATTGGAATAATCAAGTCTGGAGGCAATAAAAGTATGGATGAGAATTCTCATATTCAGAGGTTTGAACATTTAGTATGTTAACTTGTGCAGAACTAATGGTCCCAATTTCGAAGCAGTGAGGCCTTAACTAGGTACAATTTCCAATTAGCTTGCTTAAGAGGGGTCACCGATGTATGATTCCCCAACAGTCCAAATGCAAATAGCTGAAATAGAACTAGGTTTGAAATCAAAATAGATCCTGGAAATACTCCAGAGCATGTGGAATATCACAAGAAATAGTACTAACCAACATTTGAGAAAACAAAATCCCAGGCTGGCTAAATTAATTAACACAATGTTTGATATTCTAACTACTGTCTTATCTAATCACTCATGTAGGGCCATAAATCTCAAATATTTAGTGAAAAGAGGGCCTACACAAGGAAAAGTACCTTTACTGGGAGAAAAAAGGTGGCACAGGTTCATGGGCTTTATACAATGGAGAAGACGACCATTTGCAGCACCATCCATCTTCAATATCAAGATGGCTATTTCCACATACCTATTTAGCATTGGGAACCCATCAAGCTAGGCTAGACTCCCACGGTGTGTGGAGGATGTGGAATGAAGGTTGTAATGTTAAATTAATTTTGCTGGTCAAGAATAACATTTAGGAGTTCTTTCTTTTTGGAAGTTTGACCCATGGTTATTCATCTCTTTTAGGTAAATACGTCCAGGAGCATCCACAACAGTGAAAATGCAAATGTTCTGTGGCAAGGGATTCAGTTCAATGAGTCCTACAGAGAGTTGGCAGCTGACTAATGACACTTAATACTGAGAAATGCAAGAGAAGTTAAAATATTCAAAATTACACAATAAACAGCATTCCTTCAAGATAAAGTAGGAAGAAAAGATTGAATGTAACAGTTGTCAAACTTTGGTGGCATTATCCTACAGTTATTACCACATCAAGTGGATCTTCGAATGGGAGCTCTTTATCATAATTCTATGGGATGAACAGAATATCTGATTTTTATATTTAGATTATATTAATGAGGAAAAGTGGAAAAAAGTTACACACATATATGGATTACATCGCCAGCCAAAAAGGCTCCATAAAAGCCTCTGTATTGGAAAATGGTAATACTGGTAAATTAAATCAAGACTCCACCCTGAAAGCATAAATATAGGCCAAATGACTCATTATGCTAAAACTTAAAGCATACAACACAAATGGTATTTGCCAGCTTTTTTTTTTAAACAAAGTTTTATACAAAAGTATGGTTACACAAGATTAAAAGCACACCCAAACTGAATTATAAGTGAATTAAAAAATGACAAGTCAACTCAGTATTATGGTCATTTTTTTTTAATCTATATGTTGCATACAATGACATTCAAATGAAATAGCTTTTTACTCTGTGCAGATGTTTTGTATAAAGAACACTTTCACAGAAAGTCTGACATTTTGGTGCAAGTCTTGTGGATGTATATTTAGTTATTTTATTACATATATCCTGGTTATCAAATAGTTACAATAAAGGAACCATAACAACTTCAGGTAATACAAAAAGCTGTAAACATCTTCATATCCTTGTGGTTTCCCACAAATATCCTCCATAAAGACACTTTTTATGGCTATTTAGGTTACTGCAGAAAAGCACCAGTTACTTTTGCTGACAGGATCATTACTACACAGTGTGAAATTTTAACCATTAGCTAAAAATTCTTCAATTTATTTGCCTTTAGTCAATGGCACTTCAATAACTGTACACTAACCAGTAATTCCTGACTAATTTCAATGTAGCCAATTGCCAAATTAAATTTACATAATTTTAGTTACTTAGTCAAATGTCTTTATGGGTTGGGCAACTTAAATGTACTGCGTTAAAATGAAATATTTCCACTTGCAGATAAGAGAGAAATTCTCTTTAGAAAAAAAAAAGCCACCACTTCTTTGGTTGTTCTGTGCAGGACTGCTAATACTAGTTCTTTTTGTCAGCTACTGTATTCAAAGAGTTCTCTCACACAATGGATAGTATCAACTCCCACCAAGCAACACATTAGCTTTCCTCTTGCTCATTTCAGTTAATATCAGAATACAGTAGCTATGTACTCTCTACAGACAAGGCCTTGTAGTACAACCCAGGGCTGGGGGTGGGAAAGAGGGGCAGGCAAGATAGTATGGGTTGATTCCAATGATTTGTCAAATACAGCATTTAAATTTCAGCAGACATCATTTATTTAAGAATAGATTTCATTTTGTTTACTAATTTAGTCTATTTTCTTATAAATTCATTCTCATCTTGGAATATGGGAAGCAATGCAGGCATGTGATCTGCACATTTTTCAGTTACTGATTATAATCCATACTGAAAATTTCCTCAGTTAAAATTTCTAGGCCAGATATCAAATATTCTGTTAACACAAAACATGCACAAACTCAAGCTTCTGGGAAAAAAAAGTTACCTCATTCCTTCATAATATTTCACACTTTTGTTTTTGAGTCTTCCCTGTCCTTACTTTGACAACTCAGCCAGAGATTACCACCTAATGTGGATAAGTTGCTCTCAAACCTATACATGGTTCCTGCCTGCATAAAGGTTGTGTTCAGAAATAAATAGCATCTCCTGCTTTCCTGAGAAGATTGTAATTTAATTAGTATTTTCTGTGATTGCTGCTGACAGAGAGACATGTAGACTTCCTTCTCTGATAAGTCAGAGGTCAGAATCATTTTCCTTCACTCCCTGGTGCAATTTCAGCAGAGGAAACACATGACACCTCCCACCTTTAACACAAGCTTTTAATAAAACTATAGAAGACAAACAGTGACTCAAAAGGCACATGAGTAACATAGCTGCTCTGGTTGGAATCTGTAAACAAGTTTTAGTCTTTGCATTTCATTTGTTACAGAACAGACTAAAGTCTATTGGTTTCCTCAGCAGTTAGACCAGGCAATATAGAGAACATAGTCAACCCATCCATCCTGCTTCAGGATCACTCACAGGATTTTGGGCCTCATGGTATACCCCAGATAACTTTGTTAAATAAAGCAAAAAGTTAGAAAGTATACACATACTATGTTTTGCAGAACAAAGTTAGTGTGGTAGTAGAAGCATATAGTACATAACATACTTAAATGACCTTCCTCCCAATCCCTCCCCCACACAATTTGGAGTAATTTGCCATGTAACCGACTGCACGTTTTTTTTTACAAAAGATTGTTCAACAGATTTTGATTTGCTAGGTCACCCAAGCTGGGAGCCCAACATGATCTTTAAACGCCAAGGGTGATTCAAGGGTGTTTTGACTGTCAGCTGACCACCTGCATTATTCAGATGTGAAAGGCCACAGTAACAAAAAAGGGACCAGACTGACAGAAGTTAAACACCATCATACTTTTGCAATGCCTCCTCCAACTTCTGAGTCACCTTCTGGTAAAAATGGATCTGCTGCTGAAGAAAATGCTGCATTTGTGTCTTGAAGTCTGACACACGAATATTGTGAAAATGGTGAATCTCTGCCAGTGTGGCAAAAGAAATAGTGTCACAACGTTCACGGACCCCATCTGCCTGGTGCAACTCCATCTTCCCTTCTTCCACGTGCCGTTTACTCTCCTTTACTTTGGTTAGTGCACCTGTTACAAATACAAACCATAGTCAGTCATCTGGGCAAATACATGAAACAGAGAGTTTATGAAAAGAAAGAGATGTTAGAGATTCTAGAAATCCTGAAAGACCATATATAGATAGGTTTCGGGATTCAGCCGGTTGTGATATTCATCAGTCTTTTTTTCTTTAAAAGAATAAACTTTATAGAAAAATCTATTTAATTCAAAATGGGAAGAGTGTTATTCTGGGAGCATGGCTCAGTTGACCAAACATAAAAAGTAAGAATCAGTTATTCTGAGAACATAGTTACTCTCAAGGAAATCCAGTTTCCATAGGTTCTGTACTGTAGGCTCATGAGATCATGCACTATGAAATACACTTGCTGGAAAACCAAAATGACAGTATTCACAGCAGTTCAGTGTATTAACTATGTGAACAGAGTTTCATGCAAGTGTAAACGATTTGATTTAAAATAATACCAGATGACTTACTAAAATTGCAGGGGGAACCCAAGTACTATTCATCAAATTCAGACCACTAAAAGGAAGATTATGGATTTATTAAGCAAAAGGTTTCCTTTCACCTTCTGGATACTGCTAGCAGAATCACATTAATTACAGCAGACCACCAAATGTTGCAAATAAAGCCCCACTGATCACACAAGCGGCAAATGATTCCAGTTTACTTAGCAATAAAAATGTAACACGAAAGTATGTTTCCATAAGCTATTTCCATTTCAAAAGGAACTCTACATTTGTAAAAAAATCTGCTCCCTAAATGGAGCCCCACAGAGAAATGACGACACAATGCAGGAAACACTGATTGCAGAATCCCAAAACCACAGCAAGTCTCCTTACGAGATACAGGAAGATAATCTGCAATGACAAGAATTTATTACAATTATACAGTTAGGTTTAATTATGCAGCCTTCTCCTGGGGCAATCCTTTAACATGGCAACAAAGCAATTTTCTGAATACTAGTTGCTAAACATCACATTCAAATGTGATACCAAAAATAAAGTTGAATTAAAAAGTATGTACAACAATCATGCTACACTACATCATTCACTCTTTGAGTGATTGGTCACTATCTCAGTGTAAACATTGCTTGCAGATGCTGCCTTTTGGCAAGACAAACTTTTGTTGTCTACATGGAAACACTTTGGGCAGGTTAGATGAAATGCAGATATTCAGTATGAATGAAAATCTAGTCAATGCAACATTCACCACCCACAACTTAACAGTACATGCCACATTTTTTTTTTAAAGTATTGGTTTGGGTTCTCTGCTGGCCAACTAACCTGATCAGTCCTCAACAATGAAGTGACACGTCCCCATTACTCTCGTGATTCAAATGGTCACCAGGAAACATCCATTCGGATGGGAACTCGCCAGATTTCTTCCACTAATGGTGCCGCTCTTAAGTGTCAACACTCTCCACTTTGTCTTCATTGGCTTCAGGCAAAGTGCAGGCTGGACAAATTTTTCAGAGAAAAGTAACACTAATTGGAGAACCAGTTATCATAGTAGGTATGGGACAGGAGGCGGCCATTCAGCCCATCGTGCTGGCTCTTTGAAAGGGCTATCCAAATAGTCCCATTCTCCTGCTCTTTCCCTGTAGTCCTGTAAATTTTTGCCCCTTCAAGTATTTATCCAATTCCGTTTTGAAAGGGATTATTGAATCTGCTTCCACCACCCTTTCAATTGTAAACAATTTTACAACACCAAGTTATAGTCCAACAAATTTATTTTAAATTTCACAAGCTTTCGGAGGCTTCCTCCTTCCTCAGGTGAATGGTGTGGAAATGGGGAGACACGTGGCAGATGAAATTTGCCACGTGTTTCCACACCATTCACCTGAGGAAGGAGGAAGCCTCCGAAAGCTTGTGAAATTTAAAATAAATTTGTTGGACTAAAACTTGGTGTTGTAAAATTGTTTACAATTGTCAACCCCAATCCATCACCGGCATCTCCACATCATGACCACCCTTTCAGGCAGTGCATTCCAGATCATTACAACTCGCTGCGTAGAAAAATGTTTCCTCATGTCACCTCTGGCTCTTTTGCCAATCTTAAATCTGTGTCCTCTGGTTACCAATCCTTCTGCCACTAGAAACAGTTTCTCCCTATTTACTCTATCAAAACCCTTCATGATTTTGAACACCTCCATCAAATTTCCCCTTAACCTTCTCTGTTCTAAGGGGAACAACTCCAGTTTATCCAATCTCTCCACATAATTGAATTCCCTCATCCCTGGTACCATTCAAGTAAATCTCTTCTGCACCCTCTCTAAGGCTTTGACATCTTTCGTAAAGTGTGGTGTCCAGAACTGAACACAATACTCCAGCTGAGGCCTAACCAGTGGTTTATAAAGGTTTAGCATTTCTTCCATGCTTTTGTACTCTATGCCTCTATTATTAAAGCCCACAATCCCAAATGCTTTTTTAACAGCCTTCTCAACTTGTCCTGCCGTCTTCAAAGATTTGTGTACATACACCCCCATGTCTCTCTGTTCCTGCACTCCCTTTAAAATTGTACCTTTTAGTTTATATTGCCTCTCCTCATTCTTCCTACCAGAATGCATCACTTCACACTTCTCTGCGTAAAATTTCATCTGCCACGTGTCTCCCCATTTCACCAATCTGTCTATGTCAACCTGAGGTCTATTACTATCCTCCACATTATTTACTACATTTCGAGTTTCGTGTCATCTGCAAACTTTGAAATTATACCCTCTATACCTAAGTCCAGGTCATTAATATGTATCAAAAAGAGCAGTGGTCCTAATACCGTCCTCTGGGAACACCACTGTATACTTCCTGCCAGTCTGAAAAACCATTCACCACTACTCTGCTTTCTGTCCCTTAGCCAATTTTGTATTCCAGACTATTCTTTCCAGAAACAGGCTAGAGGATAGCATTGGTGGATACTTAGTGGCAAGTTTCAGTCTGCAATCTCAGTCTCAGCCACAGGTGGCATCCAGGACAAGATGACTTTTCAGGACAGTGAGACACAAATAGGCAGATAAAGATAGTAATTAAACTCATCATTTCTCACAAGTTCCAGGTTCAAACTAATGCAATAAAACTATATAATTTCATTACATGGCAATAAATGGTGCACAAAGAAATATGGCAAGATTTCAAAGCAAGAAGCAAATATTTTTGATTTCATGCAAAACTGTGATTACAACACACAATGCCAAATTACTCAAAAAGGAGAGAAAAAAGGGAAGAGAAAAAAGTATAGAAGTGAAAAAAGATGTGTGAAACAAAAGACAAAAAGAGGTGTTGTAAAGTAGGCAAATGCTGCAGCCAATTTGCACATAGCGTGGTCCCACAAACAGCAAAGAGACAAATGACTAAATCTTTTTAGTGATGTTAGTTGAAGGATAAATGTTGACCAGGCCACTGGGAAAGCTCCCCTGTTCTTTGAAAAGTACCATGGGATCTTTTACATCTACCTGAGGGGGCAGACAGGGTTTAATGTCTTATGCATAAGGTATCATGTACGGCAGTGCAGCACCCCCTTTATTATTAAGGAAGAAAATAATGGTTTTACCATCAATTTTGCTGAGTTTCACAAACAAACAACCAAACAACCAGTCACTTTCTAGTTCACATGAGGACCCTTGAGTAGGAACTCCCTCCGTCCTACAGCATTCCAGTGATGCCTAACATAAGAAACATCACAAGGTGGCTCAAATGCAAACATGCTTTGAGAAAGGGGGGGGGGGGGGGGGGGAAGAAAAGCAGCCACAAAATTACCCAACCCCAGAAAACCATGTTACAGACTGGGAAACATCAAAGAAATTCCCAGGACTTTTCTTTCCTGCTATAAAAAAGGCACATTGCTTTGAACCAAAAAAACTTTTCTTGCCTTTAACAAATAAAAGCTAGGGTAGATAGAATGTGGGGAATTAAAGACAAAAACTTTAACAAACCTACTAATCAGCCTTGGCTCAGTGGTAGCACAGATCTGATCACTTACCTCATTGCTATTTGTGGGATCTTGCTGTGTGCAAATTAACAGCCATGTTTTCCTGCGTTACAACACTTCATTGATTAAAAGAATCTTTCAGGATATCTGAGTTTCACAGCCAATGTTAAAATTTATTCTAAAATAAGTCTTGGATTTGCTGTGATATGGGAGAAAGGATAGAAAAACAAATAATAAATCTTGACTATCCCCATCTCATTATACTCTGCATTTGACTATGATTGAACAAGGGACTGGTGGTTTATGCAAAATATACCACTTAGTGGAACCAGCTGCACAATTTACAAGTGTTAGATAGTTAAGCCAATTGTTACAAGAGTGGCTTATTTTGTGTAAACTGCTGATCCTTAATGGACTATAAGTTATATTTTTTTTGCTAATTTCAAAGCTGTCTTAGTGCAAGTTTAGATAAGGCAGCAAAGCGAGACACATAGCAATGTACAGTCCTGAAACTGGACAAATACCACCACTAACACGTGTCAATAACACCAAATATGTTGGAAACTGGTATGTAGAAAGAAGTTATGATACTGGGGCAGTGTAGGAATAAATTTGCAGTACAGAATTTCAATAAAGCCAATAGTGGATGTGTGAATTTTGTAAAAGTGTAAGAAATAAGAAATGGGAGGAGTAGGCCATACGCCCCTCGAGCCTGCTCCACCATTCGTTAAGACCATGGCTGATCTTCGACCTCAACTCCTTTCCTGCCCAATCCCCATATCCCTGGATTCCCCTAGAGTCCAAAAATCTATCGATCTCAGCCTTGAATATACTCAACAACTAAACATCCACAGCCCTCCGGGGTAGAGAATTCTAAATATTCACAACCCTCAGTGAAGAAATTCCTTCTCATCTCAGTCCTAAATGCCCAACCCCTTTTCTTGAGACCATGTCCCCTAGTTCTAGACTCTTCAGCCAGAGAAAACATCCTCTCAGCAACTACCCGATCAAGCCCTCTCAAGAAGTATCCACTTGAATTGCAAAAAACATCCCTTCTAAAATTTTAGATATTATGCTGCCAAACTTGGATTTGTCCAGAGAGGGCTTTGAGCTATCCAACACAGATGTATGTTTACAGCCTGTGCCACTGTTCGAAGCAATTTGAGGTGACTAGTGAAATGTATAAGCCAACATGCTTTAATATTTTATAAAAATGTAACTTTTCCCAGTGCATATCCATACCAATAGACTAAATATGCCTCGTGACAACATATTTGAATCACTGTTTCCCCAAAATACATACAAACAAAACAATTCTCCAAAATTAAAAAGTCAAGATTTTATGTATTTGTTTACTTTCAACACACTGATTTTGCACAGAACTGAATGAAAATACACATCTTGAACTTTCAAGGCCCTCAAACTCAAATTCCTTTTCCTCAGTTGTCAAGTGCACTACAGTGGAACTTCTATTGTCGGTCATGATGGAGGGAGCATAATTTCTGGTGGATGATGATAATTGTAAATAAAATTGAGGACACCCAAATTTTGTGGCATAGTAAAACCTTAGTTATGGGAATGAAGTGGAGCCCAATATAAACAAAAGAAAAATAATGTAATTTAATTCACCAGCAGGAGATGAAATACAAAGGAGTTGTGTGATGAGGCAATGTCTTGTCTTGTATAGGGCTTTGGCCACAGAAAATTCTTATGGATAATGGGGTTGGCAGATAATAATTTTATTTACAGTGGAATGCCTAAGCTTGAGCAAGGCCAGGAGCTTTGACTTGCTAGAAAATTTGACCCAAATTCAAATCACACCCCTATTCACTAGTCATAGGGCTGAACAGTAATAAGCACATCTCAGAAGGTAGAGGAGGAGCACTCTTTTTTTTTTAAAGTTTATTAAATGACCGGAGCAAAGATTAAGCGTGTCACACACTGAAGCTTGTATTCATCAAAAAAAAAATCAGGTACATCAGACTGACAAACTTACAAAATTTCAATGGGCTGGAAATTGTTCATAAAATAATCGGAAGCCTAACAGCATTCACCATTATTAACGGGCAAATCAAACGGCAAGTTCCAGTGACCGTACATGGGCAGTCAAATGTGCCGAAATTCAAAACTTACTCTTCCTGATTCCCTGATCTGACAGTTTTGTGTAAAAGAGATATCGCTGGCTGGAAACAGTGGACCAGCGCCAACTTGCTCTCCTGCCCAGCTGGAAACTAACTAATCTCACCAGAAAAAAAAGGTACACTGAGTTATATCAGGTCTAAACTAACTATTAATGGTGTGGTGAGTATTAATGACTGCCAAACAACCTCCCCATCACTGAAAGAAAACTTTAAAAATGTGGAGTTTCATTACTCCCAATTTTAATACTTTTTGGACATTCTTTTAAAAATTAAAAAAATATAAAATTTTTATTTTTGTAATTTTTCTTTGTCTTTCTTATCTCTAGTCTTTTAATCATAGCCTCTCTTTATTTCACTTTCTCGGTTTGATTTTATAGTACATTTACTAATCTTATCTGACACTTCCTGGTTCTTACCCTGCTCAGTTTGTGAATGAACTTCATTGCCTGGTTCTCACAGCATGGCTTGCTTCAAACTGATTGGTGGAGGGGACACAGAGATCCTTTCCTCCTCTTGCCACTCAGAAGCCCGGGAAAGGACACTGCACTTCTTGCAGCTCTCAATTAAAGCAAGTTTGCGTTCAGAAGCCCACAAAAAGTTTGCGGATGAGTTAGTTACTTCCAGCGGCGGGCGACGACCATTCGCCGCTCAGCGCAATTTCCAGCCCAACATATTTTATATTATCATTATTTGGGAATTATATAAGACTTTTCTCCAATTGTATATTACAATTCAGAAACTCAGTAGTATACTGGGGTCAAGACAGGCGGTCTTCAAAGAGGACTATTACCGGACATACAGTAAACAGTTAATCAAGAAATCAGGCTCCATTTACTATACTGAACTGGTTCCATCAAACTCATTCATTTATCTGTATTTGTTGTACAGAGAAAGGCACCTGAAAGATCTGAACAACAGCTTCTACAGGATGTGATGAAAATACAGAATCAATATCAATAGAATAAAACTACTTTACGTGGTTTGTTGCAAGAAGCTGTGAGAAAATAGGTTTTAAAGATGTTCAGGATTGTTTAAATATGCTGCCTCCATTTCTTAAAGTTCAGTGAGTTAAATCAGTACTTATCATTTTCCACTTAGGGAGGAAGCACAGCGAACCAGAGGGAGAAAGCAATTGCATTTTAAAGCCAAAGTTGCACCCAGCCCAGACTTCATGTGCTGCATATTTTTCTCCTTTGTCTGCTAGTCCTTATTCAAATTTCTGGTACAAAGATGGTAAATATGTGTGGCAAATTTAAATAGGTCCATTATTAGTTGTAGTAAACTCTAGAAGTGACTACTACATGTTGCCAATGAATCCAATCATTCACCAAAAGGAGCATCCAGCTACAAGAAAGAACCAGATACAAAAAAGATACATAAGAATTACTTGCAAGCAGACAGTTTTCAGATGCCTAACATTGGAATTAATCTCACCCAGCCAAACAATGAGTGCAATTTTCAAGCCTGCTCTGCAAGAGCTTGTGATAATTAAAATGTCTCATTTACCAACATAGTTTACGCTGTGATCTGTTGACCCCCTTAATGAAAATTATCAGGGTAATGGCCAGCTGGAAATCTCTGTGGATCCCCTGAGAGTGGAGTTTGACATCCCACAACTACCACTGCAGAAGTATTATTTCAGATCATGACAGACCTACTGTGCATTTCCAGCATTTAATGCTTTCATTTCAGTTACCCAGATATTGAGAAGAGCTCTTTTTCACTTTACTACACAGACTGTATCTTAAATGTTTTTTTGAATGTAAAATGCTCAGAAAACATTACATCAACCCAGAACAACTCAAATTAGAATCATAGAAAGGTTACAGCACAGAAGGAGGCCATTCGGCCCATCGAGTCCACGCCGGCCAAATTAATCCTCACTGACACTTGGTCTGCATTTTCTGTTTCTTTTAATGCATTTTTATGGCATAAGTACAAGTCACATTAAAAAGCTTCCCCAATTGGAGATTCTTAAACACGTGCCTAATGTGCATGAATGATAGTTGAATGAGTTGAAACTTCAATTTTCATACTTAAAGAAAAATATATGGTGCGAGTGCTGCACTTTCCTTGGGCCCCAGTTGTTTACACTGATGTACGCCCATTTAACATTCAGACGTATTCTCATGAAATTTGAGCGTAACTGGACATCAGCAGAATGGGCACATTTTAGGGTCTAACTTCTCAGTTGCACCCACGGAGGATATTCCAGGCCGTAGAGTCCAGCACGCTGGAAACTGGTTCCCCAATCAATGTAAAAGCAGGGGGAATGCAGCACAGACATCACTCTCCTGAAACCAGACACCATACCACCGTGAAGATAAAAACATTATGTCAACGCCAAGAATCATGATGGAAGAGAGGGGAAAACCGAATAGAAAACCTATTAGATACCTTCTAAAATAGAAAAAATGCAATAAAGGGAATGTCCTGTAGTGCAATTATATACCAACTGTCTGATTTCTTGCTCCTACAATTGTTAATCTGGTTATTGAATTTTTTTTAAGCTCCAGCTACTATAGCGGTTGATGGAACATCTTGTGTAAAAAAATGTTGCTCAGAAGTTTAGGAATTATCTGTGGTCATTATTTATATGGAAATGGACAATTAAGTAAAGCATCATTTGACTGCACACAATGAGGGCCACTGGCTTACGGTGACTGAATGGTCAAAATTTGTTTTCACTATATGGGATTCCTTAGTTTTTAAACCAGTGTTTTAGAATTTCACAATTCCTTCTGTTTATAATTAGGGTCACTGGCTTATGGTGACTGAATAAGTCAATTTAGTTATTACAAGGGGAGCCTAGGCAAATTGAAATCCACAATTCTGCCTATTTTACCCTGAAAACTGCAAATCAGTGGTCTTGACCAAAACATCAATTATTTGTACCATTGTTTTGCACAATAAAAAAGCAACTTGAAACGAAATCAGTCTGGCCGTTTTATCCACCAGAAAACATAGTATGCGCCACCTCGATTAGTTACCACAAACCTGTTTCCATAAATATTTACATATACAAATAATGAGTTATTTTTACTTTGAATGCACCAATTTGCTTATTAAGTTAATTTACATTTGACCTCGTCCATTTAAAATATGAAGTATGCGCCTTTTGGTAAATTAGCAGAAGCGCACGTGCAAGATTGATGTCCCAGTTCACTGAGGCTTAATAAAATGTTAGAGCCTTGGTCATGCTATTGTATGACTAGATATTGGGGACTAAAGGTAAACTCTTGATTGTAAGGAACATGGGATCTACTTACAGGGGACATCAGAAACACAATCTCTCAGAATAGCTAGAGATCTGAAATTTGTAACACTTACTACAAAGTACATAAATAAATAACAAACCAATGTTTAAATTGGTATTTTCTAGATGCAGACTCCTTCCCTAATTGGTCCAGTTATTTTCTCTTTTTTTTTGATGGTCAGGCTTGCCGAGTCTAGTCAGATAGCTTGTTTACGGTTTATGGCAAATATCTAAAACGAATGCAAGACTAGTCTGTCTCGCCCCTTTCTCTGTGGAGAAGTGCCTGGCCTCACCCACAGTGGTGCAGTTGAGCTCACTCAACAGAATAGCAGATCAAAAGTTGTGACCTATTACTGCAGCCGCTGTCGATGTGCTAAAATCAGTCATTCTCGCACGTCAACTGCGGCTGCACATCATATTTAAACACCACTACAGCCTTCACATGGAGATGCCACCTCAGACTCACTTCAGGGTAGACATAACTGTTAAATGTGGCTTTTAACTGCATACAGAGTCAAACCAAAGTCAGCAAATTGCAGCTTTTACTATTAAAATTGCAGTTACCAATGGAGCATGCACAAACTGCAACACAATAAGGCAATACCAGCTAATGCAGCTGTCAAAGTAAACTCTCCAGGGTTCAAATTAAATAGATGCATACGAAGTGCATGATCAAGTTAATGACAGGCTGGACAAACTTTGGAACAAGACCTTTAGATAAAGACCATGCTTTCCATGGTATTCTCAGCTTAGTTATACCATACCAATCCAATGTTGCCGTGGAACACAATTAAAATGAGTTCTTTGATGAAGTAACAGAGAGGATTGATGAGGATATTGCGGTTAATGTTGTGTATATGGACTTTCAAAAAGGCATTTGATAAAGTACCACATAATTGACTTGTAAGCAAAATTAAAGCCATGGGATTAAAGGGACAGTGGCAGCATGGATACAAAATTGTGACAGAAAGCTGAGAGTAGTGGCGAACGATTGTTTTTTTTAGACAAGAGGGAAGTATACAGTGGTGTTCCCCAGGGGCCAGTATTAAGACCACTGCTCTTTTTGATAGATATTAATGACCTGGGTTTGGGTATAAAGGGTATAATTTCAAAGCTTGCAGAGGGCAAGAAACCCAGAAATGTAGTAAACAATGTGGAGGATGGTAACAGACTTCAGGAGGACATAGACAGACTGGTGAAATGGGCAGACACATGGCAGATGAAATTTAACACAGAAGTGTGAATTGATGCATTTTGGTAAGAACAACGGGGAGCGGCAATATAAACTAAATGGTACAATTTTAAAGGGGGTGCAAGAACAGAGAGACCTGGGCTATATGTACACGAATCTTTGAAGGTGGTAGGACAAGTTGAGAAGGCTATTAAAAAAGCAATTGGGATTCTGGGCTTTATGAATAGAGGCATAGAGTACAAAAGCAAGGAAGTAATGCAAAACCTTTATAAAACATTGGTTAGGCCTCAGCAGGAGTATGATGTTCAATTCTAGGCACCACACTTTAGGAAGGATGTCAAGGCCTTAGAGAGGATGCAGAGGAGATATCCTGAACTGGTTCCAGGGATGCAGGTCTTCAGTTATGTGGAGAGACTGGAGAATCTGGGGTTGTTTTCCTCAGAGCAGAGAAGGTTAAAGGGAGATTTAATAGAGGTGTTCAAAATCATGAAGGTTTTTGATAGAGTAAATAAGGAGAAACTGTTTCCAGTGGCAGATCCTTAATAGGATAAGGCAGGATCTGGCCAAAATGGACTGGGATCAGCTGCTTGTAGGAAAATCCGCATCAGAGCAATGGGTGTCTTTCAGAAGGGAGATTGAGACCATACAATGGCAACATGTTCCCGTAAAGGTCAAGGGTGGTTCCAAGAACTCCAGGGAACCTTGGATGTCAGGGGATATACGAGAATGGATTAGGAAAAAAAGGAGGGCTTTTGGCAGATACAAAAGGCTAAAGACGGAGGAAGCCCTAGAGGAGTACAAAAAGTGCAGGGGGATACTTAAAAAAGAAATTAGGAGATCAAGGAGGGGCCATGAAATAACACTGGCGAGCAAAGTAAAGGAAAATCCTAAGATGTTTTATAAGTATATTAAGGGTAAGAGGATGACTAGGGAAAAAATAGGGCCCATTAGGGACAAAAAGGGCAATCTGTGTGTGGAGCCGGCAGATGTAGGAGGGGTTCTAAATGAATTTTTTGCATCTGTTTTCACTATGGAGAAGGACGATGTAGACATAGAAATACGGCAGGGGGACTGTGATATACTCGAACATATTAACATCGAGCGGGAGGAGGTATTGGCGGTTTTAGCAGGCCTAAAAATGGATAAATCCCCAGGCCCGGACGAAATGTATCCCAGGCTACTGTGTGAGGCAAAGGAGGAGATTGCGGGGGCTCTGACACATATATTCAGAACCTCTCTGGCCACAGGGGATGTGCCAGAGGACTGGAGAACCGCTAATGTAATACCATTATTCAAGAAGGGGAGTAGGGAAAAACCGGGGAACTACAGGCCAGTGAGCCTAACATCAGTGGTAGGAAAATTATTGGAAAAAATTCTGAAGGACAAAATTAGTCTCCACTTGGAGAAGCAAGGATTCATCAGGGATAGTCAACATGGCTTTGTCAAGGGAAGATCATGTCTGACTAATTTGATTGAATTTTTTGAGGGGGTGACTAGGCGTGTGGATGAGGGTAACGCAGTGGATGTGGTATACATGGATTTCAGTAAGGCCTTCGATAAAGTCCCCCACAGGAGACTGGTCAAGAAGGTACGAGCCCATGGAATCCAGGATGCCTTGGCACTTTGGATACAAAACTGGCTTAGTGGCAGAAGGCAGAGGGTGATGGTCAAAGGTTGTTTTTGTGACTGGAAGCCTGTGGCCAGTGGGGTACCACAGGGATCGGTGCTGGGTCCCTTGCTGTTTGTGGTCTACATTAATGACTTGGATATGAATGTAAAAGGTATGATCAGTAAGTTCGCTGATGATACAAAAATTGGTAGGGTGGTAAATAGCGAGGAGGATAGCCTCAGTCTGCAGGACGATATAGATGGGTTGGTCAGATGGGCGGAACAGTGGCAAATGGAATTTAACCCGGAAAAGTGCGAGGTGATGCACTTTGGAGGGACTAACAAGGCAAGGGAATACACAATGAATGGGAGGACCCTAGGCAAGACAGAGGGTCAGAGGGATCTTGGTGTGCAAGTTCACAGATCCCTGAAGGCGGCGGAACAGGTAGATAAGGTGGTAAAGAAGGCATATGGGATACTTGCCTTTATTAGCCGAGGCATAGAATATAAGAGCAAGGAGGTTATGATGGAGCTGTATAAAACACTGGTTAGGCCACAGCTGGAGTACTGTGTGCAGTTCTGGTCGCCGCACTACAGGAAGGATGTGATCGCTTTGGAGAGGGTGCAGAGGAGATTCACCAGGATGTTACCAGGGCTGGAGCGCTTCAGCTATGAAGAGAGACTGGGAAGATTGGGTTTGTTTTCCTTGGAGCAGAGGAGGCTGAGGGGGGACATGATTGAGGTGTACAAAATTATGAGGGGCACAGATAGGATGGATACTAAGGAGCTTTTTCCCTTCGTTGAGGGTTCTATAACAAGGGGGCATAGATTCAAGGTAAAAGGCGGGAGGTTTAGAGGGGATTTGAGAAAGAACTGAAAGGGTTGCCTGAAAGGGTTGTGGAGGCAGGAACCCTCACAACATTCAAGAAGCATTTGGATGAGCACTTGAAATGCCATAGCATACAAGGCTACGGACCAAATGCTGGAATATGGGATTAGAGTAGACAGGGCTTGATGGCCGGCGCGGACACGATGGGCCGAAGGGCCTCTATCCGTGCTGTATAACTCTAAGACTATGAGTAACCAGAGAACACTGATTTAAGGTAATTGGCAAAAGAACCAGAGGCAACATGAGGAAACATTTTTTTTAAAAACAGAGTTGTAATGATCTGGAATGCACTGCCTGAAAGGGTGGTGGAAGCAGATTCATTAATAACTTTCAAAATGGAATTGGATAAATACTGGATCAACCACCACATCAAAGCACCCCCAAAAAAATCAAGGCCCACAAATCTAACAGAAGTTGTCTTTTTTCTCTCTCATTCTGATGCGACAAGTATTCTTTTGAAAAGCTGACAAAATGCATTTTCAAATAGTTTGCATCTTTTCAAACTAAAATCTATTCCAACACAAAAGTTAATTTTGAGCCCTACAGTGACATTATGAAACTAGCCAGCAGTTGCTTTGTAACCTGCACAGGACTGCAATGAAACTGTTTTTACTGACATCAGGCCCCATCATACATTACTTATAGCATTAAAGTTCAGCTGATATAGGTGCAATTCTGCTACTTAAAGCGAAGTCTGATACAAGAGCAGAGACTAACTACCATATGCCACACTTGCTTGACTGAAGCAGGACCAATTACAATACAATAGCCTGCATGAGACTCTGGGCTGATCAGTTGTACTTAAGCAGAAACAGATGTTAAAAGACCTGGACACACACACACCTTATAAAACCTATTCTAATGCCACAATGTAAATTTAGCATCAGCTAGGAGCCATGCGACAAGGAAAACAAATCTGCAGGCACATCTGTACATAGAAATCTTTTATACTGAACCAAAATCTGTGTGCAATACCTTCTCAATAATGGTCCAAATGTCCTCTTCCTGTGGTGCAATTTCCGTGGTTGTGTTGTGTCCAATTAATGTGTCAAGCACAACATAGATCGTTCAGCAATTTATTTTTTAAATGCTTACTTTTATGTTTTATATCAAGAACGTTGTTCTCCTCTAAAAGGTTGCTGCTATTAATACGGCACAATACATTTATAGTTGTATCTAAATTACAAAACCTAAAATAATTAGAGTGGCTTTTCCTCACTTTCATGAATTGGGGTTTATTTTGCCCATTATTTTCAGTGTTTGTACCAAGGGTAGAATAAGATGCAAACACATCAAATAGCAGAATGGGCCTTCTCCCAAGCTAGGACAATAGATAAACTTCCTTATGGCTAGAAATGAGAAACTCTTCACAATCTTGGGACAGATTTTATTTTATGCATCAACTTTCCTATGCAGAAAACCTTCAACTAAAGGTGACATCATACATACTAAAAAGTCTTTGGGTATGGACCAAATTGTGCTTCATATTCTAATTATGTACAGTGATCAGCATGAAATAAGACATTCTCCACCAACCACTGGAGGAGAGTTCGACAATAGAATTTTGCAAAATCCCCTTTAAAAAGGCATTTAGTGCACCTCTAAAACATCTTGAAGCCATTGGCCAAAAGTTGGCTTTTGGCAGAGGAGGAAGTATATTAAGCAGCACCTCTGAATAGACAACATTAGATTTGGTTTTAATAATCAGTGAAAACAAATTCCATTTGGATACCTTGTATAGTAGACAGACCAATGCAATAACAAAGGTTACATCTGGTATTGCCAAGTGCACAGCAGGAATGGGCCCTACAGGAGCACTACAAAAATCAAACATCAGATCATATCAACCCAAAATTTGCATGTAATCCAGGACTTTTTTTTGCAGAGGGGCGGGGAGGAGAAAGAGAGAAAAGGCAAAAGGAAGTTATAGACACAAGAAATAAGTTTTGTAAGTCGAATGCAATATTTCAAACCAGAGAGCAGGGACCCTGTACTCAAGTAGCTACAACGTTCACCTGAGGAAGGAGGAAGCCTCCGAAAGCTTGTGAATTTAAAATAAAATTGCTGGACTATAACTTGGTGTTGTAAAATTGTTTACAATTGTCAAGTAGCTGCAGTTTAATGGGTATGCTGCCGTATGTCCTTCCAAATGCCTTTTTTGTTGACATTACATGTTCCTTTGAGATTTTGAAGTTACACAAACGCTATAAATGAAAGTTACAATACTGGTATTTGTGTGCATTGATCCTGAACTATATCTTGCATACATGCTCAGACAACCCGCAAAGAGATATTTTCTCAGTAGTCAACCACTTCCTATTTAGTCCATCTCTGTGGTCAGGCAAGCAACTAAAAGAAAAAAAACCTGCTCACCAAATATGTGTTTACTAAATTTATTTTTTTCAGTGACATTTTTCCTTATAACTATTAACTGCTGCATATATTTTGCACATGCCACCTGACTCAAACTACCTTAATTCTGAATATTAAATGTTATTTGATCTTTAAATATATTCCATTCCTCATTCTTTTCAGCATAGCCACAGTACATTTATGGGTTGAATGGTTTCTCCTTCACATCTAAAGTCATTACAAGGTACAAGATGGATTACAGAAAAACAAAAGCAACAATTAATTGCACAACTTGTGATCTTGAAGGGCAAGAGAGTTGTTCTGGCTGCCTCACTTGATAAAAGATAGAACTCAGTTTAACTTGTTTATTCAACACACCTGTACTGAAAGTCAGTAGTTAGTGAAGTCATGGTGGAGAGATTAAAAAAAAAATTCTAAAAGGCAGGAGGCACTGCACAAATCTTACATAATTCTTTGAAGAACTAACAAAGGATAGGATAAAAGGAAATGGGAGATGGGAGATAGAGTAGGGATAAAGAGCTCATTCTCTGATTAGCAGGATATGACACATGGGGCATGATTTTGACCCCGAGCCGGGAAGGGGGAAGGTCAAACTGCAGATGGGAAACCCAGAAGTACGGGTTTCCCCAGACGGCCTTACGATTATGACACAAGGACGTTGTTTTTTTTTGTCGGTTTGCCGTCCAACTGGGCGGCCTGATTGACAGGCTGGTCTCAGTCGGACGGGAGAGCACGTGTTCAAGTAAGTCTTTGATTATATGGATAGGGCATTGGGGGGGGGGGGGGGGGGGGAAGTCAGTCATGGGGGGAGGGATCAGGAGTCAGTCACGAGAGGGGGGTCTGTGATCATCGGGTGTCGGGAGCGGGGGTCATCATGGGGGTTCGCGATTGTTTGGTGTCATCGATCATTTTTGGCAGGGGTGGGGGCGGTGGGGGGGATTGCTGCGGGTAGGCTTGTTAGACCTGGGGGAAGCATTCCTGTTCCTCCGGGCCCACGGGCTGTTAGTTTCAGGCCTTCTCACCTTCTTTTACGTGGCGTGAAGCAGAAGGCCCGGGAATACCAGCCCCTAGGGGTGGAAATCGGAAACACTGCAAAAATGGAGGCCTGCAGCCTCCTTCAAAGGGTTTTAATTACCAACCCGCCTCCTGGGAGCGGGTTGGTCGCCTGCTCCTCGTCCCACCTCTGTGAAAACCGGGAGTGGGTTGAGAGGCTGGTTTGAAATGGTTGTGATTTTGAATGCCACCCCGCCCCCAGCCCACCCATTTTTCAATGTTAAAATTGTGCTCATGGTGTTCCCCAGGGATCTGTACGGAGTCCTCAGCTTTTCACCATATGTATTAATGACTTGGACGAAGGAATAGTGTTGTACATCCAAGTTTACAGATGACACTAAGTTAGGTGGACGGGAGCAGGAAGTCACAAAGGCATAATTAAACAAGTAACGGGAGGATGAGGCTCTGTAAACATCCCCATCCTCAATGATGGAGTCCAGTACGTGAGTGCAAAAGACAAGGCTGAAGCGTTTGCAACAATCTTCAACCAGAAGTGCCGAGTGGATGATCCATCTCGGCCTCCTCCCGATATCCCCACCATCACAAAAGCCAGTCTTCAGCCAATTCGATTCAAGAAACAGCTGAGTGCACTGGATACAGCAAAGGCTATGGGCCCCGACAACATCCCAGCTGTACTACTGAAGACTTGTGCTCCAGAACTAGCTGCGCCTCTAGCTAAGCTGTTCCAGTACAGTTACAACACTGCGACAATGTGGAAAATTGCCCAGGTATGTCCTGTCCACAAGAAGCAGGACAAATCCAATCCAGCCAATTACCGCCACATCAGTCTACTCTCAATCATCAGCAAAGTGATGGAAGGTGTCATCAAAAGTGCTATCAAGCAGTACTTACTCACCAATAACCTGCTCACCGATGCGCAGTTTGGGTTCCGCCAGGACCACTCGGCTCCAGACCTCATTACAGCCTTGGTCCAAACCAAGGACAAAAGAGCAGAATTCCAGAGGTGAGGCGAGAGTGACTGCCCTTGACATGAAGGCAGCATTTGACCGAGTGTGGCACCAAGGAGCCCTAGTAAAATTGAAGTCAATGGGAATCAGGGGGAAAACTTTCCAGTGACTGGAGTGATACCTTGCACAAAGGAAGATGGTAGTGGTTGTTGGAGGCCAATGATCTCAGCCCCAGGAAATTGCTGCAGGAGTTCCTCGGGGCAGTGTCCTAGGCCCAACCATCTTCAGCTGCTTCATCAATGACCTTCCCTCCATCATAAGGTCAGAAATGGGGATGTTCGCTGATTATTGCACAGTGTTCAGTTCCATTCGCAACGCGAACCCGCATGCAGCAAGACCTGGACAACATCCAGGCTTGGGCTGATAACTGGCAAGTAACATTCGCGCTAGACAAGCGCCAGGCAATGACCATCTCCAACAAGAGACAGTCTAACCACCTCCCCTTGACATTCAACGGCATAACCATCGCCGAATCTCCCACCATCAACATCCTGGGGGTCACCACTGACCAGAAACATAACTGGACCAGCCATATAAATACTGTGGCTACAAGAACAGGTCAGAGGTGGGGTATTCTGCAGCGAGTGACTCACCTCCTGACTCCCCAAAGCCTTTCCACCATCAACAAGGCACAAGTCAGGAGTGTGATGGAATACTCTCCACTTGCCTGGATGAGTGCAGCTCCAACAACACTCAAGAAGCTCGACACCATCCAGGACAAAGCAGCCCGCTTGATTGGCACCCCATCCACCACCCTAAACATTCACTCCCTTCACCACCGGCACACAGTGGCTGCAGTGTGTACCATCCACAGGATGCACTGCAGCAACTCGCCAAGGCTTCTTCGACAGCGCCTCCCAAACCCACGACCTCTACCACTTAGAAGGACAAGAGCAGCAGGCAAATGGGAACACCACCACCTGTACGTTTCCCTCCAAGTCACACACCATCCCGACTTGGAAATATATCGCCGTTCCTTCATCGTCGCTGGGTCAAAATCCTGGAACTCACTTCCTAACAGCACTGTGGGAGAACCTTCACCACATGGACTGCAGCGGTTCAAGAAGGCGGCTCACCACCACCTTCTCAAGGGCAATTAGGGATGGGCAATAAATGCCAGCGACGCCCACATCCCATGAACGAATAATAAAAAGACAGAAAGACTAAGTGAGTGGGCAGAACTGGCAAATGGAATTAAATGTGGGGAAGTGTGAGGTCGTCCACTTTGGATCGGAGAAAGACAAATCAGAATATTTTCTTAATGGTGAGAGACTAGGAACTGCAGTAGAGCAAAGGGATTTAGGTGTCCATGTACACAAATCACTAAAAACTGGTCTGCAGGTTTAAAAATTAATCAAAGCATCTAATGCAATGTTGGCCTTTATCTCGAGGGGATTAGAATTCAAAAAAGTGAAGAAATAATGCTCGAGTTGCACGGTCTTAGCCAGACCTCATCTGGAGTACTGTGTTCAATTTTGTACATCAAACCTCTGGAAAGATATGTTAGCTATGAAAGAGGTACAGCAGATTCACTAGAATGATACCAGGCTTTAAAAGGGTTAATTTATGAGAATAGGTTGCATAAACCTGGTTTGTATTTCCTTGAGTTTAGAGAGGAAGTGTGGTCTAATCAAGATATTTTAAATGATTAAGGGATTCATGAGTAGATACAGAGAAACCATTTCCTCTGGTGGGGGAATCTAGAACAAGAGGGCATAATCTTAAAATTAGAGCTAAGCTATTTAGGAGTAAAATAAGGAAGTGCTTTTTCACACAAAGGGTAGTGGAAATTGGAACTTGCTCTCCCAAAAGGCTGTGGATGCCGGGTCAATTGAATTTTTCAAGATTGAGATGGATAGATTTTTTGTTCGGCAAGGATAGCAAGCACTATGGAACAAATGGCTGCAAAGTGATAGACAGTTAAGTGATTGGGCAAGAAGTTGGGCAAGAAGGTGGTGGATGGAGTATAATGTGGGGAAATGTGAAATTATCCACTTTGGCAGTAAGAATAGAAAAGCAGAATATTTTTTTTAAAATGGTGAGAGGCTAAGAAATGTTCGTATTCAGAGGGATTTGGGTATCTTTCTACACGAATCACAGAAAGTTAACATGCATGTACAAGCAAGCAATTTGGAAGGCAAATAGTATTAGCCTTTATTGCAAGGATGTTGGAGTATAAAAGTAAGGTCATGCTGCTATTATATAGGGCTCTGGTGAGACCACACCTGGAGTACTGTATACAGTTTTGGTCTCCTTACCTAAGGAAGAATATAATTGCCTTAGAGAGGGTGCAATGAACATTCACTAGATTAATTCCTGGGATGAGAGGGTTGTCCTATGAGGAGAGGTTGAGTAGAATGGGCCTATACTCTCTCGAGTTTAGAAGAATAAGAGGCGATCTCATTGAAATATATAAGATTTTGAGGGTGCTTGATAGGGTAGAGGCTGATAAGTTGTCTCCCCTGGCTGGAGAGTCTAGAACTAGAGGGCATAGTCACAGGATATGGGGTTGGCCATTTAAGACTGAGATGAGGAGGCATTTCTTCACTCAGAGGGCTATGAATCTTTGGAATTCTCTACCCCAGAGGGCTGTGGATGCTGAGTCGTTGAGTATATTCAAGGCAGAGAGAGATACATTTTTGGACTCTAGGGGAAATCAAGGGATATGGGGATCGGGCAGGAAAGTGGAGTTCAGGTTGAAGATCAGCCATGATCTGATTGAATGGCGGAGTAGGCTCGATGGGCCATATGGCCTATTCCTGCTCTTATTTCTTATATTCAATCAAAAAAAGTGCAGCATAGATTCATTGGGATGTTAACAATTAACAGAGAATTGAGGAGTCAGGGCCTTTTATCATTAGAGCAGAGAAGGTTAAGGAATGATCTGATAGGGATCAAGATTATGACAGGTAACAAGTAGTAATAGTCAGTTCGAGTGGTCAAGGAGAAGCAAATGAGTGGGCAGAAATTTAAGATGATTACAGGTTACAAAGGAATTGAAGGGGGTTAGAAAAAATGTCTTTAGTTACAAACTTGCATTTATATAGCATCTTCTAGGATCTTGCACAGGATGTTCCAAATGGCTTCATAGCCAATAAATTTATTTAATTATAAAAAGTAATTCTCATTTATAATAGCCAATTTACACACAGCAAAGTTCTACAAACAGCAATGAGTTAAATGAGTAGTTAATTTGTTTTAGTTGTGTATGTTATAGGATAAATATTGGCCAGAACACTGGGAGAACTCCCTGCTCTTCTTTAATAATGCCACAGGACCTTTTGCGATCCCCAAAGCAGGTAGACGGGGCCTCAGTTTAATGTCTTACCCAAAAGATGACAATCCAACAACTCAGTGCTGCACAGAAGTGTCTAGTTTATGTGCTCAAGTCCTGGAGCAGGGCCTGAACCCACTACCTTCTGACTTAGCAGTAAAAGTGATATCAACCGAACTAAACTGAAAATACTTGCATACATATGCTTTAACACTGACGATGTTATAATGTGTAATTTTATGCTACGAACAGTTGTTGATGCGAGTCCATAAGGGGAAAGAGGAACAATAAAAAGGGTATGGCGAGTGAGCAGGGATGGAATTAGATTGGGTAGCTCAGAGGAAAACGCTGGTGCAGGCTTGATGAGCTGAATGGCCTGTTTAAGTACTGTAACATTCTAAGATTGTTTATAATAAAATTCTGGTGTTTATGCACAGTGGAGCATTACAGATTTTGTCTGATTCTGCTGAGCTCATCTCAACCGCAACATTGCGGGAAGGGCAAGGTCCTTCCAACAGAAAGGAAATTTGGAAGAGAGGTTCTTCACCAGGCCACTCTTGCATATCTTCTGGCCGCTGACCAAAAGCTGCATCAGGATTGACCCGATGACAGGCCTCTTGATCATAGGAGGATTTCAAGAGAAAGGGAGGAATGAGAAGAGGAAGCTTATTTTTGGCACATTTACTAAAGTGGAAGTAAGATGACTACACTGCATTACATCACATTTAACTAGTGAAGCAGTTAGCTAAAGCTCCCTAAAGCTGCAATGTATCAGTGTGGTGGAGAATATTAGGTGCAAAAGCCAAAAGGAACGAATCAAAAACGTCTGGGTACACACAAAGGTTGGTGACCTGGATTGGTGTAATTCTCTCTTGCTACTCCCCTTTCTCCCATCAGCCATCTTCATAACCTCAGACTACTAATGGTGTCAAATTGAAGGCAGTTTTATGCTCTTGACCTGGTTTCTGGAGATATGAATCAAGACTATCCTTGTGTCATGTTGGATCCTTGCAGTTAACTCAGGTCCCAAAGTCTAAAGGGTAGCATGCTAACTATTATGCCCAGTTCTCAAGAGAAGCAATAATCTTACATTTCTCACTTTGAGACATCCAAGTTTCTAAAGTTAATCTTTCTCTATCCCAAGCCTTTTTTGGGACTATAATGTTACTGTACTATCTACCGTTCTATTAAATGGCACCACCTTGATCTTATGAATCAATCACACTGTTTATAATTTAATTTCCTTGAGAAGATCCCCAAAAGTATTACAAGACAATAATTCTGAATTTTGCCACATACTCTTGACTTTGTAAGACTTACCCTCTAGTCATGGGGTCAGTAGTCTAATTTAAATACAGAGACACACTACATGAGCTCCAATTTTGCAAGACCAGTAAAACCTGTGCCAAGAATGGTTGGTTGCCTGCCTGGCCCAAGCTAGCACCGAGGTAACTAGTACCCAGTTTATTGGTATAATTAGCTTAAGCTCCCAGCCCAGCTTTGGCTTTGTGCTGGCAACTAGCCTAAAGGGTCATGCACAAGTCTGGCCAGCAGCTTAAATTTATAGGGATCGCCACAATGAAGAGATAAGTGTCTGCAAATATTGTTTTAATCTTTATAATACATCAAAATAAATTTTAAATATTTTCCAGTCTTTGTCAAAGCTGGGAGGAGAAAAAAAAGCAGTTCCAGGCAAAAATGAATTGAAAAGAAAGATAACCCAATATAAAAGTACAGTCTGTAGGCAAGCAGTACAGTACCCAACCCGATTTGATGACTGTGAAAGTGGATATGCTTCTGAATGAGGTGGCTATGAGGAGAGTTGCTCTGTATGGCACCTCAGGGACCAACCCAGAACACAGCAGTGCACATTACCTGTCAGGAAGTGGTGGCAAGGCTCAACTGTATGTACAGCACATGGATGTCACCCATTATGCCCTGTACTGTATGAAAACCTGATACCCAGAAAAGGTTCTGTCCCCGTTAAGTTAATGCTTCCCTTCCACAAGCCAAGTGATAAATGCGTTGCCTCTCACTAACAAAGCCTTGGTCACTTGCTTGATACATCTGTGAACAGCCAATTAATTGATGGATTTGGTATATGTTACCAGTGGTGGCTTGGAAAATCGTTAGCATAGAAGTTTAATCTGTGGCTCAGTGGTCGCACTCTAGCCTCAGAGTCAGAAGGTCAGAGACCGGAGCACAAAATCCAGGCTGACACGTCAATGCAATGACGAGGTAGAGGAGTTTTCCCCAGTGTCCTGGCCAATATTTATCCTTCAACCCAACTTCACTAAAACAGATTATCAAATTGCTGTTTGTGGGACCTTGCTGTGTGCATATTAGCTGCCACATTTCCTACATTACAACAGTGACTACACTTCAAAAAAGGTACTTTATTGGCTTTAAAGCATCTTGGGATGCTCTGCAAAGGTGAAAGGCGTTTTATAAATGCATGTTCTTTTCTTTTATGCACACTTAGAGGAAGGGCCATCCTTGTGGTACAAGTTGCCTGTAGGTCAGCCTCCAATTGATAGATTGGCTTTGTAGCAGGTTCTTTCTGAAGCGTAGACTCCAACGACACGCACAAGAAGGATTTTCTGGGTCAGTAAACACAGATCCTGGGGTAAGGGCGACGTGGACACAACTCCTCAGGTATAGCTGCATTTATTGCTCTCTCATGAACTCATTCTAAATTATGTCGCACTATTGGAACCTCAAAGGAATCCCTTTCCTCACCACTTGTTTGCTACTGCAATTGAAATAGCACCAAAGAAGAAAACTGTAGGAATGTATTCACAAATAATATCCAAAACTGTCTCACTCCCCAACAACATACACTAATGTGGGAAGCAAAATGCAACCAAATAACAATTTTACTTAAACAAATTTTCAAATCAAGTTTGTGTTTTGTTTAAAGGCAGGTAATCTAAGAATCCAACTTGAGCAAGCCAGGTCAAATGGAATGGTCATGTGCCCATTCTATATGGGCAAGCTCAGCAGTGGGGATGGAGCAGACAAAAAACACATGAAACCCAGTGAATGTACCATTTTCATAATTCATATTCCTCTAATAAGGCTTATGCTAATCTGTAGCACAGCCTCTCCCACAGCCCAATATTTCTTCAATGCGAAATGTGGCCGCTGCACCTTGAGCGTACAGAACTGCGCAGCCAACTTCACGAACAAGGCTCGCTGGCAGTAGCAGAGTCTTGCAAAATTGGGCTTTTAAAGTGCCGTTTTAAGGACCTCATGTCCAACCTTCTGATGTAGCGATTAAATTTAACTGCAATCCAACAACTATCTCTCTTGGTAGTAGTGGCATTTCATTTGCAGCAAGCAATTTAGGAAGGGCCCAAAAAGATCACTAGAATCGAAAAAACATTTTAAAAATGTTTTAAGAGAAGACATTGTTACCAGACATTTGGCATGTAAAATACACAATTGAGTTTGCCTTTTCTCTATTTTTGACTTTTTTCTTTTAAAAAAGTGTCAGTTAAACAAATGTCAGAATTCTCCGTTCAGGTTTTGTCAGTTTAAACCTTATGTGGAAAACTCCAATTATATTTAATATAAAGATATGCTAAATATTTATAATTCTTCATCAATTTGATCAAGATTTGGTCCAATCGAGGTATCTTTTTTAAATGCAGTTAGTTAATTACTGCCCCCCCCCCCCCCCCCCAGCCCCCCAATGATGTAGAACAAATTGTAATCAGTTCAGTATTTTAGTTTAACCAGAAATTCAATCACCAGTGATATTAAAATGCCAACATCAGGGGGGATACATTTTTTTGCATCAGCTCACATAACCTTGGTCAGTGTTAGCAGAACTGTTTTTCTATTAAAACCTTCACAAGGTAATTGTTTCACCACAAAGCATTTTCCACACATGGCTGGACAGGTTATATTTGAATTTCAACCTGCTGTAACTGATGAAATCTACTCTCAGACAAGCTGGTAAATACACTGAGAATTGATACTGAGCCATATGGATCCGGAAGGTCAGATTTGATCTCTGGTCTTTGGCAACGAAACTAATCGCAGACAGTGAAATAGTGGGTACACAATTTATCCCAGCACCCACAAGGGGAAAAAAAAAAATCCAGTGACCAGTTAGAAAGACACATGCAGATGTCAGTCAAGGACTGGTTTAAAACATGTTTTCCACCCCCCCCCCCCCCACCCCGACAAAGAACTTGCCAACACATCTGGAACCAAACAGTGGACTTGATCAGTGCCCCTGCCACTGGACTCAATATCCAGTCCCTCCACTACCAGTACATAATGTAGCCACTGCATGCTATCAAGAGGACACTCTGCAGCAACTTGCCAGGCTTACTTAAACAGGACCTCCCAGCCATGCAACCTCTACCACAGAGAAGGACAAGATCATGGGAACATCCATATTCTCCTCTAGGTTGCACGCCATCCGGACTTGGATATATATCCCCATTCCTTCATCACTGCTGGGTCAAAATCCTGAAATTCACTACCTAAAATCAAAATCATGGCAACACTGCAGCAGTTCAAGAAGCAGTTCCATCACCTTCTCAGGGCAACTAGGGATGGGCAATTAATGCATCCTTGCCAGTGTCACCCACAGTCTGAGAACAAATACAAGTCTTAAAAACTCAGTATAAACTCATACGTGAAGATGGCAGCTTAGGTGTGGTACCGGAAAGCTGCTGACACCCATAGAACTGCATCCCAATAGGAGTCACCATATTCGGGCACACATGGAACTGTGGGGGGGCATCTGTCCAAATTGTCGCTATGTGCTCCTGGTGGGTGAGGTTCCTCACCAGCCTCACTATTTCTTAGAATTGCATTTGGAATGTGCAGCATTTAACACAGCTTTATAACCTACTTAGTGGTTTAAAATTCTCATGACTTAAATTCTTTAACTGAATAAATGTTTGAACAATTTGACCTATGATGGCTATAGTTTTGACCATCCGTCATGATTTTAGGCACCACAACTGCTAATACCATGCAGAAATAATTATTACTGTATTTCAAAACATGATGAGTTCTAGATAGCTTTAGCAAATTCAGCAACTTCTGAAAAATGGCTTTTCCATTGCTTTTTGCTTCCCCTTAAGTCTGTGAAATGCCTTGGGACATGGTTCCATGTTAATAAATGCAAGTTGTTATTCTTTTTCTATAGCTCACTGAAATTCTGAAAGATCACTTTTTTTGATTAAAGTTAATAGAATCCTACAAATTTCAGCACAGGAGGTGGCCATTCAGTCCAACGAGCCTGTGCTAGATCCACATCAGAACTATCTACTCTATTTCCATTTCCTTACTCTTTCTTCCTACCTCATAATATTTTGCTTCAAGTGTTTGTATAGGCTGAAGAGCTACAGGAAACCATTGGATTGTACCAATACCAATATACATTGCTGACATTTTTTCAACTGGTGTGACACACCAGAAGGGAGCCACTGTTTAGGCCAAGTAACAGGAATAGAATGCCAGCCAAATTTTATTTTGAAATTTGCTCTTTGGATGTGAGTGATTCAAGCAAGTCTGCATTTATTGTCCTGAACAACTAAGTAGCTTGCTAGGTCACTGAAGAGAGCATTAACACAGTCAAGTAGTGTGGGAATACAGCATGTGCAGACCAAACTAGGTAGGGGTGGCAAGTTTCCTTCTCAAAAAAAGACATTGGTGAATTAGTTGAGTTTTTAATAACAAAACAACTTTCAAGGGCCCACAAATTACTAAATTCATTGAATTCAATTTCACAACTTGCCTTGATGGGATCTAAACTCATTAGCTCTGGGATGCTAGTCAAATACCAGAATCACAACACTACCATATCTTACATACCTCCATGTTCAAATCAGAGCCTTACTTGCTCTCACTGAACAAGTTTTATTGTAATCCTTGATGAAGCACAACTACCTTAGGAAACAAAACAGGGTACAGCCAGACAACTGAAAGACAGGAATCTCAAATTTTCTTACTGCACTCCTAAACAATTTAAGAAACTGTATGGGGTACAAGAGCAAGGCAAATATTAGACTATGACAACAAATTGTACTTGTATAGTACTCAATTGCAGGAAGACATCTCATTGTGCTACACACAGAAGTAAAGATACTGGACATCGAAAAACAGAGTAAAGATGAAAGGGCAAAAAGCAAGGTTAAAGAAAAAGGTTCTGAGGAGGTTTCTGAAAGCAGGGAAGTTCTATAGAACAGAAATGAAGCGGCTGGAAGAACTGCTGCCAATTGTGGAGCAGAGAGTGTGGGGGATAAGGAGTTGCCAGTTTTTTTTAAAAAAAGAGTTCAGGAGGGCACATGAAGAGACATATGGCTGGAAGGAATTGAAAGCAAGGACAAAAAATTTTTGAAGTCAACTCACTGGGATGGTGCTTGGAGGAAGTGGGGATGGGAGGGCAGAACTTGAGATTTTTAATTTTTAAAAAAAAAATCACTCAGGATGTGGGCGTTGCTGGGAAGGCCAACATTTATTGCCTATGCCTAGTTGCCCTGAGAAGGAGGTGGTTTGATACAACTGAGTGGTTCGCTAGGCCACTTCTGAGGGCAATTAAAAGTCACAGACCAGGTAAGGACAACAGGGTTTCCTTTCCTAAAGGACATTAATGAACCAGCTGGGATTTTAGCAACAATCTGACAGCTTCATGGTCACTTTTACTGATACCATTTTTTTATTTCTAGATTTTTTTAAAGCTTAATTCATACCCTCAAAACAGCCATGTGGGATCTGAACCCACGTTCTCTGGATTATTAGTCCAGGCCACTGGATTTATAGTTCAGTAACATTACCACTACACTATCATATCCTTGAACTGAGAACGTGAGCTGCGGTGTTTTCAATGAGTTGTAACTTGTAGAAAGTTGAGTTAGGAAAGCCAGTGAGGAAAGCATTAGAGGAGAACCTCTAAGTAAAGAGGGTACAAGTTTCGGCAATGGTGAGGAAGAGACATGGGTTAAGACGCAATGTTAGAGCTGGAATAAAGTTATCCTGGTAACGGTTGGGAGAGGAAGCTGAGCTCGGGTTGAACAGTCCTGCAACGTTCCACACCTCAAAGTATTAACAAGAGTCAAAGAGGATCTGGAGGACACTTTGGCTCATCCAGATTTTCATGTCAGAGAGAGACTGGTTAATGTTTTTGCTAAACATGGGAACAAAGAGGTGCAGCTGGATTGTCAGGAGTTTGAAAGGGCTGGGAGGGGGAGGAAGAGAGAGACACTGAGCGAGTACGTGATAGCACTCTCTCTCATCTATAAAGTCTGAGAGCTCAAGGTGAGATGGGGAGAAGCTGCAGAAAATAGAATGAGTGAGGACTCAGTTAGACAGATACTTTTTTTATGTTCTCACAATCCTGATTCAGTAAATAGCATTTGAATATGGCACACCAAACCTCATTTTTGTCACCTAATATCTGATCATTTACTGTCAGAGAAGTCAATGTCTTCGATCATTCTAGAGTCAGGTAAAATGTGGGAAGGGGATAGGAAAAACACATTTTAAAATGTTTTTTGCAAAATCTGAAAGACATTAATAATTTAAAAGAAAAAACTGAATATACTTTATGCAGATACAAAAGCTAAGCACATCTAACAGGTGAAACTAATTTTCTTCCTCCCTCTCCCAAAAACACCACACCCACACAAAATATAGAAGAGAGTTGCCAACTGTCATCTTCTTGATAATGTTTGTAGCAGTCAATTCTCTAGGTATTCTCTGACATGTAAATGCTGAGCCCGATTAGTCACAAACGACAGCTATTTAAATGTAGACTGATTAGTCACTGCAGCACAACTCTACATGCACCACATAAAGCACTGTACCAGTTTCATATTGTATGGCTCCTCTGCATGGGCAATACCAAATTAAAGCAATTTCAACTGCATTATCAATTTGAGGTTTGCAATTATTTCAGATTTAATTACATCAATCTGAAAAGATAAATGTGCAGAGGTTAAATCAATTTAATCTGCTTAAAACTAGTCTGAAATCTCCAAGGAGCAGAAAATCAGATTTCCCAAGCTGTTGCCTAGCTACTATACTGTTCATTTCCTCAAATGTGTGGCTGAAGATGGGCTGTACTTGTAATTCTTTTAACATGAGTTTTTTTTTTGCTGTCACAGTAGTGTCATGTTTTTCTGTGCCATTATGGCATTAACCTCTGGTTTTAGATAATCTGAACTCTTACTGTAGACAAACTACACTCTGTGCTTACTGATCTTTAAAAGTGACAATGTCCTACAATTAACTAAGTTGGCAATTGTGAGAAGAGAAATTATAATAAACTGCTCCCTCACACCAAAAGTAAAAGTAATTTGGTAAAGCAAATCTATCTCCAGGGCTGGTACCATAGATGAAGCAAACTTATTTTGAAGTGTATAGTCCAGATAGTTGAAATGTCAGTGCAAGAAACCTAGAATTGAGTTACAGACAATTTCTCCTTGACAACTGAAACAAAACCTTACAGTTGTCTTCACTGGGGGCCTGATATACTGTATTGGTAGCGTAATAAATGCGCTCATGTGTACCTGGCCCTTTGTGGTGCTTTATATAATCACCTATAAGGTTCAAGATTTATCTAAAAAAAGACATTAAAAATCATGGCCGAGTGATACAAGTGTATGCACTTCGATCTATCGGAAACGTGTAAAAAGTTTCCTTTCCAGTATCCCCCTGTAGCAAAAAGTCAGAAATGATTATTTGTATTCTCAACATTCAGAATCATCATCGTGTTGAGTGTTCATTTAAAAACCCTTTAGTCCTAAACTAGCTAACAGGGTAATCAACATGCAAATCTCTTCCAAGCTTTTCTGCAATTAGAAAAGTGGTGGTATGGGGAACACAGGAAGAAAATCCCATTTCCTGGAATACAAATTCTCTGAAAAATATGCAAGAACAAAATGTTCCATCACTGTGGCTGGTCTGTGTTTTGCAGTGCTCTACCTGAATCAGCTATTTATTTCAAGATTCTAACTGCAAGCGAAACATGCAGATCTAAAACAATGTTTTTTTTCTTTTAAAAAATGGATGTAGAGACTATATCATGAATTATGCTTTCCATCCCACACATGGGCAAATCTGGCAAGTCACAACTCTGTCACTCATGTTAATCAGATCCACGGTGAGATATAAATTATTTCCATTGACTGATGTTTGCATTAGTTACAGAATGCAAGATTTTTTAATTTAAGTTCACAATAAAATAATTAACTGATGCACATTCAACTCCCATGGCATTAGAGTGAGAATCCCCTTCCCCCACTGCACCATCTGTTCTCAATTATGATGTCATTTCCATCTCATTTTTATTTTGTGGCGATGTCATCCCATCTGGTACAATTGACTTTTTTTTCAACCTCAAGCCCTTAAGATGAACAGAATGCAGTTTAAATTTCCCAAAAGCTGTGCAAACACATTCTTGCCGATAAAATTAGGCTAATACAGATTACATAGTTCTTCAATTATTATGCAAACTATTAGACCCCCACTATAAACAGAGGCAGCTTATTACAGAGCCATATTATGCTTCAGTTACAAAATGTGTTTTGGCTTTGTAAAAATGAGTTTACCTCTGCGTGCTAAAGATTTAAATAAACTACATGTTCATTTAAGATATATGGGATAATTGGGGCCACACCACGTTTTACACTACTAAACACTTATTATTTTAGAACAGGAGCTCAGTTATCCAAATTGGAAAAACAATGTGAGCATTTAGAAGATATTACGTCAGCAGTCTGACTCAGCAGCTTGCAGTTACAGGATCAGCTGATTTCAGATCTGGTTGACATGGTCAATTTTGTAATGCAAAAAGCAGATAATGTGAAATGTAAAGCCTTGTTTACTCTGCCCCTACAATGTGCCTTAGTAACACTAGTGACTACTGCTTTAATGTGAAATTTTCCATTTCCCAAATCAGCTGTTCTTGCAGCTAAAGTGAAATTGTGCATTTGTACCAAATTATGCAGTGTTGTTTTGTGGTCCTAAAACCACGAGCAACCAGGATGACTATCCAAATTCATTCTACTGAACTATTAAAAGGTCCACTGATGACTGCTTGTTTCAACAGCACCCAGCTACCTGTGTCACTGGTAAGACACCTTTTTGAGTAATTTTTAAGAAATAACTTAATTTGTCATTCCAAGATTATGGAATTCCACAGTCATTCCAAACTAATGTGTTCAGTCTGACTGGCTGAGAATTGCAGCCTTTTTGACCAGTTTTTAAGGCAATCAAGAACTTTCAGATGCATATACTTACATCACTGCCAGATCCTGAACAGGGAAGATTCTCAAAAGACTGCATGAAGAGTTCCTGCTGATTCATAAGCTGGGCTCTGTATGCAGCCCCTGTACACAAATCCATCGGTCCTACAGAAGTCATACCATTGTCCCTAGCTCTCCTTTCCTCTTGATGCTTATCTGCTGCATAACCAGGTGCGCTCTCATGATTCTATCTGATTCCCCTAATATTTCTGTGCTGCTGTCTGTGGGCTGAGGAATGCTCAATAGGAGCTAAAGTGATAGACCAGTTTCTTGCTCCTAGTGGCAGATGTTTCATTTTGGGTGCAACATACATAGAGAAATGGAACACATATTAGCTGTGAATGCAGTAAATGGCAATGCAAGGCCATTATTGTGTCATTATACTGACTGGCAAATGAGTTTGTGGATGACTCACTAAGTAACTTTGAAGGACCTGTAAGAGGTTGATGAAGAGATCACTTAAACAGCCAATTTCTCTCTTGCAATCCCTCTATGGCCAGCATGCCAATAATTGAGGGCCAGCTCCTCGTAGCAAGAAGGGCGGTGCAGGTTGGCTGGTCCATCACCAAATGGAGTACTCGGTATTCAAGGCCTGTCTTCTCCTTTAAAAACAACAGACTCTTTAAGCATTAGGGTGTAAAATGAATGCATCCCAATGACCAGCCTACATTCTAATTGGTGTGAAAGGATGAGCATAAAGCACGCAAGTAGCTTTAGGAGCCATTGTAACTTGGTAGCAAAGCTTATAACAATCATATGACAAAACAAACCCTTTCCCTTTGGCAGCCAAGCTGGAGCTGTAGTTTTAAAGATGTACTTAGGCGATGGAAATCAGAGGTGGGGCCAATGCTTTGCAGGTTCCATTGCTGATATGGCAACAGGCTGTGGTCTGCATGCTTAGTACAGGCATAGTAATGGCATTCTTCTCCTTTGAGTGTACACCCTTTTTAAGCCAGTCCCACCTAACCTTCCTCATTCCAAAAGAACAACTTCTTCATTTGCATTCATGTTCATGGATTTAGGAGACGCTGTTGCCCATCTCCTACCACACTTGCTGACACTGGCCTAGTTAGGAGGGTTTCCTTAGAAGCAAAAATGACCACTTTTTTCTCTAGGTTTTGTTCTGTGAAGGGAACAATCCTTACAGCTCCTATGAACCTCTTCTTGGGCATAACTATCTTGCCCCAGTTAAAATGATACATCAACCCTTTAGAAGCTGCTGCACTCCTCATTCGTTGCCTACCAGCTGCAAGAACACTCCTTATGCGTAAGTACAAGGCACAGGAAGGTTAGGTATTTAAATGAACTGACCCCGCCAAATATGTTGGAGTTCAGAAGCCACTTAAGTTGCACTAAAGCAGGGTCAGCTTTCTCCTGCAATCAAGAATCAGCCACACAATATTCAAACTGCAGCCCAACCAATGATTTGTATAGGTTCAGCATTACCTCTGTGCCTTTATTTACAAAACTTAGGATTCCCTTTGCTTTATTATTTTAATGAACAGCTTCATCAACCTGATCATCTACTTTCAGATGTGTACTGAACCCCAAGTCTCTCTGCTCTTCTACTCTTTTTAAGGTTTTTCCATTAGCGAATGTGTCCTCACCTCATCTTCCTAAAAAAAAAACTCTTCATTTGTCTGCATTCAATTTCATTTAACATCTATTTGCCCAATATAATAACCTTTAGCCTCCTGAAGTTGCTTACAGTCCTCCTTAACTACGCTCCCTATTTTTAATGTTGTCTGGAAATTTACCTGTCCAGGTAATTTTTTTTTACAAATTATGTATGAATGGGCCTTATATTGACCCCTGAATGACACCATTGCTTATATCCCTCCAATCCAGTAAAAAAAATCCATTAACTAATACTCAACTTAATATCCACACCGTCCCAATCCCTTCAATACTGTGCCTTACATTTGATCAACAAGCCTTCCATGCAACACCTTATTAAGTATCTTTTGAAAATCAATGAACACAATATCCAATGCATTTCCATTATCAATACAATTTTCCTGAAAAAGAACTCAAATTTGTCATCAGATAGGGTTTGCATTTAACTTATGTATATTAGCCATCCTTAATTAACCTATATCTTTCCAAGTGAACATTAATTTTATCCAGTATACTTTGGCTTCTAGCAGCTTATCCACTACTAATATTTGATTGACTGCTCTATATAGTTACCTGTTTTATTCCTTTCTCGCTTTCTGAACAGAGGTATTACTTTGGCAACCCTCTGATTTTCTGAACAACTTCCATAACCAAGAATATTTGAAAGATTGTGGTCAGAGCCACTTATTTCCTCAGCATTCTTGCACGTATGCCATCAGTGCCTGGTGCCTTTTCCACCAGTTTTTATCAGTACTACTTCCTTATCTATAGCTATCCTATCTAATTGATCCACCTCTTCCTCGTATACCATTTCATTGCCTTGGTTTACACAAGTGTGAGATAATAGCAAATTACTCATTTAGTACCTCTGATATTCCTTCATCCTCCATGAGATTTCCTTTTTCCTCTCTGATCATGCTTGACCTACCACTATTCTTTTATCAGTTTATTTCCTTGTGACTTGCCAGTTTTTCCCCCCCAAACATCCCGTTCGCCATACCAACACTTTTTGTTTCCCCAATTTATCAGAGCGCAATCCATTTTTTCATCTAACTAAAAATCTTATTCTAATTTTCAAATTTACACTTGCAGTGGAAATCTGGAACTCTCTTCCCCAAAAGTCTATGGATACTGAGTGAACTGAAATTTTCTCATGGCTCTAGCTCATACTCACCCTCTCGTGCATCTCTTTCACAGTCAGTCTCACTCAACCTGCCACTACCTGTGCTGCAGCCACAGGGCATGCATCACATATGTGCAGTAGGAAGCGTAAGGCAAACGTGTTGCGAGCATGAAGGGGATGCACAAGGGTGTTTGAGGGTTTGTCATGGTTTTTAAACTTATATTTAATTTCTGATCAACTCACATCACATATTATATTGTCACCACTACTGCCACGTCGTTGCGCATCTTGTCTGGTTTGTGCAATAATGCCCTTTCCTGAGGATCACAATGAAGACCCACAACTGATGTCACCCATTGTGTCACTGCAGAGTGGGTGTAGGTGTATTTGCAGGGCTCTTTTGTGCAGACGACAGCGATGTCCCCGGTGGCACCTTGAAAGGATGCGGAGGAGAAGTTGTTGAGGGCAGTGGTAACTTTGACAGCGACAGGTAAGAAGATGGTGCTCGGGCCAGCCGGGAGCAGCTCGGCCTGAAGGAGGCTGCAGATGTCCAAGACTACATGTCGAGTGACTCTGAGCCTCCGTGTGCACTGCTGCTCAGAGAGGTCCAGGAAGCTGAGCTTGGTCTGTGAACCCTGTGGCGAGGGTAGTGCCTTCTGCGACGCATCTCTCTCTGCCTTTGCCCTCCCTCCTGCTGTGCAGGTGGATGTGTCACAGCACTGTGTTGTGGAGCTCCACGTGTCAGAGGTGGACAGTGTGACCGACGAGGCTGGTGATGCTGTTCTCCCGCCAAGGAGGTCATGACTGCAGCAACGGCGGCCCCCATCCGGAAGATGTACATCTGAGGGGGTCTGCAAGGTCGGTACATGTGTCTGGACACCGGGGTAAGTGTGCAAGTCGGTGAATTTGATTGTTAGGAGGAGGGTGGTGGAGGCCAAACTTTGTCCAAGGTGAAAGAGTGGCCTCCTGCAATGAGTGAGGGTCTCCGTCTCCCCCACCCGTCAAATGGACCTTTGCAGCTGCCACAGGCTGATAGCTGCAACACGTCCATTTCAACTGGGAGTGTTTCCCCTAGTACGGGAAACAGTCCCAGTTGTTTGTAAAATCCCACCCCTCCTGAAATATTCCCTTAATCAGGTCTGTTAACGACCTGAAATACCAGAATAAATACTGTTAAGTGGCACCCCGCCGGCTTTAATTGCCTGCGGGAGTCCCACACGCGGGGGCTGCGCGCGCACATCAGCGCGTCTGTGGGGAACCCGGAAGTGGGCGGGTTGGAGCCGGGCTCCCGACCCGCTCCGGGATTTCCCGATTTTCGGAGCCCCCCGCCAGGAACGCACCCGATAGCGAGTGCTAATATCGGGCCCATTAACTGTTTCTTTCTCCACAGATGCTGCCTCACTTGCTGAGCTTTTTCAGCATTTTCTGTTTTTATTTCAGATTTCCAGCATCTGCAGTATTTTGCTTTTGAATTATATTATGGTTACTGTTTCCTAGATGTTCCCCTACACTTGCATTACCTACTTGCCCCATTTCATCTCCTAGAACTAGATCCAGCAATATCTACTTCCTTATTGAGATTAAAAACATTTTACAGGGACCATTTCATCACTCCCAACTCATCTCAGTGTAATAAACAGAAGAAAAGGCATGAACTATTAGCAGTAAGGAATCTAGGCTTCATCACTTTTCCAATATCAGATTTTCACTATGTATCATTACTGATTTAGTACAATGAAATCAAATGTGTGAAAACTAGGCAGAATCCATTTTTCCTTATCTTAAAGTATTTGGGAAAGGAATTAAAGTGCTTCTGATACTTATCCAGGGTCTGTTACAATGTAAAATACTTTAGAAATTCAACAAAGCAGATTTTAAAACACAGATTTAATTGACAAACTGTGATTGAGATGTAAAAGAAACCATATGGAAGACAAGAAATGGGGAAGACAGATCATGGAGTAATTTAATCTAAACAGCCCCAATGTTGAAATTATGTGTGTGACTGGGAATCAAAAACGTAATTAAATTGCTGCATGACCATTAGTACAAGATGCACTTTTTATGGCTCACCAATACCGTACATCACATCACTTTTTGCAAAGGCTTTTCAAAAGTGGTTGCCATAGAAAGGAACTGGGGAGTGTGGAGAGAATCAACTGCATTTTTTAGCAGTTCCTAACATTTGAACATACTGGAGTTTGTATTACATACACTACCCATCAAAAAGCAAACTCCTACAAAGAATAAATCAGATTCTTAGAACATCTCTGAAAATATAAGCAAATCATATTGTAGTTGTATTCTCGACTTTTGCCAAACAGCAACTTGCATTTATATAGTGCCTTTAAATGTAGTAAAATGTCCCACGGTGGTTATATAATTCATATCATAGCAGCACCACAGTACGTTGAAATGTGTCACAGCACTTCACACGATGAATTATTTTTAAAGCGCAGTCACTAATATAGGCAAATGTGGCAGTTATTCATTGAGGGAGGAATTACAACACAAACAGGCTGTTTGGCCCAACCAGACCTCCACACGAGCAGAAGTCCTAATCCCATGTCCCTGTTCTGTTCCCATATCTCTTTTTTCTCTTTCCTTCAACCACCTATGAAACCCATTCATAAAGGTTGACAGTCTCTGCGTCATTGCAAGGAACAGCAACAACATTGGCCTTCTAGTAATAGAAGAGACACTTAGGAGGGGAGACTTGGAACACAGTCAACAATTCTGCACCCTGACTTTCAAAAGGATATCTTTACACTGGTTTTATAACCAGCCCCCTGTAAATCAGCAGCCTGGAGTAATGGAGGATTGGGACATTCAACACATTGAAAAAACCCAATCAATCCGCAGGGGGTAAAAATACAATTTATAAACTAGATTTAAAAAAAACAGGGGTACATTTTATACAGCACAGTGCCCCCGCCCCCGCACTGCCAACTATTGACCAGGATAAAGGGGAAGGGGGAAGGGTTAAAGTCAACTATCAGCCAGGCTGGGCAGGACAAGGGAGAACTCAATTTTCTTCAAGTTAACCTAGAAACTTAGAAAATATGAGCAGGAGCAGGCCATTCAACCCTTCGAGCCTGTTCCGCCATTCAATATGATCATGGCTGATCCTCTATCTCAATACCATATTCCCGCTCTCTCCCCATACCCCTTGATGCCTTTTGTGTCTAGAAATCTATCTAGCTCCTTCTTAAATATATTCAGTGAGTTGGCCTTCACAGTCTTCTGTGGTATAGAATTCCACAGATTCACCACCCTCCGAGTGAAGAAATTTCTCCTCATCTCAGTCCTAAATGTCCTACCCAGTATCCTGAGACTGTGACCCCTCGTTCTAGACCCCCCAGCCAGGGGAAACATCCTCCCTGCATCCAGTCTGTCTAGCCCGGTCAGAATTTTATACGTTTCAATAAGATACGCTCTCATTTTTCTAAACTCGAGTGAATACAGGCCGAGTCGACCCAATCTCTCCTCATATGACAGTCCTGCCATCCCAGGGATCAGTCTGGTGAACCTCTATGGCAAGTATATCCTTTCTTGGGTAAGGAGACCAAAACTGCACACAATCCTCCAGGTGTGGTCTCACCAAGGCCCTGTATAACTGCAGTAAGACATCCCTGCTCCTGTATTCAAATACTCTTGCAATGAAGGCCAACATACCATTTGCCTTCCTAACTGCTTTATGCACCTGCACGTTTGCTTTCAGTGACTGGTGTACAAGGACACCCAGGTCCCTTTGTACATCAACATTTCCATAACTCTGCCTTTCTGTTTTTCCTTCTGAAGTGGATAACTTCACATTTATCCACATTATACTTCATCGGCCATGTATTTGCCCATTCACTCAACCTGTCTAAATCGCCTTGAAGCCTCTTTGCATCCTCCTCACAACTCACGATCCCACCTAGTTTTGTGTCATCAGCAAACTTGGAAATATTAAATTTGGTTCCCTCATCCAAATCATCGATATATATTGTGAATAGTTGGGGCCCAAGCACTGATCCCTGCGGTACCCCACTAGTCACTGCATGCCACCCCGAAAAAGACCCATTTATTCCTACTCTCTGTTTCCTGACTGTTAACTAATTCTCAATCCATGCCAGTATATTACCACCAATGCCATGTGCTTTAATTTTGCACACTAACCTCTTACGTGGGACTTTACCAAAGGCCTTCTGAAACTCCAAATAAACCACATCCACTGGTTCTCTCTTATCTATTCTACCAGTTACATCCTCAAAAAACTCCAGTAGGTTTGTCAAACACGATTTCCCTTTCATAAATCCATGTTGACTTTGTCTAATCCCGTTGATATTTTCTAAGTGTCCTGTTATCACATCCTTTATAATAGACTCTAGCATTTTCCCTACTACTGATGTTAGGCTAACCGGTCTGTAGTTCCCTGTTTTCTCTCTCCCTCCTTTTTTAAATGTGGTTCCCTCATCCAAATCATCGATATATATTGTGAATATATATAATCCTTTTTTAAATAGTGGGGTTACATTTGCCACCCTCCAATCTGCAGGAACTGTTCCATAATCTATAGAATTTTGGAAGATGACAACCAATGCATCCACTATTTCCAAGGCTACCTCTTTTAGTACTCTGGGATGAAGATTATCAGGCCCTGGGGATTTATCGGCTTTCAGTCCCATTAATTTCTCCAGCACTATTTTTTTTTACTAATACTAATTTCCTTTAATTCCTCCTTCTCACTAGACCCTTGGTTCCCTAGCATTTCTGGGAAGTTATTTGTGTCCTCTTCCATGAAGACAGAACCAAAGTATTTGTTTAATTGGTCTGCCATTTCCTTGTTCCCCCAATATAAATTCTCCCATTTCTGACTGTTAGGGACCTACATTTGTCTTCAAGTATGTAAAAAGAAAAAGATTAGTGTAGAAGCTTTTACAGTCCACTTTTATGTTCCTTACAAGTTTACTCTCATACTCTATTTTTCCCCTCTTAAATCAATCTGTTGGTCCTTTTTTTGCTGAATTCTAAACTGCTCCCAATCCTCAGGCTTGCTACTTTTTCTGGCAACTTTATATATGACTGCTTTTTGGATCTAATACTATCCTTAATTTCTTTTATTAGCCATGGTTGGGCTGCTTTTCCTTTTGTGTTGGATCACAGTTATGAGGTTTTTAAAAAAAAAAATCAGCACTTGTTCCTATCTTCATTCTACCTACAACTAATAAGTCAGCAAGCTATTACATAAGCATTCCTTAATAAATGAACATCTCAAGTGAGATCAGTCAGAAAATAGCGACATTGTGTGGATACAAGCACTAGATGTCCACTTGAAACAAGCAATTTCAGTACTACAAGTGTACACCATATTGTGCTAGTGTTAAAAGTTGCATTGCAGTAGTACCTTTTGAAAGTAGGCACTGAAGTAGACAGACTACTCCAGTAAAAGCTGCAAGATCTTCAAAAAAAACATCTAATATTGCTTTCTTAACAACTGAATTTAACTGCCAATAAATGTTGAAAAGGACTTATATTCATAATATCTTTTATAACCTCAGGATGTCCCAAAAGTACTTTTTGAAGTATAGTCACTGTTGTAATATAGGAAACGCTGCAGCCAATTCGTGCACAGCAAGGTCCCTCAAACAGCAATGAGATAATGACCTGATATTCTGTTTTAGTGATGTTGGTTGAGGGAAAAATATTGACCATGACACCAGGGAGAACTCCCCTGCTCTTCAAAACAGTGCTACGTCCACCCAAGGTCTCGGTTTAAAATCTCATCCAGAAAAACGACACCTCAGATAGTGCAGCACTGAAGCGTCAGCCTAGATTACGTGCTCTAGTTTCTGGATTGGGGCTTGAGCCCATGATCTTCTGACTCCGAGGCAAGAGTGCTATCACTGAGTCAAGGCTGACTGAAAAATCTTTCTTTGATGGCTCAAGTTTGAAAACCAGGTATTGTTGGCACCACAGTGTATGATTGTGTCCAGTCCCCAATGATGAAAGCTGCTACATATTGTAAATACTGTACTGCTATTTAAAATACATTTACTTGCATTGAGTTTTTTAAAAAAATACTACCACACAAGCAGTGTTTAAATCTGAAGGCTATAAATCACAATTTGCTCTACAACATTGGACCTGACCGCTTGCACGCAGCATACAGGTGTGTGTAGAATATAGGAAAAAATGTACAGATACCTTTCTGGACGTGGATAATATCAGGAAAATTGGTCAAGTGCCCCTGGTAAAGTGCTAATAAGTCCACTATAGGGTCTATATCTTGTTTGGGCTGTTCTGCGAAAAGTTCTCCTATAGCATCATATGCGTCTCCAGTAAATGCAATGGCACGATTGAGTCCAACCGAGAAGGACTGCTGGTCCAGCTCAAAAGCTTGGCTGAGCAATCGGAAAGAAGTGCCGACTTTCTGATACTCCTTCTTGAAGCCGACCACCTGTTTCCTCGCAAACTCGTTGGCGGTGTGGCTCAGCTGGAAAACGCTGTCGTCCATCCTCTTGGTAAAAGTTTTAAATACGTCGACTTTGCTCTCCACCTCCTGCAGGTCGAGGAGGTTTTGCGGGGTGCTGAGCGTGAGGAAGAAGTTGCCTCCCACCATGTCGTCCTTCTCGGCTTTCCTCTTACCCTGTTTCCAAGCCTTCTCGTCGTTGCAGGTGAGGAAGTGCTGAAAGGCGTCGCAGCGGGCCAGCACCGGGTGGCTCGACATGTGGTTCATCCACAGGGTCAGGCCTTTCTTCCTCTTGGAGATGAAGTCCTCCTCGAAGCGGCCGGTGGCTTGTTTTTCGGGGATGTGGGGTACCGAGATGACCGGGAACTTCTCCACCAGCCGCCCGTACAGCCAGTCGAAGTGCTTGTAGCGGCGGTTGACCTGGCTCTGGGTGTGGCTGGGCACCAGGCGGTAGGAGATGTAGCTCTTGATGCCCTTGAACTTGGTCTGCTTGGTGGGCTCGTCGATGGAGCAGACGAACGGGTAAGGGTTCTCCTGCCACTCGGGGCCGTGCGAGCCCATCACCACGCAGATCTTGTCGCCGTCCTTGACATAGCCGGCCGCCTCGCCCAGGATGAACGCCTCGCCGCCCGACTTGACGAAGGTGGAGAAGCGGTTGAGGTTCCTGCTGACCGTGGCCGTGCTCTTGGAGGAGGAGGAGGAGGAGACCGACCCCCCGACACCGCCGCTCCGGCTCCCGGCCCCCGTGCTCACTTTATACCGGCCCGGCCCGTCGAAATCCGAGTAGGCGCCCCCGCCGCCGCCGCCGATCCCGCCCCCGGACAGCGGCTCGTCCGCCACCGTCGAGTTATCGTCCCAGTCATCGTCCCAATCGTCGTCGTCGCCGCTGCCCGACGCCTGGTGCTGCAGCCCCGGCAGGACGAGCCCCCCGCCGCCACCACCGCCGCCTCCTCCTCCTCCTCCTCCTCCCGCCGCCGCTGCCGTCTGGAGAGGCGGGGGGCAGAAGGTGGTGACGGCGGGGGAGGGCGGCAGGGGGAAGCCGATGGGGAGCTGAGGCTGAGGCGGCGCAGTCGCCGGTCCCGCCGGCACGTTGGCATAACGGGAGGCGGGGGGCTCGCCGGCAGCGTCCCCGCCTCCGCCTCCGCTCCCGCTCCCACTCCCACCCCGCAGGATCTGCACGTACGAGGCCGGGAAGAGGCCCCTCTCGCCGCGGCTGTTGGCCCCCTCCAGCCAGCCCTCGATGTCGTGCTCGCTGTAGACGGTCAGCACCTCGTCCTCCCGCACCGAGATCTCACCCACATTCTCGCTCTGGAAATCGTACAGAGCCCGAGCCTGGAGCGCCATCGTCCCGCCAGCCAGCACCCGGCTCGGCTCGGCTCGGCTCAGCTCCCGAAACCCCGCCGTAAATCCCTCCCCTCACTCCGGCTCTCAAACCACCACCACCCACCCCTCACTCCGACTCCCCGACCCCCTCACTCGAGTCACCGCCGAGAGGCTGCGCGGGGGTCTTCCCTCGTCGGCTCCCTGTAGTTCAGTGGATTTCTCCTCCCTCTCTCTCTCTCTCTCTTTCTCTCTCCGGCAAGTTGTCTTACTCACAAAGTTCACATAAATCCTGTGAGTTAAACGGAGAATAAAGTCCCGACCGAAATCCGGGAGGGCAAAAACCAAGAAACCGTTTTTTTTTCCTTAACGGAAACTTCCAGCTGCCTTCCTCGGGAGCGGCACTCACTGACTGACTGACTGACTGCCCTGGTCAGGGGGAAAAAAAAAACACACGTAACCAGTCTGTGCAAGCGAGCTCCGACAGCAGGGGCAGAGCAGAGAGAGCAGCTCCCTCACTCAGATAGGCACAATGCAACGAGCAACAACTCAGTCATCGCCAGCAACTTAACTCCACTCTTCGCACCACACTAATTAATACACATGTTTCAGTCCCCAAGTGTGATTTAAGCAGTTTGCATATTTCATTAGCTTCCACCTACTCAAAAAATGACTTCTAATGTCACTGGAAGTTTCCTCACATCATCACAAAGGGGTTGGAAGGGCTCTCACTGTTTCAAAGTGGATAAATATATAATTACTTTAATAATTCACTATTTTAATTGTTAAAATATATGCGTAATATCCGCTCTGCTTATTTTTAGGCACGTTTACATCACTGCAGTTTTACATCATGCTCGGCAGAATATAAAAAATGCTTTTACTGAAGTACAACTGTCATCTTATTTTGGTGGCACCAAAGGCTCACTGCTCGTGCGTCTTGTGAGGTGCCACCAGCAGCTCAATTGCTGGCTGGAAAACAACACTGCGTGGAAAGAAAACCAAGTTATAGTCCAACAAATTTATTTTAAATTCCACAAGCTTTCGGAGGCTTCCTCCTTCGTCAGGTGAACGGTGTGGAAATGAAATTTTCGAATCCTTCGCATTTGAAAATCACAGAACAATGCCTGGTGATTACTGCCCGTTGCCAAGGCAATCACAGTGAGCAGACAGAAAGGTGTCACCTAAAAGGCCACCGAATATACAAACCCCCCAAAAAAAGAGAGAGAGAGAGAGAGAAGGAAGACAGTCAATGACCCGTTATATTAAAAACAGATAACATTTGTTCGCTGGTGGGGTTACGTGTAGTGTGACATGAACCCAAGATCCCGGTTGAGGCCGTCCTCATGGGTGCGGAACTTGGCTATCAATTTCTGCTCGACGATTTTGCGTTGTCGTGTGTCTCGAAGGCCGCCTTGGAGTACGCTTACCCGAAGGTCGGTGGCTGAATGTCCATGACTGCTGAAGTGTTCCCCGACAGGGAGAGAACCCTCCTGTTTGGCGATTGTTGCGCGGTGTCCGTTCATCCGTTGTCGCAGCGTCTGCATCGTCTCGCCAATGTACCATGCTCTGGGGCATCCTTTCCTGCAACGTATGAGGTTGCAGGAAAGGATGCCCCAGAGCATGGTACATTGGCGAGACCATGCAGACGCTGCGACAACGGATGAACGGACACCGCGCAACAATCGCCAAACAGGAGGGTTCTCTCCCTGTCGGGGAACACTTCAGCAGTCATGGACATTCAGCCACCGACCTTCGGGTAAGCGTACTCCAAGGCGGCCTTCGAGACACACGACAACGCAAAATCGTCGAGCAGAAATTGATAGCCAAGTTCCGCACCCATGAGGACGGCCTCAACCGGGATCTTGGGTTCATGTCACACTACACGTAACCCCACCAGCGAACAAATGTTATCTGTTTTTAATATAACGGGTCATTGACTGTCTTCCTTCTCTCTCTTTTTTTGGGGGGTTTGTATATTCGGTGGCCTTTTTAGGTGACACCTTTCTGTCTGCTCACTGTGATTGCCTTGGCAACGGGCAGTAATCACCAGGCATTGTTCTGTGATTTTCAAATGCGAAGGATTCGAAAATTTCATTTCCACACCGTTCACCTGACGAAGGAGGAAGCCTCCGAAAGCTTGTGGAATTTAAAATAAATTTGTTGGACTATAACTTGGTGTTGTAAAATTGTTTACAATTGTCAACCCCAGTCCATCACCGGCATCTCCACATCATGGAAAGAAAACGAGGGAGAATGGTAGCTAGAAGCTACCACACTACGCTCCCGAAACTCGAGCAGCAATGTAAAAGCACCTATTATAGCATTTTATATAGCAGTGTGTGAAATAAAGGATTACTGAAGCTGTTACTACCATAAGAAACAGAAGCAGGACTCGAACATGGCCTCTTGAGCCTGCTGCGCCATTCAATAAGATCACAGCTGATCTTTGACCTCAGCTCCACTTTTCCGCCTAATCCCCATATCCCTTGATTCCCCTAGAGTCCAAAAGTATATGGATCTCAGCCTTGAATATACTCAACAACTGAGCATCCACAGCCCTCCGGGGTAGAGAATTCCAAAGATTCACCACCCTCTGAGGGAAGAAATTTCTCCTCGTCTCAGTCCTAAACAGCCGACCCCTTATCCTGAGACTATGCCCCCTAGTTCTAGACTCTCCAGCCAGGGAAAACAGCCTCTCAGCATCTACCCTGTCAATCCCTCTCTGAATTTTATATGTTTCAATGAGATCACTTCTCATTCTTCTAAACTCCAGAGAGTATAGGCCCATTCTACTCAATCTCTCCTCATAGGACAACCCTCTCATCCCAGGAATCAATCTAGTCAACCTTCGTTGCACCACCTCTAAGGCAAGTATATCCTTCCTTAGGTAAGGAGACCAAAACTGCACACAGTACTCTAGGTGTGGTCTCACCAAAGCCCTGTACAATTGCAGCAAGACTTCCTTTCTCTTGTATTCCGACCCCCTTGCAATAAAGGCTAACATACCATTTGCCCTCCTAATTGCTTGCTGTACCTGCATGTTAACTTTGTGTTTCGTGTACAAGGACACCCAAATCCCTCTGAACACCACCATTTAATAGTTCCTCACCATTAAAAAAAATTCTGCTTTTCTATTCTTCCTACCAAAGTGAACAACCTCGCATTTCCCCACATTATACTCCATCTGCCACCTTCTCGCACACTCACCTAACCTGCCTATAACCCTTTGCAGACTCTTTGTGTCCTCCTCACAGCTTACTTTCCCACCTAGCTTTGCCTTGTCAGCAAACTTGGATACATTACACTTGGTCCCTTCATCTAAGTCATTAATGTAGATTGTAAATAGCTGAAGCCCCAGCATTGATCCTTGTGGTACCCCACTAGTTACAGCCTGCCATCCTGAAAATGACCCGTTTATTCCTAATCTCTGTTTTTTGTCTGTTAGCCAATCCTCTAATATATTACCCCCAAACCCATGAGCCCTTATCTTGTGTAACAACCTTTCATGTAGCACCTTATCGAATGCCTTTTGAAATCCAAATATACTACATCCACTGGTTCCCCTTTATCTACCCTGCTAGTTACATCCTCAAAAAACTCTAATAGATTTGTCAAACACAATTTCCCTTTCATAAAACCATGTTGACTCTGCCTAATCATATTATGATTTTCTAAGTGCTCCGTTAACACAATCACCCGTCCATAATAATGGATTCCAGCATTTTCCCGACGACTGATGTCAGGCTAACTGGCCTGTAATTCCCTGTTTGCTCTCTCCCTGCTTTCTTGAATAGCGGTGTTATATTTGCTACCTTACAATCCACTGGGATTGGAAGGTAGCAAATGTAGAGAATTTTGTAAGACCAATCCAATGCATCAAATGTCACTGCAGCCATCTCTTTTAGAACCCTAGCTTGTAGGCCATCAGGCCCAGGGGTTTTGTCAGCTTTTAGTCCTATTAATTTAGCCCCATTAATTTACGATGTTTATTCCATGATGTGAAGGAAAGAAAAATTATCTACCTTCAGACTTTTATCTTCTAAGAAGCATCCTGTACACACTGCTGCAAAGATCTGGCACCAAGCCATGTTTTTATTGGAAAAATAATGTATGAAATGATCTTGCTGTGATCGATTTCGGGATGTTTCATTTTCAATCATTAAAGACTTTAGGGTAGAAATTTGTATGCGTTGCACCCATTTTCCATGGGTAAAACAGGCTCAACGATGATAAATTTAGCAATGGTACGGCCCCCGCCCAATCTGCATGTGCATTCTGGCTGCTGCTAAATTCGTCGGGCCCATTTTTTAGGTGTCCCAGGCGGCCGCCAAAACAGGCGTTTGGAACCTTGCATATGTTAATAAGGGGCCTAACACCTTTTTAAGAACCACTCTGGAAAAATGGTTTCCAATGAGTGGTACAAATGTGACCTAAACATTCCTGTGGAACCAGGAGGAGCAGGAGTGCTCCCCAGACTCTACCGTCCTCACGACCAATCTGACCCTATCGCCGCTCCAATCACTCCCTCCCTCCCTCCTTCCCGGGACTTACCTTTGGGCCACTGCTGGCAAGGCAAGCGGCCCGATACTCGTCTTAGTAAAATGTCTGTGCAGGTGTGGCAGGCGCCAGCAGCTCGCACAAATAACATTAATAAGGCCCGTTGTCAGTGTGCCACTGGCTATGGCCTTTTAAACGGCCCATAACCAATTTGCACCCTATTTGCCTGAGGAAGGAGAAAATCTCCGAAAGCTTGTGAATTTAAAATAAAATTGCTGGACTATAACTTGGTGTTGTAAAATTGTTTACAATTGTCAACCCCAGTCCATCACCGGCATCTCCACATCACCCTATTTCTGGTAGTTTGTATCTGGTTTTTAAATGATCACTTTAAAATGATTATTGCAGGATTGGGAAAAACCAGCCTAGATGGAATGCACAATTTATCTGGACCAGTTTTATTTTGTGTTCCTGTTCCTTCTTGCTGTGCTACTGTACAGATGAAGGTTAATGAAGGACTCCAATGGGAGTTTGGTCTCACTGTAAAACTTCATATCATAGACATTAGTCCAAAGTAAAAGTGTTATACTACAAACAATGACAGAAAGTGAAATGTTTTATCGTTTTGAAACAGACTGAGTTTTGTAAAGTTCTGTAATCTAGTGAAATCTGTGTTTGCTCTTGCTTCTATTTAATAATTCCAATTCATACTTGCAACCTGAGATATATGGTCTGTAACAGTGTTAAATGTCCATCAGTTGGAGCAATCAGGAGCTTACAGTGGCAACCAATATAAATACCAGTGTGTACTTCATCAGTTAAAGGATTAATTTAGACCACATTTGCATTTACACAGTTGGACATGAAAAAAGTATTGCAGTGTGCCTGAATAAGTTGAGAGGCCCATCATGAAACCATGTTCTTTACTGAGAAAAATCATGTAAGGGATGATCTCCCTTTAAGATATTTTGTGATGTCATCATGTCATAACTTCAGAGGTAGTGCCATATAATCAGCCAGCTCTCGCATAGTATGTAAAGTTCCCCCCACCCCACCAACCCCCACCACCACCTTTGCTGGGGGTCAGTCAATTTTTCCTAGCCTGATAAAATGCTCTGTTGCCAAATTAATTTTTCAAAACTTCAGTATTTTTTCTTCAGTTTTTACTATTTATATAATGGACTTGATATGATGTAACAGCTTGGCTCACAACTTAAATAAAATATTGTGAGTGGGTTACAAAGATTTGTGTCACATTTTGGCATTTTTGACCATTTTTCCACAAAAAGGATTTGGAAAGGAAGCTTCTTTTAGCAAAGTGTATTCTCACAATTTTTATTTTAAAAGTACCAAGATGAAAAGTGGTTAATATACTAAATGGAATCTTATTTCTCAAAGAGTAGCAACAATAATTAATTCATTAGCTTATATCAATAATCAATAAATACCTCACACCCATTGTCTTAGAAGGTAATTGATCCATGTCTGTCTGTGACAGCGGGAGATAAAATAGAGACGCTGAGACATAGGCAGGTAGTCAGGTTTGTAAAAGAGCAACCTGTAAGGGCTCTCACTGATTAAGGGGTTAACAACACTAGAGAAAAATTAGAAGCCATCTTGTTTAAGTAAAGTAAGATGTCTATTTTGGGGAAACATGACATTTTTATTTTGCGTTGTTGCATGAAGATAGGGTGTACTGATTTAATTAAGGTGAGTGCGATCATAACTTACTGTGAAACAAAGCAGCTTATCAACTAATATTGAGCCACGCCTCAGCAAGTTTTTGCTTAGGTAACCTTTGGAGAGAAGAACAAGTACATATGCAAAAGATATGATTATCTGATTCAGGTCACAAGGACCTACTATTGTTACACCTCCAGATAAAGCACAGTGTGAGCCAACTCCCATAAAAGTAATGATGTGGAGACGCCGGTGATGGACTGGGGTTGTCAAATGTAAACAATCTTACAACACCAAGTTATAGTCCAACAATTTTATTTGCAAATCACAAGCTTTCGGAGGCTTCCTCCTTCGTCAGGTGAATGTCAGGAAATCCTTGAACCTTTCGCATTTATATTCAGAGAACAATACCTGGTGATTACAGATAATCATTCCAACTGCCCGTTGTCAAGGCAATCAAAGTGTTCAGACAGAGAGGTGTTACCTACAGGACCACCAAATATACAAACGGCCAGAACACAAAACAGAGAGAGAGAGGGAGAAACATCTGAAAGGAAGAGAAAGACTGAAAATGACCCGTTGAATTAAAAACAGATAACTTTTATTCGCTGGTGGGGTTACGTGTAGCGCGACATGAACCCAAGATCCTGGTTGAGGCCGTCCTCATGGGTGCGGAACTTGGCTATCAATTTCTGCTCGACGATTTTGCGTTGTCGTGTGTAAAAGTAAGATGCTCAGATCACTTACAAAACCAACTAACACCAGGGAGCAGAGATGGTGGGCTATAAATTGGGCCATGTAGCACTCATTGTGTAAGCGCTGTGCGGCCTCCTAAGGACCCAAAATGGTGTCCGGAATGCGCACGCACACTTCTAGCATGAGATGCACTGAACGCCATCTTGGTAAAGGCATTTGCGCAAGCGCAGGTTAAAAACGCTGGCATCATGTATATTAGGGAGAATATGCGGTAGATCAGTGTGCAACGCAGATTTAAAGGGACAAATGCGATTTTGGAACTCAACGCTCCAGCCAACACATGGTCTTAACCATGCACAGCTGAAGAGGTCATAGATGGCCTGGAGGACCCACCACCAGCGCTATTTAAAGGGATCATGCAGGTGTTGCAGGTTAGTTGCTGGATTATTGCTTCTGGCTGCTGGTATAATTGTACGCATTTGTTGAAACTTCCTTTATTTGGAGAAAGTTGCAATATAGAGATTAGTCTAGCAGGTCCTGCATTACTGATGGTGGCAATTAAAACAGTGTGCTGAACAAGGTTTCTGCCAACCATGGGTGGCCTGTTAGGGCTCCTGCTGGGCATTGAACACAACACAAAGCATTTAGAGAGACCACGCAAAGCAGGACAAGCTGCGAGGAGAGGGAGGAGGAGGTGGCGGCGCAGGGCACTGAGTAGGAGGCCATACCCAATGAGGGCCTTCAGGGACCAATTCTCTTACCTCAACCTGAACGAAGATCAGTGCATCCGATGGCTGTGGTTCACAAAAGAGGTCGTGACGAAGATTTGTCAACTGTGCAGCCACAACTGCAGCCTCAGAGCAGGGCAAGGACAGTATTGCCTGTGGCTATGAAGGTAACCGCGGCGCTGAACTTTTATGGCTTTGGATCCTTTCAGGCTGCTGCTGGCGATATGTGCAACATCTCGCAGTTTGCAGTGCACTGCTGCATAAGGGAGGTCACTGAGGCGCTGTACGAGTTGCACAACAGATTCATTACATTCCCTCTTGAGAGAGAGGAGCAGAATGAGTGAGTATGAGAGTTTGCTCGCATTGCAGGCTTCCCCATGGTGCAGGGTGCCATTGACTGCACGTATATTGACATGATGGCTCCACATCTCAACTCAGCTATCTTCATGAACAGAAAGAGGTTCCAACCCCTCATTGAGCAGCTGGTGTGAGACCACACGCAGCGCATCATGCAGGTCAATGCCCGTTACCCTGGCAATAGTCATGATTCCTTCATTCTGCGGCAGTCCAACGTCCCACCATCTTTCAGCCGGCTCGGCAAGTCAAAGGCTGGCTACTGGGCGACAAGGGTTATCCCCTCATGAGGTGGCTCATGACACTGGTCAGGAACCCATGCACACATGCAGTGCAGGCCTATAATGAGAGCCATGCGGCCACATGAAACGTCATCGAGCCCACCATAGGCATCCTAAAGCAACGCTTCCACTGCCTGGACCACTGTGGAGGAGACCTGCAGTACTCCGCGGAGCGGGTGTCAGGATTTGTCGTTGTATGCTGCATGCTGCACAACCTCGCCCTAATGAGAGGACAGCCTTTGCCACCTTCTATCCGGCAAGACCCAGAGACAGAGGCAGAGGAAGAGGAGGCAGAGGAAAGGAGGCAACAAGGTGTACAACTGTTCTGTCTGCCAGGGCTCTGCATGCTCACCTTATTAATGAGCAATATCAGTAACGACAACGACACCTCCCAAGTCACCAACAGTCCTACACTCCTCACAGTTCCTCTCCCACATGACCATCCAATCATCCTCCTTATGATTGCACATTGCTTCCTCTCACAGCTCATCACATAAATAAAAACCACCACCAACTATGACTTCAAATACAAATTCATAAACTAACACATGAAATCATGAACAGAACATTACAATATTCGCCCTTGTGCATTCCCTCAGTGCCTGTCATTCATGTGCCTTTTCCTTTCCTAGTGTTCCAATGAGGTGCATCCCCAGTGGCTGGAGCATGGGTGGTGGGAAGCTGCTGACCTTCAATTGAGGAGAGTGTAGATGGCCACTGAGGACAACCTTGAGCAGCTCTGGGGCGGGAGGGCCCTGCTTCAGACTGCACCATCTCGGCATGAGCTGCAGCAGTCTGGCCTGGCTGGCTGACAGAAAACAGCAAGGGCACTGGCGGAGTGTCAGGGGTGGGAGCAGGAATGCTGTCACCCTGAGAGAGGACAGCAGTTCGACTGCCATGGCACCACTGCCACACGTACGTGGCAGCGCCTCAGCAATCCTGGAGATCAGCTGGAAAACAGATTGTTGGACTGCTTTGACGCTATGGAATCCCCGTTCCACACTGGAACCCACAGCCACGATAGCAGCAGTCTGAACTTCCAAGGCAGCAGTCTGAGCTCCAAACGCAGCAGTCAGACCTTGGATGGCAGATATATGTGCTGCAATGGAAGCTCTGACATCAGTCATCAGATGCTGCATCATGGTGAGTTCCACAGGTGTGCTGATGGAGGTGACCACCCTTTCCATGTGGGAAAGGATGGGCTCCAAGCTCTGCGCAGAGCCCCGTGCCAAGTTCAAAGTGGACTCCTCCATGCCCCTTGACATTGTATGCAGGCTTTCTTGCAGGCTTTTCAGTGTACCAAGCATTTGGCCGTGCACGCCCATTAGCCTTCTTCTGTAGCCCGGCCCATCAAAGTCATCATCTGACCTCTCGGCAGCACTAGTGTGTGACCTCGCCCTCCGGCGAACTGGTACCTGTGGTATCCATTCTCCCCGCCCTGGCTCCTGCGCACTTGTGCTCAGTTTCTCACCAGGTGCAGATCCCTCCTCTAATCTAGCCTCTACACGGCACGTAGTTTCAGTATCTGAGCTGGTGGCTGTGAGTGTCAGATCAAGTGACATGTGGCTTCATTGTCACTGTCTTCCTCCTCCTCCACCTCTGACAGTGCTGGCTCCATTTCTTGGGTATCTGCAATAACAAAGGGAGGCGGATTAAGTTGTGCAGTGGGGGAGGAGAAAATAAGATGTATGTAATGACACAACCTGCAGCACATGAGTAAGAAAAGATTGTGGGATGAGGGAGATGTGGGAAACAAGAAGGAGGATTTGGATGCAGAGACCCTGATCGACAGGACCTCCAGTGGCCATGGCCGCAGCAACGGCCCGCCCTATGATCCCCAGCGCTGTCTCCTCCATGTGGGTGAGGACGTGTAGGCATGCCTGTCCTCTCCCAGGTCTTCGCTGCTGCCGGCTGTTATGTGCCACCTTCTCCTGCAAGACAAAAGGAAGTGTGCCAATCAGTATCCTACAAGGTGTTTGGGTGATGTGGCTGTCATGGTTCAATAGCTGCCAGTGTGTGGGGGACCTGTGAGTTGTGGGTGTGTGGCGTGCAAGAGTGGTAATGTGTGAGGATGAGATGCAACATCCAAAATGCAGCATTGCGTACGGATGGAAAGCATTTGTTGGTGGGTGGGTGACGGGGTGGGGTGGGGGGTGTCATGCGTGGAGCAGTGGTGCAGTTGGTAGGATGTGCCACTTGACTCTTGAATTCACTCACCTTGACCACTCATGCCAAACCATTGAACTTTTTCCTGCGCAGCATCCTTGTGCGTGGTGCATATTCCTGGCATTCACTTCCAGTGCCATTTCCTCCCACTGCCTCTGCAGCTGGTGCCTGGAGGGTCTCCTGCCACCCTGCAGATCCAGGATGGCCCTCCATGTGACCACCTCTTACACCAAGGCTTCTAGTGCGTCATCCAAGAACCTTGGTGCAGGCACTCTTGCAGGTCCAGCCATTAGATTTTTCTTCCACCACTGATTGAATTGACAGTGCACCTTCTCTTTAAGAGGTGCAGGCCATAACTGGCCCAAGACTAACAGGTTGGAGACTTTCTGGCACAGCTTGTGGGCCCGGAGGAGCAGGAGTGCTTCCCCCAGGCCCAACAAGCCTACCTCCAGCAATCACCAAACAAACGCGGACCCATGACCCCAATCCCACCTCCCAATGATCGCGGACCCCTGACCACGATCCCCCCCCCAACGATCACAGACCCCTGACCCTGATCCGTGATCAACCCCCCCACAACGATCGCGGACCCCCGACCCCGATCCCCGATCGTGGACCCCTGATCCCCATCCCGGATCGCGGGCCCCCGACCCCGATCCCCCCCAACGATCACTGACCCCGCGATGACCCCCGATCCCAACACCGCCCCATGACTGACCCCCGATCTCTCTCCCCATGACTGATGAAACCATGCCAATCCATGCCCCATGCCAACCCATGCCATGTGCAAACCCATGCCCCCCATGCCGCCCCCCCCCCATCCATACAAACAAAGACTTATATGAAGACTTACCTGAACACGTCCTCTCCTTGGCTGCTCTCCTGTCCGACTGAGACCAGCCTGTCAATCAGGCCGGTCAGTCAGAGAGCAAACCGACAAAAAAAAATTAAAAGACGTCCTTACGTCAAAATTGTAAGGACATCTGGGAAACCCGTACTTCTGGGTTCAGGGTCAAAATCATGCCCTTAGTGTCTGAGAAGCTATTGTGAAATTGTTAGTGAAGCATATTTGTATCACATGATTTTCAGGAGTGTATAATCAGGAAGTTATTTTGCCGTTATACAAAGTTACAGATTAATTAACAGCTAATAATATATTAGTCTAATGTATGTACCAAATGAAAAAGTTGCTTCATAAATGCAAATAATTTTTCTTATTATACCCTCGTGAGTCATATGACCTGACAATTCTTTAGTAACTATATCATAATGCCTTATTACAACAGAGCTACTGCAGCCTCTTCCTGAGTTACTCACAACCTCTACACAGAGGTGGGTTCATCTAATTTTGTTGGAGCAAAATCTTGAAGCTTAGTAGCAAAATTATTTTATTTTCATGTTTTTTAAGCTTGTCCTCATGGATAGCTCCACTTATGACAAGTTCACTCTTGCCGTAAATAATCACAGCCAACCCCTATTCTCGTGCATGACAATGATTCTCTTCTATATATGTACATACATGACTAGACGAGAATGTACTGTGGAGGTTTAGTGTCTGAGAAGTTATTGTGAAATTGTTACTGGAGAATATTTGTATTATCACGTGATTTCCAAGATAGTATTATCAGGAAGTCACAAAATTACAGAGCATCAAAAGTTAATAATATATTGGTCTAATGTATGTACCAAATGAAAACGTTGTTTCACAAGTGTCAGTTTGGCTTAGTGAACGGTGCTCTTTCCTCTGAGTCAGAGAGGTGATTTATGTGCCAGTCCATGACTTGAGCACATGATCTAGGCTGACATTTCAGTACAATACTGAGGAAGCGCTGCACGGTCGGAGGTGCTGTTTTTCAGGTGAGACATTAAAGCGAATAGCCTATTCTGGTGCGTGTAAATGATCCCATGGTATGGTTAGAAAAAGAGCAGTAAGTTCTCTGGATGTCCTCGTCAATATTTATCCCTGAATTTCACAAAAAATGCAAATTTGTGACAGTGTACCAACCCCTGCTATGGCCTAGGTATAACGTTAAAAGAATGCCACATTCCCTCTCCAATTTCCTCCCATCTTCTCCTGAAAGTGCTAACTAATAGAGCTGCACAGGTGCGAGGCAACCTCTGGTACCTCGCTCAAGTCACTATTCTCCATGCAGTGCGTGAGTGATTGTCAACAGGATACCTGACCATGGGAGGGAGGCAGTGGCCGTGCGATTGCTGAGCCAATGCTGTCTCCATCCAACATCAACAGATATGCACTTTCTGGTAATCATGAGCAGGAACCTTGTCTGATTTTCTCTTCGCTCTCCCAGGAGTACTGAGGACAACTGAAGATAATGTCAATATGCAACTGGATGGTATAATGGGAGAGATAGGGATTACCACAGATGGGCCAAACAACCTTTTGCTATCCTTGTGTTTTCTGTTGAAATCAGCGAACTCAGCTCAAATCGGGAATTGACCCTGAGGCCTTCTTGGTCTGTACAGCAAAGTTACACACTGGATAGTTCCTTTACCAGGAGAGCCATCAGAGAAATCATTGGCTTTGTTCATTGTACAATAGGTAAAGTTTTCCGATTGTGTGCTCCTGGCAGGGAACTTTGCCCACTGGGAGCACATATCAGTAAGTCACATGAGTGCAGCCACAATTTTCTATTAAAAAGCATAGGCTACAATCTCCCAATATGCGGTGGACTAGGCTCCACCCCAGAATTGCTTTCTTGTAAAATTGGCCCTTATATATTTAATGAATGAATTGTGCACATGATGTGAACAGCATACGTGCAGATTATCCTGGAAGTTGTTAGCTACTATTTCTGCTGTATCTCAGAATATTGTCAGTGGATCAAAAATGTAGACAATTCCATCTCACTCCTGTTGAAGGTATAAATGTAAGGAGTCTTACAACACCAGGTTATAGTCCAACAGTTTTATTTGAAATCACTGTTGGACTATAACCTGGTGTTGTAAGACTCCTTACATTTGTCCACCCCAGTCCATCACCGGCATCTCCACATCATGGCTACTGTTGAAGGTAGACTTCAGACCTCAAGTATAAATCCGTGACCTAAGCTGATGTGGGGCTTCTGGACCGGACAAAGTTTAGAAATATCCATGATCAAGAGTTACTGCTTTTGTGCTTTCATTGTGCTAAGCACTTGACGCTGATGCTGTGTCAAGATGTTCATAGTGTCAGTGCCAGAAGTGTAGTAATGTATGACCAGGCCAATAATTAAAATATTAGTTTAAGTATGATTACCTCTTAAGGTTGTCTCACATCAGTCTTGCTTCAAATTAGCTGCAGATGGTACAAAAGCTGCCTTAATTTTTTTTAGGTAACTTTAATGGTACAGGAGTCTAACTATTTTGTATGATTTGAAAAGAACAACTTGTCCTATCAGCTGCTTTTATTCAGTAGGAAAGTCGCCAGCAATACAGGAAGCCAGTAATTCACACTCAGTGCGTGCATTGAGTACACATTCAAAGAGTTCTGCTATTTCCATAACTGTTATTGAGCAGAAAAAAACTGCATGCTGTCCACTGACACCTGCACTGCTCCACAAATGGTGCCGCAACTGCATCATTATCACCAGTAGAATTGTAGCAGCGAATACAAGCCAAACCTTTATAAACATCCTCACTCTACTTTCTTTTTCAGAGAGCAACTGAGAAGATTTGGAAGGAAGTATCCTCACTCTGCACTTGAGGTTTGACTGGCTTGGTCATCTGATACAGGTTAATTAATTCCCAAGTCATTTGAATTATAGACATCATAAACGTTGGTACTGAAAATTACACTAGTGTTTACAGCATCCAGATTTTTGGGACCAAGTACTATGTTTTAACCCAGCTTTCAGTATGTAGGAGAGTGTTGTAATGGAGTGGGGAATGGGAAAGACCTAAATTATATAGTGGAATTCTGTTATATGTTTAGAGAAAATACTGTGGGAAAGAATTGGAACACATGTGGTGAGTGAATGAATAATAATAAGCGAGTGCTAAGTATCAAGATGAGTTAAAATACATGAGAATTAGAATGAGATTGGGAATATTTTTTAAAAGATTGTCAATTCTCTGGAGATTGTGGCAGACAATAAATCACAAAGGAGGTGTAAATACAAATTACTGGAGCGTAAATACTGCAATAGGAATAAGAACACAAACACTGCAATAGGAATAGGAACACGGACACTGCAGTTGGAATAGGAACACAATCACTGCAGTGGGAATAGGAACACAAACACTGCAATGGGAATAGGAACACGGACACTGCAGTTGGAATAGGAACACAATCACTGCAGTGGGAATAGGAACACAAACACTGCAATGGGAATAGGAACACAAACACTGCAATGGGAATAGGAACACAAACACTGCAATGGGAATAGGAACACAAACACTGCAATGGGAATAGGGATACAAACACTGCAATGGGAATAGGAACACAAACACTGCAATGGGAATAGGAACACAAGCACTGCAATGGGAATAGGAACACAAACACTGCAATGGGAATAGGAACACAAACACTGCAATGGGAATAGGAACACAAACACTGCAATGGGAATAGGGATACAAACACTGCAATGGGAATAGGGACACAAACACTGCAATGGGAATAGGGATACAATCACTGCAATGGGAATAGGGACACAAACACTGCAATGGGAATAGGGATACAATCACTGCAATGGAAATAGGATCACAAACACTGCAATGGGAATAGGGACACAAGCACTGCAATGGGAATAGGGATACAATCACTGCAATGGGAATAGGATCACAAACACTGCAATGGGAATAGGAACACAAACACTGCAATGGGAATAGGGACACAAACACTGCAATGGGAACAGGATCACAAATACTGCAATGGGAATAGGAACACAAACACTGCAATGAGAATAGGAACACAAACACTGCAAAGGGAATAGGAACACAAACACTGCAATGGGAATAGGAACACAAACACTGCAATGGGAATAGGAACACAAACACTGCAATGGGAACAGGATCACAAATACTGCAATGGGAATAGGGACACAAACACTGCAATGGGAATAGGAACACAAACACTGCAATGGGAATAGGGATACAATCACTGCAATGGGAATAGGATCACAAACACTGCAATGGGAATAGGAACACAAACACTGCAATGGGAATAGGGACACAAACACTGCAATGGGAACAGGATCACAAATACTGCAATGGGAATAGGAACACAAACACTGCAATGGGAATAGGAACACAAACACTGCAATGGGAATAGGAACACAAACACTGCAATGGGAATAGGAACACAAACACTGCAATGGGAACAGGATCACAAATACTGCAATGGGAATAGGGACACAAACACTGCAATGGGAATAGGAACACAAACACTGCAATGGGAATAGGAACACAAACACTGCAAAGGCAATTTTTTGGAGATTGTGGCAGACAAAAAATCGCAAAGGAGGTGTAAATACAAATTACTGGAGCATAAATACTGCAATGGGAATAGGAATACAAGCACTGCAATGGGAATAGGAACACAGACAATGCAATGGGAATAGGAACACAAACACTGCAATGGGATCACTTGAAGATTGACTTTTTTAAAGTTTCTCAGATATTTAGAAGAGAAGTGACAAAGGAGCTGTGTTTTCCCCTGAAATATTTGATATTTGATAGTTTTATTCTTAATGGTGCCAGATAATTTTTTTTATTCATTCATGGGATGTGGGCGTCACTGGCAAGGCCAGCATTTATTGCCCATCCCTAATTGCCCTTGAGAAGGTGGTGGTGAGCCGCCTTCTTGAACCGCTGCAGTCCATGTGGTGAAGGTTCTCCCACAGTGCTGTTAGGTAGGGAGTTCCAGGTAATTTATTACCTGAAAAACTGTCTTTATTATTATCTTTATGATGCACAGCCTGGAAATTCATGTCCTGGTACATACAGGTCCCGGTCTTCTTTATACACCTGTTAAAAAAATTCTGACGATGGTCATCACGGATTCAAGTGAAACATTGTATAAATCATAATTTATGTTTTGGCATTATAAATGTTGGTTACATCTATTTTTGAGTAAAACATAATAGGTATAGGGGCATAGATGAGAGAAAGTAATTAATAAAGTTGTAATTTGATCAATAGTTCTTAATGATAAATATGATGTGGGGAGACTAGAACTTTTAAAATAGATAAGTGAACTTTCTGTTTATATGATAAAGAAGAATTATGAGGTGGAAAATTATGCCACTTTACAAGTTTTTGAGACATAATCAAATTTGTAAGCTTATTTGAAACTCTTGAAAATCTGTTGTTGGATGTTTTGCCACATGGGATACTGATATTTGAAATGATAATACCCTTGCCATCAGCTAATGGAGGTCTAAGACAAATTTGCTTACATGCTTAGCAGAAAGGATTACATGGTGGTAAGAGTTCACTAAAGGAGGAACAGAAGAAAGAACATGAAATATATAAACCAATAAATCAAATATGGTAACTAATTTCCAAAGAAAAGAGCTCAGATTGATTATATTTTTTCTCCTACACCTGTTTTCATCATGTCATCCAAAATACTTAGTTCATAATGTATTGCAAAATGTATGGTGCCTTATTGACTGAGCAGGCCTAGCAAATGTGTAATGATGCTACAGATGTTCCTGCAGGAAAAAGAACTGAATCTTTAAGATAACAAACAGAAAAATCAGCAAAACTATTAACAATTTCAGGACACACTTCTTTTCCGTTTAATTTTCTACTTTACAATTTTTGATTCAGAATTTTACATTGGTTAATGTATACTTAATCTATATTTTAATTGCATGGAGTTTGGAGCAATTAAGATTGAAACAAGGGTACATATTTTTATGAGGGTTACACCCTATGTACACCAGTTCATGAACCATAATGGCACAGAATAAGGGGCAGAGACCCATAACACGGGTCTCTGCTCCTTTTGCACCTGATGAGCATTTCCACTGGGCTGGGGGGCAGATGCATGCAGGTGAGAGCTTCACCATAGCATAATGATGCGGATGCAGTGAACCCTGACTTCTGCATCTACTACTTCATAATCTTGTCCATATAAATTAGGTGCTCACAGTTGTTAGGTTACACCTTTACCTCGATAGTTGGTTAAAGGGACAGCCAGCAACTCACAGCTGCAAATTATATTGAGTTTTTTCAAGTATTGGTGTGTGTTGCTCAGCATTTATTTGATATCTGCTCAATTGTGTGGGTCAAAGGATTTTGTGGAGTTTATTGCGGTTACTTATTAATATTCGTCTGTATCACTTCACGGAATCAGTATCCGTATGAGAATCCTCATGGGAATTCCCCCTGTATATGTGTTACTTGGAGGAAAAAGAAGGGGCTGAGGAGAAACATATGCATGCCAGGAAAGCATGTTTACTTTAAAGGAGGAGAGCTCCTATCCATCCATATGCCGTAAACCACATTTGTCAGCCAGGTATCTGGACTTTTTTTTATTTTATTTTTTTTTATTCGTTCACGGGATGTGGGCGTCGCTGGCAAGGCCGGCATTTATTGCCCATCCCTAATTGCCCTTGAGAAGGTGGTGGTGAGCCGCCTTCTTGAACCGCTGCAGTCCGTGTGGTGACGGTTCTCCCACAGTGCTGTTAGGAAGGGAGTTCCAGGATTTTGACCCAGCGACAATGAAGGAACGGCGATATATTTCCAAGTCGGGATGGTGTGTGACTTGGAGGGGAACGTGCAGGTGGTGTTGTTCCCATGCGCCTGCTGCTCTTGTCCTTCTAGGTGGTAGAGGTCGCGGGTTTGGGAGGTGCTGTCGAAGAAGCCTTGGCGAGTTGCTGCAGTGCATCCTGTGGATGGTGCACACTGCAGCCACAGTGCGCCGGTGGTGAAGGGAGTGAATGTTTAGGGTGGTGGATGGGGTGCCAATCAAGCGGGCTGCTTTATATTGGATGGTGTCGAGCTTCTTGAGTGTTGTTGGAGCTGCACTCATCCAGGCAAGTGGAGAGTATTCCATCACACTCCTGACTTGTGCCTTGTAGATGGTGGAAAGGCTTTGGGGAGTCAGGAGGTGAGTCACTCGCCGCAGAATACCCAGCCTCTGACCTGCTCTCGTAGCCACAGTATTTATATGGCTGGTCCAGTTAAGTTTCTGGTCAATGGTGACCCCCAGGATGTTGATGGTGGGGGATTCGGCGATGGTAATGCCATTGAATGTCAAGGGGAGGTGGTCAGACTCTCCCTTGTTGGAGATGGTCATTGCCTGGCACTTATCTGGCGCGAATGTTACTTGCCACTTATCAGCCCAAGCCTGGATGTTGTCCAGGTCTTGCTGCATGCAGGCTCGGACTGCTTCATTATCTGAGGGGTTGCGAATGGAACTGAACACTGTGCAGTCATCAGCGAACATCCCCATTTCTGACCTTATGATGGAGGGAAGGTCATTGATGAAGCAGCTGAAGATGGTTGGGCCTAGGACACTGCCCTGAGGAACTCCTGCAGCAATGCTCTGGGGCTGAGATGATTGGCCTCCAACAACCACTACCATCTTCCTTTGTGCTAGGTATGACTCCAGCCACTGGAGAGTTTTCCCCCTGATTCCCATTGACTTCAATTTTAATAGGGCTCCTTGGTGCCACACTCGGTCAAATGCTGCCTTGATGTCAAGGGCAGTCACTCTCACCTCACCTCTGGAATTCAGCTCTTTTGTCCATGTTTGGACCAAGGCTGTAATGAGGTCTGGAGCCGAGTGGTCCTGGCGGAACCCAAACTGAGCATCGGTGAGCAGGTTATTGGTGAGTAAGTGCCGCTTGATAGCACTGTCGACGACACCTTCCATCACTTTGCTGATGATTGAGAGTAGACTGATGGGGCAGTAATTGGGTGGATTGGATTTGTCCTGCTTTTTGTGGACAGGACATACCTGGGCAATTTTCCACATTGTCGGGTGGATGCCAGTGTTGTAGCTGTACTGGAACAGCTTGGCTAGAGGCGCAGCTAGTTCTGGAGCACAAGTCTTCAGCACTACAGCTGGGATGTTGTCAGGGCCCATAGCCTTTGCTGTATCCAGTGCACTCAGCCGTTTCTTGATATCACGTGGAGTGAATCGAATTGGCTGAAGACTGGCTTCCGTGATGGTGGGGATATCGGGAGGAGGCTGAGATGGATCATCCACTCGGCACTTCTGGCTGAAGATGGTTGCAAACGCTTCAGCCTTGTCTTTTGCACTCACGTGCTGGACTCCGCCATCATTGAGAATGGGGATGTTTGCAGAGCCTCCTCCTCCCGTTAGTTGTTTAATTGTCCACCACCATTCACGACTGGATGTGGCAGGACTGCAGAGCTTTGATCTGATCCGTTGGTTGTGGAATCGCTTAGCTCCGTCTATAGCATGTTGCTTCCGCTGTTTAGAGTCATAGAGTCATAGAGTTATACAGCACGGATAGAGGCCCTTCGGCCCATCGTGTCCGCGCCGGCCATCAGCCCTGTCTACTCTAATCCCATATTCCAGCATTTGGTCCGTAGCCTTGTATGCTATGGCATTTCAAGTGCTCATCCAAATGCTTCTTGAATGTTGTGAGGGTTCCTGCCTCCACAACCCTTTCAGGCAGTGAGTTCCAGACTCCAACCACCCTCTGGGTGAAAAAGTTCTTTCTCAAATCCCCTCTAAACCTCCCGCCTTTTACCTTGAATCTATGTCCCCTTGTTATAGAACCCTCAACGAAGGGAAAAAGCTCCTTAGTATCCATCCTATCTGTGCCCCTCATAATTTTGTACACCTCAATCATTTCCCCCCTCAGCCTCCTCTGCTCCAAGGAAAACAAACCCAATCTTCCCAGTCTCTCTTCATAGCTGAAGCGCTCCAGACCTGGTAACATCCTGGTGAATCTCCTCTGCACCCTCTCCAAAGCGATCACATCCTTCCTGTAGTGTGGCGACCAGAACTGCACACAGTACTCCAGCTGTGGCCTAACCAGTGTTTTATACAGCTCCATCATAACCTCCTTGCTCTTATATTCTATGCCTCGGCTAATAAAGGCAAGTATCCCATATGCCTTCTTTACCACCTTATCTACCTATTCCGCCGCCTTCAGGGATCTGTGAACTTGCACACCAAGATCCCTCTGACCCTCTGTCTTGCCTAGGGTCCTCCCATTAGCATGCATGTAGTCCTGAGTTGTAGCTTCACCAGGTTGGCACCTCATTTTTAGGTACGCCTGCTGCTGCTCCTGGCATGCTCTTCTACACTCCTCATTGATGAATGAGCAATGCATGCACAGACTCAGATTCACCAGAGAGGCATTGACAGTGTTGTGCCACATGCGACAAGATGAATGACCTTCAGTCAAACTCCAGGACAAGCATGACACCGCCAAAGGCTATCAAGAACACTGCAGCCCTGAATTTTCTCACCTCTGGTTCTGCCAGTCCAGTCTGTCAGCAAGGACATCATCAACATCTATCAGTGTATTGTCCACACTGATACATTGTTGCAAGAGTAAGAAATTACATCATATTTCTCATGGGCAAGAGTCAACAGTAGGAAGGGGCCTTAGATTTCTTCCATATAATGAGATTTCCAAAGTTCAGGGTTTAATTACTTGCACGCATGTAGCCCTACGCGCTCCTGCATGCAATATTGGGCCATGCATGAAATGCAAGGTCAACCACTCAATCAAAGACCAGCTCATCTGTGCAGGATAATGCGTGCTTCCCTGGCGGCAGTCATGATGGAGGAGAATTTCCACACAGTTTTCGGTGCAATTTCTGTGCATAATTGGGGCAAGTAACCTTTTTATGGCAGGAAAAGTTTACGCCAGATTTCCACACCAAAATTGATTCTCCTGAATTGCCTTGCCCCTTTTGGACCTTCCTGCTACCATCCGCTGTGTCATTTAAATATATCATAATCAGGGCCAGTGCAACTGCAGCTCAGAGTTTTCTGCTTTTACACTCACAACACACTTGGGGTAAGTTAGACTGAGAATTATAAGGCGCAGCTGTTGCCAGGATCAGCTGAGACAGGTGGAAATGAGAAATTTCTGAGCCTGAAGATTGTGGAGAGTTTCAGTAGTGATTTCTGCAGAGCGGGCTTCTCAGAAGTCGGTATGGTATTCCCTATGGGCGTTCCCTTTATGCCATTATCATGGGGGAGGAGGAGCAGCACTGGATGGAGCAAAGGAAAGGATGCACCACAGCGGATATTACTCCACATTCCATACAGGCAACACAGGTCACATAGGGTCTTAGTGATGAGGTGTGTATAAGAGTGCGCTTCACCAAAGAGGCAATAGGGCAACCCTGCCACCTACTTCATGAGGACCTGCAGCTACGGCCATTGGCCAGCACTACTCTCTCTGTGGAGGGGAAGGTAACCACCACACTGAACCTTTATGGCACAGGCTCATTTCAGGCAGCCACAGTGATCTCTGTACTATCAGCAGGCTGCAGTACAGGCCTGCATTTAAAGGTGACTGACACACCTTACTGGAGAGCTGGGAAATTTATCTACTTTGGCATCACAACAAGCCAGCAGCAAGATAGGGCCATTAGTTTTATTGGGTTACTGGCTTTCTCAAGGTTACTTTGCAAGCTGCTATAGAAAATACAGAAAACTTCCTCAACTACCTCAACAGGAATAGTTTCCACTCCCTCACTGTACAGATTGTTTGTGACAGCATTGAAAGGAACCTACATGTCAGTATCAGACATTTTAGAAGTTGTCACAATGCATTCATATTTTGAAATTCGGCCCTTCCTGTCAACAGAGGGCTTGTGGGCGACAAAGCCTAGCCCCTATTTTTTTTCATAGAAAATAGCAGCAGGAGTAGGCCATTCGGCCCTTCGAGCCTGCTCCGCCATTCAATATGATCATGGCTGATTCCTCTATCTCAATACCATATTCCCGCTCTCTCCCCATAGCCTTTAATGCCTTCTGTGTCTAGAAATCTATATATCTCCTTTTAAATATATTCAGTGACTTGGCCTCCAGTGCCATCTGTGGTAGAGAATTCCATAGGTTCACCACCCTCTGAGTGAAGAAATTTCTCCTCATTTCAGTCCTAAATGTCCTACCCCATATCCTGAGACTGTGACCCCTCGTTCTAGACCCCCCAGCCAGGGGAAACATTTTTTTTTATATTCCTTCATGGGATGTGGGTGTCGCTGGCGAGGCTGGCATTTATTGCCCATCCCTAATTGCCCATGAGAAGGTGGTGGTGAGTCGCCTTCTTGAACCGCTTCAGTCCGTGCGGTGAAGGTTCTCCCACAGTGCTGTTAGGAAGGGAGTTCCAGAATTTTGACCCAGTGACAATGAAGGAATGGCGATATATTTCCAAGTCAGGATAGTGTGTGACTTGGAGGGGAACGTGCAGGTGGTGTTGTTCCCAGCTTCCTGCAGCCCTTCTCCTTCTAGGTGGTAGAGGTCGCGGGTTTGGGCGGTGCTGTTGAAGAAGACTTGGCAAGTTGCTGCAGTGCATCCTGTGGATGGTACACACTGCAGCCACTGTGCGCCGGTGGTGAAGGGAGTGAATGTTTAGGGTGGTGGATGGGGTGCCAATCAAGCGGGCTGCTTTGTCCTGCATGGTGTCAAGCTTCTTGAGTGTTGTTGGAGCTGCACTCAACTAGGCAAGTGGAGAGTATTCTATCACACTCCTGACTTGTGCCTTGTAGATGGTGTAAAGGTTTTGGGGAGTCAGGAGGTGAGTCACTTGCCGCAGAATATCCAGCCTCTGACCTGCTCATGTAGCCACAGTATTTATGTGGCTGGTCCAGTTAAGTTTCTGGTCAATGGTGACCCTCAGGATGTTGATAGTGGGGGATTCGGCGATGGTAATGTCGTTCAATGTCAAGGGGAGGTGGTTAGACTCTCTCTTGTTAGAGATGGTCATTGCCTGGCACTTGTCTGGCACGAATGTTACTTGCCACTTATCAGCCCAAGCCTGGATGTTGCCCAGGTCTTGCTGCATGCGGGCACGGACTGCTTCATTATCTGAGGGGTTGCGAATGGAACTGAACACTGTGCAATCATCAGCGAACATCCCCATTTCTGACCTTATGATGGAGGGAAGGTCATTGATGAAGCAGCTGAAGATGGTTGGGCCTCGGACACTGCCCTGAAGAACTCCTGCAGCAATGTCTTGGGGCTAAGATGATTGACCTCCAACAACCACTACCATCTTCCTATGTGCTAGGTATGACTCCAGCCACTGGAGAATTTTCCCCCTGATTCCCATTGACTTCAATTTTGCTAGGGCTCCTTGGTGCCACACTCGGTCAAATGCTGCCTTGATGTCAAGGGCAGTCACTCTCACCTCACCTCTGGAACTCAGCTCTTTTGTCCATGTTTGGACCAAGGCTGTAATGAGGTCTGGAGTCGAGTGGTCCTGGAGGAACCCAAACCGAGCATTGGTGAGCAGGTTATTGGTGAGAGGGTGCCGCTTGATAGCACTGTCGACGACACCTTCCATCACTTTGCTGATGATTGAGTGTAGACTGATGGGGCAGTAATTGGCCGGATTGGATTTGTCCTGCTTTTTGTGGACAGGACATACCTGGGCAATTTTCCACATTGTCGGGTCGATGCCAGTGTTGTAGCTGTACTGGAACAGCTTGACTAGAGGCACGGCTAGTTCTGGAACACAAGTCTTCAGCACTACAGCCGGAATGTTGTCGGGGCCCATAGCCTTTGCTGTATCCCATGCACTCAGCCGTTTCTTGATATCACGTGGAGTGAATCGAATTGGCTGAAGACTGGCTTCTGTGATGGTGGGGATATCAGGAGGAGGCCGAGATGGATCATCCACTCGGCACTTCTGGTTGAAGATTGTTGCAAACGCTTCAGCCTTGTCTTTTGCACTCACGTGCTGGACTCTGCCATCATTGAGAATGGGGATGTTTACAGCGCCTCCTCCTCCCGATAGTTGTTTAATTGTCCACCACCATTCACGACTGGATGTGGCAGGACTGCAGAGCTTTGATCTGATCCGTTGGTTGTGGAATCGCTTAGCTCTGTCTATAGCATGTTGCTTCCGCTGTTTAGCATGCATGTAGTCCTGAGTTGTAGCTTCACCAGGTTGGCACCTCATTTTTAGGTACGCCTGGTGCTGCTCCTGGCATGCTCTTCAACACTCCTCAATGAACCAAGGTTGATCCCCTGGCTTGTTGTTAATGGTAGAGTGAGGAATATGCCGGGCCATGAGGTTACAGATTGTGCTGGAATACAATTCTGCTGCTGCTGATGGCCCACAGCGCCTCATGGATGCCCAGTTTTGAGCTGCTAGATCTGTTCTGAATCTATCCCATTTTGCACAGTGATAGTGCCACACAACACGTTGGATGGTATCCTCAGTGTGAAGACTGGACTTCATCTCCACAAGGGCTGTGCGGTGGTCACTCCTACCAATACTGTCATGGACAGATGCATCTGTGACAGGTAGATTAGTGAGGACGAGGTCAAGTAGGTTTTTCCCTCGTGTTAGTTCGCTCACCACCTGCCGCAGGCCCAGTCTGGCAGCTATGTCCTTCAGGACTCAGCCAACTCGGTCAGTAGTGGTGCTACCGAGCCACTCTTGGTGATGGACATTGAAGTCCCCCACACAGAGTACATTCTGTGCCCTTGCTACCCTCAGTGCTTCCTCCAAGTGGTGCTCAACATGGAGGAGGACTGATTCATTAGCTGAAGGAGGACGGAAGGTCGTAATCAGCAGGAGGTTTCCTTGCCCATGTTTGACCTGATGCCATGAGATTTCATGGGGTCCAGAGTCAAAGTTGAGGACTCCCCAGTGCCACTCCCTCCTGACTGTATATCGCTGTACCGCTACCTCTGGTCGGTCTGTCCTGCCGGTGGGACAGGACATACCCAGGGATGGTGATGGAAGAGTCTGGGACGTTGGCTGAAAGGTATGATTCTGTGAGTATGGCTATGTCAGGCTGTTGCTTGACTAGTCTGTGGGACAGTTCTCCCAATGTCCCCAGATGTTCTTGAGGAGGACTTTGCAGGGTCGACTGGGGTTGGTTTGCCTTTGTCGTGTTCGGTTCCTAGTGGTCTGATGCCGGGTGGTCCTTCCGGTTTTCTTCTTATTATGACTTTTTTTTAGCAAGATTTTACAATTGAGTGGCTTGCTTGGCCATTTCAGAGGGCAATTAAGAATCAACCATATTGCTGTGGATCTGGAGTCACATATAGGCCGGACCGGGTAAGGACAGGTTTTCTTCCCTAAAGGACATTACTGAACCAGATGGGTTTTTACCACAATTCAGTAGTTTTATGGTTACCATTACTGATACTAGTTTTTTTCTTATTCCCAAATTTTATTTAATTAATTGAATTTAAATTTGCCAGCTGCCGTGGCGTAATTTGAACTCATGACTCCAGATTATTAGTCCAGGCCTCATGGATTACTAGTCCAGTAACATAGCCACTATGCTACTGTTACCTAACTCAATCCTCCCTGCATCCAATCTGTCTAGCCCTGTTAGAATTTTATACTTTTCAATGAGATCCCGTCTCATTCTTCTAAACTTTAGTGAATACGGGCCTTGTCGACCCAATCTCTCCCCATACGACAGTCCTGCCATCCCAGGACCCAGTCTGGTGAACCTTCGATGCACTCCCTCTATGGCAAGTATATCCTTTCTTAGGTAAGGAGACCAAAACTGCACACAATACTCCAGGTGTGGTCTCACCAAGGCCCTGTATAACTGCAGTAAGACATCCCTGCTCCTGTACTTAAATCCTCTTGTAATGAAGGCCAACATAGCATTTGCCTTCCTAACTGCTTGCTGCACCTGCATGTTTGCTTTCAGTGACTGGTGTACAAGGACACCTAGGTCCCTTTGTAGATCAACATTTCCCAATCTATCATTATTTAAATTACTCTGCCTTTCTGTTTTTCTTTCCGAAGTGGATAACTTCACATGTATCCGCGTTATACTGCATCGGCCATGTATTTGCCCAACTTGTCTAAATCGCCTTGAAGCCTCTTTGCATCCTCCTCACAACTCACGATCCCACCTAGTTTTGTGTCATCAGCAAACTTGGAAATATTATATTTGGTTCCCTCATCCAAATCATTGATATATATTGTGAATAGCTGGGGCCCAAGCACTGATCCCTGCGGTACCCCACTAGTCACTGCCTGCCACCCCGAAAAAGACCCATTTATTCCTACTCTCTGTTTCCTGTCTGTTAACCAATTTTCAATCCATGTCAGTATATTACCGTCAATCCCACATGCTTTAATTTTGCATAATAACCTCTTATGTGGGACTTTATCAAAAGCCTCCTGAAAATCCAAATAAGCCACATCCACTGGTTCTCCCTTATCTATTCTACCAGTTACATCCTCAGAATCTCCAGTAGGCTTGTCAAACACGATTTCCCTTTCATAAATCCATGTTGACTTTGTCTAATTCCGTTGATATTTTCTAAGTGTCCTGTTATCACATCCTTTATGATAGACTCTAGCATTGTCCCTACTACTGATGTTAGACTAACTGGTGTGTAGTTCCCTGTTTTCTCTCTCCCTCCTTTTTTAAATAGTGGGGTCACATTTGCCACCCTCCAATCTGCAGGAACTGTTCCATAATCTATAGAATTTTAGAAGATGACAACCAATGCATCCACTATTTCCATGGCTACCTCTTTTAGTTCTCTGGGATGCAGATTATCAGGCCCTGGGGATTTATCGGCTTTCAGTCCCATTTATTTCTCCAGCATTATTTTTTTACTAATACTAATTTCCTTTAATTCCTCCTTCTCACTACACCCTTGGTTCCCTAGCATTTTTGGGACGTTATTTGTGTTCTCTTCCATGAAGACAGAACCAAAGTACTTGTTAAATTGCTCTGCCATTTCTTTCTTCCCATTATAAATTCTCCCATTTCTGACTGTAAGGGACCTACATTTGTCTTCACTAATCTTTTTCTTTTTATGGATAATGTTCCCAGTAAGAGTGTGACAAACAGCAACAGAGGAACGCTACAATGAGGCACATGCCTCTACCAGATTGGTCATTGAGAGGACAATCGGGATCTTAAAGGGTCGCTTTCTTCGGTTGGACAGGTCAGGAAAGGTTCTGCAGTGTGCTCCAGATCATGTATCACGCATAGTTGTAACCAGCTGTGCACTATAAAACTTCTTCTTACAAAAAAGGCTGGACTTCGACATTGCTGGAGAGAAGCCCTAGATTTGTTGGAGGCAGAATCACATGGAGGAGAGCATTATTTACTCAGAGGACTCCTCAGTGATGACTGCAAGGGGTAACACAGTACATCTCATCACTGAAGTCTTCTCTACTGTGTCACACAGTCTACCTTTGACACCAGACCCTTACCTCCTTCTCCTCTGCTTTCAAATAAAGGAGCATTCCCTTAATCCATTGCCCATCCTACAACATGAGAATGCATCAGCCCTCTTTGCCCCTACATGACTGTGCCAATAATCATCACATGAGTGAATAAGTAAGCACATCCTTTCTGTATGACTCTAACATCCACGAACAACAAAGTACAACATCATTGCACATTCTATTTTGTTCAGTAAAGTCCAAAATGAACACAAGCCAACCTACTCTTTGCTAACGCTGTGCTTCCCCTGGGTGCTTTCTTTCAGTTATTCTAGTGGTTCTCATAGGCATAGCTATTGGATCTTGAAAGCCCTGAGAAACAATAGCATGCATCACAGTCACCATGGTTTGTAAGTTGGTTTGCAGGTTGCTGTCTATTCTCTCCCCTGTTGTCACCAGAGCAACAGTGGAGGCACTGATTGGTCACTGGCCACTTCATTGGTGCATTCTACTAAGAGAAAACTTCCCTAATGTTGTCACAAATGAGAGTCCCACCTGTCAGTTGCCGCACATCCTTGGAGACTGACTTCAGAGCCTGCACATAGGCATGATGTTTCTTGAATATCTTTCTATTTAGGTGAGTACTCATGAGTTCTGGGTCCCATGACCCCAAAGCCATTGGTAGCCTTCTCCTCAGTCTCCACTGGGAAGGTGGCACATCTTCAACCATTTCCCAGTCCTCAGGCTCCCTCATGTTCTGTGAATCACCTGATGCCATTTCCTTGCTAACACTATCTATTTGTCCCCAGGTGAAATTATCTGAGCTGAGAGTATGGAAGCAAGTGATGCAGTGAGTGAATTAGAGGGGTTTGGGGCAGAAGAACACGGACAGGTGGTCTCTGCAGGAACTCATGGGTGGGCTTGAGTCTGAATTTATCTCCTTCATCTCCATCTTCATCATCATAGTTCGCAAGAAGGTCATTTTGTTCTTGCTCTTTCTCTTTTGCATCATTATCATCATCTTCTCCTGTACCTCCCATTTCTGTGGTGGATCTGCAGAAAAGGAAGGCAGAAGCTAAGATTGGTGAGCATTACCCCCTTGGTATTAAGAGGACAGAGAAAAGGGTAGAAGCTTGTAACTGTGTGGCGCTTCTCAGGTATGCCAAGGCAACAGTGTTGGTATTCAGTCACTAACCTGGCACCGACAATATACCCCTGACCTCTCTATCTCCCGCTGCTAGAGCTGAGTGCCTCTCTGTGAGCTCCATGCACTCATCCTTCAGTGGCTTGCCTATTGCGGGCATTGTGCATCATTTTCTCCTGTTACAAAATTGATACAATTAGGAGAAGGCTAGCTATTGAAGGGTGTGTTAAAGGCTGTTAAAGTGGAAGAATGGGTTTTATGGTTGTGCAAGCAAGTAATTGCTGTTAGGGGAGATGGGTAGTTGTCGTGTAAGATCCTGAATTAGTGCCCCCCCCCCTTAACCAATGAGTATTGTAAAGGGTTAGTTATTCAGCTGTTACTTTTAGAGGCTGAAGAGTGTGCTGATGCCTTGGATGCCCAAGGAGGAAAAGGGAGAGTGGCCGATGTGTTACCTTGCCTGCCATCGTCAGGTCATTGAACTTATCATTGCAATTGTCTGCAGTTCTGAGGGTGAAATAGTTGGTGCTCAGTGCAAGTCCCACCTCCTTCAACGTGGCATGACCCTTTTGTGACAATGACAGAAAGCAATGGAGCACAGGCATAATGAGATGCAAGACTCCCCCAGTGTTGTCATCAATTGCACCATGAGCATGGTGAAGCATTTTGATGCCTTGACAGGTCAGATGGCCTTCTCCAGCACAGCTCAGCCAAAGTAAAGGCTTCAGGTGCATAAGCACCTTTTCCAGCCACAAGAACTATTCAGCAGTCTCTCATAGACCACCACACCAAACCTTTGCATGTACAGCCTTCCTTCCATCTTTCCTTCTCCCTTGAATAAATCATCATCCTCTACATTTGCACAGCTAACCTACTCATCTGCCAACTATGCCACTCCTCTCAACTGCATATGCATTTCCCAGAACTGTACAAATTAAAATGTCTGTATATATTGCAGCTCAATTGCCTTTGAATTTTATTTTCCAAAATGTGAAATACCTCTGAATCCAGTGCCTGTTACCATGGTGCTTCTCTTCCTAACAGTCTGTCTGTTTTGTGCTGCACTACTTAATCTTGTGCTTCTTCTCAAAGGATAAGTGTGCTGCAAACCCTGAGCTGGGGGCAGACTTCCTATTTCCCTATCTCCTACTTCCTTGCCAAAGTCCCATCCCTGTATCTGGAAGGCCTGCTCCTCAAAAGTGGAGAAGATTCAGGTTTGCTGGTCTTCCTTTCATTCTCAAGCATTCCCTCTTGTTAAGCATCCTCTCCTCTTGACCATGCATTGAGTAGTTGACATTGGTGGCATCACATAAACCAAAACTCATTTACCAGGGTTATATCCATAGGTTTTGAGAAAAAAGAAACATGCATCACATAGGTGCCGTACATGGAAGGAGTTAGGAGAAGGTTGTATGCCTGAGGTTCCTATTTGAGGAGGAGATGCTGGGAAAGTGTACAGTGAACCCTTATGGGAAACACGGGGATGCTAGTCAAATACAGTAAATAGGTAGGAGGGAACAGTTCATGGCAGTAATAGTTTTGCATGGCATAACTATGAGGTTACAGTGTGATCTCCTATCTTGTGACCCCTGGTGAGGTCATCGAACTTTTCAAATGATCTGAACCTAGAAATATAGGTGGGTTCAGCAAACTTAAGGTCAGGCATGTTTAACTCATGCCAGGGCACTTGGCCAAGACAAATATCGGCCCCAACGAGCCTATTGGTATAGGTATACTTACTGGTATAGCAGTATTACACGCTTCAGGATCGGGATGTTTTGATGGCATGGCCACTGGGGAAGGAGGGGGAATATCATGGGTTGCATAGGATTTGGCCAAGAACATTTGGTGATATATTCCCATTTTCCTTCTCGTATAAGCCTGTCTTTCCCTCTATGGAGGCGCACCATGGACTTGATCAGGGATTGCTGTTTTATAGGTCTCTGGGAGAAGCATCCAAACTTCTTGGTGCTTTTCCAGTTGTAGACAGAGGTTGACGGACATATATCCCATTTCTGCTTATGGCTTCTCAATATTAAGAAGGTGCATCTTTTTGTGACTAGCAGCAAAATCTGAGTTAGCCCACACATTGCAGGGTGTCTCATTCCCAAGTACAAAATATATTGGGAACAAAAATCTGCTGGAAAGTGCAAGTCTTTGTAAGTGATGGGATGCACCTACCCAGGACCTCCTCCAATTCATAGGATCACGGGAAGGACCCTTAATTTGCCTTTTTTGGAAGATGTCCATGCCACTAGAGGCATATCTGGGACACCCACATGCAAATTGCAGCACAATGATGGCTGGTGGTGTACCCCCTCCCACCCCTCCCGGATAGAATTATAGATTTTACCCATCAGACACATGTACTAAATAATTTTTTAAAACTTGCCTGTTCTTCATACAGGAAGGTCTATGGATTTTTGGCCCCATCATTTTTATATAACTTGTGCATTTCTCAGATTTCTTCTCTCTGCTATTTGTGATTTAAATGTAAACCAATTCTTGTAAGTGGATAACACAGAGGAAATTATTCCCAATTATTACTTTTACATGAAGCAAATGAAATAGAACTAAAATTGAGCCTGCTGTGTGTGCCAAATCTTGTTTTTTGAAAAAACATACTTCCTATTTCATATTACAATTTTAAATCGCACCATAATTCAAGATGCAAAGGGAGTAACTCAGCAATTTACAGAATATTGCTTTTGCAGATGTTTTATGAAAGACAATATGCATATTTTAAAAGCTATAAAAAACATTTAGTACTTGTTGGATTAATTCATTTGCTTATAAATAGGAGTGATGAAATACATTTTCCTGTATCAGAAAATGCTTCCCTTGAGATTCATTTCTCTCCTTCCATAAACTGTTTGGCAAAAATCACTTAAACTGAGGCATTATACATTTAACATATGGTTACCTACTGTGGAATCAGTTTTCAAGATTTACAACTCTGCAAAGGCATTTATGACTTCCAATGTTATTGCAAGTGCCTTTCACAGAGTATTTGTGACTGCTACCTTTTTTCAGTCAGGAAATTGTGAGTGTAGTTAAATATGAAACAATTAATGTGGGAGCAAAGAACCAAAATAAGGGATATGTGTGGAATGGAGCACTTGTGCTGTGAGCTTACTGGTTAGGAAAGGGGTTTAAGGGTTATAGTGGAAGAGCGATTGAAACCATCAACTAAGTGCATGGCTGCAGTAAAAGAGGCCAGCAAGCTCCTGGATTAAAATAGCAGAGTTAGACTACAAATCAAGGAAAAGATTTCCTTTGTTGCAAAATTCCAAACATATTTATAAAGAATGAGTTTTTAATTGCTTTACACCCAACACACAGAGCAAATGTCCATCCCAAAAGAGTTGTGCTGTTGCTGTATAAAGCAGTGGTTAAATTCCATCTGGAGTACTGTTACCATTCCATAGGAAAGAAGCTATTAAACTTAAGAGGGTGCAGCATTGGATAGCCAAGGATCTTATGTAATGAAGACAGATTAAGGAAGTTCAGCTGGTTCATTGTCAAAAAGCGGAAACTTCAAGGTGACTAGTATAATCTTCAAAATTACAAAATAGATTGATGAAGCTGATTTTGTCAAATTATTTATACTGACAAAGAGTTCAAAACGACCAGACATCATTTAAAAATTAGGAACTCAGTTGTAAATCAGTACATGCAGAGCCATTTTATAAACGGGTAAAAATGAATATGATAAATTTTTGCCTTCCCCATATGGGCAGTAATTTGGCTGAGCAATTTCCACCCATTATAGACCCCAATCCGATTTTCATTCCATAATATCTTAAAAAAATTAATACAGTTTGGAGCTGAAATTCTACAGGAGTTTCACCAGTCTCCCACTGTGGAATTTATTGCACATCTTTAATTGCCCTGAAGGCATTAAGAATCAAACAGGTAATGTGAGATTAGAGCCGCATGTAGGCCAGAGCAGGTCGGGGTGCCAGGTCACCAGCCCTGAAGGACATTAATGAACCAGATAGGTTTTTACAACAGTGTCAATTTCTTTCTGATACAAACACATGTATTAATAGATTTAGGGAAGTTAATTTCACAATTTGCCATTGTGGGGTTTAAATTTATAAATTTATAAATTGGTTATGGTAACAATTGGTTATGGTACTAGACTAGCTGGGTTGCTAGTCTAGTACCATAACCATGAGGCTACCATAACCTTACTTTATGTGCTCTTTAAGCTTGCCACATCTCAAAATTACTTCTCTGCTTGCAGGAGAAGAAGGGAACAAACAAATGCCAGGCAATGACCATCTCCAACAAGAGAGAGTCTAACCACCTCCCCTTGACATTCAACGGCTTTACTATCGCCGAATCCCCCACCATCAATATCCTGGGGGTCACCATTGACCAGAAACTTAACTGGACCAGCCACATAAATACAATGGCTACAAGAGCAGGTCAGAGGCTGGGTATTCTGCGGCAAGTGACTCACCTCCTGACTCCCACAGCCTTTCCACCATCTATAAGGCACAAGTCAGAAGTGTGATGGAATACTCTCCACTTGCCTGGATGAGTGCAGCTCCAACAACACTCAGGAAGCTCAACACCTTCCAGGACAAAGCAGCCTGCTTGATTGGCACCCCATCCACCACCCTAAACATTCACTCCCTTCACCACCGGCGCACTGTGGCTGCAGTGTGTACCATCTACAAGACGCACTGCAGCAACTCGCCACGGCTTCTTCGACAGCACCTCCCAAACCCACAACCTCAACCACCTAAAAGGACAAGGGCAGCAGGCACATGGGAACAACAGCACCTGCACCTTCCCCTCCAAGTCACACACCATCTGGACTTCGAAATATATCGCCGTTCCTTCATCGTCGTTGGGTCAAAATCCTGGAACTCCCTACCTAATAGCACTGTGGGAGAACCTTCACCACACGGACTGCAGCGGTTCAAGAAGGCAGCTCACCACCACCTTCTCAAGGGCAATTAGGGATGGGCAATAAATGCTGGCCTTGCCAGCGATGCCCACATCCCATGAACGAATAAAGAAAAAGCTGAACTGGATGAAGGCCCAGTAATTTCATGACATTGACTGTGTTTGAAGATGCCACACTGAATCTGATTGGCTATAAGAGTACAGAGAGAATGGAGGAGGATGAAGCTGGAGGCCTCTCCTAAGCTCAGGGTCAATATCTTCTGCTTTTGTCATGCCCCCTCCACCTACTATCTCTCACTTACATATACATCAACAGCAAAATCGTCCACTTAGTATATTGCAATGCAAAGCATTGTTTGAAGGTGTCTCTTGCAGCTAGGATTATAACATTTGTTCCCCTTCTGTTTTTGTAGGCCTAGAAGACTGTCTGCACTGCCAGTGGTCCTAATCAAGCCACCTTCGGGCTACTGTGTCTTTCACACCAACTGTTGTAAGCACCAGTACAACTACAGGCACCCTGGAGAATTTAGATAGTGAACTTGTGGAGACATCAGCAGGTCAGTCACATTGCAAACGTTGGGATGAGCAACTGTTGGGTGCAGAATAGGAGCAGGAACCCGTTGTTAGGAGGGCCAGCTTGGTTCCTTCTCAGTAGTAGTGCCTAGGGATGTGGACCTCACAAGGGCTGCATATAAAAGGTGAGTGCTGTCCGAGCAACACGATCAACATGTGTCACTTACAGTCTACCCAAAATACCCTGCAAGACCTGACTTGGGGGTTTAAAGGAATCCATTTGCACATTTGTGCAGTCACGAGGGAAGACTTCTTTTCTCCACACTCTATCATGGATAATTGGCCCGATGTTAGCAGGGCTGCGGGTTCTCGGCGGGTGGGCTATCGGGCGTGTGGGTAACGCGCCCGGTGAAATTAGTGGGTTTCCCGCGCGATCGTAGCAGGCAAACCACTAATTGGATCCACTTACCTGCTCCTCCGGGTCCCCCACTGCTGATCTGCGCGTCGGGCGGGCTGCGCATGCGCAGTAAGATCTGTCAGCTGGAGGCGCTCTATTTAAAGGGGCAGTCCTCCACTGACAGATGCTGCAACCAATAGCAAAGATGACTGCATGGAGCAGCCCAGGGGGAAGGCTGCTCCCAGTTTAATGATGCCTCACACCAGGTATCAATACATGGGGTGAGGAGGAGGGGGAGGACAGAGATCTTCCACCCGGCGGGCGGGAGGAAGCGGCCCGCCTCTGCCACCAGGAAGGCCTGACTCGAGGTGGCAGAGGGGGTCACCTGCGCCACCAACATATCGCCCACCTGCACACAGTGCAGGAGGCACTCCAATTACCTCAGTAGGTCAGCCACAGTGAGTACACGTAGTCTTTCCCCTACACTCCGTCTGCCACAGCACTGCCCCCACCCCACACCTCCTTCAGCACTGCCAACACTACTCTGTCACATCACCCCTCATACCCACTCAAACCTCATCCTCATCTTACCTGCACCTACTCACCTCGCCAGTACTCACCCCGCCACTACCACTCAACCCAATCCTCATACAATCTCATGGCTCTATCCCATACTCACCCTCCCGTGCATCTCTCTCACGGCCAGCCTCACTCAACCTGCCACAACCTGTGCTGCAGCCACAGGGCATGCATCACATATGTGCAGTAGGCAGTGTAAGGCAAACGTGTCGTGAGCATGAAGGGGATGCACAAGGGTGTTTGAGGGCTTGTCATGGGTGTTACTTATATTGCATTTCAGAACAACTCATATCACACATTATATTGTCACCACTACTGCCATGTCCTCGCGAATCCTGTCTGGTTTGTGCAATAATGCCCGCTCCTGGGTATCACTATGAGGACCCACCACTGATGCCACCCATTGTGTCACTGCAGAGTGGGTGTAGGGCTCTTCTGCGCAGACGACTAAGAGTCCCCGGTTGCACCCTGGAAGGATGGGGAGGAGAAGTTGTGGAGGGCAGTGGTAACTTTGACAGCGACAGGTAAGAAGATGGTGCTCGGGCCAGCCAGGAGCAGCTCGGCATGGAAGAGGCTGCAGATGTCCACGACTACATGTCGAGTGACTCTGTTCTAAAATCCCACATAGTCCCTTAATCAGGTCAGTTAATGACCTGAAATACCTAACTAAATACTGTCAAGTAGCATCCCGCTGGCTTTAATTGCCTGCGGGATTCCCACCAGCGGGGGCTGCGCGCGCACGCCGGCGCATCAGCGGGGAACCCAGAAGTGCGCAGGTTCGGGGCGGGCTCCGGTACCGCGCCGGGATTCTCCGATTTCCGGAGCCCCCCCGCAGGAAACGCACCCGATAGCGGGTGGTAAAATTGAGCCCAATGTCCCACCATCATAGTACCAGGTAAATGGCTGGAACCGGAAGTTCTTCACTTTTACTATTAATTTTTTTTAGAACTATCTCAGGATTAAGTGAGAGTCTGATGTTGAGCCACCTAAAACAGTGGGCATGATTTTGATCCCGAGCTGGGAAGGGGGCCGGGGGGGTCAAATTGCAGACGGGAAACCTAGAAGTTCGGGTTTCCCGGACGTCCTTACGATTCCGACTGTCCGGCCTTATTGACAGGGTCGGATGGGAGATCAGCCAGGGAGAGGATGTGTTCAGGTAAGTCTGCAGGTAAGTTTTAGTTTGTATGGATGGGGGGGAGGGGGGTATGAGGGGCATGGGTGGGCAAGGGGGCACGGGCATGGGTTGGCACGAGGGTCACAGGGGAGTCAGTCATGGGGGAGGGATCGGGGGTCAGTCACGGGGTAGGTGTCGGGATTGGGGGTCATCGCGGGGGTCCGCGATCGTTGGGGCGGGGTCGGGGATCGGGGGGTGGGGGACCGCGATCGTTACGGGGGGGGTCAGGGATCGGAGGTAGGGGTCTGCGATCATTGCGGGGAGGTCGGGGATTGGGGGCGGGGTCGGGGATTGTTGCGGGGGGAAGATCGGGGCTGTGGGTCCGCGATCGTTGAGGGATCACTGTCGGTCGATTGTTGGACCTGGGGGAAGCACTCCTGCTCCTCCAGGCCCACAAGCTGTGCCTTTCTAGGCACTTACCTGTTAGTTTCAGGCCTTCTCGCCTCCTTTCACACGGCGTAAAAGAGAAGGACCGGGAATCCCGGCCCTCCATGGTTGAAATTGGAAAGTGTAGAAAAATGGAGACCCGCAGCCTCCTTGAAAGATTTTAATCACCAACCCGCCTCCTAGGAGCAGATTGGTTGCCCGCCCCTCATCCCAGATAACCGGATGTGGGTGGGTTGGAGGCGGGTCTGAAATGGTTGCGATTTTGAATGCCCCCCTGTCCCCAGCCCACCTGTTTTTCCCTTTTAAAATCGTGCCCAGTGTCTCTGTACTGTGTAAATAATTGTGGGTTGTTATTTGGCTTGACTGTACATATTTTTTTAAGTTCCTTGATGTTTTCTTCAGTTTTAGGCATATGCAAAGTAAAAGCTTTTTTTACTGATTTTTCCTCCCGTTTACCCAAGTTTTTAGGGATCCACGTTTTTCTTTACTGATTTTATCAACACTAAAAATAAAACCTGAAAAAAACTTTTTAAAAAACAGGCTTTTAAATTGGGACTAAAAACTGATTTTAAAGTCCTTACATTTAATACATAACAATGTTTAGTGAAATAAAATAAAATACAGTTGGTATAGAATTTCTGTAATGTGCATGGAGGTGGCAGGAATGGTGTGATATCTGTTTTCTGTCTGCCTGAATTGAGCACAGCCAATCATGTACAAATGTTGAGGTTCTATTAACCTTAATATTCAGTTTGAGCTGCTTGCCTGAAATCTGCCCAGTACTGGGGGCTGGATTTTGAGGAATCCTTCAATAGCCCTGTGCAGTTCTTACTGGCCTTCTGACTTCTAGCATAACTAAAAATGATTTTGCTATTGCTGCTACAGTTATCCACTTTCTTCTTCTCCAATGACCTTTTGGCTCCTTTGATAGATGCTTTTGTTGCCTTAAGCTTAGCTCAAAACCTATCTCTGTTTCCTTGAGAACTATTTTCTTTAAATGTGTAAAAGTATTTTTGCTTAAGTCTGACTTGTCCTTACACATGACCTGTTTAGCTTTGTTTTACTATGTGACCTTCTTATAGCTCCAGGGGCAAACATGGCTTCTTTCTGGATTAGCATAGTTTTAAAGTATTCAATTTTTCTTCTGCCTTGGTAATATCCCCACTGAGATGGACCCAATTCAAGTCCTCTACCATCTTTCACGCTGTTGATGAAGGATGAAAGCATCGTGATCTGTTTGATGCATCTGTGCACTGCTTACTGACTGATGTTGCAGGTATTCCCTGCAATAGCTTAAAAGGAGCTGAGGGCATATAACTTCAGGGCAGTGATGACCTTAACTGATACTGCCAATGCCATCCCTGTAGTTGAATGTTATCTTCAGGTCAGATTGCAGCCGATGGAACAGCTCTGTCATTGCTTCCCTGTGAACCTCAACCTGCAAGGGCAGTTATCTTTAGACATTCCTCCAGGACTTAGCATGCTGCTGGTCGGGCGGCCTCTGAGCTGCCCGATATTGCACCGATTCAAATTTAGCGAGCTGCATCGGGATGCGTATTTGGGGCATGCAGCTTGGTGGTTCAATTTAAAAGAAGCCCGGGCATCCCACTGCACCTTCCAGGCGGTTGGCAATCGCTGGGGGGAGCCCATGGCAGCAGAGATCCAGATTATTTTTTGTGGAGCACAGAAGAACGCTCCTGGTCATCCTGGCCCCACAAAAATAATTTTTTCTCTTACCTTTGAGGGCCACCACTTCTTGGCCGACAGGTTCTACTAAGCAGAGCGTCCATAGCGAACGATCCACTCAGTAGGCCGTAAAAATGGCAGAAATTAATGTACACATACAGCACCTAATGGGTAAATTGGGACATAGGAACTTAGGAACTGGAGTAGGCCATTCAGCCTCTCAAGTCTGTTCCACTATTCAATTAGATCATGGCTGATCTGTACCTCAACTCCAATTACCCGCCTTTGATTCATATCTCCTGATACCCTTACCCAGCGTCTATCTATCTTAGTCTTGAATATTTCAATTGACCCAACATCCACAGCCTTTTGGGAGAGCGAGTTTCAGATTTCCACTACCCTTTGTGATTTTCACCATTGAGCCATTAAACAGAAATATTGCACACTCCAAAGTTGGATTAACAAACTTTTCAACATTTAAACCGGTAAAGTGGCTCATTAACTGCTTGAAAAATCTTAAAAGCTCATTGTTATAAGTTTTGTGTTTGGCTGCTTTTTTCATTCCGACTCATAAAATCACATTCTCAGGAAGCACACATTTCAAAACAACCCATTCCCATGATTTTGTTAGTCGGTCATAAATTACAAAGAAAAGTGGGCATTTCTCCAGCTTTTATCAAACACAGAAAAATATAGTCCTAAGTTATGAAGAAAGACACCATAATAACCATGTGTTAGCTTGTTCTGCCAAGGTGGGGCTCAAATGAGCTTACATTAGGACAGTGACTGTGTTAAAAACAAGACACAAACCAAAAAAGTAGATAATACAGAACAAAAAAAAAAGAGAAAAAAACCATTAGAGTCCTGAAATTGTAGTGTGAAGAAATTCAGGGCTCTGCCAGCCCAGTGTTATCAATGGGGAAGGCTGACCTCGCTGGATTTCATGAAGTGAGCTTCTACTCCTAATTCCAATAGAGTCCCAGGGATGGAATTTCCGTGGGGGTTCTCCCGATCGTAGATGGAAGATCTGCAGAAACCTCAGAGAAATGGCGTAAATGCGCAGAACCCAAGTGGAAATTCAACCTCCCCAGTGCTTCAGTAATGTGGGCAGAGAGCTCAACCAGCAATGTGATTGGCTGAAGAGCTGTTTAAAGGGTAGCTGCTTGCACTTAAAGAGATGAGAATATCTTGGATGTGAGGAAAGCTTTGCTTTTAATGGAAGAATAGTGACAAGCTTTAGAAAAAGCTGCCACAGCTGCACAGAACCAGAAATGTCTGTTAGGAGGAGGGTGTGGTGGAATGGAGTACTTTACATACATTGGCAGGAGTATGTTTTCCTAGCGTTGGACAGATCCAAATCAGCTCCCAGAACAGTCTGAAGTTTTTCTCCCATTAAATGAATGGAGTCACTTTAGGATACAGGAAGTTCTTCCATGTGCTGTTATAGGAGTAGCCCTGGAAGGAAGGATACTTGAAATGACAAGTCTCTTTTGGACAAAAAATGGTAATATATATTTTTATAATTATACTTATTTACATAGTTATTAGAGGAGTATAAAATCATAGAATCTCATAGCAACGAAGGAGGCCATTCAGCCCATCTGCCTGTGCTAGCTCTTTGAAAGAGTCCGACTCCCACTTTATCCGCTCTTCCCCATAGTGAGTACTTTGAACAAATAATAATCCCCCAAGACTTTCCTTTCTCTTCAAGCAACAATACACTATTTCTACCAATGCATGTACAGTAAGTAATGTTGATAACTGAACTTGCAAAGCATGAAATATCAGCGTGGAGTTAAGTAAAATTTAGCAGGATTCAAGACTTGGTTAGTTCCTTTCCATCCTCAATTCTGATCAGGTCAACTTTTCTCCTTGGCCATATCTGGGGCTTTCAAAATGAACCTTTTGTTATTGTTTTTTCCTGGCCATGTACAGTCAGCATTTCCCAGCTAATGCCCGCTTATCATTATTTACTGACAAAAAGCAGCATGGGATTTAAACTTCCCACACTGCCCAAGCTTACCCAGAATGCATCTCAGCAAAGCACTTGTGTGGCCAAATCCAAAGGCGAGATATATAATTCCTGAAAATCCACAGGTCACGATCCCAGCAGTTATTTGAGTGGTCAGCGGGAGGGCACCTAATCTGCTGACACCTGTCCCACTGCATCTCTGGCACCCGCCTGCCCATGCAACCAGCCAGAAAATCTGTCGCTTAGGTGCCCCCCCCTCCCCGAGATTTCAACCATGTCCCCTCCTTCAAGGGGTTGATCCAATAATAACTTAAAATAAATTCCCTTGCCTGGATCCCAGCTGTGAGGCTCACGTATGCCCATTTGGAGGCCTGTATGCATCATCTCACTTGGTGCATCGGCGTCCAAGTCAATCCTGAATAAGCCAGAAAAACAGGAACGTCCAATGAAGGGAGTTCCCACCCTCAGCTCTGCCCCACAAGGCTGACCTTTTGATGTAATTTGCCTTGGAAGGAGAAGGCAGAGGTTTCACCCATTACAAGGCTGTCTGGAAAACCCAGGAAATGGCGGAGACCCAGCACATCTGGATCTCTGCCTTTCCCTCGTGAATTCCTACAGACTCATGCTGGAGTCACAGTGGGAGTCCAGGAGAACATCTGCTGATTTTTTGGGGCCACCAATTCCAACAATTTGTATTCCTTGGCCTGTGGTCAATTGTCCAGCATTTATTCAAAACTATATTGGCTGTTATGTGATGCTCTTCATCCTTCCCCTTCTTTCTTTCCTCCCTCCTCGTGTATTTGTTGATTCTTAAATGAAGTGTGTATTTTTTTTTTATTCGTTCACAGGATGTGGGCGTCGCTGGCGAGGCCAGCATTTATTGCCCATCCCTAATTGCCCTTGAGAAGGTGGTGGTGAGCCGCCTTCTTGAGCCGCTGCAGTCCGTGTGGTGACGGTTCTCCCACAGTGCTGTTAGGAAGGGAGTTCCAGGATTTTGACCCAACGACGAAGAAGGAACGGCGATATATTTCCAAGTCGGGATGGTGTGTGACTTGGAGGGGAACGTGCAGGTGGTGTTGTTCCCATGTGCCTGCTGCTCTTGTCCTTCTAGGTGGTAGAGGTCGCGGGATTGAGAGGTGCTGTCGAAGAAGCCTTGGCGAGTTGCTGCAGTGCATCCTGTGGATGGTACACACTGCAGCCACAGTGCGCCGGTGGTGAAGGGAGTGAATGTTTAGGGTGGTGGATGGGGTGCCAATCAAGCGGGCTGCTTTATCTTGGATGGTGTCGAGTTTCTTGAGTGTTGTTGGAGCTGCACTCATCCAAGCAAGTGGAGAGTATTCCATCACACTCCTGACTTGTGCCTTGTAGATGGTGGAAAGGCTTTGGGGAGTCAGGAGGTGAGTCACTCACCGCAGAATATCCAGCCTCTGACCTGCTCTCGTAGCCACAGTATTTATATGGCTGGTCCAGTTAAGTTTCTGGTCAATGGTGACCCCCAGGATGTTGATGGTGGGGGATTTGGCGATGGTAATGTCGTTGAATGTCAACGGGAGGTGGTTAGACTCTCTCTTGTTGGAGATGGTCATTGCCTGGCACTTATCTGGCGCGAATGTTACTTGCCACATATGAGCCCAAGCCTGGATGTTGTCCAGGTCTTGCTGCATGCGGGTTCGGACTGCTTCATTATCTGAGGGGTTGCGAATGGAACTGAACATTGTGCAGTCATCAGCGAACATCCCCATTTCTGACCTTATGATGGAGGGAAGGTCATTGATGAAGCAGCTGAAGATGGTTGGGCCTAGGACACTGCCCTGAGGAACTCCTGCAGCAAAGTGCCTGGGGCTGAGATGATTGGCCTCCAACAACCACTACCCTCTTCCTTTGTGCTAGGTATAACTCCAGCCACTGGAGAGTTTTCCCCCTGATTCCCATTGACTTCAATTTTACTAGGGCTCCTTGGTGCCACACTCGGTCAAATGCTGCCTTGATGTCAAGGGCAGTCACTCTCACCTCACCTCTGGAATTCAGCTCTTTTGTCCATGTTTGGACCAAGGCTGTAATGAGGTCTGGAGCCGAGTGGTCCTGGCGGAACCCAAACTGAGCATCGGTGAGCAGGTTATTGGTGAGTAAGTGCCGCTTGATAGCACTGTCGACGACACCTTCCATCACTTTGCTGATGATTGAGAGTAGACTGATGGGGCGGTAATTGGCCGGATTGGATTTGACCTGCTTTTTGTGGACAGGACATACCTGGGCAATTTTCCACATTGTCGGGTGGATGCCAGTGTTGTAACTGTACTGGAACAGCTTGGCTAGAGGCGCAGCTAGTTCTGGAGCACAAGTCTTCAGCACAACAGCTGGGATGTTGTCGGGGCCCATAGCCTTTGCTGTATCCAGTGCACTCAGCCGTTTCTTGATATCACATGGAGTGAATCGAACTGGCCGAAGACTGGCTTCCGTGGTGGTGGGGATATCGGGAGGAGGCCAAGATGGATCATCCACTCGGCACTTCTGGCTGAAGATGGTTGCAAACGCTTCAGCCTTGTCTTTTGCACTCACGTGCTGGACTCCGCCATCATTGAGGATGGGGATGTTTGCAGCGCCTCCTCCTCCCGTTAGTTGTTTAATTGTCCACCACCATTCACGACTGGATGTGGCAGGACTGCAGAGCTTTGATCTGATCCGTTGGTTGTGGAATCGCTTAGCTCTGTCTATAGCATGTTGCTTCCGCTGTTTAGCATGCATGTAGTCCTGAGTTGTAGCTTCACCAGGTTGGCACTTCATTTTTAGGTACGCCTGGTGCTGCTCCTGGCATGCTCTTCTGCACTCCTCATTGAACCAGGGTTGATCCCCTGGCTTGTTGGTAATGGTAGAATGAGGAATATGCCGGGCCATGAGGTTACAGATTGTGCTGGAATACAATTCTGCTGCTGCTGATGGCCCACAGCGCCTCATGGATGCCCAGTTTTGAGCTGCCAGATCTGTTCTGAATTGGTCCCATTTAGCACGGTGGTAGTGCCACACAACACGTTGGATGGTGTCCTCAGTGCGAAGACGGGACTTCATCTCCACGAGGACTGTGCGGTGGTCTCTCCTACCAATACTGTCATGGACAGATGCATTTGCGACAGGTAGGTTGGTGAGGACGAGATCAAGTAAGTTTTTCCCTCGTGTTGGTTCGCTCACCACCTGCCGCAGGCCCAGTCTAGCAGCTATGTCCTTCAGGACTCGGCCAGCTCGGTCAGTCGTGGTGCTACCGAGCCACTCTTGGTGATGGACATTGAAGTCCCCCACCCAGAGTACATTCTGTGCCCTTGCTACCCTCAGTGCTTCCTCCAAGTGGTGTTCAACATGGAGGAGGACTGATTCATCTGCTGAAGGAGGACGGTAGGTGGTTTCCTTGCCCATGTTTGACCCGATGCCATGAGATTTCATGGGGTCCAGAGTCAATGTTGAGAACTCCCAGGGCCACTCCCTCCTGACTGTATATCACTGTACCGCCACCTCTGGTGGGTCTGTCTTGCCGGTGGGACAGGACATACCCAGGGATGGTGATGGAAGAGTCTGGGACGTTGGTTGAAAGGTATGATTCTGTGAGTATGGCTATGTCAGGCTGTTGCTTGACTAGTCTGTGGGACAGCTCTCCCAATTTTGGCACAAGTCCCCAGATGTTGGTAAGGAGGACCTTGCAGGGTCGACTGGGCTTGGTGATTTGCTGTTGTCGTGTCCGGTGCCTAGTGGTCCGATGCAGGGTGGTCCGTCCGGTTTTATTCTTATTATGACTTTTCGTAGCGAGATTTTACAACTGAGTGGCTTGCTAGGCCATTAAGAATCAACCACATTGCTGTGGGTCTGGAGTCACATATAGGCCAGACCAGGTAAGGATGGCAGGTTTCCTTCCCTAAAGGACATTAGTGAACCAGATGGGTTTTTATGACAATCCGGTAGTTTCATGACCATCATTACTGATACTAGTATTTTAATTCCAGATTTTTATTTAATTAATTGAATTTAATTAATGAATTGAATTGAATTTAAATTCCCCAGCTGCCGTGGCGGGATTTGAACTCATGACTCTGGATTTTAGTCCAGTAACATAACCACTATGCTACCGTACCCTTGTATTCCACATCAGCATCTTCAGAGCCCATGCGTAAAATGAACAGAAAGAATGCAGTGTGTCATGCAGATCACAAAACTCAAAATTATGAAATTAGTTGAATTTTATGTTTTATTTTAAAAGTTATTTTTAAGAAAGGAGAGAGAGGGAAACCGGGGAATTATAGACCAGTTAGCCTATCATCTGTTGTGGGGAAAATGTTGGAGTCTATAATTAAGGATAGGGTGACTGAACACCTCGAGAATTTTCAGTTAATCAGAGAGAGCCAGCATGGATTTGTGAAAGGTAGGTCGTGCCTGACAAACCTGATTGAATTTTTTGAAGAGGTGACTAAAGTAGTGGACAGGGGAATGTCAATGAATGTTATTTATATGGACTTCCAGAAGGCATTTGATAAGGTCCCGCATAAGAGACTGTTCGCTAAGATAGAAGCCCATGGAATCGAGGGAAAAGTACGGACTTGGTTAGGAAGTTGGCTGAGCGAAAGGCGACAGAGAGTAAGGATAATGAGTAGGTACTCACATTGGCAGGATGTGACTAGTGGAGTCCCGCAGGGATCTGTCTTGGGGCCTCAATTATTCACAATATTTATTAACAACTTAGATGAAGGCATAGAAAGTCTCATATCTAAGTTTGCCGATGACACAAAGATTCATAGAATCATAGAAGTTACAACATGGAAACAGGCCCTTCGGCCCAACATGTCCATGTCGCCCAGTTTATACCACTAAGCTGGTCCCAATTGCCTGCACTTGGCCCATATCCCTCTATACCCATCTTACCCATGTAACTGTCCAAATGCTTTTTAAAAGACAAAATTGTACCCGCCTCTACTACTGCCTCTGGCAGCTCGTTCCAGACACTCACCACCCTTTGAGTGAAAAAATTGCCCCTCTGGACCCTTTTGTATCTCTCCCCTCTGACCTTAAATCTATGTCCCCTCGTTATAGACTCCCCTACCTTTGGGAAAAGATTTTGACTATCTACCTTATCTATGCCCCTCATTATTTTATAGACTTCTATAAGATCACCCCTAAACCTCCTACTCTCCAGGCAAAAAAGTCCCAGTCTGTCTAACTTCTCCCTATAAGTCAAACCATCAAGTCCCGGTAGCATCCTAGTAAATCTTTTCTGCACTCTTTCTAGTTTAATAATATCCTTTCTATAATAGGGTGACCAGAACTGTACACAGTATTCCAAGTGTGGCCTTACTAATGTCTTGTACAACTTCAACAAGACATCCCAACTCCTGTATTCAATGTTCTGACCAATGAAACCAAGCATGCCGAATGCCTTCTTCACCACCCTATTCACCTGTGACTCCACTTTCAAGGAGCTATGAACCTGTACTCCTAGATCTCTTTGTTCTATAACTCTCCCCAATGCCCTACCATTAACGGAGTAGGTCCTGGCCCGATTCAATCTACCAAAATGCATCACCTCACATTTATCTAAATTAAACTCCATCTGCCATTCATCGGCCCACTGGCCCAATTTATCAAGATCCCGTTGCAATCCTAGATAACCTTCTTCACTGTCCACAATGCCACCAATCTTGGTGTCATCTGCAAACTTACTAACCATGCCTCCTAAATTCTCATCCAAATCATTAATATAAATAACAAATAACAGCGGACCCAGCACCGATCCCTGAGGCACACCGCTGGACACAGGCATCCAGTTTGAAAAACAACCCTCTACAACCACCCTCTGTCTTCTGTCGTCAAGCCAGTTTTGTATCCAATTGGCTACCTCACCTTGGATCCCGTGAGATTTAACCTTATGTAACAACCTACCATGCGGTACCTTGTCAAAGGCTTTGCTGAAGTCCATGTAGACCACGTCTACTGCACAGCCCTCACAGCATTGTAAGCAGTGTAGATGAAAACATAAAATTACAAAGCGATATTGATAGATTAGGTGAATGGGCAAAACTGTGGCAGATGGAATTCAATGTAGACAAATGTGAGGTCATCCACTTTGGATCAAAAAAGGATAGAACAGGGTACTTTCTAAATGGTAATAAGTTAAAAACAGTGGATGTCCAAAGGGACTTAGGGGTTCAGGTACATGGATCATTGAAGTGTCATGAACAGGTGCAGAAAATAATCAAGAAGGCAAATGGAATGCTGGCCTTTATATCTAGAGGACTAGAGTACAAGGGGGCAGAAGTTATGCTGCAGCTATACAAAACCCTGGTTCGACTACACCTGGAGTATGTGAGCAGTTCTGGGCACCGCAACTTCAGAAGGACATATTGGCCTTGGAGGGAGTGCAGCGTAGGTTTACTAGAATGATACCCGGACTTCAAGGGTTAAGTTACGAGGAGAGATTACACAAATTGGGGTTGTATTCTCTAGAGTTTGGAAGGTTAAGGGGTGATCTGATCGAAGTTTATAAGATATTAAGGGGAACAGATAGGGTGGATAGAGAGAAACTATTTCCGCTGGTTGGGGATTCTAGGAGTGGGGGCACAGTCTAAAAATTAGAGCCAGACCTTTCAGGAGCGAGATTAGAAAACATTTCTACACACAAAGGGTGGTAGCAGTTTGGAACTCTCTTCCGCAAACGGCAATTGATACTAGCTCAATTGCTAAATTTAAATCTGAGATAGATAGCTTTTTGGCAACCAAAGGTATTAAGGGATATGGGCCAAAGGCAGGTATATGGAGTTAGATCACAGATTCCCATGATCTTATCAAATGGTGGAGCAGGCACGAGGGGCTGAATGGCCTACTCCTGTTCCTATGTTCCTATGTTAACTTTTCTTAAGTCAAGAGTTTGTGCTGCAACTAAATACTAGGCATTTTTAAATTTTAAGCTCCTCCAATTATTTTCACTCAATTGCAAGTGAGGTTTTGAGTTAAGGATATTATCTGATTGTAGAAGCTTATTGAAGATTATAGCATTTGAAAAGTTTTTTCTTAATTGTGTGATATTTTCCCACCAAACAATAAATAACAGCAGGCAAAAAACACTTCCTGGATCAACTGATAATGACATTACCCATTCAATCTATTGTGATCGCCATCTTGTGACGTAATCTTCATACCTACCAAATGTCTATGTTTAATTAGATGGTTTGAACCCCCATATCTGCTTCTCCATGCTTGTAGATGAAAATCAGCATCGACGGGACGTCTGATTCAATCTTGCTGTTCTGCGTATTATGCAGCCTCAGCTTAATCTATAATGCATAGGCACTGCCACGTCATGTGGCTCGCAGGCTCATTGGCAACTGGACAGAAGGAAAGAAAGAGCTTGTATTTATATAGCACATTTCACAACCTCAGGACATCCCAAAGCACTTCACAGGCAACAAAATACTTTTTAAAGTATAGTCACTGCTGTAATGTAGAGAAATGAGGCAGCCAATTTGCACATTGCAAGGTCCCACAAATAGCAATGAGATAAGTGACCAATGAAACGGTTTAGCGGTGTGGGTTAAGAAAAAACTTTGGCCACGACATAAGGAGAACTTCCCTGCCCGTCTTCAAATAGCACCATGTGGTCTTTAGCATTCACCTGAGAGGGCAGATGAAACCTTGGTTGAACATTTCATCTGAAAGACAGCACCTCCAACAATGCAGCACTCCCTTAGTATTGCACTAAAGTGTTAGTCAAGATTATAGGGGTGCTTTTAACCCTGCCTGCCCAGCAGAAATCAGGAAAGCAGGCAATTAAAATCGCCCATGGGACTTACTTGCCGAAGTCCCGCTCTCTTTCTGCAGGTCCTGATTTTTAATTTGCTCTTTTGAGCGGGCAGGAAGGGCACCCAGTAGAAACCAGTGGGGTCCTTCTTTAAATATGCAGATTGGGCCCTTATGACTCATTGGGGCCTGACTGATATTTTCACCAGAGGCCTCTGTGGGGTGGCATTGTGACTTTCCTGCCAGACCCCTAGGAGTCGGGGCTACAAGAGGCCCGAAAAATTAAGCTTTAAAATCTATTTTTGACTTTGCGGTTGATTAGGAAGAGGAATCCTGACTGATTTTCTCCCTCCTTGGTTCAGGTCAAAAGGACAGAATCCATAATGCCATGCTGGCTGAGATCAGCTAAGTCAACACAGACTGAAGATTGAACTAGGGATCTTCCTGCTCAGTATGGCTCAGTACCACATTGGGTGGTACATTTATCCTGTGAGTCACCGTGGGCTCTGACGACCATTTTCAATGAGATATCAGGAAACGTCAGTTTCCATCATATTTCCCATTCCCCACTGTTTTCAGCTTGTCTGGAGTGAAGGATAAACTCATCTGCACACATCGAGTAGCTCACCGCCTGTTGATTTCACTTATTTCCTGTGAATTCCGGCTGGATGCTTTATTTTTTTATATAGGCAGAAACGTTAGCTTACTGGCACAGTATTTAGTTTTGTCTGTTTGATGATACAGCGAAGATTGATGCGTAGATTTTTGTTCTCTAACCTGGTCAAAAGTCAGTGCACGTGCTTCTCCATCTGCTGTCTGGGAGATTCTCCCATTGTCTGCCAAGCAGCAGCATTCTTCCTTTCAAAAACTGTTTTTCTGAACCAAAGGTATTTTATTTCATTTATGCTTGCATCTCTCACAATCTATTTGCTGTGTATGTGGCTAACAATTTAAAAACAAAATTGTCATTCAATTGCTGTATGTTATATTATTGTTTGGTAACTGGTATTACAACTCATACAATTTGATTTAATAACTTTATTTTTTAAGAGTAGGTCATAAATGGATGAGACATTAAATCAGGGTCCTGTCTGCCCTCTCAGGTGGACGTAGAAGATCCCACAGCACTATTTGAAGAATAGCAGGGGAGTTCGCCCGGTGTCCTGGCCAATATTTGTCTCTCAACCAACACCAAAAAACAGATTATCTGGTCATTTATCTGATTATTGTTTGTGAGAACTTGCTATGTGCAAATTGGCTGCCATGTTTCCCTACGTTCCCTCCAACCATGGAGTGGTAGACACAAAATTACTGCCCTGGGGCTGATCTTTAATCTTTTTTTGGAAATAACAATAATAGACTCAAATATTAACAACTTTTATCATCACACAAACCAATTAAATCCCCCCCCCCAACCTACGAGCACCCCAGTTGCTCTCACCGCCATGTGGACTCAATGGGCCGAATGGCCTCCTTCCGTGCTGTAACCTTTCTATGATTCTATATACTCTTTAGCAGATGGTCACAGGTCAGATTTGGCAAAATCGAAAGAACAAGTTGCATATCAATCATCGTGACTGAGTAGTGTATGATATGGGGTGAGATTAGAAAAGGAAGAACATATGTATGATTGAATGAATGAATGAAAGAGGTAGTACAAACAGTAGATGCCCTGTTTATGTACAGTGCTGTTTGGCCAGACAATCCCCAGCCACCCTTTCTATCAAAATATTCTTTTTCCCAGCATCGTCTGGCCAAACAGCACTGTGCTCAAAACACTTCCTTATCTCAGATCAAAAATTTGCATAGAATATGAGTTTATTTTAATAATTGAAAAGCACCTGTGGCTGTAAGATCATTCACTGATAGTGATAAATGCATATATTGTCCAGATTAAAACCTCTGTTATGTACCTCCAGGTCCTTGACTTACATTATTTTGTATTACATGTCTTATATATTGTGGGGCATTCACCAATGCACACAGCTCACTATAACATGGCTTTGTCAAGGGAAGATCATGTCTGACTAATTTGATTGAATTTTTTGAGGGGGTGACCAGGCGTGTGGATGAGGGTAACGCAGTGGATGTGGTATACATGGATTTCAGTAAGGCCTTCGATAAAGTCCCCCACAGGAGACTGGTCAAGAAGGTACGAGCCCATGGAATCCAGGGTGCCTTGGCACTTTGGATACAAAACTGGCTTAGTGGCAGAAGGCAGAGGGTGATGGTCGAAGGTTGTTTTTGTGACTGGAAGCCTGTGGCCAGTGGGGTACCACAGGGATCTGTGCTGGGGCCCTTGCTGTTTGTGGTCTACATTAACGACTTGGACATGAATGTAAAAGGTATGATCAGTAAGTTCGCTGATGATACAAAAATTGGTAGGGTGGTAAATAGCGAGGAGGATAGCCTCAGTCTGCAGGACGATATAGATGGGTTGGTCAGATGGGCGGAACAGTGGCAAATGGAATTTAACCCGGAAAAGTGCGAGGTGATGCACTTTGGAGGGACTAACAAGGCAAGGGAATACACAATGAATGGGAGGACCCTAGGCAAGACAGAGGGTCAGAGGGATCTTGGTGTGCAAGTTCACAGATCCCTGAAGGCGGCGGAACAGTAGATAAGGTGGTAAAGAAGGCATATGGGATACTTGCCTTTATTAGCCGAGGCATAGAATATAAGAGCAAGGAGGTTATGATGGAGCTGTATAAAACACTGGTTAGGCCACAGCTGGAGTACTGTGTGCAGTTCTGGTCGCCACACTACAGGAAGGATGTGATCGCTTTGGAGAGGGTGCAGAGGAGATTCACCAGGATGTTACCAGGGCTGGAGCGCTTCAGCTATGAAGCGAGACTGGGAAGATTGGGTTTGTTTTCCTTGGAGCAGAGGAGACTGAGGGGGGACATGATTGAGGTGTACAAAATTATGAGGGGCATAGATAGGTTGGATACTAAGGAGCTTTTTCCCTTCGTTGAGGGTTCTATAACAAGGGGGCATAGATTCAAGGTAAATGGTGGGAGGTTTAGAGGGGATTTGAGAAAGAACTTTTTCACCCAGAGGGTGGTTGGAGTCTGGAACTCACTGCCTGAGAGGGTTGTGGAGGCAGGAACCCTCACAACATTCAAGAAGCATTTGGATGAGCACTTGAAATGCCATAGCATACAAGGCTACGGACCAAATGCTGGAATATGGGATTAGAGTAGACAGGGCTTGATGGCCGGCGCGGACACGATGGGCCGAAGGGCCTCGATCCGTGCTGTATAACTCCATGACTCTATGACTCTATAACATACAAACGAGCACATGGCCATAATAATCTAAAGTGCTCATGGTGAGTTGGAGGTTACACTGCATCATGGGGGTTGGGGAATCGGAATGGGCAAAGGGCGCAAGAGTGTAAGAGGTATGTTCGGAGTCACTGAAGTAGATGTTTTTGATTGGCTTCTGGAAAATAAATATCAAATAGACAGATTGTTAGAAAATTGGCATTTCTCAGGAAATAAAAATCTAAATATATCTGACCTGTGTTACATAAGTTAAAGAACACAAAGCAGGTTATGGCTCCTTGCTTTAGTCAACGGTTTTTCTAAACACAGCTTTCAAGATTAATATTTTGGTCTTAAGGTTCCTTCTGAACTCAATCGGGGCCAGTGGTGCACATCACCGATAGGCAGAAGTCCAATCCTGCCACCATCCTAATCTCTCCATAAGCCCCTGTGGTTAATGTTGCCTTTGGATTGATTGAGGGTATCTTTGTGATGGTCGGGGTACAGTCAAGGACTCCCAGAAGAGCTTAAAAAAAACAGAAACTGCAAATGCTAGAAATCTGAAATAAAAATGTTTCATCAGAGCCAGTTCTGATGAAAACTCTACACCTGAAATGTTAAGCTGTCTTTTCTCTTTTTAGATGCTGTGTACTTCCAGCATTTTCTGTTTTATTTTAGCCACTCCAAGATATATAGCAATGGAGCAAACTATAATTGTCTAACTATGTGTTTCTCCACAGATTTTCTAAACAAGCTTCCAAAAATTCAGAAAATGGAAGACAACTTACTGAAAACAGGTCTTCATCCTAACAACTGGCTCCATCGATGATGTTGAAATTTGATATTAGGTAATTTGCATGTGGCTTTTCTCCTTATCTCCAAGCAAAACAAAAGACTTCCCAAACATTTTTTGTGAAAGTAAATAACCTTTAATTGTGCAAAAAATGTAGTTTGGCAATAATTATGCCAAAAGTGGTGCAATTAACTGTCAATGATAAGTAGGTGGAACCAATAACACTTGCACATATGGTCATTTGAGATAAATTTTCCAGGGTGCAGTAACTTATTAATTAAACATTTTGGTACAAATTAAGTCCTTATGTGTCTAATTAGATAGTATCATGAAGCAAAAAATAATTGTTGGTGTTCTTTTCAATTAACTTTTTTGCCACTGTAAAGCTAAATATTTTTATTTATGAACGCATAGCACAAAATTGTCATTTGCATGTAAATGCACTGTAACATTGTAGAAATATTATCACAACAACAACTTGCATTTATATAGCACCTTTAATGTAGTAAAACGTCCCAAGGCGCTTCACAGGAGCGTTATCAAACGACATTTGATACCGAGCAACATAAGCAGATATTAGGACAGGTGACCAAAAGCTTGGTCAAAGAGGTAGGTTTTAAGAAGCAACTTAAGGGAAGAGAGAGAGGTAGAGAGGCCTCGAGGTTTAGGGAGGGAATTCCAGAGTTTAGGGCCTAGGCAGCTGAAGCCACTGCCTCCAATGGTGGAGTGATTAAAATCGAGGATATGCGAGGCAAGAATTGGAGGAGTGCAGAGATCTCGAAGGGTTGTAGGGCTGGAGGAGGTTACAGAGATAGGGAGGGGCGAAGCCATGGAGGGATTTGAAAGCAAGTTGCCCTGATGTCTTAGCGGGTATAAGTGTGAGTAGCTGAGCCATATAGCTCAAGATGGTCCTAGCTTCAGTCCTCAGCCTTTGCTGAGTTAGCAGCAGTTGGAGCACTTCAACACATCTGGATGAGGAAAGGGAAAATAGCTGGGATTCCTTCTCCTGATTGTTTTCCAGAGACCCCTGCTGGACGTGTGTGTGATGTCAGTCAAGGATAAAATTGAGCTTGGCTCTGAGCTTGGCTCTGATGCCGCTTGCTGTTGAATCACGTGTGGATACTGACTGTCTAAGTTCACACATAAATAATAGCCACTTGGGCAACGTATGAGAGGTTAAACAGCATCCATGGAATGGTATCACGGCAACGAGAGTGGGAAGAAACTTGGCAGAAATAAAATCACATTGCTTGTGTACAACATCATGATGGCATGCAACGATGAAAATAAATCTGAATTTTCCCCACGCTAAAAAGTGATGACCCCCCGCCCCCCCATATTAAAATTTAGGTTGGTGAAGAAACAGAATATTTAGAGCTAAATGCAAGGGGATCCCAGAAAAAGATGATGGAGCAGATTTTCCTGTTTTGTGTCTAGGCATATGAGATCTCCTGGTGACAATGCATTGAGGAAAATCGAGTAGTTAAGATCACATGCCCATAATCAATTGTTTAAATGGATGGAAAATCAAGCATGCTCCTTTACGGGCATTTGATCCTCCTCATTCGATTATTTGATGTTAGACAGACAGTCTGACAGCAGAGAGGTGGTTGTAGGGTTGAGAAATGTGGTGGAGAGGTAGAGAATGGTGTCACTAGCATACATGCAGTAGCTAACCTTGTGCCTGCAGAAGATGGCACTGAGAAGCACCATGTAGATGAGAAAGAGGAGGGGCCCAAAGATAGATTCTTGAGGGAATCCAGAGGTGAGATGGCAGTCCCACAGAGCCAGGCAGTGGAGAAGAAGTGGCAGAGGGGAGTAGCATGGGAGTAGCATGGTTAACTCTATCAAATGTTGCAGCAAGGTTAAGGAGGACAAGAAGAGTTAACAGAAGGCAGCTACAGGCACAGAGGATGTCATTTATGACTTTGACCCAGATGGTCCCGGTGCTTGAGTGGAACCCAGAATGAAGGGATTTGAGTAGGGATGGACACAGCTGGGAGGTGATGATGCATTTGAGGACATTCGGAGTAAAGGGGAGGCTAGGGAGGGGGCAATAATTGTAGAGAACAAATGGATCAGAGGGACAGCTTTTTGAAATGGGATGGTGATCACAATGACTTTGAAAAGGAGTGGGTTAGTACCTGAACAAGAGAGCCATTTACAATGTCAGTAAGCATGTTAGCTTGTATATCATACAGCACCTTCATGCGATACACTATGATGGAATATCATTTTGCCTTTTGATTCCCCACAAGTTAAGTTTCCAACTTCACCTGGGTCATAAGGGCAAAGTATAAGGCGATTTCCAAGAGGACAGAAGAATCACAGGTTGACTCAGCTCATACTACTCTCGAACATCAGCTCACAGACGGTTACAGAATAGGCATAACAAAGTCCTTGAAGCAGACATACCAGTTCTGACAAAGGATCTCTGATGGATCTGTTATGTATTTCTGGAATTTATGTTTTTATCCTAGAAGTGGGTTAAATTCCTATATTCTCAAATAGTAAATGTCAAAATAACCAAAAAAAAGACAAAATATATATTTTAAATTGTGTGTTGAGGGTGGGGGGGCAGGAATCCAAGCAAGTAAACCCTGAAGCAGCACAAACAGCAGATGTAATGGATCACACAGTGCATAGTGCACGGGTTTTGCACTGTGAAATTTGAGAATCTGAAAAGTATAAACAGTGGAATTGCAAAATCAATGTGATTTTTTTTAATTCCTTCATGGGATGTGGGCATCGCTGGCGAGGCCGGCATTTATTGCCCATCCCTAAATGCCCTTGAGAAGGTGGTGGTGAGCCGCCTTCTTGAACCGCTGCAGTCCGTGTGGTGAAGGTTCTCCCACAGTGCTGTTAGGAGAGTTCCAGGATTTTGACCCAGCGACGATGAAGGAACAGCGATATATTTCCAAGTCGGGATGGTGTGTGACTTGGAGGGGAACGTGCAGGTGGTGTTGTTCCCATGTACCTGCTGCTCTTATCCTTCTAGGTGGTAGAGGTCGCGGGTTTGGGAGGTGCTGTCGAAGAAGCCTAGGTGAGTTGCTGCAGTGCATTCTGTGGATGGAACACACTGCAGCCATTGTGCGCCGGTGGTGAAGGGAGTGAATGTTTAGGGTGGTGGATGGGGTGCCAATCAAGCGGGCTGCTTTGTCCTGAATGGTGTCGAGCTTTTGAGTGTTGTTGGAGCTGCACTCATTCAGGCAAGTGGAGAGTATTCCATCACACTCCTGACTTGTGCCTTGTAGATGGTGGAAAGGCTTTGGGGAGTCAGGAGGTGAGTCACTCGCCGCAGAATACCCAGCCTCTGACCTGCTCTTGTAGCCACAGTATGTATGTGGCTGGTCCAGTTAAGTTTCTGGTCAATGGTGACCCCCATGATGTTAGGGATGGCACTGCTGGATGATCTTCACAATCTTCATTTAAAACAAACTGAGGAAAACAGTAAGCAAAGATTGTAAAGCAAATTTTCACAAAAATATTCCTGAAAAATTTCAAGTACATAAAAATAAAGTGCAATAAGCTTGAAATCTCAGCTCTGCTGTTATGTTGTGTATCTAATAATATAAAAAAAGAAAGTCTCAGCCTACTTCCCCTGCTGTAAACTATAACATTAGTTATTTGTCTACAAGAACTTGGTGCTGAACTTTTTCAATCTGTTCTGGGACAATCATCAGTGCACAGAGCTCCTTATTGTGACTTGTAAAATGATGGGTAACAGAGTGCATCTAAAATGCATAAAACAGAAGCAGATCAGCAACTGTTCATGTACAAGCTATTCACTGCACCTAAGTTCCCTTTCAGTTTCATAGAATCATAGAATCATATAAGGTTACGGCACAGAAGGAGCCCATTCAGCCAATCGTGTATGTGCCAGCCGAGAAAGTGCTATCCAGCTTAATCCCACTTTCCAGCACTTGGTCCGTAGCCCTGTAGGTTACGGCACTTCAAGTGCACATCCAAGTACTTTTTAAATGAGTTGAGGGTTTCTGCCCCTACCACCCTTTCAGGCAGTGAGTTCCAGACCCCCGCCACCCTCTGGGTGAAAACATTTCTCCTCAGCTCCCCTCTAATCCTTCTACCAATTATTTTAAATCTATGCCCCCTGGTCACTGACCCCTCTGCGAAGGGAAATAGATCCTCCCTATCCACTCTACCTAGGCCCCTCATAATTTTATATACTTCAATTAAATCTCCCCTCAGCCTCCTCTGTTCCAAAGAAAACAACCCCAGTCTATCCAATCTTTTCTCATAGCTAAAATTTTCCAGCCCTGACAACATTCTCGTAAATCTCCTCTGCACCCTCTCTAGTGCAATCACATCTTTCCTGTAATGTGGTGACCAGAACTGTACGCAGTACTCAAGCTGTAGCCTAACCAATGTTTTATACAGTTCTAACATAACCTCCCTGCTCTTATATTCTATGCCTCGGCTAATAAAGGAAAGTATCCCGCAAGCCTTTTTAACCACCTTATCTACCTGTCCTGCTACCTTCAGGGATCTGTGGACATGCACTCCAAGGTCCCTGTGTTCGTCTACACCTCTCAGTATCCTCCCATTTATTGTGTATTCCTTTGCCTTGTTTACCCTCCCCAAATGCATTACTTAACATTTCTCTGGATTGAATTCCATTTGTCACTTTTCTGCCCACCTGACCAGTCCATTGATATCTTCCTGCAGTCTACAGCTTTCCTCCTCACTATCAACCACACGGCCAACTTTTGTATCATCTGCAAACTTCTTGATCAAGCCCCCCCACATTCAAGTCCAAATCATTAGTATATACCACAAAAAGCAAGGGACCTAATACTGAGCCCTGCGGAACCCCACTGTCTTCCAATCACAAAGACACCTGTCGACCATTACCCTTTGCTTCCTGCCACTGAGCCAATTTTGGATCCAACTATCCACTTTCCCTTGGATCCAATTGGCTTCTACTTTTTTAACCAGTCTGCCATGTGGGACCTTGTCAAAAGCCTTGCTGAAATCTATGGAGACTACATCAATTGCATTACACTCATCGACCCTCCTTGTTACCAGCTCAAAAAATACAATCAAGTTAGTCAGACATGACCTTCCCTTAACAAATCCATGCTGACTGTCCTTGATTAACCCATGCCTTTCTAAATGACAATTTATGCTGTCCCTCAGAATCGATTCCAATAAATTGCGCACTACCGAGGTTAGGCTGACTGGCTTATATTTACTCGGTCTATCTCTTTCTCCCTTTTTAAACAACGGTCCAACGTTAGCAGTCCTCCAATCCTCCGGCACCACCACTGTAGCCAGGGAGGATTGGAAAATGGTGGTCAGAGCTTCTGTTATTTCCTTCTTTGTTTCTCTTAACAGCCTGGGATACATTTCATCCGGGCCTGGCGATTTATCTACTTTCAAAGATGCTAATCCCCTTGATACTTTCTCTTTCACTATGTTTATCCCATCCAATATTTCACACTCCTCCTCCTTAACTACAATCTCTGCATTGCCCCCCTCTTTTGTGAAGACAGACGCAAAGTATTCATTAAGAATCATACCCATGTCTTCCGCCTCCACACATAGGTTACCTTTTTGGTCTCTAATAGGCCCTACTCTTTCCTTAGTTATCCTCTTGCTCTTTATGTATTTGTAAAACATGTTTGGGTTTTATTTAATTTTACTTGCCAGTATTTTTCATGTCCTCACTTTGCTTTCCTAATTTCCTTTTTAATTTCACCCTCGCACTTTCTTTACTCCTCTAGGCTTTCTGCCGTATTGAGCTCTTGGGAGGTGATTTTAAATCCCAAGAACGGGCGGATTGGGAACAGGTGGGAGTTGAAAATAGGTTTTTTTTGGGTCGCAATCGCAAAATTTTTGGACTTTGCATTCCCAGTGGGAAGCCTGTACTTTTACGCACCGACATTAAACCCAGAAATAAAACCGGGTTGCGGTTGCAACCCAAAAAACAACTATTTTCAACTCCCACCCGCCCCAAACCCACCCGCTCTTGGGGTTTCAAATCACCCCCATGGTGTCCGACATAAGCTTCCCCTTTTTTGCCTTATCTTACCCTGTATGCTCCTTGTCATCCAGGGGGTTCTAGATTTGGCAGTCCCACCCTTTTTCTTTGTGGGAACATGTTTACTCTGAACCCCTTAAATCTCCTCCTTGAATGCCTCCCACTGCTCTGACATTGTTTTACCTTCAAGTAGCTGTTTCTAGTCCAATTTTGCTAAATCGCGTTTCAGCTTAGTAAAATTGGCCTTTCCCCAATTTAGAACTTTTACTCCTGTTCCATCTTTGCCCTTTTCCATAACTATGCTAAATCTAACTGAATTATGATCACTACCACCAAAATGCTCCCCCACTGATACTCCTTCTACCTGCCCAGCTTCATTCCCTAAAACTAAATCCAGAACTGCCCCCTCTCTTGTTGGGCTTGCTACGTACTGGTTAAAAAAGTTCTCCTGAATGCAATTTAAGAATTCTACACCCTCTATACCTTTTGCACTGATTGTATCCCAGTTAATATTAGGGTAGTTGAAATCCCCTACAAATACTGCCCTATTGTTTTTGCACTTCTCAGAAATTTGCCTAAATATTTGCTCTTCAATCTCCCTCTGACTGTTTAGGAGTCTATAATACACTGCCAGCATGTGACTGCCCCTTTTTTGTTCTTTAGTTCAACCCATATGGCCTCATTTGATGATCCTTCTAACATATCATCCCTCCTCACTGCCGTAATTGTTTCGTTAATCAATATTGCCACCCCCCCCCCACTCCTTTTTTATAGGAACATAGGAACAGGAGTAGGCCATTCAGCCCCTCGTGCCTGCTCCGCCATTTGATAAGATCATGGCTGATCTGTGATCTAGCTCCATATACCTGCCTTTGGCCCATATCCCTTAATACATTTGGCTGCCAAAAAGCTATCTATCTCACATTTAAATTTAGCAATTGAGCTAGTATCAATTGCAGTTTGCGGAAGAGAGTTCCAAACTTCTACAACCCTTTGTGTGTAGAAATGTTTTCTAATCTCGCTCCTGAAAGGTCTGGCTCTAATTTTTAAACTGTGTCCCCTACTCCTAGAATCCCCAACCCGCGGAAATAGTTTCTCTCTATCCACCCTATCCGTTTCCCTTAATATCTTATAAACTTCGATCAGATCACCCCTTAACCTTCTAAACTCCAGAGAATACAACCCCAATTTGTGTAATCTCTCCTCGTAACTTAACCCTTGAAGTCCAGGTATCATTCTAGTAAACCTACGCTGCACTCCCTCCAAAGCCAATATGTCCTTCCGAAGGTGCGGTGCCCAGAACTGCTCAGAGCATTCCAGGTGCAGTCTAACCAGGGTTTTGTATAGCTGCAGCATAACTTCTGCCCCCTTGTACTCTAGTCCTCTAGATATAAAGGCCAGCATTCCATTTGCCTTCTTGATTATTTTCTGCACCTGTTCATGACACTTCAATGATCTATGTACCTGAACCCCTAAGGCCCTTTGGACATCCACTGTTTTTAACTTTTTACCATTTAGAAAGTACCCTGTTCTATCCTTTTTTGATCCAAAGTGGATGACCTCACATTTGTCTACATTGAATTCCATCTGCCACAGTTTTGCCCATTCACCTAATCTATCAATATTGCTTTGTAATTTTATGTTTTCATCTACACTGCTTACAATGCCACCAATCTTTGTGTCATCAGCAAACTTAGATATGAGACTTTCTATGCCTTCATCTAAGTCGTTAATAAATATTGTGAATAATTGTGGCCCCAAGACAGATCCCTGTGGAACTCCACTAGTCACATCCTGCCAATGTGAATACTTACCCATTATCCCTACTCTCTGTCGCCTTTCGCTCAGCCAACTTCCTAACCAAGTCCGTACTTTTCCATCGATTCCATGGGCTTCTAACTTAGCTAACAGTCTCTTATGTGGGACCTTATAAGTAACATCCATTGACATTCCCCTGTTCACTACTTTAGTACCTCTTCAAAAAATTCAATCAGGTTTGTCAGGCACGACTTACCTTTCACAAATCCATGCTGGCTCTCCCTGATTAACTGAAAATTCTCGAGGTGTTCAGTCACCCTATCCTTAATTATAGACTCCAGCAATTTCCCCAGAACAGATGTTAGGCTGACTGGTCTATATTTCCCCTGTTTCCCTCTCTCACCTTTCTTAAAAAGCGGAGTGACATGTGCAATTTTCCAATCTAGGGGGACCGTTCCTGAATCTAGAGAACTTTTATCCCCCTCTTTATCGCGCCTGAAAACCCTGTAACCAGGAAAGTGAGCTGCCATTCCTGCTCCTGTTTAAGCCATGTTTCTGTAATAGCTAAGATATCGTACTGCCATGTGTCTGTCTGTGCTCACTATACTCCTTGCACTGAGGTATATACCATTAAGCACTGCCAAACTCCTTTGTTGTCTATTTTCTAACCTTTGTTTCCTCTGTCTTCCAGACTCACTTACTGATTTTCTGCCTTCCATTTCCAGCTCTGCTTCTTTCCCTTCTGAATCTACACTCAGGTTCCCATCCCCCTGCCAAGTTAGTTTAAACCCTCCCCCAGAGCACTCCAAACCGCACCCCCCCCACCCCGCCCCGTGAGGATATTAGTCCCGGCCCTGTTTTGAGGTGCAACCTGTCGGCTTGTACAGGTCCCACCTCCCCCAGAACCCGTCCCAATGCTCCAGGGTCTAAAGCCCTCCCTCCTGCACCATCTCTCTAGCCACGCATTCATCTTCTCTATCCTCCTATTTCTATACCCGCTAGCGCATGGCACTGGGAGTGAGATTACTACCTTTGAGGTCCTGCTTGTTAATCTCTTTCCTAACTTCTTAAAATCTGCCTGCAGGACCTCATCCCTCTTTCTAGCTTGGACCAAACAATTTTCCACATGGCAAATTCTCAATTTCAACCATGCCACCAGTGGACAGTACAGACCATAGAATAAATTATTCCCTACAGGGAGGAAGGCAAAATCAGAGAGCGTCATACATGGGTCACTCTTGCACATCTCCTTGAACCTGGCTATAGTGCATCAGCAGCAAAGTCCTGGAAGCAGGTTGTCCGACTGCCTGTTGCTGGGCAAACTCTTAGAATCCATATAATTTGAGATCAAACTACTGAGCATTTCGAGATGCATGGGATAGTCAAAGACAGGCAGCATAGATTTGTTAAAGGCAAGTCGTGTTTGACAATTTCACTAGAGTTTTTTGAAGAGGTAACTAATTTTGTATATGAAAGGAATGCAGTAGGTGTCGTCTACCTGGATTTTCAGAAGATGTAAGGTAAATTAGCAGCATGGATATAAAGTTGGTTGACAAACAGGAAGCAAAGGGTTAGGGTTGTCTGGTGTTACTCAGATTGGGGAAGGATTGGAAGTGATCCACTTTTGTACTTGATATATACAAATTATTTGGTTTTTGGCATAGGGAGCACTATATTAAAATTTACTGACAACACAAAACTGGGCGTTGCCACCTTGCTCATATAAAATGGGCATCTGACGGGGAAAAGGGACTGGCCTAGTTTCAAGTGTCCCTTAAAGCAACATTGCTGCTATTCCCTTGAATGTTAAATTCTAGTTTTTTAGTAGTGAGCATTTTTTCTACTTGGGCTTTGAACTTCTTGCATACTTTTATTTCCCTCAATATATTTTCCTTTTTGTTGAAGCCTTCAGTTTTCTAAAATGCACTTTCCCAGAGTCCTGAAAATCACTGCTGCAGTCCAAGATAAAGCTAACAAATTTGGTAAGATGGATATCCCTTTTACTGTTCCCATAGTGCTGCATGAATTGGATGAGAAGGACCAATTCATGATTGCACAACATCTTCAGGTCCAATGGCACCTCATGGGATAGGTTTATTGCCATCATTGCCCAAGGACTCGTGTTTTACAAAGCACACTACTCCTACCTGGGTACAGCACAGGAGGCACGTCCACAGTGACAGTGCTTTGAAGCCATGACCCCAATTAGAATGCCCACATAGCCACAGAGCATAAATAGCGATGGGCGTGTGCAGCGTTTTGGGGTTTGCTTATGCAGATTCCACTTTTTAACCACCCCACCACCACCCCCCCGCCCCTCTCCCACTCATCATGGGGGAAGGGGTTAATATCGAAGCCATTGTTCCCCAAAGACATATCACACATTGGCCCTGCTATTACCAGGGAGGCGGGATGGCAGCGGTGGGGGGGGGGCATGTGGGGGGGGCGACTGGGTGCGTGAGTAACCCGCCCAGTAAAATCCGTCCGTTCCCCATGCGATTGTGGGTAAATTGAAGGCCGTGGCATCCGGATTTCCTGTCGTCAACCTGTGCAGCGGGCGGACTGCGCACACGCATCACAGGCTGTCAGCTGGAGGAGCCCTATTTAAAGGGGCAGTCCTCCAATGCTGCTCCTGCAGCAAACAACCAAAAGTACAGAATGGAGCAGACCAGGGGAAAGGCTGCTCTCAGATTTACCAATGCCTCACTACAGATCCTACTGGATGGGGTAAGGAGGGAATGGAATATTTTCTACCCATCGGACAGAAGGAAGTGGCCTGTCTCTGCCACCAAGAAGCTCTGGCTTGAAGTGGCAGAGGAGGTCACCAGCAGTAGCAATGTCTCCCGCACATGGAGCCAGTGCAGGAAGCGCTTCAATGACCTAACTAGGTCAGCCAAAGTGAGTACACTTACTTATTCTTCTACATTCCGTCTTCCACATCATGCTCCCACCCCGCAACTCCTTCTACACTGCCAACACTACTCTATCACATCACTCCTCACACCCACTCAAACCTCATCCTCAACTTACCTGTACTTGCTCACTATAGGTAACTATAGACCAGTTAGCTTAACATCTGTCATTGGGAAAATGCTAGAATCCATTATTAAGGAAATAGTAGCAGGACATTTGGAGACTCAAAATACAATCATGGAGAGTCAACATGGTTTTATGAAGGGGAAATCGTGTCTGACAAATTTATTAGAGTTCTTTGAGGAAGTAATGGGCAGGGTGGATAAAGGGGAACCAATGGATGCAGTATATTTGGATTTCCAAAAGGCATTCGATAAGGTGCCACATAAAAGTTTACTGCACAAGATAAGAGCTCATGGTGTTGGGGGTAATATACTGGCATGGATAGAGGATTGGCTAACTAACAGAAAACAAAGAGTCGGGATAAAAGGATCATTTTCAAAATGGCGATCTGTAACTAGTGGGGTGCCGCAGGGCTCAGTGCTGGGGCCTCAACTATTTACAATATATATCAATTACTTGGATGAAGGAACAGAGTGTCTTGTGGCCAAATTTGCTGATGATACAAAGATAGGTGGAAAAGCAAGTTGCGATGAGGACACAAAGTGTCTGCAAAGGAATATTGATAGGTTAAGTGAATGGACAAAAATTTGGCAGATGGAATATAATGTGGGAAAATGTGAAGTCATCCACTTTGGGAGGAAAAATAAAAAAGCAAAATATTATTTGAATGGAGAAATACTACAAAATGCTGCAGTACAGAGGGATCTGGGTGTCCTCGTACATGAAACTCAAAAAGTCAACATACAGGTGCAGCAGGTAATCCAGAAGGCAAACGGAATATTGGCCTTTATTTCTAGGGGGATGGAGTATAAAAGCAGGGAAGTCATGCTACAACTGTACAGGTTGCTGGTGAGGCCACACCTGGAGTACAGCATACAGTTCTGGGGCCCTTATTTAAGGCAGTTCAGAGAAGGTTCACTAGGTTGATTCCGAGTATGGAAGGGTTGTCTTATGAGGAAAGATTGAACAGGTTGGGTCTATACTCATTGGAGTTTAGAAGAATGAGAGGAGATCTTATTGAAACATACAAGATTCTGAGGGGACTCGATAGGGTAGATGCTGAGAGGATGTTACCCCTCATGGGGGAATCTAAAACTAGGGGGCATAGTCTCAGAATAAGGGGTCGCCCATTTAAGACAGAAATGAGGAGAAATTTCTTCTCCCAGAGGGTCGTGAATCTTTGGAATTCTTTACCCCAAAAAGCTGTGGAGGCTGAGTCATTGAATACATTCAAGGCTGAGTTAGACAAATTTTTGATCAGCAAGAAAGTCAAAGGATATGGGGAAAGGGTGGGAAAGTGGAGTTGAGGTAAAAATCAGATCAGCCATGATCTCATTGAATGGCAGAGCAGGCTCGAAGGGCCGAATGGCTTACTCCTGCTCCTATCTCTTATGGTCTTATGGTCTTATGGTCTCATCTCCCCAGTACTCATCCCACCACTACCACTCAACCCAATCCTCATACAATGTCATGGCTCTGTCTCATACTCACCCACTTATGCATCTCTTTCACGGTCAGCCTTACCCAAACCAATGCATTCAGCAGTTCGCCACGTCACCATCCCTCACTCACGTCTCTCTATTGTCTCCCCTTATAGGAGAAGAGAGTCCAGAATGCACAGGAGAGGGCGAAGACCGGGCAGGGGCCGCAACCTCAGGTCGTCCTCACGGACGCAGAGCAGGAGGCTCTTGAACTAAGCCGCACACTCGAGTGCCTGTCAGTCGGGGACGCTGAGACTGCCACCCGACAAACGGCTGGTGAAAGAACTTTAACATTCAGCACTCACAATAGCAAATGATGTTAAGATGCCTTGCCATCTTCAGCACCTCAACATCTGTCATCATGCTTAATATTGCCTTCTATTCTCTTACAGGGCCTTCAGCAACCGCTGTGACGGCGGAGGGTGATTCCTCAGAGGACCTGCCGGCCTCTGAAGGGGCACCATCACATCTGAGCGAGCCATCCACCAGCGCAGATACACACACCTCGGTGGGTCCCCGTCCTCAGTTAGTTGGGGTCGCACATGGTGAGTTACCACACACATGTGAGCACGAGCAGATACTGGTGGCAGGGGCAGCTGTGGAGAGTCCAAGTCGGTGGGAGCACTCTTCTCCAGGCTCTGCTCAGCTGGACACAGATGCTGAACCCTGGGGGCCAACCTTTAAAAGAAGAATAATCGAGGGGCAGCAGCACATTTGCGAGGTGCTGGAACAGGTGCCACGCGCACTCTCCACAATCGTGGAGGGGATGGAGGAGTCCAACTCCTGCATGAGTGGAATGGTGGCACAGGTACAGGAGAGAATCCCTGTGACACTGTCACAACACCACCTGCACGTTCCCCTCCAAGTCACACACCATCCCAACTTGGAAATATATTGCCGTTCCTTCATTGTCGCTGGGTCAAAATCCTGGAACTCCCTTCCTAACAGCACTGTGGGAGAACCGTCACCACACGCACTGCAGCGGTTCAAGAAGGCGGCTCACCACCACCTTCTCGAGGGCAATTAGGGATGGGCAATAAATGCTGGCCTTGCCAGCGACGCCCACATCCCGTGAACGAATAAAAAAAAAGGGATGTGATGACATCTCTGAGATAGTGTCGCGGGTAAGTGCGGGAATGTCTGCGACGGAGGGAAGACTAGCCTATATCGAGCTTCAAGCACGGCTCACAAATGAGTCCGTTGAGGCCCTGACAACGGCCCTTTGGACTCAGGGTGAGCAACTTTCTGCCGCCTTAAACAGGCAGGCAGATACTCTGGCACTGGCCTTACAAGGCTTCACACATGTCCTCTAAACTGTCGCCCGGCAGGATGGGGTAGGAGTGATGTGGGCCTGGCCCAGGAGAGGGATGATGGCGAAAGGGGACATGGAAGTGGGGACGACACTTAAAGCGCTCCCACGTCTCTCCCTTTGCTCCCCTATCAACCAGTACCCGCAATGCTGCCTCCTCTCCAGGTGGCCGAGTCTGCCCCTGCACAGGTGCAGGTGGAGCAGTCTTTGGAGGGGCCCTCATGGGCACCGAAACCCAGAGGGCGTAGGCCCAAAGCATCTAATCGGTCAGGGCATGAACAAGAGCAACCTGCCACTACCTCTGCTGCAGCCACAGGAGAAGCACCATGTAGGAGTACTCGTAAGCGTAAGGCGCTGGTTTTGTGAGCACAAATGGGATGCACAAGGGTGTTTGATGGTTTGTCATGTTTTTAATTTATATTTGATTTTTTTAATGGCTCATTAAATATTATTATTGTCACCACTACTGCCACGTCTTGGCCATTCTTGACTGGCTTGTGTAATAAATCCCTTTCATGAGGTTCACCATGAACACCCACACTTGATGCCACCCATTGGGTCACCCTACAGTGGGTGTATGTGTAGTAGCACGACTATTTTGCACAGGTCCCTGTGGCGCAGCACTGTGTTGTGGAGCTCCACGAGGCGGAGGTGGACAACAAGCCTGGCGAGGCTGGTGATGTTGCTCGTCCTCGGATGAAGTGATGAATGCAGCCATGGCGCTCCCCATCCTGACAGTGTGAGTTTGAGGGGGTCCGCAAAGTAGGTAAATGTGTTTGCACAGCTGAGTTTTGGTATAAATTAAGAACTTTGATTGGAAAGACAAAGGTGTTGCAGCCAAAACTTTGTCTGAAGTGACAGAGTGCCCTGCTGCAATAAATGAGGTTTTCCCCCCACCTGTCAAATAATCCTTTGCATCTCCCACTGGCTGCTGGCTGAAACACGTCTGCTCCAACAGGGAGTGTTTCCCACAGCATGGAAAACATGCTGAGGATCCTTCAAAATTGCACCTCTGCCAAAATCTCCACTCAAAGAGGTCTGTCAAGTACCTCAAGTATCTAAATAACTATGTGAAGTAGCATCCCGCCGGCTTTAATTGCCAGTGGGAGTCCTGCATGCGGGAGCTGCGCGCGCACCTGAACGCGTCACTGGGGATCCCGGAAGTCAGCGGGTTGGAGCTGGGCTCTGAACCCGCTCCGGGATTCCGCCATTTTAGGAGCCCCCCCGCCCCCAACACACCCACTCGGCCATCCGAAAATCGGCCCCATTGTCTCCATCAGGCTGAACTGCCATCTTTCAATCCTCTCCCAGCACTTAGAGTTGGATCACTACTTCCTCTGACTTATATTTTACTGCTTTGGCTAAAGACTTCAACATCTCATTAGTTTTGTTGATTGCTGCTTTGTTGAGTATCACGTCCACTAAGACTCTGAGTTCTCTTTCAGCTTCACCTTTAGCTTCAGCAATATTCATGGAGTATGTGTGTCCCTTTTTTCCTTCCTATGTGCAGTACTTTACAGTTATCTGCATTAAAATTCATCTGCTGTTGTCCTGGTGTTTTCTTAAAGGATCTCTGCACTTTATGCTGCAGTTCGGCCACAGCTGGAGTATTGTGTCCAATTCTGGGCACCGTACTTTAGGAAAGATGTGAAGGCCTTAGAGAGGGTGCAGAAAAGATTTACCAGAATGATTCCAGGGATAATGGACTTCAGTTAAGCTGGGGTTGTTCTCCTTAGAGCAGAGAAGATTGGGAGGAGATTTAATAGAAGTGTTCAAAATCATAAAGGGTTTAAATAAAGTAAATAAAGAGAAACTGTTCCCAGAGGACACAGATTTAAAGTGATTGGCAAAAGAACCAAAGACGACATGAGGAAAAACTTTTTTACGCAGCGAGTAGTTATGATCTGGAATGCGCAGCCTGAAAGAGTGGTGGAAGCAGATTCAATTGTGGCTTTCAAAAAGGAATTGGATAAATACTTGAAGGGAAAATATTTGCAGGGCTATGGGGAAAGAATAGGGGAATGGGACTAACTGTATTGCTCTTACAAAGAGCTGGCACGGGCTCGATGGGCCAAAGGGCCTCCTTCTGGGCTGTAACCATTCTATGATTCTATATGCCTGGTTATGCATTCATGGTTGGTGAGGGATAGAGGGGATTCACCATTTATTGTGCAGAAGGCGTATGTGCAGAAGGCGTATGTCTATTTAAAAAGGTTTATGATTAATCTTTAACAAAAACAGAAAATGCTAGAAATACTCAGCAGGTCAGGCAGCATCTGTGGAGAGAGGAACAGAGTTAATATTTCAGGTCAATGACCTTTCGTTAGAACTAGTTATGATTAATCTTTGTCTGATTTCACAAGCATACTGCTGTTCAAGGGATAGTGGCAAATCCACAGGCCCCTTTCTATGCCTCCTCCTGCCCCTGCCTGTCCACACTGAGATGGTATGAAGAAGACATGATAACTTTGGAGATCTTTAAGGAACTGTACAGCAAAATGCCCCCCCCCCAAATCCCACCCCCTCCCATCCCACCCCCTGACCAATCCAGGAAACTGAACCATTGTTTAGGAACTCTGTTGTGTGCTTAATTTGGGTCCAGGTAGTAGAATGGGCTTTACTATCATTTCCTTTGGCTGGTGTTCACAGATGGTACACAGGTGTGAGTAGCCACAGCTCCAGCAGGCATCCCACAACCGATCCCTCAAACATGGGTGGTACTGTGGACTATCATTGGATAAAGGAGTCATGCAGCTGCCTGGGTAGCTTGCATTTACCTGCATGATCAAATGGTCCAGATCATCCAGACATTTAGCGAGTGGAACCCCTTCCTGTTGGTGAGTGCAGTTGCATTGATGTAAGGAGCCCATACTGCCACAAGTGGTATCGACAAGGCCTTGAACTTGAAGCATTCCTACCACTTTGTAAAAGTGCTGGGCCCTCTCCTGCTGCTGCTGTTCCTTAGAGAAGATGAGATGTTTGTTTTTCCATCCACCCACTGGATGCAGCAGTGCCCTTCGAAAGGAGTCAGTAGCATAAAAATATAAAGCAGTAATCACCTTTACTATCACAGGCAGAGCAGTGCCAGTCCTGGGTAGTTTAGAGGATTTCTTCCTGGTGGCAACACAAATCCACGACTGCCTCCTCCCCAGTGAACTGCAATCCTGCAATAGCTCCTCCGACATTCCTGCCAAACTCTATCTTAGCCTTTCTTTTAATTCATTCATGGGATGTGGGCATCACTGGTAAGGCCAGCATTTATTGCCCATCTCTAATTGCCCTTGAGAAGGTGGTGGTGAGCCGTCTTCTTGAACCGCTGCAGTCCATGTGGTGAAGGTTCTCCCACAATGCTATTAGGAAGGGAGTTCCAGGATTTTGACCCAGTGACGATGAAGAAACGGCGATATATTTCCAAGTCAAGACAGTGTGTGACTTGGAGGGGAACGTACAGGTGGTGTTGTTCCCATTTGCCTGCTGCCCTTGTCCTTCTAAGTGGTGGAGGTCGTGGGTTTGGGAGGTGCTGTCGAAGGAGCCTTGGTGAGTTGCTGCAGTGCATCCTGTGGATGGTACACACTGCAGCCACTGTGCGCCGGTGGTGAAGGGAGTGAATGTTTAGGGTGGTGGATGGGTGCCAATCAAGCGGGCTGCTTTGTCCTGGATGGTGTCGAGCTTCTTGAGTGTTGTTGGAATTGCACTCATCCAGGCAACTGAAGAGTATTCCATCACACTCCTGACTTGTTCCTTGTAGATGGTGGTGTTGGCTAGGGGCTGCAGAAGGTAACCTGAGGTGTCAGCTGCTGATACACAGGCAGGAACGACTTTTGAACTGAAGTAACCTGAGCTCAGTCCTGGCCTCAGCTGCCTGGAACCGGTTTGAATTAACCAAGTTTTGTGAAAGACAAAGGAAATGTGATAAGACACAAGTCCTTATTTAGAAAAGGAGTAATGAGGTAATGCTACCTAAGTCCTTGGGACAGAGCCAATGAGGAGAAGACCCAGGCAAAAGCGAGAAAGCCTAAACCAACGAAATAGAGAGACAGCACAGACTGAAGAGATAAGATTCGGAATAAGAATGAAGGATCTGGGACGTGGAGTCAGAGCGAAGACTCCGGAGACCAACCATCGCAGAAATGGAAGACCCTACGTCCGGGACGTAGAGATGATGTCGAGAGAGAGAAAGAACGGAATGCCTGGCCAGCGTCAGCTCTCCTTTTCGGGTATTATCCTTTATATTCTGTGACCACTCAGGGAGTGTCAGAGAAACCTAGTGAGTGTGCGTTTAGATCTTAGTTTGGGTATAAAACTGTATAACCTGGTGTAAACTGCATGTCTATATCTAACCAGATGTATAAGCTATATATATATATATGATCTAACAATGTGAATAAAGTGAATTGAGAGTTAAGAGAGAATTGACTTTTCTCCTCTGTGTACTAAGCCAGTAACCGTAACCGGTGACCTCCGGTCAATAGTGGAAAGGCTTTGGGGAGTCAGGAGGTGAGTCACTCGCCGCAGAAAACCCAGCCTCTGACCTGCTCTTGTAGCCACAGTATTTATATGGCTGGTCCAGTTAAGTTTCTGGTCAATGGTGTCCTCCAGGATGTTGATGGTGGGGTAATGCCGTTGAATGTCATGGGGAGGTGGTTAGACTCTCTCTTGTTGGAGATGGTCATTGCCTGGCACTTGTCTGGCGCGAATGTTACTTGCCACTTATCAGCCCAAGCCTGGATGTTGTCCAGGTCTTGCTGCATGCGGGCTCGGACTGCTTCATTATCTGAGGGGTTGTGAATGCAACTGAAAACTGTGCAATCATCAGCGAACATCCCCATTTCTGACCTTGTGATGGAGGGAAGGTCATTGATGAAGCAGCTGAAGATGGTTGGGCCTAGGACACTATCCTGATCGTGACGAACTTCTTGTGTGTTGTTAAAGCACAGAATTGAAGACCCCCATATCGATGCTCTACTCTAAATGAAACAGAAGTAAATTAATTTCACAGATTCACAGAAGAAAAAAATAAATAAACTGCCAAAACAGAGAACAAGCAAAAATGTCAACAAACTCAGACCAAGTTAAAAGTGAACTTCTTTAACTTTTTCTGATGGCTGTGCTTCAAGTTTTTATGAAGCACAGCAATTAAGTCGTGCCAATGGCACAACACATGGGAATTTCTTGGATTCAAAGGACATGCCCCCAACACACCCCGAATGCAAACATTTATGAGACTTGAGCCAAGGAGCAGAAGCAAGCCTCTTCTGTCCTCAGTGCAGGCCTTGCAGAAAATCCGGCACTGGTGCAAAACCAGCCCGAGGACACTGCCCGTGGTTTTCTGCCCCCTCTACACCCTCTGGAAAGTCAGTAATGGCAGAGAATGCCTCGTTGGTTCTATGCTGCGTGCGCAGGGATGTTGAGCCGTTGATATACCATCGTTCTCCTGAGCAAAAGATCAGTAACTTGAGAAATTACTCTCGCCTTTTATTTTTAATAAATTTCTTTATTAGGTTTTCTCATTATACAGAACAAAATTTATCTATAACATATAGTAACACAATTGTACCCAAAAAGTATGGTAAACTATAGTCAAATGATAGTATACATCACAATGATGAGCTGTCAGATTTTACATTTGTATTTTCATAAATCATGGGCTCAATTTTGAAATGGTGGCAAGTTGGCAGCGGGGGGGTGAAGATGCGCGTGGCAAACCCGAATAAAAAAACTTACCTTTTCCGACGTGATCGCGATTTAATTGTTGGTGATTAAAGTTGTTTACAGGTTTCACGCCCAGCTGTTATGCTGATTAACAGGCTGATTGCAGACAAGAGCTGCAATGCCGAGGTGGGGGGGGGTTGCGGGGAGAGAAAGAGAGAGAGAGGGAGACGTTATCCGGTGCTGGAACTGAGAATGGAGGGTGCTGAAGATCAGTGGAGGAGAGGAGGAGGTCGGAGAGGGACATCGGCTGGGGGGGGGGGGGTAGAGGCAGAGATCGGAGAGGGACATCGGCTGGGGGGAGATGGACATCGGAGATAGAGACATCGGGGGCTGAGAGGGACATCGGGGACGGAGACATCGGACATCGGAGCAGGGTGGAAAGGGAGCTTTATTTTGTTTTTTTAACTTTGTGCAGTGGTTTTTTATTTAATTTATTTCATTTACTTTTGCCTGATCCGGCCCTTCACACCTGGTTTCACTAGGTGTGAATCAGAAGCCATGGGAAAGCCGCCCAGGTAAATTTAAAATCGTTTTAACTATCTACTACGACAGAAATAAAGTAACTTAAGTACCTCAATGAGGTACATTTGGTTCTTTAACTATCATCCCGCTGGCACCACATTCCTGAAGCTCACGTGCATACAGGCGCTTCTGTAGGAAACCCGGAGGTCAGCGGGTTGGAGCTGGCTTCCTCATCTGCTCGGGATTTTCACCATTTTCGCAGCCCCCCTGCCCCCAACACACCTGCAATTTGATTTTAAAATTGAGCCCCATATGCTTGCATGCTTTTAAGTGCAGTCACCAATAATGACTGACGTATACACGCATAGTTTTGAAGATGAGCACAGCAATAATTTTCATTGGTACTTGTATAATTGTCATGAACAGTGGGTAATCTATATGATATGATTAACCTTCTTTTACTTCATCGCATGTCATATATGGCACTTGCTTATTAAATCTATATATTTAATAACAGCGGTCATATGACCATTCATTAAAATTAATGCAACACCTATAAATTATGAAGATTGCCATTCTTTCTTGAAGTTTTGCATGCCTGTATCACCAATAACTGCCTTGCATTTTTTAACAAAAAAAATTCCAAACTATTATGTACTCTGCCTCATCATTTACTCCACTCAGAATGGAGTGAAAAATATCACCTACAGCAAAGACACTTAACTATTAGCCCGGTGGAAATTCATTTGAACACTTAAATTTGCTGGTGACACCTAACTTTATGGGCTTGTAACAGATTAAAAGGCAATCGATCATCTTTAGAAAGAACAGGACTAATTATGTAGATGGACTAAGATATGGCAGGTGGATTTTCATATGGATAAGTGCTGAGTAATACAAATAAGAACAGGTAACAGTGAAGACATATAACAGGAAATGATCCTATTTTAAGACCACTGACAGAAAGGGGTTTGGGAGTGACCATTGATCATACTCTGAAAGTATCTGGTCCGCGTCAGGCATTTATCAATAAGGCAAATTGAATACTATGGGGAACCCGGAGAGCACTAGACTATAAGTCAGAGGAAGATATAATGATATTGTACAGGTCAATGGTGTGCCACCAGTTTTGGACACCCTTCCTCAGATGGAGATAGAGGCATTAGAAAGGATTCAGAGACAAGTGACCAGAATGGATCGAGGCATCAGAGGACTGAGTTATGAAGAAAGGCTCAAACAAATAAACTTAATTTTGCTGGAGAAAAGATTGGGATGGGACATGATCCAAGCCTTGTAAATTCAAACTGGAAGGAACTGTGCTGGTACGACATTACATCACACAGCCAGTGCAAGCTGCAGACACTTGCAGATAATTAACTCTCAGCTAATGAAGTGGGCAGTATGTTTTCTGACCCAATCAGTGAGAGCCAGGTTTAAACTAAGTGCTTTATTCATCTAAATTACAAGAATTTGGAAAGATACTTTTAAAATATTAGATGCCAGGGAGGAGGGAGGGTTATTACCACATTTTACCTCATTAGATTCCTACTACCAGCCATCGGAATACTTCTCCATGACTTCTACCAAAGCCTGTCCATCACATATAGAAGCAAGTGTGTTTGTGAGACAAATAGCACGATTTTAATAAGGCGGCAGGGTGGCAGCGGAGGGGGAGCAATGGGCGCGCAACAAACGCGAATAATAAAAACTTATCATTCCCCACGCGATCGCAACTTAATTGGTGGCCGTTAATCTTGTTTCTGGGTTTGCCGACCGAAAGCTGCACAGTGGGCAGACTGTGACAGGTTGTCAGCTGTAGCGTCTAGATTTAAAGGACCATTAGTCCAATGGATTTTGCTGGAGCAAGGAGCAAGAAAACACAAAGGAGCAGCACAGGGACAAGACTGCTCCAAGATTCAGCGATGTTTCACTTGAGGTGCTGCATGCAGGGGTGAGGAGGAGGAGGGTACTATTTTAGTTGGTCGACAGTAGGAAGCGCCCTGCCTCTGCCACCAAGAAGGCCTGACTCAAGGTGACAGAGGAGGTCGCGAGCAGGAGCAACGTATCCCGCACTTGGGTCCAGTGCAAGAAGCATTTCAATTACCTAACTAGGTCAGCAAAAACAAGTACACTTAATGATTCTCCTGCCGTCCTTGTTGCACATCACCCCATCCCCCCAACTCATTCTGTAATGCCAAGACTACTCCATCACATCACTCCTCACACCCACTTAAGGCTCATCTTCAACTTACCTTCACTTTCTGAGCACTTCCTCACCTCCCCATTTGTGACCCCACCACTACCACTCACCCCAATCCTGATCCATTGTGATGTCTCTGTCTCATATTCACCCTCTGATGCACCTCTTTCACGGTCAGCCTCACCCAGATTAATGCATTCATTGGCTGAACATACAAGCCTATACTTTCTCCCATTCTAGGAGAAGGGAGCGCAAAATGTACGTGAGAGAGAGAGGACTGGAGGGGGGGGGGGCCACAACAAATAGTGGTCCTCACAGAGGTGGAGGAGGAGGCCCGGGATGTCAGCTGCACCCTCGAGTGCCTGTCCATCGGGGACACCACGACTGGCACCCCACAAACCGTCTGGTGACACAACTTTAACATTCATCACACACAACATGAATTGATGTTAACAATGATTCGCATGTTGAACACCTCAGTATGCTCGTCGCAACATGACACATCTGTGATGATGCTTAATATTGCCTTCTGTTCTCTTACAGGCCATTCAACAACCGCAGTGTCGGGAGAGGGCGATTCCTCAGAGGAGCTCCCGGCCTCTGAGGGTGCACAGTCACATCTTAGTGAACCATCCACCAACGCAGATACTCACACCTCGGTGGGTCCTAATAGTCATTTAGTTGGGTTGGCACCACACACAAGTGAGTATGAGCAGAAACCGGTGGCAGGGGGCAGCTGTGGAGAGTCCGTGTCGGTTGGCGCACTCCTCTCCAGGCTCTGCTCAGCTGGACGCAGATGGTGAACCCCGGGGGGACATCCTTTAAAAGGAGAATGATCGAGGGACAGCAGTACATTTGCGAGGTACTGGAACAGGTGTCACGCACGCTCTCCACAATAGTGCAGAGGATGGAGGAGTCCAAATCCTGCATTAGTGGAATGGTGGCACAGGTATGTGAGGGAATCTCTGAGATAGTGTCACAGGGACGTGAGGAACTGTCTGAGATAATGTTGCACGTAACTGCGGAAATGTCTGAGATAGTGTCACAGGTAACTGTGGAAATAAAAACATAAGAACACAAGAGATAGAAGCAGGAGTAGGCCATACGACCCCTCGAGCCTGCTCTGCCATTCAATCAGATCATGGCTGATCTCCGACCTCAATTCCACTTTCCCGCCTGATCCCCATATCCCTTGATTCCCCTAGAGTCCAAAAATCTATCCAGCTCAGCCTTGAATATATTCAATGCTTGGGCCTCAGCTATTTACAATTTATATTAGTGACTGAGATGAAGGGACTGAGTGTAATGTGTCCAAGTTTGCTGACAATACAAAGCTAGGTGGGAAAGTAAGCTGTGAGGAGGACACAAAGAGTCTGCAAAGGGATATAGACAGATTAAGTGAGTGGGCAAGAAGGTGGCAGATGGAGTATAATGTGAGGAAATGTGAGGTTATTCACTTTGGCAAGAAGAATAGAAAAACAGAATATTTTTAAAATGGTGACAAACTATTAAATGTTGGTGTTCAGAGAGACTTGGGTGTCCTCGTACAAGAAACACAAAAAGTTAGTATGCAGGTAAAGCAGGCAATTAGGAAAGCAAATGGCATGTTGGCCTTTACTGCAAGGGGGTTGGAATACAAGAGTAAGGAAGTCTTACTACAATTGTATAGGGCTTTAGTGAGACCTCACCTGGAGTACTGTGTACAGTTTTGGTCTCCTTATCTGAGAAAGGATATACTTGCCTTGGAGTCGGTGCAATGAAGGCTCACCAGATTAATTCCTGGGATAAGATGGTTGTCTTATGAAGAGAGGTTGAGTAGAATGGGCCTATACTCTCTGGAGTTTAGAAGAATGAGAGGTGATCTCAGTGAAACATATAAGATTATTAGGGGGCTTGACAGGGTAGATGCTGAGAGATTGTTTCCCTTGGCTAGAGTCTAGAACTAGAGGGCGTAGTCACAGGATACGGGGTCAGCCATTGATTCTTGTGGCACCCCACTAGTTACAGCCTGCCAACCTGAGAATGACCCTTTATCCCTACTCTCTGTTTTCTGTCCTTTAACCAATCCTCTATCCATGCTAATATATTACCCCCAAACCCAAGTTCCCTTACCTTGGATAACAACCTTTTATGTGGCATCTTATCGAATGCCTTTTGAAAATCCAAATATACAACATCCTCTGGTTCTCCTTTATATACCCTGCTAGTTATATTTTTGAGTTCTTAAATAGCTGAGATAGTGTTGCAGGTAACTGTGGGAATGTTTGCAATGGAAAGATGGCTAGCCTCCATTGTGCTTCAATCACGGCTCAGAATTGAGTCCATTCAGGCCCTGACAATGGCCGTTCAGACTCACGGTGAATATCCCTTTGCAGACTCTTTGTGTTCTCCTCACAGCTTACTTTTCCACCTAGCTTTCTGCCACCTTAAACAGGCAGACGGGAACTTTACAACTGGGCTTCCAAGGCATCACGCATGTCCTCCAAACTGTTCTCCAGCAGGGTGGTAGGAGTGATGTGGCCCTGGCCCAGGAGAGGGATGATGGCGAAAGGGGACATGGAAATAGGGATGCCACTCAAAGTGCAGCCACTTCTCACCTGTTGACCCCTCTCAACCAGTACCCGCAATGCTGCCTCCTCTCCAGGTGGCCGAGTCTGCCCCTGCACAGGTGCAGTTGGAGCAGTCTTTGGCGGGGCCCTCACGGGCTCCAAAACCCAGATGGCATAGGCCAAAATCATCTAAGCAGTCCGGGCATGGACATGAGCAACCTGCCACTAGCTCTGCTGCAGCCACAGGGGATACACCATGTAGAAGTGGTAGGTAGAGAATGGCTAAGGATTTGTGATCACGAAGGGTATGCACAAGGGTGTCTGACAGACAGTTACGTTTTTCATTTATATTTGTTTTTTGTTATATTCACATTAAATGTTATCATTCTCACCACTACTGCCATGTCTTGCCCATTCTTGACTTCCTTTTGTGACAGCGCCCTTTCATGTGCTTAATCATGAAAGGCGACACTTGATGCCACCCAGTGGATGACTTTACAGAGGGTGTATGTGTAGTTGCAGGACTGTTTTGTGCAGGGTGGGGGGTGCTGGTGTTGACACTGGTCATTCCAGGTGGTGTGAGGACTGGACTCTTCACACTTTCTGATCTTATGATTACCGTTCACATATGAGTGACTCCCTGGCCTCACGAGGAACCAGGTGAGCTGCTGGTCTGCCCATGGGTTTGTCATCCTCCTTCTCCTCCTCCTGCTGCTCCTCTTCAATGTTCATTGCAGATGTGAATGATGGATGAGGGCATGAGGCCTCATCAACCGGTACCCCTCTTGTTGCGCCGTGTTGTGCAGGGCACAACACACTACTATAATGCGACCCTCTCTCACTGGTGCGTATTGAAGTGCTCCCCCAGAACGATCAAAGCACCCAAATCGCATCTTCAGTAGCCCTATCACATGTTCAATTACAGACCTGGTGGCGATGTGGCTGTCATTGTATCGATGCTGTTGCTCGGTGATGGGGTTTCTCAGAGGTGTCATCAGCCATGTGTGCAGGGGGTATCCCTTGTCCCCAAGGAGCCAGCCCTTAAGACTGTTTGGTGCGTGAAAGAGGCCTGGGATTTTGGATTCCCTCAGAATGAAGGAATCATGGCAGCTGCCAGGGAATCTGGCGCACACGTAAAGAAAACCTTTGCGGTGGTCACAAATGAGCTGAGTGTTGATGGAGTGATGCCCCTTCCTGTTGATGAACAGTCCTGGCTCATGTGGAGGTGCTTGTATTATTATATGGGTGCAATCGATTGCATCCTGTACACGTGGGAAGCCAGCCAAAGCGTGGAATCCCACTGCCCTCTCCGTCTGACTGAGGTCATCCATGGGAAAGATGACATATTGCGAGGCCCTGTGAAACAAGCCGTCAATGACCTGCCTTATGCACTTGTGTGCAGATGACTGAGAGACCTCGGCGATGTCACCAGTGGCACTCTGGAATGATCCGGAGGCAAAGAAGTTGAGGGCAGTGGTGACGTTAACAGCGACGGGTAATGAGATGCCGCCAGGCCCAGCCAGGAGCAGCTCGGCATGAAGGAGGCTGCAGATGTCTGCGACCATCTGGCAACTCACTCTTATCCTCCGTATGCACTGCTCCTCAGAGAGGTCCAGGAAGCTGAGCCTCGGCCTGTAGATCCTCTGACGAGGGTAGTGCCTCCTGCAACATCTGTTATTCCCCTCACTGCTCTTGTGCAGGTGCCTGAGGTGCAGCGCTGTGTTGTGGAGCTCCAAATGGCAGAAGTGCACGCCGTGCCTGGCGAGAATGGTGATGTTCCTCGTCCTCGGATGTACTGGTGAATGCAGCCATCGCACCCCCCATCCTGGTGGTGTCAGTTTGAGGGGGTCCGAAAAGTTGGTAAATATGTGTAAACAGAACAATTCTGAGTGGAAACCAAGAATTTTCAGTCTAAACACAAAGATCTCCCAGCCAAAAGTTTGTCTGAGAGAACTGAGTGCCCTGCTGCAATAACTGACCTTTTATCCTCATCTGTCAAACAGTATTTAAATGTCCAACTGGCTGCCGGCTGAAACACAGCTACTTTCCCATGGCATGTTTCACACAGCATGAGAACCACATTGAGGCAGCGTTAAAATTGCTTGCCTTCATTGTTAATTGGATTTATGGATATTTCAAGTACTTTAAGTACTTGATTTACTGCTTTAAATATCGTACTTCCGGGTTTGGGAACGGCGCGCGCACCCAGATGACTCTGGGTCATGCGGATTCTTCAGCAGGTTGGAGCCAGGATTCCTGCCCCAACGCACCCCCAGATTACTTTGAAAATCATGCCCAGAAAGTGCTCTTGTAGTCCTTCTTTTCATATGGTGCACTCCACTAGTGTAAAGAGCACCATCTTGTGGTACAACCAGCAGTCAGTCCCCAGCTAATGAAACTCATCTATCCATTCAACCATTTATATATGTGTGCATATTTGTAAGAGCTCAACATAACTAAAATGGCAATTATTTACAAAGTAAAATATTTATTTTTAAGCAACACTTTTCAAAAATAGCTCCTATCTTTAAAGGTTACTTTGTCTGAAGTGTTTCTCTAGAGATCACTGAACAGAATTTCATAGAAGAGATTTTATTTGTGCAGCAAAATAGTACAGTGGAACATGTCAGATCTGTAATAATTTGTACAGTTACAATTATAAATGAATTAAAGCTTTATTTTGTTTGTTGTGTTTTTTTTATTGTTTTCCAGGTCTGCCTACTCTCTCCACACCACCATTTCCCTGCCAAAAGGTTGGAGCTGACCTGGTTCCAGGCCTCCAATTACGATGTCTTTCAACTGGTTACAAGAAAGTGTACAGAGCAGATTGGGGTGACTTGGCCATTAATTTTCCTTCCTGCTTAGTGGAGAACACCAGTGCCGACAGCAGCATGGAGATCAGGAACTTACTGTATGGGGAGTCTCTGGTCTGAATCTGGAACCGATTATTCAATGGCATGTTGTGTCACTGTGTTTAATTAATTATTTGTGTTAAATCAAGGTTCCTTCTGCCAGTTTCCCAATGTCCTGGCCAACATTCCTCCTTCAACTAATATTATTTAAAAATACATTAACTAGTCATTCATCTCATTGTTGTTGCTGATGGAGAATGGCTACTATATTTCCCTGCACAACAGTCGCTGTACTTAACGAAAAAAATCATTCTGTAAAGTGCTTTGAGACAATTCAAACTGATGAGCATTGTATATAAATATAAGTATTAAGGCTCTGAAATTCTGCAGGGCTACTACTGGTCTCCTGTTGTAACTTTGGTTGGAGATTGATGGAAACCCATTTATGCCATTTCTCTAGTGTTTACGCTCGTCTCCCGATAAAGTTACAATGGGAAACTGGTGGTAGCCCTACGGAATTTCAGGGCCCATTTATTTATACAGTGTTCTTCTCTACCCCAACTACCTTGCTAAAAACAGCAGAGGTTACGTTAAAAATAAAACACTTCCCCTGATCAGTATGTCATTATATAAACTACATGAAAATGAATAATAACTAGTTGCCCTAGGACATGGAGCTCACCCACCTGATATCAGCCATTGCATGTAAACTTCCACTACATGCTTATCAGCTGGGTTCTACAGAGAAGATTACAGTCTGAGACAAACAATGGAAATAGTCGAGAGGGGAATGTGAGCGAGCTATCAACTCGGGTAATGCCTTGCTAGCTGCTGTTTTTTGGGTTTAAATGGCTAATCACAGCATTTCATATTTCCATAAACCAGTATATTAGAGAGACCGGGAGTTCATGTTTCAGCTGTACCCATGGCGTTAGATTTGGCATTTAACTTGGCACTCAATAGCCCTCCACATTTTTGTGCTATTCATAGAAAAGCTGTAACATCACAGGGTGCTACTAGGCCAATAAACATATCTACTGCACTTGTTGAACCATTGTTATCAGTTGGTAAAAACCTTAACGATAAGTCGAGTTCACCCATGTTTTTGAAGTATGGAACAACCGTTCCATCCAACTGAGTGCTTAGATCTGTACAAAAAAAGCCTTTCTACCTCATATCTACAAAGAAAACTTAAGGAGCATCGTATATACCTCCTTCCCTGGCATATTGCCAACAAAAACACAACCGTAACACAACAAATTGTGTTGAAAATTAAGTGTACCATTTTTCAAAGTTTTTATTGCTGTGAAACCATCTCCTTTAAATTACAATAGATAAATATTTTCAACAGAATTTATACCAATATTTATTTGATGTGCTGCTGTACTTACTAAATTTAATCATTTTTGCCAAACATATTCAATAATTCAGCATGAGCTACTTCATACAATATTAATTCTTCAGTAGGTGTTTCAGCTATGGCTTTGTCTTCACCACCAGAATGCCATCATGACATAGCATAGCAGAAAGATCTTTTGACTGCACACCATCTGGTAGTTTGTACTGTCTTGTAAAACTCCTCGAAATAAAACCATGTTCATCCATTCTTCGCCCGTGCTGGGCCCTGATGAGAAGCCACCCTTCGAATACTTGAATGATGATATCTTCGGGGCGGAACTGCACAACATCCAGCATGACTTGAAACACTTCAGCTTCAGTAGCTTCCACTGATTTAGCTGATTCTTTGACTGAAAGTTTGTCCCCTGTCCCAAGTCTTTCTGCTGGACCTGGGAGGGCAAACAACAAGTGATCCAGTTTGCATTCTGTGAGATCTCGTCCTACTAACTTGTGCTGGTAACGAACAGGAGTGTCAGTCCAGTGTCTTACAATTCCTTCCTCCATTAGCCTAAATATTACAAATAGAAAACTTTTACTTTGAAACAGTTCCTTTAAAAAAAGAACAGTGTTCTGGGTCTTTAGCTAGGCAGCTGCTACTGACTTCTTTGCTCGAGCTTCTCATTTGAAGTGGTCAATCTGCCTTTTATAGAAAGAGTATTTTGGGCACTATCTCGAGACAAAATATTTCTATGCTTGAGACTCAGTTTCCTTTTAATACTTTGGAAAGAATGTGGGCAATTCTAAACATTTGGCTCCTGTCGTCACTAGCCAAGTAATTAATCTACAAATAGGATTTGTCCTTCCTTAGCAAATGAATGGCTCCTGCTGAGAACTGCTTGCAAAAGAAACTGCTCAGTGGCTCTACTAATCACTGTTACAGTATTTATCTAACCGAATATATCAAAATCTTGTGTCTACCGTGCTTCTGTCACACTTCAGTGTCAAAAGCATTTTTTTTTAAAAGAAATAAAGTGAGTCATTTCCCATTGATTTATCTGACCTTGATAACCTGGCCTCTCCTTAGGACCATTTACAAGTAACACCAACCGACAGAAATTTCCCTCAGCAATGAGCTTCTAATTGGCCTCAGGATGTACCTATTTAGACCACTTCCCACATGAAGTACTTGAGCAGTAGCCTTAAAGGGACAGTCCAGGTTAAATACAGCTCCACTGAAGCATGACAACATTGATCCGGATCTGTGACAATGAGTGAGCAATGTCAGATTATATAATATAAATCACTTGATCACAGATCACTTACTATTTGTAGGAAAGTAACATTAACATAATTTAAGCTATTATATGAAATAAATCAGTACACGAGGTGATTACAAAAGCTATTTGATGATGTAACCCCACTATGTAAATGCAAATGTAACCCCACCATTTAAAAAAGGAGGGAGAGAAAAAACAGGAAATTACAGACCAGTTAGCCTAACATCAATAGTGGGGAAAATGCTAGAGTCTATTGTAAAAGATGTAATAACAGAACACTTGGAGGGCATCAACGGGATTGGACAAAGTCAGCATGGGTTTATGAAAGGGAAATCATGCTTAACAAATCTACTGGAGTTTTTTGAGGATGTAACTAGTAGAATAGATAGGGGAGAACCAATGGATGTGGTGTATTTGGATTTTCAGAAGGCTTTTGATAAGGTCCCACACAAGAGGTTAGTGTGTAAAATTAAAGCACATGGGATTGGGGGGAATATACTGGCTTGGATTGAGAATTGGTTGACAGACAGGAAACAGAGAGTAGGAATAAACGGGTCTTTTTCCAGGTGGCAGGAGTGACTAGTGGGGTACTGCAGGGATCAGTGCTTGGGCCCCAGCTATTCACAATATATATCAATGATTTGGATGAGGGAACAGAATGTAACATTTCCAAGTTTGCAGACGACACAAAGCTGGGGTGGAATGTGAGCTGTGAGGAGGATGCAAAGAGGCTCCAATGTGATTTAGACAAGTTGGGTGAGTGGGCAAGAACATGGCAGATGCAGTATAACGTGGATAAATGTGAGGTTATCCACTTTGGTTGTAAAAACAGAAAGGCAGATTATTATCTGAATGGTGATAGATTGGGAAAAGGGGAGGTGCAACGAGACCTGGGTGTCCTTGTACACCAGTCGCTGAAAACGAGCATTCAGGTGCAGCAAGCAGTTAGGAAGGCGAATGGTATGTTGGCCTTCATTGCAAGAGGATTTGAGTACAGCAGCAGGAATGTCTTACACAGGGCCTTGGCGAGACCACATCTGGAGTATTGTGTGCAGTTTTGGTCTCCTTATCTGAGGAAGGATGTCCTTGCCATGGAGGGAGTGCAACGAAGGTTTACCAGACTGATTCCTGGGATGGCAGGACTGACGTATGAGGAGAGATTGGGTCGACTATGCCTATATTCACTAGAGTTTAGAAGAACGAGAGGTGATCCCATCGAAACATATAACATTTTATTTTATTCGTTTGTGGGATGTGAGCGTTGCTGGCAAGGCCAGCATTTATTGCCCATCCCTAATTGCCCTTGAGAAGATGGTGGTGAGCCGCCTTCTTGAACCGCTGCAGTCCGTGTGGTGAAGGTTCTCCCACAGTGCTGTTAGGAAGGGAGTTCCAGGAATTTGATCCAGCGACGATGAAGGAACGGCGATATATTTCCAAGTCGGGATGGTGTGTGACTTGGAGGGGAATGTGCAGATGGTGTTGTTCCCATGTAGCTGCTGCTCTTGTCCTTCTAGGTGGTAGAGGTCGCGGGTTTGGGAGGTGCTGTCGAAGGAGCCTTGGCGAGTTGCTGCAGTGCATCCTGTGGATGGTACACACTGCAGCCACAGTGCGCCGGTGGTGAAGGGAGTGAATGTTTAGGGTGGTGGATGGGGTGCCAATCAAGCGGGCTGCTTTGTCCTGGATGGTGTCGAGCTTCTTGAGTGTTGTTGGAGCTGCACTCATCCAGGCAAGCGGAGAGTATTCCATCATACTCCTGACTTGTGCCTTGCAGATGGTGGAAAGGCTTTGGGGAGTCAGGAGGTGGGTCACTCGCCGCAGAATACCCAGCCTCTGACCTGCTCTTGTAGCCACAGTATTTATATGGCTGGTCCAGTTTAGTTTCTGGTCAATGGTGACCCCCAGGTTGTTGATTCTAACAGGACTAGACAGACTAGATGCAGGGAGGATGTTCCCTATGGCTGGGGAGTCCAGAACCAGGGGTCACAGTCTCAGGATACGGGGTAATGCCATTTAGAACCAAGATGAGGAGAAATTTCTTCACTCAGAGAGTGGTGAACCTCTGGAATTCTCTACCACAGAAGGCAGTGGAGGCCAAGTCATTAGATGTATTCAAGAAGGAGATAGATATATTTCTTAATGCTAAAGGGATCAAGGGATATGGGGAAAAAGCGGGAACAGGGTACAGAGTTAGACGATCAGCCATGATAATTTTGATTGGCAGTGCAGGCCCATAGGGCCGAATGGCCTAATCTTGCTCCTATTTTCTATGTTTTCTATGTTTCTATGTCATCATATGACACCAAATAATTGGCATCCATTTTGAAAATGCAACTAGTTTTTCCAAGTCCACCTCAAAGCAAAGCAAGTTATATATGATTTTTTTACAGGTGACCTCTGCAGTAAAGTAAATTGCAATGCTGAAACATTTAGCTTCAACATAGATTCATAGAACAGAGCCATCTAGTTTACAGACTGAGCAATAACCTGAACCTACTTGGTAGTGTAGAACTGCTTATATTTGCATTAGGAAAGCTTGTGTCCTATGATTTGTGCCCACATGCTGTGTACAGGTCCACAGTATTCCCAAAATATTTTCATGGGTGTTATGCCCCATGAAAAGCATAAATATATTTTGATTGCAAATATAAAATAGGTTAATTTTAAGATTAAAAAAAGTCAATATATTTGCATATAACATGGGTGACGTGAATTTATTTTTACCTCTAGCATTATTTGCCAGTTAGGCAGATATACACATTAGACAGCCGGAGAGAAAGAAAAGCATTCTGCCACTCCCTGCCTATCTGAGGCTCAATGCTTTGTATCTCCTTGCCTGCTTGACCATAGACAAAGTTACCAGCTGGGACAGTAATTAGCTGATTTACAGTCAATGTGAACTCCGTACCCACCAGTATTTTAAGCACTTTGAACTCTAGAGTGTTGGTGAGCAGATCAGAGGGCATGTGACTGTAATGCCAGCTAGTATGTTTCTCCATGATTGACAGGTGGAGAGAGAAAAAGCACTGGGACTCAGGTGGGCAGGCAAGCACATGGAGGGAGACGGAACATCCAGAATTAATATGAAAATTTATCTGCATGTTTCAGCCAAGTCACATTAAATAAAGCGTATGCAAAATATCCTTGTTACAGCATATATAGCGCAAGCCAATGCAAAGATCTGGAAAAGCAATAAGCTGGCAAGCAATGATGTTGCAAATAAAGTGTTCTTGTTTTGAATATCACAGCAAACAAGATCTTAGAGTGTGTAACCAAAGGGATAGGACATAAGTCTCAGGAGGTATTAGTAACCTTGTTTAAGGCGTTACAGTACTGTGCACTGCAGTGGGGACCTGGCTTTGCAGAGGATACAGAGGCAACTGGACTGATATTGAAGATTAGGCACTTGAGCTACAAGGAAACTGGGAATGTTTACACTCAAGAAAGTAAGGCACAGGGGAGACCTTATCAAAGGTTACGCCTCAGTTACAACATTGAGTATAATTTTAACCCCCAAGGATGGGTGGGTTGCAGCGGGCGGGAAGGTAAAAATTGCAAAAATGTAAAACCCAACCCCAAATCACGTCCAACTCATCCACTTCCAGTTTTAATGGAGGCGGGACGAGGGGCGGGTGACCAACCAGCTCTCAGGAGGTGGGTTGGTCAGTAAAATCTTTTAAGGAGGCTGTGGGCCTCCATTTTGACAGGTTTTTTATTTTTAACTCCTGGGAGCCGGGATTCCTGAACCTTCTGATTCACACTACGTAAGAGGAGGTGAGAAGGCCCGGATCAACAGGTAAGTGCCTTTATTGCACTGCTTGTGGGCCAGGAGGAGCAGGAGTGTTTCCTCCAGGCCCAACAAGCTTACCTGCCGTGATCCCACACATGCGATTGTCCGACAACCATCCCCCCAACCCTGTCTGACCCCTCCGACGTCCGACCCCCCTGATGTTTTCCACCCCCCCCCCCCCCCGATGTCCGACTCCCCAGAAGTCCGACCCCCCGCTGTCTCCCACCCCCGCCCCCGCCCCCAAGCCCCCAATGTCAGACTTACCTACTGGAATCTGGTCCCCAGCTGCTTTCTCGTCCGACAGACAGCCAGCCTGTCAATCTGGCAGGCTGTCACGCGTGAAACCTGCAGAAAAAATTTAAAAGAAGTCCTTACGTTAAAATTGTAAGGATGTCTGGGAAACCCATATTTCCGGGTTTCCCATCTGGAAATCCTTCTCCCGCTCTCTTCACGGCCCGAGTAAATATTGGCACCATTGTGTTCAGTTTTGGATGGCCTACTTTAGGATGTTAAGGCCATTGAGGATGTGCAGAAAATATTCACAAAGATGATACCAGGGTTGAGAGCTTTTAGTTATGAAGAGAAATTGGGAGTAGTACCTAAATAAGGTAGATAAGGAATATAGCTAAAAAGTATTCCCACTGGTCAGTGAGTTAGGAACAAATTTAAGATCATCACCAAAAGAATTAAGGGAGGGGTCAGGAGAATTTTTTTATGCAGTAGCTCTTAGGACATGGAATGCCTCACCAGAAATAGTGATTGTAGCAGAGTCCATAATAGCTTTTAAAAAGGAAAAGCTAACTATCTGAAAAAAGTATGGGGAAGCAGAGCAGAGTGGGACTAAGTGAACAGATTTTTCAGAAAGTTCCACAAACACATGATGGTTCAAATGGTTCTTTGTGTGCTGTAAAATTATATCATTCTATGACAGTTTTTGAAGATTAAAAGAAAAATATAGATAAAATGAATGCTAATAAACAGGAAGCAGGCACCAGGTAAATCCACCAGAGATCTGAGCCAAAATCCCTGCTGCTACTTGAACGCAGGGAAGAAGCGGTCAGCAGCGGTCCCAGTGGAGATGTAAGAAGGGAAATCCAAGCCAGGGCAGTGAGGTGGCAGGCTGCCTCACTGTTGGAATTTTCCCTCATTCGTCACTGTTATCCTACCCCATTTTGGCTGAGATTGTAGAAGAGATTTTTGTTAGGTAAGGGTATCAAGGAACGTAGAGTAAAGGCAGGCAAGTGGAGTTGAGGTACAGATCAGCCAGGATCTAATTGAATGGCATGACATGATCGAGGGCTGAATGGCGTACTCCTGTTCCAAAGTAGAAGCTAGCGCACAGTATACTTTGGTATTTTTTTTACTTTGAGATTGGCTGAATACAGTACTATGTCTTTTCTGAACCTATACATTTCTATGTTCCTATGTAACACACAGTTTGGTTTTTCCTTAATAATTTAAAGAAGTAAAGGGATAAAACATGGTGCCAGAAGTAGAATCTTCATTACAACTTCTAATAGCTTGTAATCCATCTGTACTTGAAAGATGACTTCTTCATCGAGGCTACCCTCATCATTTGTGGCTGATACGCCCTTGTGTGAGTCACGCACAGAAGTGCAGATCTAATGAGGTTCATGCAGCCACCAGGTTTATTAAAAAGCATGTTACTGGTATTTTCAAGCAGTCCTTTGGATGTCTGGATAGATCAATGGATGCCTTATGGTCACAGTACAGCTCCATTAGGGCTCCCGAGAAAATCATTTTTGTCTACTGCATGCAAAATAGTTGTGCTGTACAAAGAGGGCTAATCATGAAGGAGAAACACCCTCAAAAAGGCCAGATCAGGACATAAACAATTGTGCAGAGGGTGTAGCTGCTTAAACACTTTGGCAGCCCGGAAGATTATTATACCAGGTGCTCATAAAACAGTTAGCTAAGTACGTGAGCTGTTCCTTTATCCAACCTCACTGTCCACATGTCTGCAATAAAAGGCTCCAAAACACCATCACCAACATTGCCTCTGTACTACCTTAACTACCATGGGTACCATCCCTTGCTGTATTCTGCACCATCAGAAGTTATTATACGGACAATCATGGAATTTTACAGCCCAAAATTTAGCCCACTGTGCCTGCATGAGCTCTCGAAAAGAACTATTCACGTAATCCCATTGCCCCACCCTTTTCCTATATCTTTCTTATCAAGTATTTATTCACTTTTAAAAGCTGTTATGGATTCTGCATCCACCAATGTTTCTGACAGGCATTCCATCTCCTGACAACCTTTCCAATATAAAAAATTCTCCTAACCGCTCCCGTTATTCTTTTGTTGATGGCTTTGCATGGGACAACAATGTGTTGAAGAGAAACATCTTGTGACATGCAGATTTGGACCATCTACTTAGGCTAGGGGACTATTGGGTAGCCTTACTGTGGTAATTTTCTTCAGGTCTGCAAACTTCATTTTTATTTGCTCCCATTTTTGCTGAGTTCTGCAGATACCATTGACTGTAGCTGCCAACCACTCCCATGCATGCTGCAATGTTTACCTCTAGGGGGAGTGCCTTCAAGTGTAAAAAAGGTCAACCCTCCTTGCGCCCATTTCCTGCAGCAACAGTTCCGCTGTTTCATTTGAAAATGGGGTTTTAGTTCGTGTGGCAATCCAGCTATTGCACAGAGACTCTGCTTGTTGGCTGAATTCTAATTCACTGCAATAGTCACTTTAAATCACTGTTTCTTTTTGAATCACTGCTGCAGCCTTTTAAGTAGCTACAGCAGTACAAGGAATAGAGCATTTCTCCCAAGAGCTTTCACTGGCATCCTGCTGTGAAGGCCTCAGCTTGAAGTGAATATGCAATAAAGCTGAACCCGCAAGTTACACACTGTTTCTGCATTCAGGAGTGCCTGCAATGGAAAATCCACGCTATAGTTACAAAGAATTATGATGAAAATAAACAATCTTTTGTTTTTCCTACATTGTTTTAATTTGTGTTGATAACAAATCCTGGGCTGGCATAATAATTGAACTGGGTAGAACATTGACTAGCTGAGCCATACAGGATAGGTGATAAATGTAATCCTTGCTCTCTGCTGAGTTACCCTATCTCAGTATGGGTCCTATAACCGGCCACGCCGCCCTAGATTAGGGGCTCAATTTTCCTGGACAATTGCAGGTACGTTGGGGGTGGAGGGGGTCTCCGAAAATCGGGGAAATCCCGATCGGGTTCGGAATCCGGCTCCAACCCACAGACTTCCGGGTTCCCCACTGACACGTCTGGGTGCGCGCGCACCTCCCGAATGCAGAAGTCCCATTGGCAATTAAAGCTGGCGGGATGATACCTGACACAGTTGTTAAGATAGTTTAAGTAGTTGAATTACTTAATTTTCTCCACATTGAGGCAGGGGTGCGATTTTGAAGCATCCCCAGCATGTTTCCCGTGCTGTGGAAAACACTCCATGTTGCAACAGACCTGTTTCAGCCAGCAGCCAGTTGCACATTCAAATGCTTCTTTGACAGATGGAGAGAAAGGTCACTTATTGCAGCAGGGCAATCAATTCTTTCAGACAAAGTTTTGGCTGCGAGATCTTTGTGTTTACACTGAAAATTTTTACTTTCCGCTCAAAATTCTTCTGTTCAAACATATTTAACTTCTTTGCGGACCCCCTCAAACTCTCACCGTCAGGAGGGGGGAGCCATTGCTGCATTCACCACTACATCCGAGGATGAGCAACATCACCAGCCTCGCCAGGCGTGGCGTCCACCTCCACCACGTGGAGCTCCACAACACAGTGCTGCGCCACAGGCACCTGCACAAGAGCACAGAGGGCAACAACAGAGAGAGTGACGTCACAGGAGGCACTACCCTCGCCACAGGGTCTACAGACCGAGGCTCAGCTTCCTGGACCTCTCTGAGGAGCAGTGCATACAGAGGCTCAGAGTCAGTTGCCAGGTAGTCGCAGACATCTGCAGCCTCCTTCATGCCGAGCTGCTCCCAGGTGGACCAAGCAGCATTTCCTTATCTGTCGCAGTCAAAGTCACCACTGCCCTAAACTTCTTCGCCTCCGGATTATTCCAGGGTGCCACCGGGGACATTGCAGGGGTCTCTCAGTCGTCTGCATACAAGTGCATAAGGCAGGTCACCGACGGCTTGTTTCGCAGGACCTCGCACTATATCAGCTTCCCCATGGACGACCTCAGCCAGACGGAGAGGGCAGTGGGATTCCACTCTGTGGCTGGCTTCACATGGGTCCAGGGTGTAATCGATTACACCCATATAGCAATACGAGCACCTCCACACGAGCCAGGACTGTTCATCAACAGGAAGGGCTATCACTCCATCAACACTCAGTTCATTTGTGACCACCGCAAAAAATTCCTTCACGTGTGCGCCAGATTCCCTGGCAGCTGCCACGATTCCTTCATCCTCCGGGAATCCAACATCCCACCCCTCTTCCATGCACCGAACACCCTTAAGGGCTGGCTCCTCGGGACAAGGGATACCCCCTGCACACTTAGCTCATGACACCTCTGAAGAACTCCATTACCGAGTAACAGCGTCGCTATAACGAAAGCCACATCGTCACCAGGTCTACAACTGAGCATGCTGTAGGGCTGCTCAAGATGCGATTTACTGCCTTGATCGTTCTGGGGGAGCGCTTCAATATGCACCAGACAGAATAGAACGCATTATAGTAGTGTGTTCCGCCCTGCACAAGTTGGCACAACAGAGAGGGGGGGGCCCCATCCACATCTGCCACCCGCATTGAGGAGGAGGAGGAGGCGGAGGAGGTAGAGGAGGAGGAGGAGAAGGAGGAGCAGGAGGAACCCATGGGCAGAGCAGCGGTTATATCGACGCTGTTGCTCGATGGTGGGGTTCCTCAGAGGTGTCATGAGCCATGTGTGCAGGGGGTATCCCTTGTCCCGAGGAGCCAGCCGTTAAGGGTGTTCGGTGCATGGAATAGGGGCGGGATATTGGATTCCCGGAGGATGAAGGAATCGTGGCAGCTGATTGTGAGGCCAGGGAGTCACTGATATGTGAACGGTTCTCCTAACATCAGACAGTGTGAAGAGTCCAGTCCTCACACTACCTGGAAAGAGCAGTGCCCACACCAGCTCCCTCCCATCCCTCCCTACACAAAACAGTTCTGCAACTACACATAAACCCACTGTAAAGTGACCCAATGGGTGGCATCAAGTGTCGCCTTTCATGGTGAACCTCATGAAAGGGCCCTATCACAAAAGCCAGTCAAGAATGGCCACTACGTGGCAGTAGTGGTGACAATAAAAATTTTTAATGTGAGTTTAACAAAAAGCTAATATAAATAAAAAACATGACCAACCATCAAATACACTTATGCATACTCTTCGTGCTTACAAAACCTTCGCCTTTCTCTTCCGACTACTCCTACGTGGTACATCCCCTGTGGCTGCAGCAGAGGTAGTGGCAGGTTGCTCTTGTTCATGCCCTGACTGCTTAGACGCTTTGGGCCTACGCTCTCTGGGTTTTGGAGCCCATGAGGGCCCCTCCAAAGACTGCTCCACCTGCACCTGTGCAGGGGCAGACTCGACCATCTGGAGAGGAGGCAGCATTGCAGGTACTGGTTGAGAGGGGGGCAATGGGTGAGATGTGGGAGTGTTTTGAGTGGTGTCCCCACTTCCATGTTCCCTTTCGCCATCATCCCTCTCCTGGACCAGACCCACATCACTCCTACCACCCTGCTGGAGAACAGTTTGGAGGACATGTATGAGGCCTTGGAAGCCCAGTTGTAAAGTTTCTGTCTGCCTGTTTAAGACGGCAGTATGTTGCTCACTCTGAATCTGAACGGCCATTGTCAGGGCCTGAATGGACGAATTTGTGACCCGTGCTTGAAGCTTAAAGGAGGCTAGCCTTCTCTCCTTTGCAGACATTCCCGCACTTATCTGTGACACTATCTCAGAGAGTTGCTCTTGTCCCTGTGACAGTATCTCAGAGATTCCCTCCAATACCTGTGCCATCATTCCACTCATACAGGAGTTGGACTCCTCCATCCTCTGCTCTATTGTGGAGAGTGCACATGGCACCTGTTCCAGTACCTTGCAAATGTGCTACTGTCCTTCTATCATTCTCCTTTTAAAGGATGGCGTCCAGGGTTCTGCATCTGCGTTTAGCTGAGCAGAGCCTGGAGAGGAGTAGTCCCACCGATGCGGACTCTCCACAGCTGCCCCTGCAACCAGTGTCTGCTCGTGTTCACGTGTGTGGTAACTCATCAGGTGCCAATCCAACTAACTGAGAACTAGGACCCACCGAGGTGTGAGTATCTGCGCTGGTGGATGGCTCACATTGATGTGATGGTGCACCCTCAGAGGCCGGCAGGTCCTCTGAGAAATCGCCCTCTGCTGTCATAACGGTCGCTAAAGGCCCTGTAAGAGAACAGAAGGCAATATTAAGCATCATCACAGATATGTCATGTTGCGATGAGCATACTGAGGTGCTGAAGATGGCAAGGCATGTTAACATCAATTCATATTGTGTGTGATGAATGTTAAAGTTGTGTCACCAGACATTTGTGGGTTGCCAGTTTCGGCGTCCCCGACGGACAGGCACTCGAGGGTTCGACTGAGCTCCAGCGCCAGCTGCTCCGCGTCTGTAAGGATGACAATTTGTTGTGGCCCCTCCAGTCCTCGCCCTCTCCCGTGCATTTGTGGTCTCTTCTCCTAGAAGTGGAGAAAGAACAGACGAGTGATGGTGACGTGGCCAACTGATGAATGCAATGGTTTGGGTGAGGCTGACCATGAAAGAGGTGCATCAGAGGGTGAGTATGAGACAGAGACATGACATTGTTTGAGGATTGGGTTGAGTGGTAGTGGTGGGGTGACTAATGGGGAGGTGAGGAAGTACTGAGGAAGTGCAGGTAAGTTGAGGATGAGCCTTAAGTGGGTGTGAGGAGTGATGTGATAGAGTAGTGTTGGCAGTGCGGAATGAGTTGGGGGGTGGGGACGGTGATGTGGAAGACGGAATGTAAGAGAATCAATAAGTGTACTCACTTTGGCTGATTGGTCATTGAACCGCTTCCTGCACTGGACCCAGGTCCGGGAGATGTTGCTGCTGCCGTGACCTCCTCTGCCACCTCGAGCCAGGCCTTCTTGGTGGCAGAGGCAGGCCACTTTCTCCCGTCCGCCCGGTAAAACAGATCCCTCCTTCCTTCTCCTTACCCCATCCAGTAGTACCTAGAGTGAGACATCATTGATTCTTGGAGCAGCCTTGCCCCTGTGCTGCTCCATTGTGGCGTGTGGATGTTTGTTCCATGAAAAGCCATTGGTGCAATAGAGCTCTTCCAGCTGATAGCTTTCGGACAGCAAACCTGGAAGCCACATTAAGTGACACCAATTGAATCGGGATCGCATGGGAAATGGACATTTTTTATTGGTCAGGTTTCCCGCGCACCAATTCACCCCCCTCCCACCCCCCAGCTGCCATCCCGCCTCCACCCTAATATCGGGGCCGATGTTTCCCACAACCATGAAGGCTCACACAAGAAGAATGGCCATGGCTTAACACCTCCGTTAAAACAAAGGAATCACAGGATCATAGAATGGTTGCAGCACAGGAGGCTATTCGGCCCATCGAGCCCATGCCGATCTTTATAAGAGCAATCCAGTTAGTCCCATTCCCCCGCTCTTTCCTCGTAGCCCTGCAATTTTTTTTCCCTTCAAGTTTTTATCCAATTCCTTTTTGAAAGTCATGATTAAGCCTGCTTCCACCACCCTTTCAGGCAGCTCATTCCAGATCATAACCACTCGCTGTTTAAAAAGTTTTTCCTCATGTCACCAATGGTTCTTCTGCCAATCACCTTAATTCTGTGCCTTCTCCTTCTCGACCTTTCCGATCACCTTAACTCTGTGTCTTCTCCTTCTCGACCTTTCCACCAATGGGAACAGTTTCTCATTATTTACTTTATTTAAACCCTTCATGATTTTGAACGCTTCGATTAAATCTCCTCTTAACCTTCTCTGTTCCAAGGAGAAAAACCCCAGCTTCTCCAGTCTATCAACATAACTGAAGTCCCTCCTGTCTGGAACCATTCTAGTAAATCTTTTCTGCACCCTCTCTAAGGTCTTCACACCCTTTCTAAAACGCGGTGCCCAGAATTGGACACAATGGGCTCGATATTACCAGGGTTGCGGGTTCGCGGCAGGGGGGCGATTGGGCACGTGGGTAACGCGCCCGGTGAAATCAGTCTGCCCCGCGCGCGATCGCAGCCTAATTGGATCCACTTACCTGGTCTTCCGGGTTCCCCGCTTCTAAGCTATGCATCGGGCGGACTGCGCATGCGCAGTAACGTCTGTCAGCTGGAGGAGCTCTATTTAAAGGGGCAGTCCTCCACTGACTGATGCTGAAAGAAATAAGAAAAATTACAGCATGGAGCAGCCCAGGGGGAAGGCTGCTCCCAGGTTTAATGATGCCTCACTCCAGGTCCTACTGGATGGGGTGAGGAGGAGGGGGAGGACAGAGATCTTCCCTCCGGCGGGCGAGAGGAAGCGGCTTGCCTCTGCCACCAAGAAGGCCTGGCTCAAGGTGGCAGAGGAGGTCACCAGCGCAACCAACATATCGCCCACCTGCATACAGTGCAGGAGGCGCTGCAATGACCTAAGTAGGTCAGCCAAAGTGAGTACACTTACTCATTCCCCTACACTCCATCTGCCACATCACCGCCCCCACCCCACATCTCCTTCTGCACTGCCAACACTACTCTGTCACATCACCCCTCACACCCACTCAAAGCTCATCCTCATCTTACCTGCACTTACTCACCTCGCCAGTACTCATCCCACAGCTACCACTCAACCCAATCCTCATACAATCTCATGGCTCTATCTCATACTCACCCTCTCATACATCTCTTTCACGGCCAGCCTCACTCAACCTGCCACTACCTGTGCTGCAGCCACAGGGCATGCATCAGATATGTGCAGTAGGCAGCGTAAGGCAAATGTGTTGTGAGCATGAAGGGGATGCACAAGGGTGTTTGAGGGTTTGTCATGGTTTTTACTTATATTTAATTTCTGACCAACTCACATCACATATTATATTGGCACCACTACTGCCACGTTTTTGCGAATCTTGTCCGGTTCGTGCAATAATGTCCTTTCCTGAGGATCACAATGAAGACCCACACGTGATGCCACCCATTGTGTCACTGCAGAGTGGGTGTAGGTGTATTTGCAGGGCTCTTTTGTGCAAACGACTGAGAGACGTCGACGATGTCCCCGGTGGCACCCTGGAAGGATGTGGAGGAGAAGTTGTTGAGGGCAGTGGTGACTTTGACAGCGACAGGTAAGAAGATGGTGCTCGGGCCAGCCGGGAGCAGCTCGGCATGAAGGAGGCTGCAGATGTCCACGACTACATGTCGAGTGACTCTGAGCCTCCGTGTGCACTGCTGCTCAGAGAGGTCCAGGAAGCTGAGCCTCGGTCTGTGGACCCTGTGGCGAGGGTAGTGCCCTCTGCGACGCATCTCTCTCTGTGGTTGCCCTCCCTCCTGCTGTGCAGGTGGATGTGTCACAGCACTGTGTTGTGGAGCTCCACGTGTCAGAGGTGGACGGCGTGGCCGGCAAGGCTGGTGAGGCTGTTCTCCCTCCGAGGAGGTCATGACTACAGCTACGGCGGCCCCCATCCGGAAGATGCACATCTGAGGGGGTCCGCAAGGTAAACATGTCTCTGGACCCCAGGGTAAGTGTGCAATTTGATTGTTAGGAGGAGGGTGGTGGAGGCCAAACTTTGTCCCAAGTGACAGAGTGGCCTCCTGCAATGAGTGAGGGTCTCCCCCCACCCCCAACTGTCAAATGGACCTTTGCAGCTGCCACAATCAAATTCACCAACTTGCACACTTACCCCGGGTTCCAGACACATTTACCTACCTTGCGGACCCCCTCAGATGTGCATCTTCCGGATGGGGGCCGCCGTAGCTGCAGTCATGACCTCCTCGGAGGGCGAACAGCATCACCAGCCTCACCGGCCATGCCATTTCAACTGGGAGTGTTTCCCCCAGTACGGGAAACAGTCCCAGTTGTTTGTAAAATCCCACCCCTCCTAATATAACAGGTCAATCAGGCCTGTAAACGACCTGAAATAGCAAGATAAATACTGCTAAGTGGCACCCCGCTGGCTTTAATTGCCTGCGGGAGTCCCACATGCGGGGGCTGCGCGCGCACGTCGGCGCATCTGTGGGGAACCCGGAAGTGGGCGGGTTGGAGCCGGGCTCCCGACCCACCCCGGGAATCCCCGATTTTCGGAGCCCCCCCACCAGGAACACACCCGATAGCAGGTGCCAATATCGGGCCCAATACTCCAGTTGTGGCTGAACCAGTGTTTTATAAGTTTCAATGTCTTACAAACATTTTAAGAGTCTGTCCACTAACATCAGCAACAGTAATTTCTAATATATATTGTACATCAACAAATTCATAGTATATTATAAATGGTAGATGGGTCATTGCATTCCATTCCAAATTGAAAACCTCGATGTCAGTTGTACCCTAAGCAGTTTTCCATTTTGAAAGTGTCCACATCTACCTGCAATACCTATTATGCCTGTAGGTGGTGCTGTGATAGGGCTATGCAATGTTAAACCGCCATATAGCATTACAATAAAAAGTGGTTTCTGCTGTTGTATTCTGGCTCAGTTTAAGTTGCTGTTAGGCCCTCCCCACCCTGCTCCTACCCTCCCTCGCCCAGCTTCTACCCTCCCTCATTATGCCCCTACCCCCCACCCCTCCCCCCAAATGCAGGAGTTTGCAGTGCCTCTCCCCCTTCACCCATCCCCACACTCTCTGAGTACAATTGGTGGCTGAACAGTACCCCCCACCGTCCCTGTTGAGTGAGTTTGATGGATCAGCAGCCCCCTCCCCACAGAAGGAGTTTGCTTCCCTCCTCAGCTGAGCAAGTTCTGCAGCCCACATTCTCCCCCATCCGCTGAGCAAGTTTGCTGGGCTCCCACTCCCCTGCTGAGTGAGTTTGGCTGGCTGCCCCCCACCTTGGACTGGAAGCTTGAGCAGCTGCTTCCTGTTTCTCTGCTGCCATCTGTTCCTCACTTGATCTGTGCTTCACCCAGTGCTCCCAGGGCGGATCAATGTGTGTTGGTGCTTGTGGTAGGTAGAGTGCGTAACACATGATATGTTGTGAAGAGCTTTGCTTTTAGCTGCCACCATCTTGAAAACAGTCTATAGAAGGAGAAAAGGAAGATGTGTTACTATGGCTTCAGGATGGAATGCCCCATAACAGAGACAAAATGCCATTACTATTGTGTGCAATATTACTGCTGTACAATTTGTGTCTCCATGTTACTGAATAAGAGAGTGAGTAAGCGTATTAACGAGAGAAAGAGAAAAGGAGAGTACTTGCTTGGCAGGGGCAGCACAACTCTGAACTTTCCCTCCCTTATTCCTTGCATGGTCTTAAAGCCAAATATGTCTCCTCAAATTGATTCAGCTGCTTTAAATGTGGTGGTCCACTGCCAGTCCACATTCACTCACGATGATTCTGAGAACAAGACATCCAGATGTTATAAATTTGTAGAGCACACAGCCAACTAGCCCAGTGCCCGGTGCACGTCCCTCCTTGTGTGAGGGCAGTTCAATGCAGCACAAATAGTAGGTTTTGGAGGAAGTGCAGTTTAAGAGCTCACTTTTCAACATTTAGATGTCACAGTGTAAATTATTTGTGTGCCATTCAAATATTGTGGCCGATAGTTTCTCTGCAATTGTACAGAAAACAGGAAAGCTTATTTGGATGCTGTGCTTGGTATCTCCCTGAAGGTGCTGCAACTTGCAATTTTGGTGCTGCGTGTGCTATGTACCAATATTAAAAAAGTAAAGGTGTGTATTCTTATTTTGACATCCCTCCTGATTGCATTAAGCTTTTTCCTTATTTATGAACAAGTCCTATGGAGATACGATACTCCATTGACTCTCTCCACCACCTCCATCCATGCAGCTTGCACCTCTGCTTTCATTGGAGTAACCTTCCATTCTAAAGAATACCATCCCCCATTGCTGCATGAATATCTCCAATGCATTGTCCTGAAAAAGAGCAGTTTTCCCCACAATATTCTTGGCTCCCTTGCAGCTTCGACAAAACATTTTCTGAAAAAACACAAATAAGCACTCCCCTTTAAAAGGAAGCAATGGCCCTTTAAGAAATCCTGCACCCCCCACCGAGATAATTGCACTTCTAGCCTAGCGCCCAGTGGCCATTTTCCAAGTGTTGGAAGCCTATTACAATTAGTGGGAGGGGCTCACCTTGCACTTTTTCATAAGGCCAGCACTCCCTGCTTCCAGCAGGCTGGCGCAGTCTCAAAAAAACATTGAAAGTTCAGGGCTTAAAAATTAAAGTCTTGAAATCAAGGCAATATGTGAGTATATATATAATATAAGAGCCATATAGCCTCTTCCTAGGGTCAAGGCTTCACTTCTGCTTTGTCCCCATTTCTCCCACTCCTGCTCTAATAGCAATGCAGCTACTGCAGAGTCTTAAAAATAGCACAGAACATCAGAAACAGAGTAACTATGTGATGATAAATAGCACAAATAAATATAAATGCAATTCTTAACTAAATCCTAGCAATTATTTACTCCTTCAATTTTTAGTGGAACAAGGCCTCCTGTACATATCAGGTATCATAGAGAAGCAACATAAATGATACAGATGCATTCATAGAAACATAGATACATAGAAAATAGGAGCAAGAGTAGGCCATTAGGCCCTTTGGGCCTGCTCCGCCATTCAAAATGATCATGGCTGATCGTCTAACTCAGTACCCTGTTCCCACTTTTTCCCCATATCCCTTGATCCCTTTAGCATGAAGAAATATATCTATCTCCTTCTTGAATATACTTAATGACTTGGCCTCCACTGCCTTTTGTGGTAGAGAATTCCACAGGTTCACCACCCTCTGAGTAAAGAAATTTCTCCTCACCTCGGTTCTAAATGGCATATCCTGTATCCTGAGACTGTGACCCCTGGTTCTGGACTCCCCAGCCATCGGGAACATCCTCCCTGCATCTAGTCTGTCTAGTCCTGTTAGAATTTTATATGTTTTGATGAGATCAACTCTCATTCTTCTAACCTCTAGTGAATTTAGACCTAGTCGACCCAATCTCTCCTCATACGTCAGTCCTGCCATCCCAGGAATCAGTCTGGTAAACCTTTGTTGCACTCCCTCCATGGCAAGGACATCTTTCCTCAGATAAGGAGACCAAAACTGCACACAATACTCCAGATGTGGCCTCACCAAGGCCCTGTACAACTGCAGTAAGACATCCCTGCTCCTGTCCTCAAATCCTCTTGCAATGAACGCCAACATACCATTCGCCTTCCTAACTGCTTGCTGCACCTGAATGCTCATTTTCAGCGACTGGTGTACACGGACACCCAGGTCTCGTTGCACCTCCCCTTTTCCCAATCTAACACCATTCAGATTATAATCTGTCTTACTGTTTTTACAACCAAAGTGGATAACCTCACATTTATCCACGTTATACTGCATCTGCCATGTTCTTGCCCACTCACCCAACTTGTCTAAATCACATTGGAGCCTCTTTGCATCCTCCTCACAGCTCACGTTCTACCCCAGTTTTGTGTCGTCTGCAAACTTGGAAATGTTACATTCTGTTCCCTCATCCAAATCATTGATATATATTGTGAATAGCTGGGGCCCAAGCACTAATCCCTGCGGTACCCCACTAGTCACTCCTGCCACCCAGAAAAAGACCCGTTTATTCCTACTCTCTGTTTCCTGTCTGTCAACCAATTCTCAATCCATGCCAGTATATTCCCCTCAATCCCATGTGCGTTAATTTTGCACACTAACCTCTTGTGTGGGACCTTATCAAAAGCCTTCTGAAAATCCAAATACACCACATCCACTGGTTCTCCCCTATCTATTCTACTAGTTACATCCTCAAAAAACTCCAGTAGATTTGCTAAGCATGATTTCCCTTTCATAAACCCATGCTGACTTTGTCCAATCCCGTTAATGCCTTCCAAGTATTCTGTTATCACATCCTTTATAATAGACTCTAGCATTTTCCCCACTACTGATGTTAGGCTAACTGGTCTGTAATTCCCTGTTTTTTTCTCTCCCTCCTTTTTTAAATAGTGGGGTTACATTTGCCATTCTCCCAATCTGTAGGAATTGTTCCAGAGTCTATAGAATTTTGGAAGATGCATCCACTATTTCCAGGGCCACTTCCTTTCGTACTCTGGGATGTACATTATCAGGCCCTGGGGATTTGTCAGCCTTTAGCCCCATTAATTTCCCTAGCACTATTTTTTTACTAATACTGATTTCCTTCAGTTCCTCCCTCTCACTAGACCCTTGGTTCCCTAACATTGCCAGGAGGTTATTTGTGTCCTCCTTTGTGAAGACAGAACCAAAGTATGTGTTTAATTGTTCTGCCTTTCCTTTGTTCCCCATTATAATTTCCCCCATTTCTGACTGTAAGGGACCTGCATTTGTCTTCACTAATCTTTTTCTCTTGACATATTTATAGAAGCTTTTACAGTCAGTTTTTATGTTCCCAGCTAGTTTACTCTCATACTCTATTTTCCCCCTCTTAATCAATCTCTTTGTCCTCCTTTGCTGAATTCTGAACTGCTCCCAATCCTCAGGCTTGCTGCTTTTTCTGGCAATTTTATATGTCTCCTCTTTGGATCTAATACTATCCCTAATTTCTTTTGTAAGCCACAGATGAGCCACCTTTCCTGTTTTATTTTTGCGCCAGACAGGAATGAATAATTGTTGTAATTCTTGCACACGTTCTTTAAATATTAGCCATCACCTATCCACCGTCATCCCTTTTAGTAAAGTTCCTCAATCTATCATAGCCAACTCACACCTCATACTTTCGTAATTTCCTTTATTTAGATTCAGGACCCTAGTTTCGGATTCAACTACTTCACTCTCCATCTTAATGAGGAATTCTATCATGTTACGTTATATATTATTCAGACTGTATTCTTTGTGTTAGGACCTTTTAAAAAAGAAAGTGCAGTCTAGACATGTGGGCCCTGAAAATCTGAGAGATAATTTATGCCGATGTTGCACCTTGGAAGTGGGACTTTCGCCCACCGACCGATTGCTTGCTGTGCTGACCCTGCCAGAGAATGCAGGGTCAGTGAATTTAAATATCAACTGGCGTTTCAGTAGCCTAACTCCCATAAGCATGGGAGTACTGCGGTGGGGGTTTGGAAATTTGTATGGCAGGTCTTTAAAAAAGCTGTATGGAAGGAGGCCGAAAAAAAAAAGAGTACAAAATTTTACTGAGCCCAATCTAGACACACTTGAATGAAATGATACAAGGAGAAAAAGACAGCTGAGTACCAATTGGAGGAAGGCTCAGAAAAGTGTTTTCCATGCCAAGTGGAGGGAGGTGGCAGTGGCACACTCTCACCCCAGGATGGCGGACAAGTGCCAGAAAAAGTTCAATGTCCTAACAAGGCTAGGTAAGGTAACAGATTGGCCACTGTCTTTTTTTTTCATAAAATATACTTTATTCATAAAATTTGCAGCAAATACATACAATACAATTGTCATATCACATTCCAAACATACACAATACAGATTATACAATTTGCAGGTTATATCAAGTACAGTTCAATGAACACATTGTACATAATTACAGTTCATGACACTCTAGGGTGCCTCGTTGCATTACAGTCAATACAGATTATTGATTACAGATTCATTGCAGGTACATGACAGATTCATTACAGGTACATTACATTACATCAATTTGAATTTTACATTCTGCCCAAGGGGGTTTTTCCCTGATTGCATGCCCTCGTGGCGGGAAGGCTCTAAACGGTTGCCTTTCCCCACAGTGCCTTTGCGGCAGCCGCACCTGTCCTCGGTGTGTCCCTGAGCACGTAGTCCTGGACCTTGGAATGTGCCAGTCTGCAGCACTCGGTCGAGGACAGCTCCTTGCACTGGAAGACCAGCAAGTTTCGGGCAGACTAAAGGGCGTCTTTCACCAAGTTGATGGTCTTCCAGCAGCAGTTGATGTCCGTCTCTGTGTGCATCCCTGGGAACAGCCCGTAGAGCACAGAGTCCTGTTACGGAACTGTTCAGGACGAACCTGGACAGATACCACTGCATCTCTCTCCAGACCTTCTTTGCAAAGGCACATTCCAGAAGGAGACGGGTGGACGGTCTCGTCTCCACCGCAGCCTCCTCGGGGACAGCGCGCGGTGGCACTGACAATCCGGGAGTGCATGAAGGATCTGACGGGAAGGGTCCTTCTCACCACCAGCCAAGCTAGGTCTTGGTGCTTGTTTGAAAGTTCTGGCGATGAGGCGTTCTGCCAAATGACATTGACAGTCTACTCGGAGAACCAACCGACAGGATCCATCGTCTCCTTTTCCCACAGGGTCTCGAGGATGTTACGTGCAGACCACTTACTGATCGCCTTGTGGTCAAAGGTGTTTTTTTGCATAAACTTTTCGACGGAGGACAGGTGGGGCGGAACGGTTCAACTGGACGGAGCGTTCCGTGGCAGCGTGGCCAGGCCCATCCTTCTCAACACCGGGGACAGGTAGAACCTCAGCACGTAGTGACACTTTGTGTTTGCGTATCGAGGGTCCACGCAAAGCTTGATGCAGCCGCACACGAAAGTGGCCATCAGGATGAGGGCCTCGTTGGGCACGCCTTTCCCCCCCTTTCTCTGGAGGTTTGTACATCGTGTCCCTGCGGACACGGTCCATTTTTGATCTCCAGATAAAGTGGAAGATGGCTCGGGTGACTGTCGCGGCGCAGGAGCGAGGTAAGGGCCAGACCTGCGCCATGTACAGCAATACAGAGAGCACCTCGCACCTGATGACCAGGTTCTTGCCCACGATCAAGAGGGATCGTCGATCCCACAGTCCCAGTTTCTGCTTCACCTTAGAAATACGCTCCTTCCAGTCCTTTCCTCCCTTGGGCACCATGGGCATCAGCACACTGTTCACCCCTTGAAATTAATAGACACACAAGTCAACCATCACACTGCAAGGTGGTGATGGGGTTCACTAAATCAATATGTGTCACCATCTCCCCTAACAGCTATTTCTTGCATGAAGAACCCTAAAACCCCTATCTCGTCTTTAATAGGATGATACTGGAAAATCTATTACATTTTCTGTCTGATGCTATCTGGAACACAGCCTTCAAATACTAGCTAAAATCTAATGTGCTCAACTTTGTTACAGGAGAAACTTGTGCATAATTCCATGAAAAGCAAGGGGGCATCTGAGACGTTAGGGAGCTGACCACCCCCCCCCCCTCCCCCACCATGTGCAGTATGCCATAGAGCTGCTGGGAAAGTACACTGCTCCAGCAATGGGAGATGACGAGATTGATGCAAACGTTCAGGCTGTGGGTTAGTTGGAGCACATTTACCAGTTGCCTTGGCATCCCTGTGACACAGCAGACAGCCAGAAACTTCCACACCCTTCTTTGTCTCCCTAATCCCATTCTCAGCTTCTACCCTCCTTTCCTGCAGGACATTACAGCAATGGGGGGCAGAGGATGAGGAAAATGGTCATTATGAGCAGAAGGAGCAGGAGGGCAGAAATTTCTTCCCCATTGACTGTGGTGATGCCGAGGAGGAGGGTGATGAGGATTCTACTAGACTTTTTTATGGCCTTATCCACTGGAGGCGCTGCTTTTAATGCCTTGTAAACCTGAACCATCAAATCCTTCTGCTCGTCCACATCACCCAGCCATTCCCCCCCATTCAAAATATAATTATTACTTTTTTAAATTAAAATGTACCAGTTCACATTTACTGACATTGAATTCCACCTGCCACTTTTTGCCTATTTCACTGTCTCGTCAATATCCCCTTGCAGCTTCCTTTAGCCCTCAGAATTATTGACTTTATCTCCTTTGAAGTATTGTCTGAAAAGTTGGAAACCACTACCTCTAGCCCTATATCCAATCATTGATGTACAGAGAACAGAACTTCCAACCACTCTGATAAATTATCCTTAATTCCTCTCTGTTCCCTCCCTTCTAACTAGTTTATTATCCAATTTGCTACCCTCCCCCTAATTCCATACCACCTATGGAATTCAATAATCTCCTGCGTGGCACCTTGTCAAAGGTTTCCTTAAAGTTCATTTCCCTCATTCCACCAGATCTGTTACCTCCTCGAAGAATCCTATCAGGTTTGTCAAGCACGACCTTCCTTTTTGAATTCATTGCTGGAACTGGTCTTTAAGTCTGGCTGCGGGACTGTGCAGAGTTCAGTAATGGCTTTCTTCAGAAATGTAAGTTGGTGGTGGCTGGCCCCTTCAGAAGCGAGCGCCCAATGCACAACAGTGTAACAGGTGCCAGTCATTGCATTATCTGCTGAAATGAGTTAGGAAAAGGTGTAATGTACCTTGATGTCAATACAATGGGGATGCACGGAGAAGTAGCGAAAATCAATTTTCATAAAATAACATAGTTTATGGAATAAAATGGTCACTAATCTGTATTTTTTGTGCTGAGAACTGGATTATTCTCATGCATACATAATTTGAATACCTTCATTATAAAATTCGTTCAACAGTGACCCCTTCTGACTGATATAATTTTTAGTTCCAGTTATAATTACAACTAAACATACCACTAAATTGCCTCAGTTTATAATAACTATATCATAAGTGTGTGAAAGCACAATCAAGCATTAGATTATTTTCAAAAGCAAAATACTGCGGATGCTGGAAATCTGAAATAAAAACAGAAAATGCTGGGAATACTCAGCAAGTCAGGCAACATCTGTGGAGAAAAAAAAATCGACCTGAAACATTAACATTGTTTCTTTCTCCACAGATGCTGACTGAATTGCTGAGTATTTTCAACATTTTGTAAGGAAATATAGGTTTAGAAGGTATTTAGGGGAATCAGGCTCAAAAGGGTTAAAAAGTCAAGGCTTTAGCTGGAACTGCTGTCACAAAATAGACTGCTTTTAAATTAACTTACTGCAACTGCAGGATGACTAACAGCCATGAGCATCTTGTTATTGCAAACTAAGGGAGGAACATAATGGTACCCCCACTCCTTCAGACATACTGCAATGCTGAAGCTAGCTAGAACTCCCGTTACCTTCAAGGCCTATAGGGTGATTCATCAACTGCAGGGACCGAGAAACATTGCGCTAAGGATAAGTAGAGATAAGGGAGCCACAAGGCACTGTCTCATCTGGACAAGTACGTGTTGTCCATATGATTGGGTAAATTAAGGGGAGTATTGGGGAAAATACCTGACTGAATATATTTTGCCGTAGTTCTGTTTTTTGGGGTATAATTGGGAGGAGCTGAGATTTTGTTAGTGTAGAAGACAGAAAAGAAAGCACCAGGTGGGTGAACAAGAACGAGAGTACGTGAATGAAGTAATGGGGAACGGGGGTGGGTCGGGGGTCACGGCTTCTACCCAAAGGTCAAGGGGGTAATATAATTCTCAATTGTTCTTTGTAAACTACTGCTTAAATACTGCGTTGTATTGATTCTTGCTTGTGCTAAATAAAGTGATATGGCTATTAACCAATATGGTGTCAGTCTCGAACAATTGAACAGTGAGTCACTTTGGATACAAAACTGGCTTAGTGGCAGAAGGCAGAGGGTGATGGTCGAAGGTTGTTTTTGTGACTGGAAGCCTGTGGCCAGTGGGGTACCACAGGGATCGGTGCTGGGTCCCTTGCTGTTTGTGGTCTACATTAATGACTTGGATATGAATGTAAAAGGTATGATCAGTAAGTTCGCTGATGATACAAAAATTGGTAGGGTGGTAAATAGCGAGGAGGATAGCCTCAGTCTGCAGGACGATATAGATGGGTTGGTCAGATGGGCGGAACAGTGGCAAATGGAATTTAACCCGGAAAAGTGCGAGGTGATGCACTTTGGAGGGACTAACAAGGCAAGGGAATATACAATGAATGGGAGGACCCTAGGCAAGACAGAGGGTCAGAGGGATCTTGGTGTGCAAGTTCACAGATCCCTGAAGGTGGCGGAACAGGTAGATAAGGTGGTAAAGAAGGCATATGGGATACTTGCCTTTATTAGCCGAGGCATAGAATATAAGAGCAAGGAGGTTATGATGGAGCTGTATAAAACACTGGTTAGGCCACAGCTGGAGTACTGTGTGCAGTTCTGGTCGCCACACTACAGGAAGGATGTGATCGCTTTGGAGAGGGTGCAGAGGAGATTCACCAGGATGTTACCAGGGCTGGAGCGCTTCAGCTATGAAGAGAGACTGGGAAGATTGGGTTTGTTTTCCTTGGAGCAGAGGAGGCTGAGGGGGGACATGATTGAGGTGTACAAAATTATGAGGGGCACAGATAGGATGGATACTGAGGAGCTTTTTCCCTTCGTTGAGGGTTCTATAACAAGGGGATATAGATTCAAGGTAAAAGGCGGGAGGTTTAGAGGGGATTTGAGAAAGAACTTTTTCACCCAGAGGGTGGTTGGAGTCTGGAACTCACTGCCTGAAAGGGTTGTGGAGGCAGGAACCCTCACAACATTCAAGAAGCATTTGGATGAGCATTTGAAATGCCATAGCATACAAGGCTACGGACCAAATGCTGGAATATGGGATTAGAGTAGACAGGGCTGATGGCCGGCGCGGACACGATGGGCGGAAGGGCCTCTATCCGTGCTGTATAACTCTATGACTCTATGACTCTATGACTAAAATTTTCTATTTCTTTATTAGATTATTTTCACCTCTTCAGACTACAGAATACTGGTTTTGTTACACCAAATCCTGCCTTGATTTTAAAGAACTCTGAACTTCGTGATTTTTTAAAAACTAAATGCTCCACATAATTTTTTTCCAGAAAATATCAATGCATTCTATTAAGAACATAAGAACATAAGAAATAGGAGCAGGAGTAGGCCAATCGGCCCCTCGAGCCTGCTCCGCCATTCAATAAGATCATGGCTGATCTGATCCTAACCTCAAATCTAAATTCATGTCCAATTTCCTGCCCGCTCCCCGTAACCCCTAATTCCCTTTACTTCTAGGAAACTGTCTATTTCTGTTTTAAATTTATTTAATGATGTAGCTTCCACAGCTTCCTGGGGCAGCAAATTCCACAGACCAACTACCCTCTGAGTGAAGAAGTTTCTCCTCATCTCAGTTTTGAAAGAGCAGCCCCTTATTCTAAGATTATGCCCCCTAGTTCTAGTTTCACCCATCCTTGGGAACATCCTTACCGCATCCACCCGATCAAGCCCCTTCACAATCTTATATGTTTCAATAAGATCGCCTCTCATTCTTCTGAACTCCAATGAGTAGAGTCCCAATCTACTCAACCTCTCCTCATATGTCCGCCCCCTCATCCCCGGGATTAACCAAATGAACCTTCTTTGTACTGCCTCGAGAGCAAGTATGTCTTTTCTTAAGTATGGACACCAAAACTGTATGCAGGAACAGTATGAAGCTGCTTATCTTCTGGCATGCGACTCACACTTGCAATCAAAAAGTAAAAACGAGAAATAGTAAATCAAAGTAATGAACTTAAAGTACCGATGGTGTCAAGACAGATAACGTAAGTGCACCACTGTCAAAAAGTTGAAATTACTTAATTATGTATTTTTCCCCAACCAGGAAGTAGAAATTACATTAAACACTAATTTTAGGGTGCATTTAAGTCAAGTCTAACCTGTTACCAGAGTGAAGCAGAGTGAGAGTCTTTGATGGATGGAGTGTCACTTCGCTTCACTCTGGAATCAGGTTAATTCCAGATTTACATGATACAAGTTTATCATCAGTACAAAGCAGAAACTACTTCACACCAATGCTAAACTTGCAGAATCATAGAATCATAGAAGTTTACAACATGGAAACAGGCCCTTCGGCCCAACATGTCCATGTCGCCCAGTTTATACCACTAAGCTAGTCCCAATTGCCTGCACTTGGCCCATATCCCTCTATACCCATCTTACCCATGTAACTGTCCAAATACTTTTTAAAAGACAAAATTGTATCCGCCTCTACTACTGCCTCTGGCAGCTCGTTCCAGACACTCACCACCCTTTGAGTGAAAAAATTGCCCCTCTGGACCCTTTTGTATCTCTCCCCTCTCACCTTAAATCTATGCCCCCTCGTTATAGACTCCCCTACCTTTGGGAAAAGATTTTGACTATCGACCTTATCTATGCCCCTCATTATTTTATAGACTTCTATAAGATCACCCCTAAACCTCCTCCTCTCCAGGGAAAAAAGTCTCAGTCTATCCAACCTCTCCCTATAAGTCAAACCATCAAGTCCCGGTAGCATCCTAGTAAATCTTTTCTGCACTCTTTCTAGTTTAATAATATCCTTTCTATAATAGGGTGACCAGAACTGTACACAGTATTCCAAGTGTGGCCTTACTAATGTCTTGTACAACTTCAACAAGACATCCCAACTCCTGTATTCAATGTTCTGACCAATGAAACCAAGCATGCTGAATGCCTTCTTCACCACCCTATCCACCTGTGACTCCACTTTCAAGGAGCTATGAACCTGTACTCCTAGATCTCTTTGTTCTATAACTCTCCCTAATGCCCTACCATTAACGGAGTAGGTCCTGGCCCGATTCGATCTACCAAAATGCATCACCTCACATTTATCTAAATTAAACTCCATCTGCCATTCATCGGCCCACTGGCCCAATTTATCAAGATCCCGTTGCAATCCGAGATAACCTTCTTCACTGTCCACAATGCCACCAATCTTGGTGTCATCTGCAAACTTACTAACCTTGCCTCCTAAATTCTCATCCAAATCATTAATATAAATAACAAATAACAGCGGACCCAGCACCGATCCCTGAGGCACACCGCTGGTCACAGGCCTCCAGTTTGAAAAACAACCCTCTACAACCACCCTCTGTCTTCTGTCGTCAATCCAATTTTGTATCCAATTGGCTACCTCACCTTGGATCCCGTGAGATTTAACCTTATGCAACAACCTACCATTCGGTACCTTGTCAAAGGCTTTGCTGAAGTCCATGTAGACCACGTCTACTGCACAGCCCTCATCTATCTTCTTGGTTACCCCTTCAAAAAACTCAATCAAATTCGTGAGACATGCTTTTCCACTCACAAAACCATGCTGACTGTTCCTAATCAGTCCCTGCCTCTCCAAATGCCTGTAGATCCTGTCTCTCAGAATACCCTCTAACAACTTACTCACTACAGATGTCAGGCTCACCGGTCTGTAGTTCCCAGGCTTTTCCCTGCCGCCCTTCTTAAACAAAGGCACAACATTTGCTACCCTCCAATCTTCAGGCACCTCACCTGTAGCTGTCGATGATTCAAATATCTCTGCTAGGGGACCCGCAATTTCCTCCCTAACCTCCCATAACGTCCTGGGATACATTTCATCAGGTCCCGGAGATTTATCTACCTTGATGCGCGTTAAGACTTCCAGCACCTCCCTCTCTGTAATATGTACACTCCTCAAGACATCACTATTTATTTCCCCAAGTTCCCTAACATCCATGCCTTTCTCAACCGTAAATAACGATGTGAAATATTCATTTAGGATCTCACCCATCTCTTGTGGTTCCGCACATAGATGACCTTGTTGATCCTTAAGAGGCCCTACTCTCTCCCTAGTTACTCTTTTGCCCTTTATGTATTTGTAGAAGCTCTTTGGATTCTCCTTTGCCTTATCTGCCAAAGTAATCTCATGTCCCCTTTTTGCCCTCCTGATTTCTCTCTTAACTCTACTCCGGCAATCTCTATACTCTTCAAGGGATCCACTTGATCCCAGCTGCCTATGCATGTCATATGCCTCCTTCTTCTTTTTGACTAGGGCCACAATCTCCCGAGTCATCCAAGGTTCCCTACTTCTACCAGCCTTGCCCTTCACTTTATAGTGTATACTTTGTAGTGTAAATGGACACTTAATGACTTGATTAATGCACTCAGGTGAACTTCCTACATTTGCTATTTTAATTAAGTATTTAACCTACATCACATGTGGGTAAGCATGATACATCAAGCAGCGTGCGAGTAGTAGCAAACTACCATAGGTGGGTCTCATCTTTGCATGGATCAAGGAACCTATTTACCAAGTGAGAGAATCGTATTCCATTCTCCTTGGCACTGGGGACATCTGTAGTGTTAGCTAAACAGCTCTGCACAGATGGATTAAGCAAGTCACAGATGCATTGTTCTCTTGAAGCCACAATTTCACCTCCTTCCCAATGGACAACTGGCAGCAATATAACAGGGTACTGCGATTTTACCGAGTGGCAGGATTCCCTGAGTTCCAAGGAATCATCGGTTACACCCACTTGGTCATACGTGCATTCATGCTCAATTCCCATACATAACCTACAGGAAAGAATTCAACTTTCTCAATGTGCAGCTTTTTTGCAACCAGCAGCACAATATTGTGCAAGTAAATGCTTGTTTCCCTGGAAGCTGCTATGATGCCTTGATTTTAAAAAGCTCCACCTTGCCAATGCCCTATGACCCAGAAAGACAAATCTCTGGGTTTTTGTCTGCTTTCCCAAGACACCAGCTGAGCACGACAATTAAAAATCCATTTATCTGTCATTAAATAAAGACAGAACTTGAATTTATATAGCACCTTTTATGTTCTCAGGACATCCCAGAGCACTTTACAGCCAATTAAGTCACTTTGAAGTGTAGTCACTGTTGTAATTTAGGGAAACTTGGCAGCCAATTTGCACACAGCAAGGTCCCACAAACAGCCATGAAATAAATGACCAGATTATGGGCCAGAAATCGCGCAGGGCGGCGAGACAACACTCACCGCCGCTCCTACAAATTTAATTAAGGAAAATACTTACTGCTGGCTCTGTGGTGTCCAATTGCTTGAATTTGAACTTTAAACAAAATGTGTGTTACCAACCCAGCCTCTGAGCAGCGTGAGTTGCCGCGAGGCTGGAAACGTCTGTGAGGAGAAGACACGTCCACAAAATCTGTCAGGACGAGAAGTCATGCCCACAGAGTCAGGCTGCATTGCTCAAGCAGGCAAGCAGACTTCATTCATTTAAAGTTAGTATTCTGGATGTCGTTGTAAATAAAAATTAAATTTTTAAAAAATAAAAAGCCAAAGAAATAATTGAATTAAATTAAAGAGACAGAAGGGAAAAGTAAAAAATTTTTTAAACATTCCAATTTCAATTTTTTTTTAAATGACCAAAAACTATTAAAATAAGGAGTAATATGAGATTCCGCGTTTAACTGCGCATGTGCAAAGGTGTAAGTTGCTCCTTCAATTTATCACTAAAAACTGAGCTTCTCCATTATTTCGGAAGCGATTTCTGGCCCAATCTGTTTTTAGTGATATTGGATGAGGGATAAATATTGCCCAAGACACCAAGAGAACTCTCCTGCTCTTCTACACTTCAAAAGTAGTTAATTGGCTGTAAAGCACTTTGGGACACCCTGAGGTCGTGAAAGGTTCTACATAAATGCTAGCTCGCTCTTTCTTTCTTCTTTCTTGCTTTAAGTCTGTCAGTAATAATACATCATCCAACTGTGACTTACTGCATCAATAGTACAAAGGCTTTGAAACATTTGAATGTCCTCAGTTACTTTGGTTGAACTGCCATTTAAAAATTGACTAAATGGGTGATTTAACTCTTTGGCAGTAATCATTTACCATTGTGTTAAGCCAGTATGAGAACATGCAGAGAGTGATATAAAAGCACCCCTGCCTAGAATGCAATACCTGGTGGTATTGGGTCTTACATTAGATGTTGCTAAGGTCAGTAGACCTTGCATCCCCTACAGTGCAGAGTAAGCCTTTGACTGCCAATACATAGGTAAATGATAGCAAGATCCAGGGATTGATCAGAGAATCCTGGCCACTGTATGTACCATACCACATTTTTAAAAATTGTTCTCAGGATGCGAGTGACACTGGCAAAGAATGAGAAGTAGGCCGGTGTTGGAGGACACATGGGTATGTGCAGAGACATAGGACTGAAAGAGATTGCAGAGATAGGGAGGAGTGAGGCCACGGAGGGATTTGAAGGTGAGGATGGGAATCTCAAAGGCAATTCCCTGGGGTACTAAAAGTCAGTACAACTTGGTTTGACAGGGTGATGGGGAGACAGAACTACATCTGATCCTACTTTAAGTAGGCCAGTGAAATAATGAGGTTAGGGTAACGTCACTCCAGCTGAACACATTCACGCGCTTTCCCTTAAAGAGCTGACACTACTAAAATCTCCATTCTAACAGGCCAAAGGGAAGAGGATTTGAGAGTGCTCATTGATCATAATCTGAAAACAGATGGTCAGTGTCAAGTGGTTATTACTAAGGCAAATCAGGTACTGGGATGCAAAGGTATTGGACTACAAGTCAGAACAAGTTAAACCACATTGCACAGGTTAATTATGAAGCCATACTGGAGTACAGCTTGTACTTTGGTCACCTTACCTTAAACAATATAAATGCATTAGAAAGGGTTCGGGGGAGAGTGCAGAAGATAATTCCATGTCTTAGGAGGCAAACTTATGAAGGGCTGCTCAAGTGACTGAAATATTTTTTGCAGTAGAGTGACTGAGGTGAGATATAATACAAGTCCTTAAAATAATCAAAGAAACAGATAAGGTTAAAGTAAGCAAGCTATTTAACTTAGACAATGAGCACTGGGCTAGAGGTCACAGCAAAAAATGAACAATCCTTCATTTTAAGAGAGTCCCTGGTCCCACCAATATTTTATCCACAAAGGCAAAGTCTCAAGGTGGCTCTTGGTAATCAGGGCTGTCCTTTGGAATGAAGACAACATCCCAGGACAGTAGCTCAACACAGTTATAATGAGGTGTTGGCATTGACCAGAGTAATCATCGAACACACCATTGGTGTGCTGAAGCAGTGCTTCAGGTGTCTGGATAGATCTTGAGGTGTCCCGCAATACAGCCTGGCTAAGGTTTCAAAGATCATGGTAGTGTGGTGCATGCAGCAACCTTTGCCCTTTAAAAAGGCATCATCCTCCCTGGAGGAGGCAGGCCTCCAGTCGCAGTACAGGGACCACCAATAGGAGCATGAAGAAGCTGCGGAATATAACCCAATGCCAAGCTGAGAGCCATTAGGCAAGCTAATACAGGAGTTCTTCTCTTAATGTTGTCATACGCCCGCTGCATTAACAGTACGTTTTCATAGTCTACACAAGTATGCTTTCATCTGTAGTGCCTTAAATCTTTCAATCACAAATCTCCCATTCTTCCACCTTAAGAAACATGTTCACAAACGTTTGGAAGAAGTCTCTGCACGCACAACTTCAGTACAACCAGATCTTCAATCTCAAAGCATATTATATGTGCAAGTCCCTAATCTTTGCTCCATGGTGTTTCCCCTTGGCAACTACCAGTGACATATGTCCTCTTAAACCTAATTTGGTCCATTGTCTAGATGCCACCTAAGTAAGATAGCTAGCTGGCTGTTGTATGTGTATAGAAACCATTTGGGATTAAAGTGGCCCTTGCCACCAGCAGCTGAATCCTGAGATGGGCCAATTTTAGGCTTGACCACATCCTTTTTTTATTCATTCATGGGATGTGGGCGTCGCTGGCAAGGCCAGCATTTATTGCCCATGAGAAGGTGGTGGTGAGCCGCCTTCTTGAACCACTGCAGTCCGTGTGGTGACGGTTCTCCCACAGTGCTGTTAAGTAGGGAGTTCCAGGATTTTGACCCAGCGGTGATGAAGGAATGGTGATATATTTCCAAGTCGGGATGGTGTGTGACTTGGAATGGAACGTGCAGGTGGTGTTGTTCCCATCCTCACCCGCACTGGCCTCCTGACCATACATTCTTTCTGATATAGAGGAATTGCTTGAAAAGAGGAATATTAAAGGATATAGGGAGCGATCAGGAGGGATTGATTCGACTCGGTGGCTTATGTGGAGAAATATACCAACTCAGAGCTCATGGGAAGAATAGCCTGTTTCTGTGCTATAACATCCTCTGATTCTCTTTGTGTCCAATATTCAATCAGACTAGCTTTATACAGCGTAAGAGACAAATCAATGTTTTCTTTTACTTGAAATTTAAAGACATGTATATATGCTGCATTTTATGTTACTTTCCTTAAGATATGTAGTGGTAAGTCTATGACTAAGTTTTCAGCGGGACTCAATCCAAACATCTAACAAATTATATCAAAAATTGCGGCACCCAAAATGCATATCACTGACCCTAGGAACAGACATATATAATTTATAAACGCCTCTTTATCTACAGCTGCTGGTAACTGTGTTTGCACCGCCTCTTTTGGGGACAGGGCAGCGTTCCCAGCTCAGACTCCACTCCTCTCCCAGTCCCTAAACACGTGGGTCTCACTAACCCGACGCTGCTTTCAAAATCGACTTCCGGGGTTATGGAAAAACAGGCTCACACCAGCCATCAGATGACCGCTTTACGTAATAAGGGAGTGGCTTTCTTGGGGTTAATTTTAACATTTCACGTATTGGGGGATAACGTACAGTCGAGGAAATAAGGATTGCCTGTATACATGTAGAGGGGAGAGGCATTCAGCTGGAGTCCACTGGCTGTCTATTTCACCTTCTGTCTCAGTTAAATCGGGGGATGTGAGGAATACTGTGCTTATTGTAAAATTAACATATAAAATTCACACAAAGAAGACAAAAGTACTTTGGACTTTGAAGCTGAGGGCCTCTATACAGTAGATGGATTATCTGGTATGTTTGTATCTTTCTGTTTACTTCTGGATTAGCGCCATATCAATCCACTTCAGATTAGTACTGCAGCAGTCTTTACTTTTGGTTTCCTTTGGTTGGTACATTTGTAAAAAAAATAGTTTTGATTGCATAGCTGTTGTAACCTGTACCAAGTTGAGTGACGGGAATGAATGAGAATTCACTTGCTGTAACAGGTTAATTTCAGTCACTCATCTCATTTACCAAATCATTAGGAATTTTAATTGCGGTGGTGTTTTGCTGGTTTTATTATAATGAGCTTTCTAACGAGTTAGGTCTGACTTAGGCTGAATTTCCTTGACAATCGCAGTTTCAGTGCAGTAACATAAGTCATGCCTGAGTGGTCTGAATTGCTACCATAAGCGTAAATATTGGTGACCTTAACCTATTTACACTCGAATGTGGAAAACAAAACGCTTCACATTTCGAACTTGCAACTAATGATGTGCTATCTGACCGATACTTCAGATCTGAGCCTTGATTAAACATGATGTGGAGATGCCGGTGATGGAGTGGGGTTGACAATTGTAAACAATTTTACAACACCAAGTTATAGTCCAACAATTTTTATTTGAAATCTACAAGCTTTCGGAGGCTTCCTCCTTCGTCAGGTAAATGAAGGAGGAAGCCTCCGAAAGCTTGTAGATTTCAAATAAAAATTGTTGGACTATAACTTGGTGTTGTAAAATTGTTTACAATTGATTAAACATAGCATTGAATCACCACTGCATTGTTTGTGTATTATCATGATTAGCATACTCCTACAACAATTCTTTTTTAGAAAAAAGACCCTGAATACTTCAGTGGAGTCTTCACTTATGTAGCCACAAAGCCACAGTGAACCTTTGTGTCAAGGTTATTGCTTGGCTTATCTTTTATGATTTGCAGTAAGGTAGCTAATATATAGTTGAAAATGTACATGGCATTGAAAGGCTCTGTTAATTTTTAAACACTTTATAGTGTTTTGAAAGTCCCATTGCCTTGTAAGCCTGACGTGTTATGTGCAGTTGTTTGATTTGTTGCTGTGTTGAGTTGAACAATAGAGATTGAAACAGAAGTAAACAGGATCCTGACACAATAAGTCTTTCAAACTGTAGTTTTTAGCTAAAATGTAAAACGGAACATAAGGGTGGTGGTTCTCCTGCAATTGTAGTTTTTATTTGTTTTTTCAGGATTAGATAGTTTCTGAAGCAGTGTCTTAATGGCTGTGTCAGTTATTCAAACATTCATTTACTCAAGATCATTGTAGGTTATAAGACTATGATCCCTTGTTAGCAAAAGTTGAATCCCACTTGAACAGTGGCTAACCAAGATACTCATTATTATTACAGGGATTTCAAGCCCTGGTAATTCCAACTCTAGGACAGCAGGTAGTAAGGTCTCTTGAAGTTAGAGAAGGAATTGTGATGGATAAAATCAATGGTGCAAAGATTCAGGCAGAAAAATATGACTCCAAAACCTGCATATAAAATAAGTCAACTTTTGTTTTCAAAACTAGGGTATCTGATAAAATCTATCGAATTCGCCTATTTTGGAAGGTTTTGCCGGTTTCAACATATGCAGCCATTATGATATTTTTTAAGAGAACGAAAGCAGGAGAGCCTTGGAGAAATATTTTCACCACAAAATACTCCCCATCCGCATATGCATTTTTTTTTGAGCTCTTACCTGATAGGAGAGGTATTCAATTTCATGAATAATTTCTCTCATGGCATGTTATTTTGGGTTAAAAACAGAAAATACTGGAGATACTCGGCAAATCAGGCAGCATCTGTGGAGAAAGAAACAGAGTTAACATTTCATAGCAATGACCCTTCGTCAGAACTGGAAGAAGTTGAACATGAAACAGTACGATACTCGGGTACGGTAGCATAGTGGTTATGTTACTGGACTAGTAATCCAGAGGCCTGGACTAATAATCCGGAGTCATGAGTTCAAATCTCGCCACGGTAGCTGGGGAATTTAAATTCAATTAATTAAATAACATCTGGAATTTTATAAAAAATTAGTTTTAGTAATGGTGGCCATGAAACTACCGGATTGTCATAAAAATCCTTCTGGTTCACTAATGTCCTTTAGGGAAGGAAACCTGCCGTCCTTATCCGGTCTGGCCTATATGTGACTCCAGACCCACAGCAATGTGGTTGATTCTTAATTGCCCTCTGAAATGGCCTAGCAAGCCACTCAGTTGTAAAATCTCGCTTAAAAAATGTCATAAGAATAAAACCGGACGAGCCACCTAGCATCGGACCACTAGGCACCAGAAATAACAAAGGCGCAAACCAAGCCCAGTCAACCCTGCAAAGTCCTCCTCGCTAACATCTGGGGACTTGTGCCAAAATTGGGAGAGCTGTCTCTCAGACGAGTCAAGCAACAGTCTGACATAGCCATACTCACAGAATCACCTTTCAGCCAACATTCCAGTCTCTTCCATCACCATCCCTGGATATGTCCTGTCCCACCGGCAGGACAGACCCACCAGAGGTGGCGGTACAGTGATATACTGTCAGGAGGGAGTGGCCCTGGAAGTCCTCAACATTGACTCTGGACCCCATGAAATCTCATGGCATCAGGTCAAACATGGGCAAGGAAACCTCCTGCTGATTACCATCTACCGTCCTCCCTCAGCTGACAAATCAGTCCTCTTCCATGTTGAACACCACTTGGAGGAAGCACTGAGGGTAGCAAGGGCACAGAATGTACTTTGGGTGGGGGACTTCAATGTCCATCACCAAGAGTGGCTCGGTAGCACCACTACTGACCGAGCTGGCCGAGTCCTGAAGGACATACTGCCAGATTGGGCCTGCGGCAGGTGGTGAGCGAACCAACATGAGGGAAAAACCTACTTGATCTCGCCCTCACCAATCTACCTGTCGCAGATGCATCTGTCCATGACAGTATTGGTAGGAGAGACCACCGCACAGTCCTCAGGGAGATGAAGTCCCATCTTCACACTGAGGACATCATCCAAAGTGTTGTGTGGCACTATCACCGTGCTAAATGGAATAGATTCAGAACAGATCTAGCAACTCAAAACTGGCCATTCATGAGGCGCTGTGGGCCATCAGCAGCAGCAGAATTGTATTCCACCACAATCTGTAACCTCATGGCCCAGCATATTCCTCACTCTACCATTACCAACAAGCCAGGGGATCAACCCTGGTTCAATGAGGAGTGTGGAAGAGCAGCACCAGGTGTACCTAAAATTGAGGTGCCAACCTGGTGAAGCTACAACTCAGGACTACATGCATGCTAAACAGCGGAAGCAACATGCAATAGACAGAGTTATGCGATTCCACAACCAAAGGATCAGATCAAAGCTCTGCAGTCCTGCCACATCCAGTCGTGAATGGTGGTGGACAATTAAACAACTATTGGGAGGAGGAGGCTTTGTAAACATTCCCATCCTCAATGATGGTGGAGTCCAGCATGTAAGTGCAAAAGACAAGGCTGAAGCTTTTGCAACCACCTTCAGCCAGAAGTGCCGAGTGGATGATCCATCTCGGCCTCCTCCTGATATCCCCACCATCACAGAAGCCAGTTTTCAGCCAATTCGATTCACTCCACGTGATATCAAGAAACGGCTGAGTGCACTGGATACAGCAAGGGCTGTGGGTCCCGACAACATCCCGGCTGTAGTGCTGAAGACTTGTGCTCCAGAACTAGCCGTGCCTCTAGCCAAACTGTTCCAGTATAGCTACAACACTGGCATCCACCCGACAATGTGGAAAATTGCCCAGGTATGTCCTGTCCACAAAAAGCAGGACAAATCCAATCCGGCCAATTACCGCCCCATCAGTCTACTCTCAATCATCAGAAAAGTGACGGAAGGTGTCATTGACAGTGCTATCAAGCGGCACTTACTCACCAATAACCTGCTCACCGATGCTCCAGATCTCATTACAGCCTTGGTCCAAACATGGACAAAAGAGCAGAATTCCAGAGATGAGGTGAGAGTGACTGCCCTTGATGTCAAGGCAGCATTAGACTGAGTGTGGCACTAAGGAGCCTGAGTAAAATGGAAGTTAATGGGGATCAGGTGGAAAACTCTCCAGTGGCTGGAGTCATACCTAGCACAAAGGAAGATGGCAGTGGTTGTTGGAGACCAATCATCTCAGCCCCAGGACATTGCTGCAGGAGTTCCTCAGGGCAGTGTCCTAGGCACAACCATCTTCAGCTGCTTCATCAATGACCTTCCCTCCATCATAAGGTCAGAAATGGGGATGTTTGATGATGATTGCACAGTCTTCAGTTCCATTTGCAACCCCTCAGATAATGAAGCAGTCCGTGCCTGCATGCAGCAAGACCTGGACAACATCCAGGCTTGGGCTGATAAGTGGCAAATAACATTCGTGCCAGGCAAGTGCCAGGCAATGACTATCTCCAACAAGAGAGAATCTAACCACCTCCCCTTGACATTCAACAGCATTACCATTGCCGAATCCCCCACCATCAACATCCTGAGGGTCACCATTGACCAGAAATTTAACTGGATCAGCCATATAAATACTGTGGCTACAAGAGCAGGTCAGAGGCTTGGTATTCTGCGGTTAGTGACTCACCTCCTGACTCCCCAAAGCCTTTCCACCATCTACAAGGCACAAGCCTTGATGGAATACTCTCCACTTGCCTGGATGAGTGCGGCTCCAACAACTCTCAAGAAGCTCGACACCATCCAGCACAAAGCAGCCTGCTTGATTGGCATCCACCACCCTAAACATTCATTCCCTTCACCGCCGGCGCACTGTGGCTGCAGTGTGTACCATCTACAGGATGCACTGCATCAACTCGCCAAGGCTTCTTCGACAGCACCGCCCAAATCCGCGACCTCTACCACCTAGAAGAACAAGGGCAGCAGGCACATGGGAACAACACCACCTGCACATTCCCCTCCAATTCACACACCATCCCGACTTGGAAATATATCGCCGTTCCTTCATCGTTGCTGGGTCACAATCCTGGAATTCCCTTCCTAACAGCACTGTGGGAGAACCTTCACCACCTTCTCAAGGGCAATTCGGGATGGGCAATAAATGCCGGCCTCGCCAGTGACGCCCACATCCCATGAATGAATTTTTAAAAAAAATGTTTTTAAGCGAGTACAGAGCCAGGCAAAATGGGAGGAAAGAACAAAGGGGAATGCCTCTGATAGGGTGAAGGGCAGGAGGGATTAAATGACAAGGGGGATCATAGTGCAAGACAAGGAGGGTGTTAATGGGACGAGTTTTTAAAAAAACAAAAGATGGGTCTAGAGGAGCTGTAAATGGCAACATCAGAACCGTTACCAGTTACACTTCCTTCCCGCCCCCCACCAGCTTCCTGTAAGGACTCTATTCCTTTCTCCGCCTCCGTCGCATCTGTTCTGACGATGCCACCTTCCGCACCAATACTTTGATATGTCTTTTTCCTCAACCGAGGATTCCCCTCCACTGTGGTTGACAGCCCTCAATCATATCCGTCCAATTTCCTGCACTTCTGCCCTCACCCCCTCCCTCCCAGAACCATGATAGAGTTCCTCTTGTCCTCACCTTGCACCCCACCAGCCTCCACATTCAACGTATCATCCTCAGTCATTTCTGCTACCTTCAGCACGATGCCACCTCCAAACACATTTCAGCATTCTGAAGGGACCGCTCCCTCTGTGACACCCTGCTCTATTCTTCCATCACCCCAGCACCTGCTCTCCTTCCCACGGCACCTTCCTGTGCGAGCACTTGCCCTTTCACCTCCTCCGATCCCACTGTCCAGGTCTCAAACACTCCTTCCAGGTGAAAGGGCGGTTTACTTGTACTTTTAAAATTTAGTATACTGTATTCGCTGCTAACAATGTGATCTCCTCAATATTGGGGAGACCAAACGCAGATTGCTGAACACCTCCACTCAGTCCACAAGCGTGACCCTGACCTGCCGGTCGCTTACCATTTTAATACCCCGTCCCATTCCCACTCTGACCTCTCTGTCCTTGGCCTCTTACACTGTTCCAGTGAAGCTCAACGGAAGCTCGAGGAACAGCACCTATCGATTAGGCACTTTACAACCTCCTGGACTCAACATTGATTTCAACAACTTCAGATCATAACCATTGCATACATTTTTCTGGACAGCAGGTGCTGGTAATAGTTCTGCTGTTGCCATTTACAGCTCCTCTAGACCCATCTTTTGTTTCTTTACTTGTCCTATTACCACCCTCCTTGCCTTGCACAATTATCCCTTTTGTCATTTAATCTCTCCCGCCCTCCACTCTATCAGGGACCTTCCCCTTTGTTCTTTCCTCCCCCCACTTTGCCTGTCTCTGTACTTGCTTAAAAACTGTTTAATCTTCAACTTCTTCCAGTTCTGACGAAGGGTCATCGACCTGAAACGTTAACTCTTTCTTTTTCCACAAATGCTGCCTGACTGCTGAATATTTCCAGCATTTTCTATTTTTATTTCCGATTTCCAGCATCCGCAGTATTTTGCTTTTGACGTTATTTTGGGTCTTCACTGACATCTGGACTGCCTCAGTGGTATATGTTATGGAGACACCCTCCATCTCAGGCCAGCTAAGCAGTTGATCCAGAGACATCCAAGCCATGAGAGTTGAGTGCTACCTGACTGCATAGCAGTCTAGCTGGTGAAGGTTTTCCTAAACTAGGCACCTCTGGATTGGCCTCAGATGCCAGTTTCTTTTTTTAATTGAAAAACCAGGGTGATACACTAAGACATGTAATACAAGAACCACCAAGGTTGAAAAGACTAAAGAGAAGAGCTGACATTGTAAATAGTTCCCTCTCCTCGGGTACTGTCCCCATCCCTTTCAAAATCGCCGTCATCAGCCCGCTTCTATTAAAAACCCACTCTCGACCCCTCTGTCCTTGCAAACTACTGCCTCATCTCCAACCTTCCTTTCCATTCCCAAGTCCTTGAACGTATTGTTGCCTCCCAAATCCGTGCCCAACTTTCCTGCAACTCCATTTTTTGAATCTCTCATCAGTTTTTTGCCTCTCAACAGCACTTAAATGACCCTAATCGAAGTCACAATTGACATCCTCAGTGCACCATGATCGCAGTCACAGTCTTTCCTCACCCTTCTCGACACTCTGCAGTCTTTGACAATCCTCCTCCAACGCTTCAACTCCGTTAGCCAGCTCAGTGGGACTACCCTCGTGTGGTTCCATTCTACCTATCCAATCATGGCCAAAGCATCTCCAGCAATTGCCTCTCTTCACGCACCTGTTACCTCTGTGATCCATACTTGGCCTCCTCCTCTTCCTCATCTACATGCTGCCCCTCGGCAACTTCATCCAAAGACATGGGGTGAAGATCCGCATGTATGTGATAATACCCAGCTCTACCTCTTCATCACTTCTTTCAACCCCTCCACTGCCTCTGTATTGTCAGACTGCTTGCCCAACATCCAGTCCTGAATGAGCAGCGATTTTCTTCCAGTTAAACATTAAGACGACCAAAGCTACAAACTCCGTACTCTCAACACCGATTCTGTTCCCCTCTGTTGCAACTGTCTTGCTCTGTGTCAAATTTCATCTGGTAAGGCTCCTGTGAAGCACCTTGGAATGTTTTACTACATTAAAGGCGCTATATAAATGCAAGTTGTTGCTGTTAAACTGGATTCTGTGCAACCTCGGCATCCTATATGACCCTGAGCTGAACTTCCGATCCTATTGATCACAAAGATCGCCCGCTTCCACCTCCGCAACATCAGCTGCCTCGGCCCGCCTGCTGCTGAAACCCTCAGCCATGGCTTTGTCATTTTGAGACTTGACTATTCCAATGCTCTCCTGGCCAATCTTCCACAGTCCGTAAACTTCAATTCCCCCAACTCTCTGCTGTCCATATCCTATCCTGCACCAAGTCCCTCTCGCCCATCGTCCCTGTGCTCACTGGCTTACAATGGCTCCTGGTTCCCCCAACGTCTCAGATTTAAAACTCTCATTGTTATGTTTAAATCCCTTCATGGCCTCGGCCCTATAACTCTGAGAACTCTGTGTTCCTCTGACGGTGGCCTCTTGTGCATCCCCACTCCCTTTGCCCAACCATTTGGCTGCTGTGTCTTCCGGTGTCTAGAACCAATGATCTGGAATTCTCACCTTAAACATCTCCATCTCTCCACCTTCCTCACCTCCTTTTAAGACTCTCCTTAAAACCTACCTCGTTGACCAAGCTTTTAGTCACTCTTCCCAATATTATCTTCTTTGGCTCAGCATTCATTTTTGTCTGGTTTATATTTCTGTAAAACGCCTTGGGATGTTTTTCTATGTTAAAAGTGCTATATAAACCTAAGTTTTTGCTTTCATTGTCAGTCATAAAGGTACAGCAGAATGAAGCAATGGACATTAGTCCTTTACTGAGATTATCGAGATTAATTTTGGGAGAGAAAAGCAAACTTTACACCCTTGACCACAATAGGCATTATTAATTTAGGCCAATTTTATCTTAACAATAAGCTACTGGCATCAGAGTGTAGCTGGTACTGTTGACTGGTTCCAGAATCCCTCTAAGCTGAGCTGAATGTTCCCTGTACTTATGTCTGGATGATGATGAGTGAACATGAGTTCACACGTCTCATGACCTAGTTTGTCCTGTCAGCCTTGTATGTTGTACTTTTGTGGATATTATTGGAGTTCATTGAATATTTCTCCACTGAAATCCCCACTTTTGCTTAGTATCACAGACCACACTGCACCTATCATATTGTTTGTTATTCTCCTCGTCCCCCATTGGTGAGCCCTGACTATTTGGGGTGCAGTCCTAATTTAAATGGAAAATGACAACAAATATTAGGCTCATTGACACTTCTTGTTCTTCAACTCCCAACAGTTCAACCTAACATTTCCAGCTTAGTTTCCTCCTTATTCTGAACTCCTTACTTAGGCTGCATTTCGTCATGTGTTTCTAACCCAGGCAGGCTGGAAAAGCAGAGTTGGGACTTGATACATATTGGGTGCTGTTCCTAAATTTTCTTCATTGAGTGAGGCTGGGCCTCCAACCATTACTATTTTGTTTTCTATAATGAAGTGCTACATATTCTGGAAAATAAACCTTGCATATACCTATAATTAAAATCCTTGTAAAATATGGTATTCGTGACAGCAAACTTTTTCTATGCTCTAAAGTATGCTTGTGTTTTGATGTTTTGCTTCTTTCCCTCTATTTTCCTTCAGCCCCTATTCTTTGGTGGCTTTTAAATGCTGATGAGTCTGAGAAAATCAACTGAGCAGGTCATGCTATTTATTGGCATGATGGAACCCTCCAATTAGTGGACTAGGTTTGAAATGACAAACACTTACATATTTTGTATTGATAAATGGTTTGAAGGCTTGGTTCTCACTAGGACTCAAATTGGAAAGCAGACATTTATGAGGGTTCAACTCACACTTTTATGTTATGGATGCTGGAGAGTTCTGTTTGGTAATAGGTAGGCATGATGTGGTAGGGATTGACTCTCCATTGTCTTTTTGGGCTGTCTGGCTTAGTTCGGTAATATTGTGGCTGGGCGATGTCACGTACGGCTTCAGTTACTCTAGTTGGCGGGGTTAGTTTTCCATTGCTGGGTTTGGGATGTAGCTTGCTGGTTTACTTTTACATCAAGAACTTTAGCATGGACTGAATAACCAAGAGAAGGGGAGAGTTCAGGAGGCAAAATTTATAGATCTGACATGAACCTGCAGGAAAATCATGCTTAACTTGATAATTCAAATATCTTATCTGAGAAATAATTAGAAAACTGTGTTGTACTGAGGCTTTTTTTTTGCTTGAAGTATATGTATTGCTGCAGCGCCACCTGGCTATGTTACATTGAGCTGGCCTATCACAAATACCATTTACCTGCATAACGGGTACTGTGTGGAATGTTGTGACCTGCCTTTCAATTTTAATATAAAAATAGATAGATATGGTAACTTGCTTCTAACCATACAAAGCTTTTAACAATGAAATGTTCCAAGGCAGTTTAGAGTAATAGTAAGAGGAATAGAATACTTAGCCAGGGGGGAGAGAATTCGGGAGGGATGGCTGAAGGTTTGGGCAAAAAGAGGAGTTTTGAGAAGGTTTTTAAAGGAGGTGACAGAAAGCGAGAGATGAAGGTTATTGAGGGAGGGAGTTCCAGAGATTAGGGCTAAGGTGGTCAATAATGGGGCAAAGGAGGGGTGGATACAGAAGAGTCCAGAGTCACAATGGTGAGCAAGAGGTAGCAAGTCTGGAAAAGGCCATGAAGGAATTTGAAGATGATAATTTTAAGAATGATGTGCTGGAAGACGGAGCCAATGTAGGTCCACAAAAATGGGGGTGATGGATGAGCAGAGCTTAGTGTGGGACAGGAGATGGGTAGCTGCGTTTTGGAGTTTACAGCCTGTGAATAAAGGAAGGCTAACGAGGAGCATTGGAATAATTCAAGGTGACAAAAAGCATGGGCAAGAATTTCCGCAGTTGAGATACTGAGGTAGTGGCAGTGACTGGCATGTTGAGGAAAGGGAAGTAAGCAATCTTGGTGATGGAGAAGATGTGGGGTTTAAAGCTGGGCTCTGAGTCGAACAGGATATCAAGTTTTCACATGGTCTTGTTCAACCTGAACAAGTGGCCTGTGATGGAATTGGAGTCAACAACAATCATACTGTACAAGAAGTATATTGGCTCGTGTGAATTTTTCCCCTGGTAGTTTATTGGTACCATTACACTAAATAAGCTTAGCTACTGCTATGTACACTCCTTCCCCTGTCCCAAAATTAATATTTTGACTCTTTTACTTTTCAGCTCCAAGGGGACTCGCTATTTGTGTCTCCTTGCTCACCGTAAAGCTGATCCAGTATGGGCATGTCAGAAGCAGAATGCCTGACTGTACTGCTGGCTGTGAGATGCCTGAGCCAGAAAAAGTCACACATCCTGAGTATAGACCTGGTACCAAATTGTCTTGACTTGTGTGCTAGCTGATCAATATGCAGACCTGTACTGGATACCAATCTGGAATTTCCTATGGAGTTGCTCTGACATATCATAGGTTATATCATCATGTCATTGAATATGAGGTTTATAGTAGAAATAAACCTAACATGTTTCTAAGAGTACAAAAATTAATGCGCTAGAATAATATTAACATAAAGAGGTGCTTAAGAATATTTGAAGTCAACTGAACAGCATAAATAAACAAGTATAAATATGGTAGCTTTTGAAATTAAGGCAATTGAATTGAAGGATGAAACATAGAAAATAGGAGCAAGAGTAGGCCATTCGGCCCTTCGGGCCTGCTCCACAATTCAAAATGATCATGGCTGATCGTCTAACTCAGTACCCTGTTCCCGCTTTTCCCCCATATCGCTTGATCCCTTTAGCATTAAGAAATATATCTATCTCCTTCTTGAATACATTTAATGACTTGGCCTCCACTGCCTTCTGTGGTAGAGAATTCCACAGGTTCACCACCCTCTGAATGAAGAAATTTCTCCTCATCTCGGTTCTAAATGGCATACCCTGTATCCTGAGACTGTGACCCCTGGTTCTGGACTCCCCAGCCATCGGGAACATCCTCCCTGCATCTAGTCTGTCTAGTCCTGTTAGAATTTTATATGTTTTGATGAGATCACCTCTCATTCTTCTAAACTCTAGTGAATATAGGCCTAGTCGACCCAATCTCGCCTCATACGTCAGTCCTACCATCCCAGGAATCAGTCTGGTAAACCTTTGTTGCACTCCCTCCATGGCAAGGACATCCTTCCTCCGATAAGGAGACCAAAACTGCACACAATACTCCAGATGTGGTCTCACCAAGGCCCTGTATAACTGCAGTAAGACATCCCTGCTCCTGTACTCAAATCCTCTTGCAATGAGCGCCAACATACCATTCGCCTTCCTAACTGCTTGCTGCACCTGAATGCTCGCTTTCAGCAACGGGTGTACAAGGACACCAGGTCTCGTTGCACCTCCCCTTTTCCCAATCTAACACCATTCAGATAATAATCTGCCTTTCTGTTTTTACAACCAAAGTGGATAACCTCACATTTATCCACGTTATACTGCTTCTGTCATGTTCTTGCCCACTCACCCAACTTGTCTAAATCACATTGGAGCCTCTTTGCATCATCCTCACAGCTCACATTCCACCCCAGCTTTGTGTCGTCTGCAAACTTGGAAGTGTTACATTCTGTTCCCTCATCCAAATCATTTTTTATATATTGTGAATAGCTGGGGCCCAAGCACTGATCCCTGCGGTACCCCACTAGTCACTGTCTGCCACCTGGAAAAAAAAACGTTTATTCCTACTCTCTGTTTCCTGTCTGTCAACCAATTCTCAATCCAAGCCAGTATATTCCCCACAATCCCATGTGCTTTAATTTTGCACACTAACCTCTTGTGTGTGACCTTATCAAAAGCCTTCTGAAAATCCACTGGTTCTCCCCTATCTGTTCTACTAGTTACATCCTCAAAAAAAACTCCAGTAGATTTGTTAAGCATGATTTCCCCTTCATAAACCTATGCTGACTTTGTCCAATCCTGTTAATGCCCTCCAAGTGTTCTGTTATCACATCTTTTATAATAGACTCTAGCATTTTCCCCACTACTGATGTTAGGCTAACTGGTCTGTAATTTCCTGTTTTTTCTCTCCCTCCTTTTTTAAATAGTGGGTTACATTTGCCACCCTCCAATCTGTAGGAACTGTTCCAGAGTCTATAGAATTTTGGAAGATGATTTCCAGGGCCACTTCCTTTCGTACTCTGGGACGTAGATTATCAGGCCTGGGGATTTGTCAGCCTTTAGCCTCATTAATTTTCCAAGCACTTTTTTTTTTACTAATACTGGTTTCCTTCAGTTCCTCCCTCTCACTAGACCCTTGGTTCCCTAACATTTCTGGCAGGTTAATTGTGTCCTCCTTTGTGAAGACGGAACCCAAGTATGTGTTTAGGTATGAAACTGTTTCTTTTCCCTATTACCATATACAATACTCCCATCTGTCAGTTTTATAAATATAGTTGGATTTTAATTTAGCAATATTTCAAGATAAGGTAGGTAGGTGCAGATTAAATTTGTTTTTTGTAGAAAGGCTAACCTAAGAGCTACATTTTTGGAACAGTCCTTTAACTGCTATATTTCTAAACTCCCATGTATAAATTTTTTTTAAAAAGTTGTATTGTGCTGATGTAGGAATCTACTTTAAGCATTTATCTTTCCTCCTTCTCTGTTGAAAGCAGCAACTTGTGCTGGGGATATAATTCAACAAGAGGAGGTGGCTACTTTACACGTTAGCCTGGATGTTGTGTTGGTAGGTTTTTTGATTGTCTCATCACTGCTAAGCCCAATCCTTTTATCACTTGATCCACATTTCCGCCAGGGGCATCATATAGCAATTGGCAGCAGAAACACTGGTTAGGGTGGATGGTACAGATTTTTGTTCCCTAGCTTTGGAGTCTGAACTGGATTGTTGTGCCCTGGCTGTAATTCAGCACAAAGGGTGTAACCTGCAACCTTCCCATTGTGTATACCTCGGTGCTATTCATGCTGAATTTCCTCGCTAGGCCACTGAATGGTGGACAGGAAATCTTTCAACTTAAAAGAAAATCTAAATGTTGTTCATGTTCTTCACCATGTTGTAGTACGAGTTCAGACAAGTGGTTCTCAAGACACAATAAAAGATTATAATCTTTCTTGATATTGGCATATGTAGAATACATAGGGCATGTGAAATATTTCAGCTGCATATCCATGTCCATTGTAGCATGTAATTCATGGGGCCAATTGTTTGTTTCTTTAGAAGCTAAATAAAGCCAAGGCTAACCAAAATAACTCAAGAATAGGAACCATATTCTACAAAATTGTATTGCAAACGTCAATCTCTCTAAATGTCTCCTAGAACCATAGAAATGCAGCACAAGAGGCCACTTGACCTACTGACCCTGTGCTGGCGCTAGCTCCGTAACTGGAGTTATCCGATCTCCTGTGCTTTCCCTAATCCTTTTTATAGTCTTCCTTCTCAAATACTTATCCGAATCGCTTTTTAAAACGTTTATCTGGTCATTTATCTCATTGCTGTTTGTGGGACCTGGCTGTGTGTAAATTGGCTGCTACGTTTCCCTACATTACATCAGAAACAACACTTCAAAATATTTCATTGGCAGTGAAGCATGTTGGGACATCCTGAGGTCATGAAAGATGCTATATCAATGTTTTCTCTTTTCTTTTGTTTATTCATTACAGTCTCTGCCTCACTAACCACTTGAGGTAAAGCATTCTACATTCTGACAACCCTTTGTGGGGAAAAGAAATCTGACTTCAGGTCTCTTGCTACTAATTCATAAAATGATCTTTTACTATTTACACACTCAACCTGAGATTATTTTTGAAAACCTCTATTAGGTCTTCCCCATGATTTTCTCTGTTCCATTGGGGGGAAAAAAGCACTATTTTCAACCCCTCTATCCTTTCCATTACATAGAATCTGTAGCACTAAAGCAGGCCATTCGGCCCAACTGGTCTTTGCTGGTGTTTATACCCCCCCCGGCCGAGCCTGTTCCAACCCTGCCCTTGTATCCCTCTATTCTCCTCTCCCGCATTTTTGCACCAAGCCTCCCCTTAAATGCATCAATGCTATCTGCTTCAATCACTCCATATGATGGCGAGTTCCACATTCTCGCGTTGTGTAAAGAAATTCCTCCTAGTTCTTCAATTGACCTGATTTGTTCATAACCTTGGTGTCCTATTTGATCCTGAGCTGAGCTTCTGACCCCATATCCTCTCCATCGCCAAGACCACCTGCTTCCACGTACATAACATCACCCATCTCTGCCCCTGCCTCAGCTCATCTGCTGCTGAAACAGTCATCCATGCCTTTGTTACCTCTTGGCGTGACATTCCAATGCTCTCCTGGCTGACCTCCCACCTTGCACCCTCCATAAACTTGAGCTCATCCAAAACTCTACTGCCCGTATCCTAACTCGCACCAAGTCCCGTTCACCCATCATCCAAGTGCTCGCTGACCTACATTGGCCCTGGTCCAGCAACACCTCAATTAAAAAAATTCTCATCCTTGTTTTGAAATCCCTCCATGGCCCCTATCTCTGTAACCTTCTCCAGCTCTACAACCCTCCGAGATGTCTGCTCTCCTCTAATTCTGGCCTCTTGCACATCCATGATTTCCATCGCTCCACCATTGGTGGCCATGCCTTCAGCTACCAAGGCCCTAAGCTCTGGAATTCTCTCCCTAAACCTCTCTACCTCTCCTCTTTTTAAGCCGCTCCTTAAAACCTACCTCTTTGACCAAGCTTTTGGTCACCAGTCCTAACATCATTATGTGACTCGGTATCCAACTTCATTTGATAATCGCTCCTGTGAACTACCTTAAAGGCACTATATAAATGCAAGTTGTTGTTGATGGTGACTGTTCTATTTATGTCCCATTGTTCTGAACTCACCCACAAGTGGAAACAGTTTCTCCACATCCACCCTATCAAATTGCTTCATAATTTTGAAAACCTCTATCTTTTGGTTTTCCTTTTTCCAGAGAAAACGCCCCAGCCTGCTCACTCTCAATTCTGGTGACATCCTTGTAAATGTTTTCTGTGCTTTCTCCAGTGCTTCAATATCCTTTTTGTAGTGTGGAGACCTGAACTGCACACAGTACTCCAAGTGTGGCCTAACCAAGGTTCTATGATAAATTTAACATGACTTCCTGTTTTGTGTTCTATGGGGTAGAAATTGGACCATATTGTGTAAAACAGGTGTAATGAGGCCCAATTTTAGGAACAAACATCCTGCGCCCCAAGGGCACCTGAAAAATGTCTGACCCTAAATTAGGTCGGGTCACTTTTCAGGCATCTCTGGTGGCCACCCAAAACAGTTGTTGGGAGCCGGATCTGCTCCGCTCACGATTCTTAAGTGGCCGCGGTGACTTAAGCAGTGGCTGCTAACAAAAGGTATGTTTTTCTTTAAAATCGTTCCGTGGAGCAGGAGTGCTCGCCCAACTCCACGGTATCCCGGTCAGGCCCTCACCGCCCCTCCTCTCCCACCGGGAATTAACTTCAGGTTACTGCCAGTGAGGGATGTGGCATGAAATTCACTTTCAAATGAGCGAGCTGCCTATGGAGACGTGACAGGTGCTGGCAGCTCCCCTAGATAATGTTAATGGGGGGTGGGGTGCGGAAATCAAATACCAGTAAGGTTATTATCTGAGCCATGTTGCATGGGAGTTGTTTGTCTCCATTCTGTCCGTAGTGCTATGGTACAAACGTCTTTCACTACTGCTAACAGGTTTAATAAAATGCATTAATGTATTAATAAGTGTGCCACACGTCACTTTGTTAATGGTACTTAATGGCACAATAGTAATAAAATCTTAAGTTGTTTGACTTCTAACCATCACCAAATAATCAGTGTTCTAACCTGTGCTGTAGTGTTATCACATATCATCAGCTGAGCATTTTTTTAAAATACTTGTACCTTTTCTGCAGTGTTGTCACAAAGATTTTAGCAAACCATTAAAGTGGATGTGTGAGATTTTCATACAATGTCTGACTGAAGTGTGAAGAACACCCAGCAATACAATGATGGGGTTTTTGTCTCTTGCAAATCTGGGTTGTGTTTAGAGAAAGTGCTTTGCGTCATGTAATTCTAGGATGATATTGTAAAGCATGTCCACCATTACTTTGGTATGGTTTAGGAGCAAACTTGTGAAACATGAATAAATTAAAATATAGTACTTTTATAGAGAAGGTCGTGCTTGCCTAGATGTGAAAAGTCTACAAACGTTCCTTGGGCTTTGATCTATCACCTTTCGTAAGAGGAAAGCTACCACTTCTAATGTATCTGTTGTTAGCTCCAAGAATGGTAATGTTTGGAGCAATTTTAGGTGATGAATTATGAGTGTAATATCAGAAGTGCATTGTGTGTATAGCATTAAAATATATTGATTTGAATATTATTTTTCAATAATGGCAACACAGTTGTACTTGGGAATAGATAGGTTGCTTATGACCTACTAACTTGGGTCTGTTAGTTCTTGAAATATTGGTTTTGAATTTTTGAGTGGCTGGTGTCATGTCCTAAAAAGGACTTTCTTGTATTTATTGTGGGATTGTTGGCAAGGCTGGCATTTATTCCTTTTGTCCTGAGATGGTGGTGTTGGGGGGGGGGGGGGGCACCTTCTTGAACTACTGTTCTTTGTAGTGGTTTGACACAACTCAGTGGCTTGCTTGCCACTTCAGAGGGCAGTTAAGAGTCATCCACGTGTGGGACTGAGTCACATGTAGGCCAGGTCAGGTAAGAACAGCAGGTTTCCTTCCCTAAAGGACTTTAGTGAACCAGTTGGGTTTTTTCAATCCAACAGCTTCATGGTCACTTTTATTGGTACCAGCTTTTTTTTAAATTTCCAGATTTAAAAAAAAAACGGAATTCAAATTCTCAAACTGCCACGGTGGGATTTGAACTTCTGTTCTTTGGATTATTAGTCCAGGCCTCTGGATTACTAGTTCAGTAACATAACCACTACATTACTGTACCCATTTTGTTAGAATTGAAAATGATAGAGATAGATAAGCTTATTGATCTCGAACAATTTTTCTTTGTTTTGATTTGCATGATGAGTACATGATTGTATTGTACTAAGTAAAACTTGTACTACAGTTCAATCGTTTGTTTATCTCATTGGTTGAAAACTAAGCTGCTGCTAGTTCTATGATTGTAGGCCAGTACTATATATAGAGAATTCCAGCTTCCTTGCTGGCAAGAATGAGAGTTCTGTAATAGTAAAACTGATACTGAGATGGACTCTTCATCTTAATTTTCAAGTTTGAGAAGAACCCAATAGTGTTTAGTGGCATGGAGAGGATTAGAATTCTGTATCCTACCCAGCTCCAATGCACACAAGTGCTGTGAAAAATAGATACAATCTTGATAGTTTTACATTAACAAAGAAATACTTGGGAAAATAAACATACACATCATCTTAGAAAACTGAAAAAAACACTCCAAAAAAAAAAGTGCTGACTAATCAACAGTTCAAACAGTCCTGGAATATAGGCCTACAGCCACTACACAGTGACAAAGTTACATCCTGTTTTCCATGATTCTCATCAATGTTTTTGGATCATACCTAAAACCCTTGCCTATGAAAATTAGTGGTTATGCTGAGAGTGCAGTGGGACGTGAGCTTGTTGCAATTTAAGCTGCAGTTATATGTCAGGGAAAAGCTGAAATCACAAAAATGCATTTTCCACAGTGACAGGAATGGCTATAGATATTTTAAATGTTAAATTAGTTGTTGCAAGTTGCAATTGATTCTTGATTTATATGCCATCAGAAGGTGGAGTTTAAGTGTAGGATGCTGCTAATAGTATAGGAATGGCTCATTTCACAATAGCAGCAGCTCATGGTAATAAGAGACTGAAATGCTGGAAATGATAAGCTTCCTAGTCTTTCAGTACAGAGTTCATGAGTTCAAAAGAAAGATTAGGTGAATGTTAATCCATGAAATGCTGGGCGGAGCCAGCACAGGATCTACATGTTACCCCCAACCTCCGTACATGTGCACAAATTTTCGGCATTCCCACGGGTGCAGAATTCGCATGTATGCAAGAAAAATTTGGGGCATTTTGGGATAACTTGAACAAAACATACCTGGGCTTTTTAAAAAAAAAAATGCTGATTTTGGTCAGCAAATGCTGACAGGGCTGGGGAAATGATAAATGTCAGTGAAATGTTGATGATTGGCATTGTTTCCCCAAAGGAGCTGCTTGACATCGCATGACCTTTAACTGTGTAGGTGGACTAATCTGAACTGCATACTGTTGACATCAGTACTGCTGCAAGATCATCTCTGACAGATGGATTTGCAATAGAGTGAGCATCCTGTTTTTTTTGCAACCTCCCTTCTTTAAATACACATGCTGTAGGAAATCAGTGCCCTGATTAAAATGGAAAAGATTGACTTCTACAGTGGAAATTGAGATCGAGAGCAATCCTGGGACTCAAACCTCAATATCCCTTTGCAGACTCTTTGTGTCCTCCTTACAGCTTACTTTCCCAGCTACCTTTGTATCGTCAGCAAACTTGGATACATTGCACTCGGTCCCTTCATCTAAGTCATTAATATAGATTGTAAATAGCTGAGCCCAAGCACTGATCCTTGCAGCACCTCACTAGTTACAGCCTGCCAACCTGAAAATGACCCATTTATCCCTACTCTCTGTTTTCTGTTCATTAACCAATCCTCTATCCATGCTAATATATTACCCCAACCCCTTGAGCCCTTATCTTGTGTAACAACCTTTTATGTGGCATCTTATCGAATGCCTTTTTGAAAATCCAAATATACTACATCCACTGGTTCTCCTTGATCTACCCTGCTAGTTACGTCCCCAAAAAACTGTAATAAATTTCTCGTACACTATTTCCCTTTCATAAAACCATGTTGACTCTGCCTAATCATAATATGATTTTCTAAGTGCTCTGTTACCACTTCCTTAATAATAGATTCCAGCATTTTCCCGACGACTGATGTCAGGCTGACTGACCTGTAGTTCCCTGTTTTCTTTCTCCCTCCTTTCTTGAATAGCGGTACTTCATTTTCTACCTTCCAATCCACTGGGACCGTTCTAGAATCTAGGGAATTTTGGAAGATCATAACCAATGCATCCACCGTCTCTGCAGCCACCTCTTTTAGAACCATGGGATGTAGGTCATCAGGTCCTGGGGATTTGTCGGCTTTTAGTCCCATTAATTTGTCTAGTACTTTTTCTTTAATATTAATTACTTTAAGTTCCCCACTATTTCTGGTATGCTTTTTGTGTCTTCTACTGTGAAGACGAATACAAAATATTTGTTTAAGCTCTCTGCCATTTCTTTATTCACCATTACAATTTTTCCTGTCTCAGCCTCTAAGGGACCCACTTTTACTTTTGCTACTCTCTTTACCTACTTGTAGAAGCTCTTACAATACATTTTTATATTTCTTGCTAGTTTACTCTCATTCTATTTTATCCCTTTTTATCAAATTTTTTGGTCAACCTTTGCTGGTTTCTAAATCCCTCCCAGTCCTCAGGCTTACTATTCTTCGCAACATTATAAGCCTCTTCTTTTAATCTAATACTATCCTTAACCTCTTTAGTTAGCCACGGATGGATCACTTTTCCTGTGGAGTTTTTATTTCTCAATGGAATGTATATTTGTTGAGAATTTTGAAATATTTCTTGAGATAAGCAATAGCAAACATTTACTGTCATACCTTTTTAATCTAATTTCCCAGTAACATAACCACTATGCTATCGTACCCTCCTGGGACCAAAGCTTTGTACAACTGAATCATAACTTCCTCCCCTTTATATTGCAGCCCCCTTGAGATAAAGGCCAACATTCCATTAGCCTTTTTCGATTACTTTCTTTACCTGTGCACTAGCTTTTAGTAATTTGTGTATATGGACACCTCAATCCCTTTGCTCCTCCACAGTTCCTAGTGACTCGCCATTAAGAAAATAATCTGATTTTTGTCTTTCTCTGATCTGCAATGGATGATCACACACTTCCCCATGTTGAACTCCATTTGCCATGGTTTTGCCCACTCACTTAGTTTGTGTCCCTTTGTAACTTCCTGCTCCCACCTACACAACTTATTGTGCCTCCTAACTTAGTGTCATCTGCAAACTTGGATATACAACCTATGAAAAATAGGGTACGGCAGCCCAGAGGTCATGAGTTCAAAGCAAGTTGTGAAATTAAACTCAACAAATCCGATAATTTGCAGCCAGTACCAGAAAAATAACCATCAAAGCTGCTAGATTTTTGTAAAGCCCAATTGGTTAACTAATGCCCTTCGAGGACCTGCCACCCCTACCCAGTCTGGTCTATATGTGATTGAAGTCCTGTATTACACAGGTGACTCTTAATGCCCTCAGTGCACCTAGGGATGGATAACAAATACTGCCTTCCCAGTGTCGCCCACATCCCAAGGATATTTTGTTTTACATTAAGTATAAAGAGATTTGAATTTCTTTTGAGTTTTCCCAAATTATATGAAGGCAAGCTACACAATGAACATTTCAGGTAAAATTTCTATCTTATTAGCTGTTCTAGCTCCGAGGCAACCGGCCAGAGTCGTGGAATTCAAGCTCCAAAACATTGGTAAAACATGTACAGTAATAAAAGCAGAATTTGACAGTCACTGTAAAGCAGTGACCCAGATAATGTATTGTGTGTTATATGGCAATAACGTCCTTGCTGCTATAAAAGTGTATCCCCTGACTCCATATCGAGCAATAGCACGGGATATCTGCTAGTATACATTGAAACTTTTTGCTGTTTCTGTTAGTGCACAGAGGTGATGGAAAGATTACAATAGACCTTGGCTATCACATCCTGAAAAAAGCAAAAATTGATCAGAAGTAAATTATAGCGGAGGCACAGAATTGGTGCATGTGAAGCAAAATGTAAACAAGCAAAGATAAGTCATAACAAATAAGGCAGCTCCACAATTAAAAGGTAGGATAGCAAACCTTGAGCTAAGCCACCAAAGGAAAAATTCATCTAACTCAAAACCATAACACAACACCGGATTAGTAAAAAGAGAATAAGGATTGCATAAGCCAATGAAATTGTGAAGTACACCACCATAATGTAGCCCTATCTAGTTAACTGTACATACAAACCAAACCAATATAAATTGTAACTGATATTAGTTGCACTGCCAAAAATAATAAACAATGTAGAAAACACAAAGTACCAGAATAAGTAGCAAATTTTTTTAATATATATTCGTTCATGGGATGTGAGCGTCGCTGGCAAGGCCAGCATTTATTGCCCATCCCTAATTGTCCTCGAGAAAGTGGTGGTGAGCCGCCTTCTTGAATCAGGGACAGTCAGCTCGGATTTGTTAAGGAAAGGGCGTGTCTGACTAACTTGATTGAATTTTTTGAGGAGGTAATAAGAAGGGTCGATGAGGGTAGTGCAGTCGATGTAGTCTACATGGATTTTAGCAAGGCTTTTGACAAGGTCCCACATGGCAGACTGATCAAAAAAGTACAAGCCCTTGGGATCCAAGGGTGAGTGGTAAGTTGGATCCAAAATTGACTCAGTGGCAGGAAGCAAAGGGTAATGGTTGATGGGAGTTTTTGTGACTGGAAGACTGTTTCCAGTGGGGCCCCGCAGGGCTCAGTACTAGGTCCCTTGCTTTTTGTGATTATATATTAATGATTTGGACTTGAATGTGGGGGGCTTGATCAAGCAGTTTGCAGATGATACAAAAATTGGCCGTGTGATTAATAGTGAGGAGGAAAGCTGCAGACTGCAGGAAGATATCAATAGACTGGTCAGGTGGGCAGATACTGAAAGGTATAGAGGAAGTGAGGGACCTTGGAGACCATGTCCACAGATCCCTGAATATAGCAGGATAGGTAGATAAGGTGCTTAAGAAGGCATATGGAATACTTTCCTTTATTAGCTGATGCACAGAATGTAAGAGCAGGGAGGCTATACTGGTACTGTATAAAACACTGGTTAGGCCACAGCTAGAGTACTGAGTACAGTTCTGGTCACCACATTATAGGAAGATATAATTGCACTAGAGAGGGTACAGAGGAGATTTATGAGGATGTTGCCAGGACTGGAGAATTTTAGCTATGAGGACAGATAGACTGGGGTTGTTCTCTTTGGAACAGAGGAGGCTGAGGGATGATTTAATTGAGGTGTACAAAATTATGAGCGGCCTAGATAGAGTGGATAGGAAGGACCTATTTCCCTTGGCAGAGAGGTCAATAACCAGGGGGCATAGATTTAAAGTGATTGGTAGAAGGATTAGAGGGGAGCTGAGGAAAAACTTTTTCACCCAGAGGGTGGTAGGGATCTGGAACTCTCTGCTTGAAAGGGTGGTAGAAGCAGAAACCCTCAACTCATTTAAAAAGTACCTGGATGTGCACCTGAAGTGCCATAACCTACAAGGCTATGGACCAAGTGCTGGAAAGTGGGATTAGGCTGGGTGGCTCATTTTCGGCCGGCGTGGACACGATGGGCCGAATGGCCTCCTTTGGTGCCGTAAATTTTCTATGATTCTGTTAATACAGTATTCATTCCATTGTGTAGTATTTTACAATGTGTTGTTTGTAACAGATTTCACTGCGCCAAAACTATTCAAATAAATTGCTCCAAGAGCCTACTAAGGATGCAAATTTTGATGTGAGCGAGCTACAGAAATTGTTGCTGTATTTTTCTGTTCACTTGGCGTCTAACTTAGTTTGCTTAATTCAACATGGTGCAGAGATGGATGTTTTAGGTTCACAATTGCTTCTCTCACTGTCCCTGCCCGAATAAATATAAGGTCAATGGGTCTGATTTGGTTTAGGGGCCAATACAGTACAGCCTATCTCCTTATAATTAAGTCCACAAATTGAGCACACCTATCTGTCTCCATCACTAACTGGTTTGTCCCATTTTCATTCTGTCCATTCATCACTGCACATCTGTGCACTTTGACTGTCCTTGTATTGTACTGTCTTTTTAAACAATAACCTCAAATTATGTCAGATATATGTTTACAATCATTTAAAATACAATGTGGAGGGAAATAAGGTGATGTATTTCCCCTCCACTTTTTTTGTCTTTGGATATATTCCCCATATCGCTCCAAATTCTGTAATTGCATTTATGTCCCTCCTCCTCCTCTGAAATGATGGTAATGCTCTTTTAATATCTTGTATAGGGAGGGTTAAAAATATGACCATCCCATTAATGTCCTGATCCATACTTCCTTTTGTCCTTCTAGACAAGAGTACAGTTTCTTTGGTGGTACTTAAAAATATGTATGTATATATCCACAGATGGAGGGACATGGACAGTCAAAGTGCACAGATGTGCAGTGATGAATGGACAGAATGAAAATGGGACAAACCAGTTGGTGATGGAGACAGATAGGTGTGCTCAATTTGTGGACTTAATTATAAGGAGATAGGCTGTACTGTATTTGTTCAGAGTGTAACATGGAGTGAGCGAGGCATGTTAGGGCCAGGATGGTTAAGGAGATGGGCTTTTTAAAATTCATTCTCCGGATGGTGGCATCGTTGGAATTTATTGCTGATCCCTAGTTGCTTTCTTTTATATTTCAAAATATACCTTATTTCATAAAATTTAAAGGTGCACACAGTTCAATGTAAGAAGACACAATTTCAAGCAATGCAGTTCAAACCAATACAAGGTGGATCGTACATACCATTACAATTCAAAATATAGTACAAAACTCATACATTCTGTACAATACAAAGTGGGGTGGCCTTACACGGTGGCCTTTCCCCATAGAACCTTTGCGTAGGCCGCACCTAGCTTCAGCACGTACTCCTGGACCATGGAGTGTGCCAGTTGGCATCACATGGTCATGGACAGCTCCTTCAGCTGGAAGACCAATGGGTTTTGGGCGGACCAAAGGGCCTCCTTCACTGAGTTGATTGTCTTCCAGCAGCAGTTGATGTTTGTCTTGGTGTGCGTCCTGAAGAACAACCCGTAGAGCACAGCGTCCTGTGTTACATAGAAACGTAGAAAATAGGAGCAGGAGTAGGCTATCTGGCCCTTTGAGCCTGCTCCGCCATTCAATGTGATCATGGCTGATCCTCTATCTCAATTACCAAGCTGTTTGTAAGGTGTTCAGTTCCCTTTCGCCTTACAATGATTCTTGGATCCTGGATCCTGGAATTACAAGAACAAAATATACATGACAAATAGGTTTTGTCTCAAACCAAATTAGTTAGTTTATTAGACCAACAAAACCACAGTACAAACCCCTTTATGATTTGATTGAAACTTACAATCACCCATGCGGTTGGTCATGTTGATTGTAGACCTGGATCTAGAGATGTCCGGTCTCAGTCTTTCTTCACCTGACTGCAGTGTCCACGTGTCAATGTCGTCCCTTCTTATAGTGTTCCAGTCGTGCTATCCCACACCTGGACCCCAACCGTAGTTTCAGCCTGCTGAGCCGCCTGGCATTTCACACCTCTTCATCTCGGTCTTGCAATCTCCTGAGCTATGCTGACCTGCAAGGTCGAAGACAACTCCTTATCGCCTCCCCTTCTATCCGTACCGCATAAGGGACAATGTGATTTCCCTCACTGTGATAGACGTTTATCTCATGGCGTTGTTCAGGTGTTAATGTGCCTTCCTTTCTTGTCAGAAACTGATCGAGTCAGAGTTTCATTGTTCAGTGTTAATGTGTCTTCAGAAACTGATCAAAAGTCAGAGTTTCAGTTAACTGGCACCTTCCGTGCATCAAGGTTAACTGTTTCATGTCCTTCAGTCCACCCTTCAATATCTCTCTTACACTAGAGATATTACTTCTGACGATCCTCCTTCGCCTTTCTTATTTTTCTGCTGTAGCGTATAATGTTTTTGGGAAAGCTCTACGTCCTTTACCCGAACATTTAACTAAACTAGTAATGGCGGAATATCATATCCAAAACAGGATATGTTTTCCTGGAGGTTTGGTAAAGTACCATTATCTGTGATATTGATTGGGGTATGATCCGAGATAGGGATTATCCTTTCCTGTGCTACTTGGACCTCTATCTGGGGTCTGAAGCAAAAGGTAGAGTCTTGAACTGGGCACCAGGTATCATTGTGTACCCTATACCGGCTTTCACTAGTGGTGACACAGTAGGTCCCATTACCCTTATACGTAACCTGGGGCAGGACATGGCTGTGAGCCATCACCTCCATGGCACAGTTGATAGGCTGTCCGCCTCCGAATTCAAACCCACATACTGGCCGTTTGGCACAGTGGCTGCAGTGTGTACCATCCACAGGATGCACTGCAGCAACTCGCCAAAGCTTCTTCGACAGCACCTCCCAAACCCGCGACCTCTACCACCTAGAAGGACAAGGACAGCAGGCACATGGGAACAACACCACCTGCACATTCCCCTCCAAGTCACACACCATCCCGACTTGGAAATATATATCGCGTTCCTACCTAACAGCACTGTGGGAGAACCTTCACCACATGGACTGCAGCGGTTCAAGAAGGCGGCTCACCACCACCTCCTTGAGGGCAATTAGGGATGGGCAATAAATGCCGATCTCGCCAATGACGCCCACATCCCATGAACGAATAATAAAAAAAATTAAGACTAACATGCTACCTCACAATGCACATCATGATACGTCACTTTCCCTGTTGGAATCAACACCAACCCATTCCTAGGTCTGGGCGTTGTATGGGTCACTTAACCTCTTTAGCCCGAGTCTTTGGGGTTTTTGGTAGAGACTTCATTTCGTTTGCAACCAGTTCGGTAGCATTGACTGTCTTTGGAGGATCTGAGACCACACAGGAGTCTAAACTCTGAGTCTTGCCATTGCCGTTTGAAAAGAATGGCAAGCCCTTCTTGGCATTTGTGCCTCAATCCGACCACGCACACACACTCCTTGCTCCCTCTTCCACCATTTGTCCCAACACAACTTTACCCCTTCCTTAGTTCCCATAGTCCGCCTGTTTTGAGTCATTACCCAATTTTTCCCAATCCGTGGATGTATCACCTTTACTTTCGTCTGTCTTTTGTAACCACCACCATCCCATAGGGGTGCTCCATTGGCATTCTAGACAACTTGTCTACCCTCTTTCACCTGTACCTTTCTGGCCGTGATATTTATTTTTGGGCAGGACACTGATACTTCCTCAATTTTGTAACCAGTTCGATTGAATACTTGGTAGCGTTTGACCCTAGCCAACCCGGCCAATTTCTGTGGTGGGAGTCTGTAACTATACCATTATTACCCAGTGTCATTCTCCACCCCCCCCCCACCCCCCACCCGAGTTACGGTGGGACTGGTTCCTCCCATACACCCATAAATAAAAGATGTCTCAATGTCCCTCTGATTTCCCTGTCCTGCTCCAATCAGGATCACCAACACGCTCAGCCACAGTGTCCACTTCATCTTGCGTCCTTGGTTCGACTGGCTTCTGCAAAAGAAAATAAGAGATAGCACTGCTCTGTAAGGGGTCTTCCCTTCACAGATCAGACTTAAGTTATACACCTATTTAAACTGTACGCTTCAATCACCGCATTCCTTTTCCTTTGCTTTGAGATTTGGGCTCCTTGTGGCCCGGGTGTAGGAGGTGGTGTCCAGGGCGCCCTGGGTCGAGGTATCCGACTACTCCTTCTCACCATCCCGCCCCCGAGTTGTCCTTTTCATCCCATAACATGGGAGAAAGGGTTACACTGATTAAACTCATGAACATATGGTGTAGGGCGTTGGGAATTCATTGGGGTGTGTTACTACGTTAGGCTATGGCTGTCAGTTCGGCCTGTTGTGCGTTCAGTGTGTTGGGGAGTTTTATGGCCCTCTCTACTCCTGCCTCCAGGTCATAAATCCCGTACCCTGTCCTTCGTTCTCCGTTTGTCACTGAGCTGGACCCATCCACGTAAATCTCTCTACCGGCCAAGAATCAAAATCTACATCCCACACTCCTACTGAACACACGTGATCCAACCCTGGATAGATCATATTCAGGGCTAGCTTTGGTTCCCCATGTCTCTCCACTTTCAGGTTCATCTAAGAGAGCAACAACGTCCAACATGCGACTGCTGCTCACTGTCCCATCTTTCATTCTACCATCCAGTAACATTTGTGTTGGGGTGTGGCAGGTCAATAGGGTCAGCCAGGATGATCCCGTGAATGACTGAAAGTTTTTGATGGCCCCAAAGGTCGCCAAGAGATGTCGTTCACAATTCGAGAAGCCCCTTTCTACATCTGTCAGGACTCTGGAGGCGTGGGCCACCGGTCTCAACTTGCTGTGCCGCTCTTGGAGTAGCGCTGTGCCCTAACTGTCCCCAGTAGCTGCTACCTCCAGGTAAGAGTCCTGGTTTCCATTTATCACCCCTAACGTGGGTGCAGCTTGTAGGGCTTCTTTTAGGCGAGTGAATCCCTCCTGGCAACTTTCGGCCCATTCCCATTCTACCCCTTCCTTAACAAGCCTAAGCAAAGGGGCTGCCGTAGCTGCATAACCTTAAGTGAATTCCCTGCAGTATCCCATTACTCCCAGAAAGGACCTTACCCCAGATACATCCTTCAGGACGGGTAGTTCCTGAACCGCCTTTCTTTTTGCCCCTTTCGCCTGCTCTAATTGTCAGTTCTAGATATTGCACTTCCCCTTGTCCAATTTGGGTTTTCTTGGGATTCACCTTAAAGCCCGCCTCCTTTAATAGCTTCAATATTTCATTCAGTAATGGCCCGTGATCCTCCATACCTTCGGAGAATAACAACAGGTTGTCCATGTATTGGATCAGCTGGTTGGGCTGACTAAAACCCTTTAATGCATCGGCCATACACTGGTGAAAAATTGAGGGATTGTTGTGAAACCCTTGTGGGAGACACGTCCATGTATATTGTTGTCCCTTGAATGTAAAAGCAAATTTGTACTGATTTTCCCGTCTCACGGGAATCGACCAAAACCCGTTTGATGTATCAAGTACGGTGAATGTCGTTGCCGCCGCGGGGATACTTCCTATTAGATCTGCTACTGTCGCTACAGTGGGCGCACAGGCTGGAATATTTTTATTCAGAACCTGGTGGACTACCGTGGCTCTCCACGACTGATCAGGTTTCTTGACCGGCCAAAGGGGTGATTTCACTTGGGTTGCTATTGGTCTCAATATGCCTTGGTCCACCAAGGAGTTTATTGCAGTTTCCAAATCCTTTTCTGATTCCCAGGGAAATTTTTTTTGTTTGAGGCGGTGACATTGGGCCCCCATCACTCTTCCACAATCATGTCTGTGAGTAGCGAACATGGCAATGTATGAGATAACATTCGTTTGGTATCTTGCCGGGACGCTATTGATCAGTTGTTCCATGTCATAGCTTCTCTTTGGTTTCATTATGCAGGCACTGCCTTTAACCTTCTCATCTTTAGAAATGACTCAAATCTCCTCTAGTTTATCCAAATCAACTGCCCCCCCATTGACAGTTGTTTTTCATATCTACAGTCGCGTGGTGGCCTACATGTAATCAGCCCCAAGAACCCCTAAGCCGGGCTGTCCCACTTCATAAGAACACATTCCTATTTGGTGACAATGGGTCCTAATTTTATAGTCAAGGGTATCATTACTGCCCCAGCCTGTTCATTACCTGTAAAACCTGTCAATTTAAATCGGACTCTGCTCAACCATGGGGAAGTGGTCGGATTTGGTGAGTGGACCACCGTTCTAGAGGCTCCAGTGTCCACTAGATACTTTAATATTTACAGACGGTCTGCCCCACTCATCATAGGTGAGTGGGCACAGGTATTCGGGCTGGGTGCGGCCCCGTCACTGCGGGGGTACAGACTCAACGGGTCCTCCGTCGCACACAACAGCATCCAGTTTCCCTTGATCTCGGCACATAATCTGCTGTAATGCGGCCACTAAGAGTTTCACTGGGTCTTCTACCTTCTCTTGTTTTGTCTCTACCACACGTGGTTTCGACCCCTCGTATCCTGATTTCCCCCCTTTCGGGAACCTACACTCCTTACTCCAGTATCCCATTTTTCCACAGTTGAAACACGCCTGGGATTTGCCCACCTTACTCCCCTCCTGCCTCCATTCCTTTTTACTTTACATGTTCTCTTTGTGCACCTTCCCCTTTTTGTCTATTTTCTTCCCCTTTTTCTGATTTGAAAACCAAAGTAAGCTTTCTTAGCACTCCCACCTTCGTATCATTATTATCCTCTGGATCAAACCATGACTCAGCCTTTGCCCTGATCCGTGACAACTGTTGGACACTACGGTCCTCTGCCAATGATTTCTGGGAATCCCTATTAAGTTCGCGCGTACTAGATTTCCTCCAGTTGTTTTCAAGTATACCGGCCACAATCTATCCGCAAATGTGTCCGGCGACTCGCCTGCCTGCTGCCTAGTTTGCTCAACCTGTAAGAAAGGACTCCCTTGGCTATGTCCTAGTGCCACTAAAATTTCATCTTCCAAGCTATTCGTGGTTCTGCCCCTCCCCCCCCCCCCCCCCAATTTAGTGGCTGCCAACAAATTCTGATACGACTTCCTGTCTAGGGAGAACAGTATCAGTTTCTTCATTTCGTCATCGTTACAATTATTGATACCGCCTATCTGTTCTACGTTGGAAAAATGGACGGAAGCGTCTTCCCCCATGTTTCAATTTCGTCATGCTAGTCAGCATTTCTTGTAACTGGAGGGGTGAATATGGGAGCACATAATCACTCTGCGATGTCGCCAGGCCACCATCCGCTGGTGGTGGACCCAACTTCTGTTGTTGCAGGGGACACGTTGGTCTCGGTGGTCCCAGTGCCTCAGGAACCGACCGACCCTCACTATATACTGGGGCCCATCACGGGATCTTTTCCCTTCTCATACCAGTCTTCCCCAACTTCTCCTGGTACCATGAGACAAACCATACCTCTGGCCCTGGATAGTGCTAGGGTCAGTTTTCGAATTCTTTCATTACAGGCCCCGTGATCGGCCCCTTCGTATCCCTGTCTTCGGGCTACTCTATACGCCACCTTAATATCCTTCAATTGTTCCTCCGCCTCTTCGGTGCTCTCTAGATTCTTTACACTTTCCTTGTAATAAGTCTGACACTGCCTCTTACACTTCGTAACCTGACATTGTAAGTACATCATATTTTGTGCTGTTTCTTCCTTCATTTTCTTCTCCTGTCTTTCATCACCTAAATCTTTCATCAACCGATTTACTACTGCTTCTCTATCACTTGGCTTACTTTCCAATTCCTTTTTTTCTTCTAATTGTTTTACTTGATGAGAATCTGGTTTTGTTTCTGTAAACACATTAGCCAAATTGCTTTTTCTCTCTTTTTATGGTTACTATTAATTGCCCACTCTGCCACTTACACTCTATCATTTCTTGTGCCCATGGCTCAGAAATGTTTACCTTACTACACACCTACGAGGATATCTTGTCCTCTATTGCGGGTTTCTCGCCTTTGACCTTGCTCGTCGTTTTGTTCCAGACCTTAGGGTCCCTTCGTGGTCGCCAGAACTGTAAGGTGTTCAGTTCCCTTTCGCCTTACAATGATTCTTGGACCCCAGAATTACAAGAACAAAATATACACAACAAATAGATTTTGGCACAACCCGAATTAGTTAATTAGACCAACAAAACCACAGTACAAACCCCTGTATGATTTGACTGAGACTTACAATCACCCATGCGGCTGGTCGTTACCGACGTTGATTGTAGGCCTGGATCTGGAGATGTCTGGTCTCCGTCCTCCTTCACCTTACTACAGTGGCCATGTGTCGATGTCGTCCCTTCTTAGTGTTCCAGTCATGCTATCCCACACTGGGCCCCAACCATAGTTTTGGTTATCAGCCTGCGGAGCCGCCTGGCATTTCACATCTCTTCATCTCGGCCTTGCAGGTCAGCATAGCTCAGGAGATTGCAAGGTCGAAGTCAACTCCTTATCACCTCCCCTGCTATCCGTACTGCATAAGGGACGATGTGATTTCTCTCACTGTGATAGACGTTTATCTCATGGCATTGTTCAGGTGTTAATGTATCTTCCTTGTCAGAAACTGATCGAGTCAGAGTTTCATTGTTCAGTTTCTGAAGACACATTAACACTGATCAAAAGTCAGAGTTTCAGTTAACCTCGAAGCACGGAAGGTACCAGTTAACTGTTTCATGCCCTTCATGTTGGGGATGAACCGGGACAGATACCGATGTATCTCTCTCCACACCTTCTGCGTGAAGGGGCAGTCCATCAGGAGGTGGACGCGGTCTCGTTCCCGCCGTAGCCTCGAGGCCAGCTTACGGTGGCGCTGAGATTCCGTGTGTGTTGGAATGACTGCACTGGGAAGGTCCTTCTCACCACCATCCAGGCTACATCCTGGTGCCCGTTGGTCAGTTATGGTGACACGATGTTCTGCCAAATGGCATTGACTGTCTGGTTGGGGAACTGCCCAATTGGGTCCACCCTCTCCTTTCCCTGCAGGACTCTCCGAACCGTCCGGGCCGACCACTGTCTGATGGCCTTGTGGGCCAAGGGGTTCCTCCTCAGGAACTTCTCCACCTGGGACAGGCGGTGGGGTATGGTCCAGCTGGATGGGACGTGCTGCATCTGCTCGGCCAGCGTGGCCAGACCCACCATTCTCAGTATGGTTGCCCTGTACAACCGAGCGGCTTCCTCAGCCGCTTCGCAGGGCAGTTAAAAGTCAACCACAGTGAGGTGGGACTGGAGTCACGTATAACCCAGACTGAGTAAGGACGGCAGGTTTCCTTCCTTAAAGGACTTCAATGAAATCAGTTGGGTTTTTACGACAATGGACACTTGTACCGATAGCAGTTTTTTTAAAACCAGTTTACGAGATTTAAACTGAATTCAAATTCCCAAACTGCCGGGGGGGTGATGTGAACTCCCGTCCTCTCGACTGTTAGTCCAGTGACCCCTGGGCTGGGCGTGACTCAAATGGCCATGTGTGGAGTGAGGTGGAGACTGACGGCAGTGAATGGGGTGGACAGGCGGGAAGAGACGGACGCAGACACCTGGAGTAAGTGGGCGGGCGGTGAGTGGCAATGGACCGGGGGGGGGGGGGGGGGGGGGGGGGCGGCGGCGACCGGTGGCGGGGCCGGGCCGGGCCGGGAGGAGGTGGTGCCACTGCTGCCGCCTCCAGATGCCGAGGTCCCGCCTCTGTGCCCCCGGCTCTCGGCGCCCCCCCCCCCCGCCGCTGGTCGAGGCGGTCGGGCCGCTGCCGTCCGTTTCCCCGAGAGGCGGCGCCTCTGCCCGGAGATATGGGCCAGTGTCTGGAGCTGACGGCCGCCGTGTGTCGGATCGGCGTTTACTCGGTAGGAGCGGGCCGGGCCGGGCCGGGGACGAGGGGTTTCACTGGGCGCGGGTGGGGATTTGATCAGGTTTATTGTTGGGACCTGCAGATGGTTCAATGGGCGAACGGCGATACCGCGAGTCTGATGGGTCGGAGCGGCAGCGACCGCGGCGGGCGCACGGAAGGCCTCGGACCGGCGGAGTTTGAACGGGTCACTGGAGCTCCGGGTTCACTTTAAATACCAAAGAGTTCCCCGCCCCCGACCACCGCCATCTCTCCTCTTCCTCTTCCTCTTCCTCCCCCGCCATCTCTCCTCTTCCTCTTCCCCCCCCCGCCATCTCTCCTCTTCCTCTTCCTCCCCCGCCATCTCTCCTCTTCCTCTTCCCCCCCCCCGCCATCTCTCCTCTTCCTCTTCCTCCCCCGCCATCTCTCCTCTTCCTCTTCCCCCCCCCCGCCATCTCTCCTCTTCCTCTTCCCCCCCCCGCCATCTCTCCTCTTCCTCTTCCTCCCCCGCCATCTCTCCTCTTCCTCTTCCCCCCCCCCGCCATCTCTCCTCTTCCTCTTCCCCCCCCCCGCCATCTCTCCTCTTCCTCTTCCCCCCCCCCGCCATCTCTCCTCTTCCTCTTCCTCTTCCTCCCCCGCCATCTCTCCTCTTCCTCTTCCTCCCCCCCGCCATCTCTCCTCTTCCTCTTCCTCCTCCCCCCCCCGCCATCTCTCCTCTTCCTCTTCCTCCCCCGCCATCTCTCCTCTTCCTCTTCCTCCCCCGCCATCTCTCCTCTTCCTCTTCCTCCCCCCCGCCATCTCTCCTCTTCCTCTTCCTCCTCCCCCCCCCGCCATCTCTCCTCTTCCTCTTCCTCCCCCGCCATCTCTCCTCTTCCTCTTTCCCCCCCCCGCCATCTCTCCTCTTCCTCTTCCTCCCCCGCCATCTCTCCTCTTCCTCTTCCTCCCCCGCCATCTCTCCTCTTCCTCCTTCCCCCCCCCGCCATCTCTCCTCTTCCTCTTCCTCCCCCGCCATCTCTCCTCTTCCTCTTCCTCCTTCCCCCCCGCCATCTCTCCTCTTCCTCTTCCCCCCCCCGCCATCTCTCCTCTTCCTCTTCCTCCCCCGCCATCTCTCCTCTTCCTCTTCCTCCCCTGCCATCTCTCCTCTTCCTCTTCCTCCTCCCCTGCCATCTCTCCTCTTCCTCTTCCTCCTTCCCCCCGCCATCTCTCCTCTTCCTCTTTCCCCCCCCCGCCATCTCTCCTCTTCCTCTTCCCCCCCCGCCATCTCTCCTCTTCCTCTTCCTCCTTCCCCCCCGCCATCTCTCCTCTTCCTCTTCCCCCCCCCCCGCCATCTCTCCTCTTCCTCTTCCTCCCCCGCCATCTCTCCTCTTCCTCTTCCTCCCCCGCCATCTCTCCTCTTCCTCTTCCCCCCCCCGCCATCTCTCCTCTTCCTCTTTCTCTTCCCCCCCCCCCGCCATCTCTCCTCTTCCTCTTCCTCCTTCCCCCCCCCGCCATCTCTCCTCTTCCTCTTCCTCCTTCCCCCCCCCCCGCCATCGCTCCTCTTCCTCTTCCTCCTTCCGCCATCTCTCCTCTTCCTCTTCCTCCTTCCCCCCGCCATCTCTCCTCTTCCTCTTTCCCCCCCCCGCCATCTCTCCTCTTCCTCTTCCTCCTTCCCCCCCCGCCATCTTTCCTCTTCCTCCTTCCCCCCCCCCGCCATCTCTCCTCTTCCTCTTCCTCCTTCCCCCCCCCCGCCATCGCTCCTCTTCCTCTTCCTCCTTCCGCCATCTCTCCTCTTCCTCTTCCTCCTTCCCCCCCGCCATCTCTCCTCTTCCTCTTTCCACCCCCCGCCATCTCTCCTCTTCCTCTTCCTCTTCACCCCCCCCCCGCCATCTCTCCTCTTCCTCTTCCTCCTTCCCCCCCCCGCCATCTCTCCTCTTCCTCTTCCTCCTTCCCCCCCCCGCCATCTCCCCTCTTCCTCTTCCTCCTTCCCCCCCCCCCGCCATCTCTCCTCTTCCTCTTCCTCCCCCCCCGCCATCTCTCCTCTTCCTCCTTTCCCCCCCTGCCATCTCTCCTCTTCCTCCTTTTCCCCCCCCCCCGCCATCTCAGCTCTTCCTCTTCCTCCTCCCCCCCCCGCCATCTCTCCTCTTCCTCCTTCCCCCCCCCCCCGCTATCTCTCCTCTTCCTCTTCCTCCCCCCCGCCATCTCTCCTCTTCCTCTTCCTCCTTCCCCCCCCCCCGCTATCTCTCCTCTTCCTCGTCCTCCTTCCTCCCCCGCCATCTCTCCTCTTCCTCCTTCCCCCCCCCCCACCATCTTTCCTCTTCCTCCTTCCCCCCCCCACCATCTCTCCTCTTCCTCCTTCCCCCCCCACCATCTCTCCTCTTCCTCCTTCCCCCCCCCCATCTCTCCACTTCCTCCTTCCCCCCCCCCATCTCTCCTCTTCCTCCTTCCCCCCCCCCACCATCTCTCCTCTTCCTCCTTCCCCCCCCCACCATCTCTCCTCTTCCTCCTTCCCCCCCCCACCTTCTCTCCTCTTCCTCCTGCCTCTCACCATCTCTCCTCTTCCTCCTGCCTCCCCCGCCATCTCTCCTCCCCCGCCATCTCTCCTCCCCCGCCATCTCTCCTCCCCCGCCATCTCTCCTCCCCCGCCATCTCTCCTCCCCCGCCATCTCTCCTCCCCCGCCATCTCTCCTCCCCCGCCATCTCTCCTCCCCCGCCATCTCTCCTCCCCCGCCATCTCTCCTCCCCCGCCATCTCTCCTCCCCCGCCATCTCTCCTCCCCCGCCATCTCTCCTCCCCCGCCATCTCTCTTCTTCCTCCTTCCTCCTCCCCTCCCCCGCCATCTCTCCTCCTCTTCCTCCTTCCTCCTCCCCTCCCCCGCCATCTCTCCTCCTCTTCCTCCTCCCTCCTCCCCTCCCCCGCCATCTCTCCTCCTCTTCCTCCTCCCTCCTCACCGCCCCCGCCATCTCTCCTCCTCTTCCTCCTCCCTCCTCACCGCCCCCGCCATCTCTCCTCCTCTTCCTCCTCCCTCCTCACCGCCCCCGCCATCTCTCCTCCTCTTCCTCCTTCCTCCTCCCCGCCCCCGCCATCTCTCCTCTTCCTCCTTCCTCCCCCGCCATCTCTCCTCTTCCTCCTTCCTCCCCCGCCATCTCTCCTCTTCCTCCTTCCTCCTCACCGCCCCCGCCATCTCTCCTCTTCCTCCTTCCTCCCCCGCCATCTCTCCTCTTCCTCCTTCCTCCCACGCCATCTCTCCTCTTCCTCTTCCTCCCCCGCCATCTCTCCTCCCCTCCCCCGCCATCTCTCCTCCCCTCCCCCGCCATCTCTCCTCCCCTCCCCCGCCATCTCTCCTCCCCTCCCCCGCCATCTCTCCTCCCCTCCCCCGCCATCTCTCCTCCCCTCCCCCGCCATCTCTCCTCCCCTTCCCCGCCATCTCTCTTCTTCCTCCTTCCTCCTCCCCTCCCCCGCCATCTCTCCTCCTCTTCCTCCTTCCTCCTCCCCTCCCCCGCCATCTCTCCTCCTCTTCCTCCTCCCTCCTCCCCTCCCCCGCCATCTCTCCTCCTCTTCCTCCTCCCTCCTCACCGCCCCCGCCATCTCTCCTCCTCTTCCTCCTCCCTCCTCACCGCCCCCGCCATCTCTCCTCCTCTTCCTCCTCCCTCCTCACCGCCCCCGCCATCTCGCCTCCTCTTCCTCCTTCCTCCTCACCGCCCCCGCCATCTCTCCTCCTCTTCCTCCTTCCTCCTCCCCGCCCCCGCCATCTCTCCTCTTCCTCCTTCCTCCCCCGCCATCTCTCCTCTTCCTCCTTCCTCCCCCGCCATCTCTCCTCCTCTTCCTCCTTCCTCCTCCCCTCCCCCGCCATCTCTCCTCCTCTTCCTCCTCCCTCCTCCCCTCCCCCGCCATCTCTCCTCCTCTTCCTCCTCCCTCCTCACCGCCCCCGCCATCTCTCCTCCTCTTCCTCCTCCCTCCTCACCGCCCCCGCCATCTCTCCTCCTCTTCCTCCTCCCTCCTCACCGCCCCCGCCATCTCGCCTCCTCTTCCTCCTTCCTCCTCACCGCACCCGCCATCTCTCCTCCTCTTCCTCCTTCCTCCTCCCCGCCCCCGCCATCTCTCCTCTTCCTCCTTCCTCCCCCGCCATCTCTCCTCTTCCTCCTTCCCCCCCCCGCCATCTCTCCTCTTCCTCTTCCTCCCCCGCCATCTCTCCTCTTCCTCTTCCTCCCCCGCCATCTCTCCTCTTCCTCTTCCTCCCCTGCCATCTCTCCTCTTCCTCTTCCTCCTTCCCCCCCGCCATCTCTCCTCTTCCTCTTTCCCCCCCCCGCCATCTCTCCTCTTCCTCTTCCCCCCCCGCCATCTCTCCTCTTCCTCTTCCTCCTTCCCCCCCGCCATCTCTCCTCTTCCTCTTTCCCCCCCCCCGCCATCTCTCCTCTTCCTCTTCCTCCCCCGCCATCTCTCCTCTTCCTCTTCCTCCCCCGCCATCTCTCCTCTTCCTCTTTCCCCCCCCCGCCATCTCTCCTCTTCCTCTTTCTCTTCCCCCCCCCGCCATCTCTCCTCTTCCTCTTCCTCCTTCCCCCCCCCGCCATCTCTCCTCTTCCTCTTCCTCCTTCCCCCCCCCCCGCCATCGCTCCTCTTCCTCTTCCTCCTTCCGCCATCTCTCCTCTTCCTCTTCCTCCTTCCCCCCGCCATCTCTCCTCTTCCTCTTTCCCCCCCCCGCCATCTCTCCTCTTCCTCTTCCTCCTTCCCCCCCCCCGCCATCTTTCCTCTTCCTCCTTCCCCCCCCCCGCCATCTCTCCTCTTCCTCTTCCTCCTTCCCCCCCCCCGCCATCGCTCCTCTTCCTCTTCCTCCTTCCGCCATCTCTCCTCTTCCTCTTCCTCCTTCCCCCCCCGCCATCTCTCCTCTTCCTCTTTCCACCCCCCGCCATCTCTCCTCTTCCTCTTCCTCTTCACCCCCCCCCGCCATCTCTCCTCTTCCTCTTCCTCCTTCCCCCCCCCCGCCATCTCTCCTCTTCCTCTTCCTCCTTCCCCCCCCCGCCATCTCCCCTCTTCCTCTTCCTCCTTCCCCCCCCCCCCGCCATCTCTCCTCTTCCTCTTCCTCCCCCCCCCGCCATCTCTCCTCTTCCTCCTTTCCCCCCCTGCCATCTCTCCTCTTCCTCCTTTTCCCCCCCCCCCCCGCCATCTCAGCTCTTCCTCTTCCTCCTCCCCCCCCCGCCATCTCTCCTCTTCCTCCTTCCCCCCCCCCCCCGCTATCTCTCCTCTTCCTCTTCCTCCCCCCCGCCATCTCTCCTCTTCCTCTTCCTCCTTCCCCCCCCCCCCCGCTATCTCTCCTCTTCCTCGTCCTCCTTCCTCCCCCGCCATCTCTCCTCTTCCTCCTTCCCCCCCCCCACCATCTTTCCTCTTCCTCCTTCCCCCCCCCACCATCTCTCCTCTTCCTCCTTCCCCCCCCACCATCTCTCCTCTTCCTCCTTCCCCCCCCCCATCTCTCCACTTCCTCCTTCCCCCCCCCCATCTCTCCTCTTCCTCCTTCCCCCCCCCCCACCATCTCTCCTCTTCCTCCTTCCCCCCCCCACCATCTCTCCTCTTCCTCCTTCCCCCCCCCACCTTCTCTCCTCTTCCTCCTGCCTCTCACCATCTCTCCTCTTCCTCCTGCCTCCCCCGCCATCTCTCCTCCCCCGCCATCTCTCCTCCCCCGCCATCTCTCCTCCCCCGCCATCTCTCCTCCCCCGCCATCTCTCCTCCCCCGCCATCTCTCCTCCCCCGCCATCTCTCCTCCCCCGCCATCTCTCCTCCCCCGCCATCTCTCCTCCCCCGCCATCTCTCCTCCCCCGCCATCTCTCCTCCCCCGCCATCTCTCCTCCCCCGCCATCTCTCCTCCCCTTCCCCGCCATCTCTCTTCTTCCTCCTTCCTCCTCCCCTCCCCCGCCATCTCTCCTCCTCTTCCTCCTTCCTCCTCCCCTCCCCCGCCATCTCTCCTCCTCTTCCTCCTCCCTCCTCCCCTCCCCCGCCATCTCTCTTCCTCTTCCTCCTCCCTCCTCACCGCCCCCGCCATCTCTCCTCCTCTTCCTCCTCCCTCCTCACCGCCCCCGCCATCTCTCCTCCTCTTCCTCCTCCCTCCTCACCGCCCCCGCCATCTCTCCTCCTCTTCCTCCTCCCTCCTCACCGCCCCCGCCATCTCTCCTCCTCTTCCTCCTTCCTCCTCCCCGCCCCCGCCATCTCTCCTCTTCCTCCTTCCTCCCCCGCCATCTCTCCTCTTCCTCCTTCCTCCCCCGCCATCTCTCCTCTTCCTCCTTCCTCCCCCGCCATCTCTCCTCTTCCTCCTTCCTCCTCACCGCCCCCGCCATCTCTCCTCTTCCTCCTTCCTCCCCCGCCATCTCTCCTCTTCCTCCTTCCTCCCACGCCATCTCTCCTCTTCCTCTTCCTCCCCCGCCATCTCTCCTCCCCTCCCCCGCCATCTCTCCTCCCCTCCCCCGCCATCTCTCCTCCCCTCCCCCGCCATCTCTCCTCCCCTCCCCCGCCATCTCTCCTCCCCTCCCCCGCCATCTCTCCTCCCCTCCCCCGCCATCTCTCCTCCCCTCCCCCGCCATCTCTCCTCCCCTTCCCCGCCATCTCTCTTCTTCCTCCTTCCTCCTCCCTCCTCCCCTCCCCCGCCATCTCTCCTCCTCTTCCTCCTCCCCTCCCCCGCCATCTCTCCTCCTCTTCCTCCTCCCTCCTCCCCTCCCCCGCCATCTCTCCTCCTCTTCCTCCTCCCTCCTCACCGCCCCCGCCATCTCTCCTCCTCTTCCTCCTCCCTCCTCACCGCCCCCGCCATCTCTCCTCCTCTTCCTCCTCCCTCCTCACCGCCCCCGCCATCTCGCCTCCTCTTCCTCCTTCCTCCTCACCGCCCCCGCCATCTCTCCTCCTCTTCCTCCTTCCTCCTCCCCGCCCCCGCCATCTCTCCTCTTCCTCCTTCCTCCCCCGCCATCTCTCCTCTTCCTCCTTCCTCCCCCGCCATCTCTCCTCTTCCTCCTTCCTCCTCACCGCCCCCGCCATCTCTCCTCTTCCTCCTTCCTCCCCCGCCATCTCTCCTCTTCCTCCTTCCTCCCACGCCATCTCTCCTCTTCCTCTTCCTCCCCCGCCATCTCTCCTCTTCCTCTTCCTCCTTCCCCCCCCCGCCATCTCTCCTCTTCCTCCTTCCCCCCCCCCGCCATCTCTCCTCTTCCTCTTCCTCCTTCCCCCCCCCGCCATCTCTCCTCTTCCTCTTCCTCCTTCCCCCCCCCGCCATCTCTCCTCTTCCTCTTCCTCCTTCCGCCATCTCTCCTCTTCCTCTTCCTCCTTCCCCCCCGCCATCTCTCCTCTTCCTCTTCCTCCCCCCCCCCCGCCATCTCTCCTCTTCCTCTTCCTCCTTCCCCCCCCCCCTGCCATCTCTCCTCTTCCTCTTCCTCCTTCCCCCCCCCACCTTCTCTCCTCTTCCGCCCGCCTCTCACCATCTCTCCTCTTCCTCCTGCCTCCCCCGCCATCTCTCCTCCCCCGCCATCTCTCCTCCCCCGCCATCTCTCCTCCCCCGCCATCTCTCCTCCCCCGCCATCTCTCCTCCCCCGCCATCTCTCCTCCCCCGCCATCTCTCCTCCCCCGCCATCTCTCCTCCCCCGCCATCTCTCCTCCCCCGCCATCTCTCCTCCCCCGCCATCTCTCCTCCCCCGCCATCTCTCCTCCCCCGCCATCTCTCCTCCCCCGCCATCTCTCCTCCCCCGCCATCTCTCCTCCTCTTCCTCCTCCCTCCTCCCCTCCCCCGCCATCTCTCCTCTTCCTCCTCCCTCCTCCCCGCCCCCGCCATCTCTCCTCTTCCTCCTCCCTCCTCACCGCCCCCGCCATCTCTCCTCTTCCTCCTTCCTCCTCCCCGCCCCCGCCATCTCTCCTCTTCCTCCTTCCTCCCCCGCCATCTCTCCTCTTCCTCCTTCCTCCCCCGCCATCTCTCCTCTTCCTCCTTCCTCCCCCGCCATCTCTCCTCTTCCTCCTTCCTCCCCCGCCATCTCTCCTCTTCCTCCTTCCTCCCCCGCCATCTCTCCTCTTCCTCCTTCCTCCCCCGCCATCTCTCCTCTTCCTCCTTCCTCCCCCGCCATCTCTCCTCTTCCTCCTTCCTCCCCCGCCATCTCTCCTCTTCCTCCTTCCTCCCCCGCCATCTCTCCTCTTCCTCTTCCTCCCCCGCCATCTCTCCTCTTCCTCTTCCTCCTTCCCCCCCGCCATCTCTCCTCTTTCTCTCTTCCCCCCCGCCATCTCTCCTCTTCCTCTTCCCCCCCCCCCCGCCATCTCTCCTCTTCCTCTCCCCCCCCCCCCGCCATCTCTCCTCTTCCTCTTCCCCCCCCCCCCCGCCATCTCTCCTCTTCCTCTTCCCCCCCCCCCCCCGCCATCTCTCCTCTTCCTCTTCCCCCCCCCCCGCCATCTCTCCTCTTCCTCTTCCCCCCCCCCCCCGCCATCTCTCCTCTTCCTCTTCCCCCCCCCCCCGCCATCTCTCCTCTTCCTCTTCCTCCTTCCCCCCCCCCCCGCCATCTCTCCTCTTCCTCTTCCTCCCCCCCCCCGCCATCTCTCCTCTTCCTCTTCCTCCTTCCCCCCCCCCCCGCCATCTCTCCTCTTCCTCTTCCTCCTTCCCCCCCCCCACCTTCTCTCCTCTTCCGCCCGCCTCTCACCATCTCTCCTCTTCCTCCTGCCTCCCCCGCCATCTCTCCTCCCCCGCCATCTCTCCTCCCCCGCCATCTCTCCTCCCCCGCCATCTCTCCTCCCCCGCCATCTCTCCTCCCCCGCCATCTCTCCTCCCCCGCCATCTCTCCTCCCCCGCCATCTCTCCTCCCCCGCCATCTCTCCTCCCCCGCCATCTCTCCTCCCCCGCCATCTCTCCTCCCCCGCCATCTCTCCTCCCCCGCCATCTCTCCTCCCCCGCCATCTCTCCTCCCCCGCCATCTCTCCTCCCCCGCCATCTCTCCTCCCCCGCCATCTCTCCTCCCCCGCCATCTCTCCTCCCCCGCCATCTCTCCTCCCCCGCCATCTCTCCTCCCCCGCCATCTCTCCTCCCCCGCCATCTCTCCTCCCCCGCCATCTCTCCTCCCCCGCCATCTCTCCTCTACCTCCTTCCTCCTCCCCTCCCCCGCCATCTCTCCTCTTCCTCCTTCCTCCTCCCCTCCCCCGCCATCTCTCCTCTTCCTCCTCCCTCCTCCCCTCCCCCGCCATCTCTCCTCTTCCTCCTCCCTCCTCACCTCCCCCGCCATCTCTCCTCTTCCTCCTCCCTCCTCACCGCCCCCGCCATCTCTCCTCTTCCTCCTCCCTCCTCACCGCCCCCGCCATCTCTCCTCTTCCTCCTTCCTCCTCACCGCCCCCGCCATCTCTCCTCTTCCTCCTTCCTCCTCACCGCCCCCGCCATCTCTCCTCTTCCTCCTTCCTCCTCACCGCCCCCGCCATCTCTCCTCTTCCTCCTTCCTCCCCCGCCATCTCTCCTCTTCCTCCTTCCTCCTCACCGCCCCCGCCATCTCTCCTCTTCCTCCTTCCTCCTCACCGCCCCTGCCATCTCTCCTCTTCCTCCTTCCTCCCCCGCCATCTCTCCTCTTCCTCTTCCTCCCCCGCCATCTCTCCTCTTCCTCTTCCTCCTTCCCCCCCCCGCCATCTCTCCTCTTCCTCTTCCTCCTTCCCCCCCCCCGCCATCTCTCCTCTTCCTCCTTCCGCCATCTCTCCTCTTCCTCTTTCCCCCCCCCCCGCCATCTCTCCTCTTCCTCTTTCCCCCCCCCCGCCATCTCTCCTCTTCCTCTTTCCCCCCCCCCGCCATCTCTCCTCTTCCTCTTCCCCCCCCCGCCATCTCTCCTCTTCCTCTTCCTCCCCCCCCCCGCCATCTCTCCTCTTCCTCTTCCTCCTTCCCCCCCCCGCCATCTCTCCTCTTCCTCTTCCTCCTTCCCCCCCCCGCCATCTCTCCTCTTCCTCTTCCTCCTTCCCCCCCCCCGCCATCTCTCCTCTTCCTCTTCCTCCTTCCCCCCCCCCGCCATCTCTCCTCTTCCTCTTCCTCCTTCCCCCCCCCCCCCGCCATCTCTCCTCTTCCTCTTCCTCCTTACCCCCCCCCATCTCTCCTCTTCCTCTTCCTCCTTCCTCCCCGCCATCTCTCCTCTTCCTCCTCCCCCCCCCACCATCTCTCCTCTTCCTCCTCCCCCCCCCCCGCCATCTCTCCTCTTCCTCCTCCCCCCCCCCACCATCTCTCCTCTTCCTCCTCCCCCCCCCCACCATCTCTCCTCTTCCTCCTTCCCCCCCCCATCTCTCCTCTTCCTCCTTCCCCCCCCCCCCCATCTCTCCTCTTCCTCCTTCCCCCCCCCCCCCATCTCTCCTCTTCCTCCTTCCCCCCCCCCCACAATCTCTCCGCTTCCTCCTTCCCCCCCCACCACCACCATCTCTCCTCTTCCTCCTTCCCCCCCCCCACCATCTCTCCTCTTCCTCCTTCCCCCCCCCATCATCTCTCCTCTTCCTCCTTCCCCCCCCCCACCTTCTCTCCTCTTCCTCCTGCCTCTCACCATCTCTCCTCTTCCTCCTGCCTCCCCCGCCATCTCTCCTCCCCCGCCATCTCTCCTCCCCCGCCATCTCTCCTCCCCCGCCATCTCTCCTCCCCCGCCATCTCTCCTCCCCCGCCATCTCTCCTCCCCCGCCATCTCTCCTCCCCCGCCATCTCTCCTCCCCCGCCATCTCTCCTCCCCCGCCATCTCTCCTCCCCCGCCATCTCTCCTCCCCCGCCATCTCTCCTCTTCCTCCTTCCTCCTCCCCTCCCCCGCCATCTCTCCTCTTCCTCTTTCCTCCTCCCCTCCCCCGCCATCTCTCCTCCTCTTCCTCCTCCCTCCTCCCCTCCCCCGCCATCTCTCCTCCTCTTCCTCCTCCCTCCTCCCCTCCCCCGCCATCTCTCCTCCTCTTCCTCCTCCCTCCTCCCCTCCCCCGCCATCTCTCCTCTCTTCCTCCTCCCTCCTCCCCTCCCCCGCCATCTCTCCTCCTCTTCCTCCTCCCTCCTCCCCTCCCCCGCCATCTCTCCTCCTCTTCCTCCTCCCTCCTCCCCTCCCCCGCCATCTCTCCTCCTCTTCCTCCTTCCTCCTCCCCGCCCCCGCCATCTCTCCTCTTCCTCCTTCCTCCTCCCCGCCCCCGCCATCTCTCCTCTTCCTCCTTCCTCCTCCCCGCCCCCATGTGCAATTTAGCAGGGAAATCAAGAACAAGGGGGCATAACCTTAAAATTAGAGCTCGGCCATTTCGGAGCAAAATCTCTCCTCTTCCTCCTGCCCCCCCCCCACCTTCTCTCCTATTCCACCTGCCCCCCCCCCCCCCCGCCATCTCTCCTCTTCTTCTTCCTCCTTCCTCCCCCGCCATCTCTCCTCTTCCTCTTCCTCCTTCCTCCCCCGCCATGTACAGTTTAGCAGGGAAATCAAGAACATGGGCGCATAACCTTAAAATTAGAGCTCCGCCATTTCGGAGCAAAATCAGTTTTTACTACGCTACAGTGTAGTAAAAACCTGGAACACTCTTCAAAAGGCTGTGGATGCTAGGACACAGCATACTGTTTTAATTCATAGAATCATGCAATTAAAAGTCTTTTGAATTCTAAGAGACTGCCAGACTAGGGCTAGTAAGAGCTCTGATGAATGATGTTACAAATCTCTGCTGTCTTGCATTCTCATATTAATTTAATTGTGTTTGTGATATTGTAAATTACTTTGGTTTAGTAATTCTAGTCTGTGATATTGCTGGTTTGTATGTAGCATTTCCCACTTATCTGAAGTGAGCAGCACAAGACAATGCTTCATTCAGTATCATTACTCAGTTGAGGTAATTGTTAATAAGGCAATGGTTTCTCCAATGCTCTCTGGTTGGCTTCCTATCTTGCATCCTTCATTTCATCCAAAGCTCTGCTACCTTATCTTACCTGCCCTGCACCAAGTCAAGCTCGCCCATCACTCCTGTCCTTGCTGACCTACATTGACTCCCAGTTCCCTAGCACCTCATTTAGAATTCTCATCTTCACATTTAAATCTCTCCATGACCTCACCCTTCCCTATCTCTAGAACCTCCTGTTGCCCCTTCCCCCCACCTCTCCCCAGCCGAACTCTTTGTTCCTTCGACTGTGGTCTCGCGTGCATCCCCTTGTATCTTTGTCCTACCATTGGTGGCCATGCCTTCAGTTGTTTCGGCTCCACGCTCTGGAACTCCCTCCCTAAATTCCACTGCCTATACACCTCCCTCTCCTCCTTTAAGGTCCTCTGTAAACTCATCTCCTTTGATGAAGATTTTGGTCACCCCTCCTGATACATCCTTTGGCTCAGTTTCGATTTTTTGATTGTCTCAGTGAAGCGATGTGGGTCTTCTTCCTATATTAGAGGCACTATATACATGCATGGTGTTATTGGCTGGCTTTGCTGTTGTCATTGTGGTGGTGCTCAAATGGCAGCAGACAAAAAGATGCAGATTCCAGATCATAAGGAACACTGCTTTCAAAAACTGTTGTCCTGTTCAATAATAATGGTGAAAAAGAAACTAAGGTATAACAATAGTGAAGTGCCACACTGCGTGGTGCATTTACCTCACGAGGCATCAGGGCAGCCCCTATATAGATGTCAGCTGTTTTTGAAAGTAAGGACTTGTATCTGCCGAGTGTTGCTTTATGCAATATTAGCAGTCTACAGCCATGCCAAAATGTGTACAACTTTATAAAGGCTATCAAAAATTTGGCAGTAACTTAACTTGGCTGCCACAGTCCTAGATTATCTGGGACATATTTACTTAAAATCAGTCATGTTCTGAGGTGGAGATCAGAAGTTGAAGAGCACGCCACTGCTTTATTGTGTATTACTAACAAAAAAAAACTTCTCTGTAAAAGATTAGCAATTAACGGTGAATCTGGTCTTGAGTGTTTACTCCAAAACTAGTTTTGAAAAACTTACTTTTTGAAATTAAAAAAAAATTAGTACTACAGTAACATTATGGAATGTAGTTTGAATTGCCAACATTGTTACATACCTAATAGGAAGTAGTCTGTTCGAATAGTGGAGCATTTCTTCAGCGGAATCGGAAGGAAATTGTGAAGTTAATTTTAAAAAGATGAATCTAATGTAGACAGATTTTTTGGAGAACAATAAAGGAAAAAATGCTGTTCTCTTAAGGAACTAATTTTCCCATCTTAGTTGAGTCAGAAAGATATTGTATCGAAAGAAGGAAAATGATTCAGGATTCCTTGCCTATATTGCATGACTATTGCATTACCATGGAGATATCCACAGATTGCACTGTTTTTTCAACCAAAAAGAATACTAACTTGGCAGGGGGATGGGATACAGAGTGGAGCTACAATAGGGGGTGATGTGCAGCCAAATATAGAGAAAAAAACAAGTCAGCTTGGAAGACAGGGCAAATATGTGAGGGCAAGGCTGGATGGCATCTATTTTAATGCAAGGAGTCTTGCGAATAAGGTGGATGAACTGAAGGTGTTGATAAACACATGGGAGTATGATATTGTTGCTGTCACAGAGACATGGTTGAGGGAGGGGCAAGACTGGCAGCTCAATATTCCGGGGTACAGAATCTTCAGGCGAGACAGAGGGGGAGGTATAAGAGGAGGGGGGGGTCGCAATATTAATTAAAGAATCAATTACTGCCATAAGGAGGGATGATATATTAGCAGGTTCCTCTAATGAGGCCATATGGGTGGAGCTTAAAAACAAAAAGGGGGCAAGCACTTTGATGGGAGTGTACTATAGACCCCCAAACAGTCAGGGGGAGATAGAGGAACAGATATGTCGGCAAATCTCAGAAAATTGTGCAAATAATAGGGTAGTAATAGTGGGGGATTTCAACTTCCCCAATATTAACTGGGATACTCAGAGTGTAAAAGGCTTAGAGGGTACAAAATTCTTAACGTGCATCCAGGAGAGCTTTTTGAGCCAGCATGTAGAAAGTCCTACAAGAGAGGGGGCGGTACTGGACCTAATTCTAGGGAATGTGGCCGGTCAAGTGGAAGAAGTGCTAGTAGGTGAGCACTTTGGTGACAGTGACCATAATTCGGTGAGATTTAAGGTGGTCATGGAAAAGGATAGGGAGGGGCCGGAAATAAAGGTTCTAAATTGGGGGAAGGCCGATTTTAATAGGATAAGGCAGGATCTAGCCAAAATGGACTGGGATCAGCTGCTTGTAGGAAAATCCGCATCGGAGCAATGGGAGTCTTTCAGAAGGGAGATTGAGACCATACAATGGCAACATGTTCCCGTAAAGGTCAAGGGTGGTTCCAAGAACTCCAGGGAACCTTGGATGTCAGGGGATATACGAGAATGGATTAGGAAAAAAAGGAGGGCTTTTGGCAGATACAAAAGGCTAAAGACGGAGGAAGCCCGAGAGGAGTACAAAAAGTGCAGGGGGATACTTAAAAAAGAAATTAGGAGATCAAGGAGGGGCCATGAAATAACACTGGCGAGCAAAATAAAGGAAAATCCTAAGATGTTTTATAAGTATATTAAGGGTAAGAGGATGACTAGGGAAAAAATAGGGCCCATTAGGGACAAAAAGGGCAATCTGTGTGTGGAGCCGGCAGATGTAGGAGGGGTTCTAAATGAATTTTTTGCATCTGTTTTCACTATGGAGAAGGACGATGTAGACATAGAAATACGGCAGGGGGACTGTGATATACTCGAACATATTAACATCGAGCGGGAGGAGGTATTGGCGGTTTTAGCAGGCCTAAAAATGGATAAATCCCCAGGCCCGGACGAAATGTATCCCAGGCTACTGTGTGAGGCAAAGGAGGAGATTGCGGGGGCTCCAACACATATATTCAGAACCTCTCTGGCCACAGGGGATGTGCCAGAGGACTGGAGAACCGCTAATGTAGTACCATTATTCAAGAAGGGGAGTAGGGAAAAACCGGGGAACTACAGGCCAGTGAGCCTAACATCAGTGGTAGGAAAATTATTGGAAAAAATTCTGAAGGACAAAATTAGTCTCCACTTGGAGAAGCAAGGATTAATCAGGGATAGTCAACATGGCTTTGTCAAGGGAAGATCATGTCTGACTAATTTGATTTAATTTTTTGAGGGGGTGACTAGGCGTGTGGATGAGGGTAACGCAGTGGATGTGGTATACATGGATTTCAGTAAGGCCTTCGATAAAGTCCCCCACAGGAGACTGGTCAAGAAGGTACGAGCCCATGGAATCCAGGGTGCCGTGGCACTTTGGATACAAAACTGGCTTAGTGGCAGAAGGCAGAGGGTGATGGTCGAAGGTTGTTTTTGTGACTGGAAGCCTGTGGCCAGTGGGGTACCACAGGGATCGGTGCTGGGTCCCTTGCTGTTTGTGGTCTACATTAATGACTTGGATATGAATGTAAAAGGTATGATCAGTAAGTTCGCTGATGATACAAAAATTGGTAGGGTGGTAAATAGCGAGGAGGATAGCCTCAGTCTGCAGGACGATATAGATGGGTTGGTCAGATGGGCGGAACAGTGGCAAATGGAATTTAACCCGGAAAAGTGCGAGGTGATGCACTTTGGAGGGACTAACAAGGCAAGGGAATACACAATGAATGGGAGGACCCTAGGCAAGACAGAGGGTCAGAGGGATCTTGGTGTGCAAGTTCACAGATCCCTGAAGGCGGCGGAACAGGTAGATAAGGTGGTAAAGAAGGCATATGGGATACTTGCCTTTATTAACCGAGGCATAGAATATAAGAGCAAGGAGGTTATGATGGAGCTGTATAAAACACTGGTTAGGCCACAGCTGGAGTACTGTGTGCAGTTCTGGTCGCCACACTACAGGAAGGATGTGATCGCTTTGGAGAGGGTGCAGAGGAGATTCACCAGGATGTTACCAGGGCTGGAGCGCTTCAGCTATGAAGAGAGACTGGGAAGATTGGGTTTGTTTTCCTTGGAGCAGAGGAGGCTGAGGGGGGACATGATTGAGGTGTACAAAATTATGAGGGGCACAGATAGGATGGATACTACGGAGCTTTTTCCCTTCGTTGAGGGTTCTATAACAAGGGGACATAGATTCAAGGTAAAAGGCGGGAGGTTTAGAGGGGATTTGAGAAAGAACTTTTTCACCCAGAGGGTGGTTGGAGTCTGGAACTCACTGCCTGAAAGGGTTGTGGAGGCAGGAACCCTCACAACATTCAAGAAGCATTTGGATGAGCACTTGAAATGCCCTAGCATACAAGGCTACGGACCGAATGCTGGAATATGGGATTAGAGTAGACAGGGCTTGATGGCCGGCGCGGACACGATGGGCCGAAGGGCCTCTATCCGTGCTGTATAACTCTATGACTCTAATAGGCTTGACAAAGTGATCTAGTGATCTGAAAGAAAAATGTACTTGATTATAACTTCCAAAGAGTGACAGAAACTAGGACGGTTTGAAATCCTTTGTGAGGAAAAGTATCAGATATGGTAGCTTTGTTGCTTGTTGCTGCTATTGCAACTAATTTCAGTTTGGTTGCACTTTTCTGTGCTGCCTCCAGTGTTTGGATATCCTTGCTGCAGTCTGGTGACCAGAATTGTATGCACTCAGACACTGCCATATTAGTGCCATGTACAGACTTCTGGGACTTGTGCCCTATCAATCCGCCTATTCATCTTAAGATCCAGTTAATTTTCCTTGCTGCTGTCATGTTGCACTCTGTGCTATTCACAAATACTGTCAGATCTCTCTCCGGTGTGTCCTGCAGAATAGAGCCATTTAGTTTATATTCTCACTGTAAATTTCCCTTTCCTTAGTTTCACTACCTTGCATTTATCCACGTTAAATGCCATTTGCTGCCCTTCAGCCTACCTTTGCAACCTACCTGGATACCTTTTTATTGGGTTTGCTTCTTCTGTATTTACGCCACTATGAAACACCTTGGAATGTTTTTCTACGATAAAGGTGATTTAAAAAAAATATATATATTCAAACCCTCTGCATCCCCCGCCACCTAACCTTGTCATCCAAAAATATGACCGTTTAGTTTCATTCCACAGCCCTTAGTCCCTTATGTTCAATGTAAACGACCATGACCTCAGAACCAGTCCCTGTGGAACCCCACATGCGAACCCTGACCTGTGTTGATTCGGTTCCATTCACAAGTGTCCTTTGCTTTCTCTGTTTTAACCAATTTATAGCATATTCAATGCCTTCCTATCTTGTGGACTAATCACTTGCATGGAACAGTTTCACAAATCTTGCTGAATTCTAAATGTGGTTACAGTAGCCTAGTAGTTATGGTACAGGACTAGCAAAAGAAAGAACTTGCATTTATATAGCACCTTTCACAATCTCAGGTCATCCCAAAGCACTTTACAGTCAATGAAGTACTTTTTTTGAAGTGTAATCACTGTTGTAATGTAGGAAACGTGCCAGCCAATTTGTACACAGCAAGATCCCACAAGTAGCAATGTGATAATGCCCAGATAATCTGTTTTAGTGATGTTGGTTGAGGGATAAATATTGGCCAAGAACTACCCTGCACTTCTTCGAAATAGGGTAGACCGTTTAACATTTCATTCGAAAGACGGCCCCTCCTTCCGTGCTGCACTGGAGTGTAAGCCTAGATTTTGTGCTAATTTCTCTGGAGTGGAACTTGAACCCACTATCTTCTGACAAGAGTGCTACCACAGAGCCAAGGTTGACTCCCAAAAAATTACAACCCAGAGATTATGAATTCAAATCTCACCATGGCAAATTGTGAAATTGAACTTTACACATCTGCTACTTTGTGGTCTGGCAGCAGAAAATGACCATGAAAAGCTTGTAGATTATCATTTTAAAAACTCAACTGATTCACTCCTGTCCTCCCTTTTAACTTGCTCCAACAAATAGGAAATGCTGGACATTACTCTTGCTACCTTTATCATCTTTTTATTTTAGCTGTCCCAAGCTGTTTCTTAATCTTTTAACCTTGTTTTTCTATTCATCTCTGTCCATCATATTGCCAATAGCTTTCTTATTCTTGAACATTCTGTTTTATTGCATTACTTCCATTGTTCCACACATCAGTCTTTTCTCTCATGCCCTTCTTCCATAATGGTGGTACTTGTACTTGCTGTGCGATATTTCTAAACATCATCCTCTCCCATTATTTTCTTTTCTAATCATGCTGTCCAGTCCAGCTTCACCCCCTCAATGCCTCAAAATCTGCCTTTCTAAAGTTGACTGTTCCTATTGTACTTCTCATCCTTTCCAGCATAACTATACTTAAAGTCTGTCATTGTGACATCAAGGCTGAGATAGATAAATTTTTGCTCAAGGCTGAGATAAATACATTTTTGGACTCTAGGGGAATCAAGGGATATGGGGGTCGGGCAGGAAAGTGAAGTTGAGGTTGAAGATCGGCCATGATCTGATTGAATCACGGAGCAGGCTCGAGGGGCTGTATGGACTATTCCTGTACCTATTTATGTTCTTATGTGACCACTGTTGCCAAGGCATTCTCTGATTCTGCCATCACCTGATTGTTAATTAATACCAGGTCCAAAAGCACCTGCCTTCATAAGTTCTATGACTAGTTGTTTTATATACATATAATTTACAGCGCAAGAACAGGCCATTTGGCCCAACTGGTCTATGTCGGTGTTTATGCTCCAACATCAGCCTCCTCCCTACTTCATCTAACCCTATCAGCATATCCTATTCCTTTCTCCTTCATGTGCTTATCTAGCTTCCCCTTAAATTCATCTATTCCCCTCTAAATATCAACAAATTCTGGAATAGAAAGCCAGTTCTCCAGTTCTTCCAGATCATACACAGATTAATGAACAAAACCTTACAAAGCAAAAATCTAGTACAGCAAAATGAATGAGGCTCAGCAGAAGAAGCCTTCTTTGTTGGATTACCTGGGCCTAGTTGGTAGTCACAAAAAAATACAAATGCCATAAAACATTTTAAACATAAAACACTGACCCCTAATAAAAACAATTATTTCCATTAATGATAATTGGCAGTGATTCTGATTTTTTTTGTGTGGGGGGAGGGGGCAGAATGGTATAGCGATGAGGTGGTGGAAAGGCATTCTTTGCCCAGAAAGAAGCTGAGGCACTGTTTTCGATAGTGAGGGGTGAAACAGGTAACATGTACAAACTCACGCAATGCCGGCATATGCAAGTGAAATGGCTTATCTCCCAGCTATCTGGGATTAGGTCCATTTTTGTTGCCTGATCTCAGTTTGCTTCAGAAATATGCTGGGATTACTAGTCAAATCAATGGTTCAATGACAACTTGCACATATATTGTGTCTTATATTGTGGAAACACTCAACAGGTTAGGCAGCATCTGTAAAGAAAGAAAAAAGAGTTAATTTTTCAGGCATGACCCTTTGTCAGAACTGGAAGATATTACAGGTGAGTAGCTTATGAGGAGGAATAGAGCAACGAAAATGGGGAGAAAACCACATACACAAGAAAAGGAAAAAATGTGAGCTGTAAAGTGATTAGGCGAAGAACAGGAGAAGATTAAATGACAAGTGATAATGATGTAAGACAAAAGAAGGCACGATGAGAAATAAAAGACATGCATGAGACCCAGAGCATGTGTGAATAGTTAAACTGTACAACTCTAGTATTCTGTATATTAATTATTTGTTGAGGTTTCTGCTCCTCTAAGAGTATGAAACTGTTCCGTGGGTCGGATCTGGCCCGATACCTCTGATTAAATGAGGCCTATCAAGAAGGCGATAGTTACAGACTAAACACGTCCCTATGAGGAGGGGGGGATGGAAGGGCACCCAGAGCTAGGGGATCCGTGGATGACTAAAGAAATTGAGATTAAAATTAAACAAAAAAAGGAGGTTCATAAATTTCATGTTCATAATACAGCAGAATACAGAAAGTGCAGAGGAGGACTGAAAAAGGAAATAAAAGGGCAAAGAGAGTGTATGAGAAAAAAATAGTGGGTAACATAAAAGGGAACACTAAAGTCTTTTATAAATATATAAAGAGTAAAAGGATAATCAAAAGAAGGGTGATGCCGACCAGGGACAAAAAGAAATACTCTTATGGAGGCAATGGGTATGGCTGAAGTACTAAATGAGTACTTTGCATCTGTTTTCACCAAAAAAGCGGATGCTGCCAATGTCACAGTAAAGGGGGAGGGGATAAAGAGGAGGTACTTAAATGGCTGGCAGCGCTCAAGGTAGAAAAATCACCCAGTCCGGATGGGATGCATCTTAGGTTGCTGAAGGTAGTAAGGGTGGAAATAGTGGAAACTCTAGCCACAATCTTGCAACCCTCCTTGGATATGGGAGTAGTGCCAGAGGACTGTAGGATTGCAAATGTTACACCCCTATTCAAAAAAGGAGAGAGGGATAAATCCGGCAACTACAGGCCATTCAGCCTAACGGCAGTAGTGGAGAAACTTCTAGAGACCATAATCCGGGACAAAATAAATTGTCACTTGGAAGAACTTGAGTTAATAAATGACATCCACCACAGATTTGTTAAAGGCCTTGAATGGGTGGTGGAAGCAAATTTAGTAGTAAGTTTGAAAAGCAATTCGAACATGTATTGAAAAGGTAAAATTTAAAGGGCTATGGGGGTGGGGCTAATTGGATAGCTGGTCAAAGAACCGGCACAGACATGATGGGCCGAATGGCCTCATTCTGTGCTGTAAGATTTAGAATCTTCTCTCTCTCTCTATCTCTTTCCTTCCCCCACCCCCCCCCCCCCGCTTTCACTCTCAATTTTCATGCTTTCTTCTCTTCCTAGCCCTTTCTTTGTTTGCTTTCTCTCTTTTTCTGAGAACGCTCTTTGCCTCTTATACTCTGACATAGTGAGTGTATGTCTTTTTTCCCCATTGATATTGCTGTCATAGTGATGTCTGAATTTTATATGTTCCTCCAAAATTGTGGATATCCCCTCCTGCGCATTCTTCCTTCTTCCTATATCCTCTCTGTATTCTAGTCAAGGCTGTGTTCTACTCCAACTCATTCTTCCTGAGCATCTGAAAACTGTAAAACTCCTTCCCTCAGTCAGACTTTGCTTCCCATACGCTCGTTACGCATTTAAAACCCAAGCATGTCATCACCTAATAATTTCCACTCTTCCTCTCTCTCTTCCCTCCCTCCCCCGACTCTGGTCCATTCACTTTTTTTTCTTGAAGATCTTAAATTTCTGGCTGCTGTGTGGTTACATGGATGTTACTTGCAGCTTTCCAAGTGGTTATTCATTTTTGAGCCCAGTCGGAGAGCATTGATAGGCATCAGAAATGGGAATCATACTTCTTCCCCTTCTCACTGAAACCAATTTTAGTGCCTCTTCCTACCATCTTGGTAGAGATAACCTAACTTGGTGCACATTAGGAATTGAACAAGGATCTTCCTGCTCTGTGACTCAGCTATTGACCACCTTAATTAGCTGAGTCATTAGTGAAGTCTTATACTCATTTCAATCTTTAACCGTGGGTCTTGGCACCTCACTTGGGTTTCTCTGTAGTAATATTTTAAAAAAGTACAGTTCTATACATTGTAAAATAGGTTTGTTTTGTTCTTGGAGGGCGACAGTACTGCATTATGTTTCACTTCTTTATACTTTATCACTTCTATAAACTTTGCTTTAATTTTTAATGCTTTGTGTGGTTAATGATTAAATGTTTCTTGTGTACTGATTTGCTGTGTTTGATCAGAACTTTTATTGCTTCAGGATGTATTGAAAGCCTATATTTTCAATATTAATGAATTTGTAGTGAGATAATATCGTTACATTGCCTTTAACAAAACAAAATTGAGAAAATTTTGATGTTGCAACAGTATTATACATTATGTATCATTAGCACTTGGCTTGCTTGGAATTGTAAGCTATGTGAGGCATGAGAATTAATACCATGGTAAGGAATGTTGTAACTGTGTTATAATATAAAATGAATAATTCTCCCTAGAGATTTCAGATAACACGTTTATCTTTTTTATTTCCACCCACACCTGTACTCTACAGGTCATCAAAAGTGTGTGTGTTACATATATGCTGTGATGTGGAGATGCCGGTGATGGACTGGAGTGGACAAATGTAAGGAATCTTACAACACCAGGTTATAGTCCAACAGTTTAATTTGAAATAAAACTGTTGGACTATAACCTGGTGTTGTAAGATTCCTTACATATATGCTGAATACTGGCGCATTGTACCATGAGTGTATGATATGATTTCTGTTTCCATGATTTTCTACCAGCTAAGTTCTTAGTGGCTTCAACTAGGGTAAACTGAGAGATACCAAACAGAGATGAGACACTCTTCCTAAAGGAAGGAAAACTAGAGGGGTTGACTAATTTGCTCACCTTTTAAGTGATTGATTACTTAACAGTATTAGTGAGAACTGGATTGATTTTTACTACTGTCTACTGTCAACTGGGTATGTATGTTTTTCAAGAGGAATTGAAGATGGGAGAATGCGCAATGAAAAATGGGGATAAAAGGGAGGCCAAATGGTATAATACATGACGACTCAACATATTGTAGCGTGAAATGGCAGGGCGGAGGATGAATTCCCTGAATCAGCTGAGCCGTGAAAGGAAAGGGAAAATTACTGCCAAGTGTAAATTTTACTTTTTAAGCAGGTACAGCAAGAAACTATTTGAATACAATACTTTTTTGAAACAGAAAATTCCACATAGAATATATGGGGGAATTTGCAAATTAGGTAACTTCTATATTTGGTGATTGTAGGTTATTGTAAATATCCATTTTTTGCATTTGAAAGTTTAACCACATGGGTGTTTTTTGCTTTACTGCAATACAAAGATCTAAAAATAAAATGGAGGACCGTCCTTTAACTCTTTTTGAGGATTAAAGTAATATAATAATGGAGTAAATTTTTAAGATTAAAAAGAATCTACAGCACAGAAACAGATCATTCGGTCCAATTGGTCTGTGCTGGTTTTTATACTTACACGACTCTCCGACCATTCTAATTACCTCTTCCCACCCTGCCCTCATACCCCTCTCTTCTCTTCTCTCATGAATGCATCCAGCCTCCCCTTAAATGCATCAATATTATCTGCTTCAACTACTCATGTGACAGCGAGTTCACATTCTTACCACTCTCTGCTCAACATTTCCTGATAATTGCACCCTCTCAATTCTGGTGACATCCTTGTAAATCTTTTCTGCACTTTTGCTAGTGCTTTTTGAGGTATGGAGACCAGAATGGCACACACTACTCCAAGTGTGGTCTAATGGTCTAACCAAGGTTCTGTATAAATTTAACATTACTCCCTGCTTTTATATTCTGTTCCTCTAGAAATGAGCTCCAGTACTTTGTACTCTTTCTGACCTTATTAAAAGTAGCAGCACAGTTGGTGATTTTATATATCAGTATTCCAGATCTTTGTTCCTCTACCCCATTTAGTTTCTTGCCTTCCAAGGAATAAATAACTTCCTTCTTCCTCATACCAAAGTGAACCACCTTACACTTCACTATCGAATTTAACTTGCGAATTTATCCGCCCCACTCTGCAAGCTTGTTTGTATTCCTGTATTTTGGTGCACTCCTCCATATTATTAGCTATGCCCCCACACCCCACAATTTGGCATTAACTGCAAATTTTGACAGCATACCACCAATTTCTGAATCCTTTATGTAAATGGTGAACAACAGTGGTCCCAGCATGGATCCCTGCGGGACACCACTTCCCAGTTTTTGCCAGGTCCAAGAAACATTCCTTAAGTCTTACCCTTTGTTTTCTGTTCTGTAACCATCTTTCAATCCATTCTGCTACTTGGTCCCTGACTGCATACGCCCTGACCTTTGTCATGAGTCTCTTATGTGGCACCTTATCGGAGGCCGTCTGAATGTCATGTATACCACATCCACTGCTTTGTCCTTGTCTACTCTTCCTATTATTTCTTCAAAAAATTCAATAAAGTTGGTTAAATATACCCTTCTTTCATAGAAAGGTTACAGCATGGAAGGAGGCCATTTGGCCCATCGAGTCCATGCTGGCTCTATGCAAGAGCAATCCAGCTAGCCCTAGTCCCCTGCCCCATGCCAGGCCTGCAATTTTTTTTCTTTCAATTACTTACCCAGTTCCCTTTTGAAGGCCATGTTTGAATCTGCCCCCACCACCCCCTCGGGCAGTGCATTCCAGATCCTAACCACTCGCTGTTTTTTAAAAAAAAAAAGTTTTTCCTCATGTCACCTTTGGTTCTTTTGCCAATCACCGTAAATCTATGTCCTCTGGTTCTTGACCCTTTCGCCAATGGAACAGTTTCTCTCTATCTACTCTGTCTAGACCCTTCATGATTTTGAATACCTCTATCAAATTTCTTCTCCATCTTCTTTGTTCCAAGGAGGACAACCCCAGCTTCTCCAGTCTATCCACGTAATTAAAGTCCCTCATCCCTGGAATCATTCTAGCAAATCTCTTATTCACCCTCTCTAAGGACTTCACATCTTTCCTAAAGTGCGGTGCCCAGAACTGGACACAATACTCCAGCTGTGGCCGAACCAGAGTTTTATAAGAGTTCATCATGACTTCCTTGCTCTTGTACTATAGGCTTCTATTTATAAAGCTCAGGATCCCGTATGCTTTTTGAACTGCTTTAACTTTTTTAACTTTTCAACCTGCCCTGCCGCCTTCAACGATTTATGTACATATACCCCCAGATCTCTCTGTTCCTGTATCCCTTTTAGAATTGTGCCCTTCAGTTTATATTGCCTCTCATTCTTCCTATCGAAATGTATCACCTCGCATTTTTCATCTGCCACGTGTCCGCCCATGTCATGAGCCTGTCTATATCCTCTTGAAGTCTATCGCTATCCTCCTCACTGTTCACTACACTTCCAAGTTTTGTGCCATCTGCAAATTTGGAAATTGTGCCCTGTACACCCAAGTCCAAGTCATCAATATATATCAAGAAAATCCATGCTATTTTTTAAAATTATATTCTCCATCTCTAGATGTTTTGTTATCTGATCTTTTAGCAAAGATTCTAGGATCTTTCCTACCACTTGATGATTGCACAGTGTTCAGTTCCATTCGCAACCCCTCAGATAATGAAGCTGTCCGTGCCCGCATGCAGCAAGATCTGGACAACATCCAGGCTTGGGCTGATAAGTGGCAAGTAACACTCGCGCCAGACAAGTGCCAGGCAATGATCATCTCCAACAAGAGAGAGTCTAACCACCTCCCCTTGACATTCAATGGCATTACCATCGCCGAATCCCCCACCATCAACATCCTGGGGGTCACCATTGACCAGAAACTTAACTGGACCAGCCATATAAATAATGTGGCTGCAAGAGCAGGTGAGAGGCAGGTATTCTGCGGCGAGTGACTCACCTCCTGACTCCCCAAAGCCTTTCCACCATCTACAAGGCACAAGTCAGGAGTGTGATGGAATACTCTCCACTTGCCTGGATGAGTGCAGCACCAACAACACTCAATAATCTCGACACCGTCCACGACAAAGCAGCCCACTTGATTGGCACTCCATCCACCACCCTAAACATTCACTCCCTTCACCACCGGCCTCGTGGCTGCAGTGTGTACCATCCACAGGATGCAACTCGCCAAGGCTTCTTCGACAGCACCTCCCAAACCCGCGACCTCTACCACGTAGAAGGACAAGGGCAGTAGGCACATGGGAACAACACCACCTGCACGTTCCCCTCCAAGTCACACACCATCTTGACTTGGAAATATATCGGCGTTCCTTCATCGTCGCTGGGTCAAAATCCTGGAACTCCCTTCCTAACAGCACTGTGGGAGAACCTTCACCACACGGACTGCAGCGGTTCAAGAAGGCGGCTCACCACCACTTTCTGAAGAGCAATTAGGAATGGGCAATAAATGCCGGCCTCGCCAGCGATGCCCACATCCCATAAACGAATTTTAAAAAAAGCTTGACCTTTAGCTAACTGGTCCACAGTTCCTGGATTCGTTCTATCTCCTTTTTTGAAGATAAGAATTTGAAGATAAATCTGAAATTGTAGATTGTTATAATTATTTAGTATAATTAAAATATAATCTGTTGGAACATGGGATTGTTTTCGGAACCCGCAAAGGTAATAGGAAATTAAGGTACTGTTTGTCATAGTTGAAATATGGATTTGAAATTATATTTTACTTGTGAAATAGAGGAAATTTTACCTTTCTTATTTTTTAAATTAGCATTTTATTACTGGAACCATAATATGGGCATAAACTTTGCTCAGCTTTTGGCTAATTCCCAGAGATTTTTGTTGAGCAGTGTGTGAATAAAGCAGTGGTTGAGGCAAAAATGATGTCAACATTCAAGATTGCCCAGGTTTAATACAACCAAGTGGCTTGCTAGGCCACTTCAGAGGGCAGTTAAGAGTCAACCATATTGGTGCGGGATAGAAATCACATATAGGCCAGAACGGGTAAGGACAGCAAGTTTCTTTCGCTAAAGGACGTTAGTGAACCAGTTGGATTTTTACGACAACCTGACATTCATAGTCACTTTTACTGGTACCCCCATTTTTGATTACAGACTTTTAAAACTGAATTCAAATTTACAAACTGCCATGATGGGATTTGAACTCGTTCTCTGGATTATTAGTCTAGTAGCATAACCACTACACTATCGTAGCTGTTAGGTCCACATACATATAATTATCAGCCTTGGCTCAGTTGGTAGAATTCTTGCCTCTGAGTCAGAAGGTTGTGGCTTCCAACCACATTCCAGGATTTGTGCACATAATCCAAGCTAGCACTTCATTGTGGTACTGAGGGAGTGCTGCATTATTGGAGATGTTAATTTTCGGATGAGATGTTAAATCGAAGGCCCTCTCTGGTTTCTAAAGTGGGTGTAAAAGATTGAAGAAGAGCAGAGGAGTTCTCTTGATATTTTGGCCAACATTTATCACACAACTAATACCACCAAAAGCAGAATAACTGGTCATTCATCGCACTGCTATTTGGTGGGACCTTGCTGTGTGTAAATTGACGGCTGCATTTGCCTGCAGAACAAATACACCCTTCAAAAGTAATTCATTGGCTGTAAAATGCCTTTGGGACATCCAGACGATGGAAAGGTGCTATATAAATGCAAGTTCACTTTTTCTTTCTATTAGTGTGCTAAAATGCACCAACAGGATACATATATCAAAATACTTGATTGGTGATATGGAAAATGCTAGTCAAAATTTGTACTCCAATAGATGGTAGAAAAAATACTACAGGTTCTGAATTTAGTAGTGAACAAAAAGTATTTTTTGCTTTGATAACAAGCATACTTTTCCCTAGTTTCTTTTAGGAATGTTTATTTAATATCATTTGAATATTGCACTGAAAGTTGTAGATCTGCCATCAGGTACTGTAAATTCCAGATGTTGGAACATTTTAGTAATTTTTCCACAGTTCTGATTACATGTGTCAGTTCCTTGTGTTTTTTTTGTAATTGTCACTACATAATTTTAGCTTTTTTTAGAATCTTGTGTAAAGTTACAGAATTTTCAGACTAGCATACTTAAATTTGTAAAATGTGTTGCATTGTAGAGTGTAACTGAATTAATTAAATGTCACATACACTAACCTGAGGGGTCATGGTGATATTGTTTCATCTGAATCCTGAAATTTGTATGATGGGTAATAAATGGAAGTCTTGCCATTTTATAGTAGATCTATGTTAAGCATCTCAGCCAGAAGATGAGAGATGATGAGAACAGGATGTAAAGGTCTATGTTATAACACATTTTTCCCTCCTGTGCTCCCTGCCCCTGGATATGTCAAACAAATAGGAATTCCATTTATGTGGCTAGCCTCTGTTTAAGATGAGTTCCAAAGTTGACCACATTTTAATGATTTTGGAGATTTTGTCTGAGAGGTTCACTTATGAGAATTAAGCCTCTCGTGTGAACATCAGCAGTACCTGTGACACATGAAGCAGTTTTGTCTTGTTTGATCTGGTAGGTGTCCCCTTTAAATCGGGCACTGTACGAGAGTTTAAAAGGACACTTGGACAACCTTAGCCCATATCCTCACATAGGCTCACTGTTATTGTTTACTGTTATTGCCTCACTACTTAGTAACAGATTTGAGAGGAAGTGAGACAATGTAGATTTTTCCCTGTGTCCATTTTTTTAATGTACTTTTATATTGCTAGAAGCTGTGTGTAAGGGGTTAACTCTCAAGGCTATACAAATTATTCCTTTCAACAGCAAGCCATCACCTTGAGCTAGTCATTTTATCTGCTAGATTTTCCTTCAGGTGTACATCGGAATATAGGAACAGGAGTAGACCATTCAACCCCTCGAGCCTGTTCTGCCATTCAATTAGATCATGGCTGATCTGTACCTCAATTCCATTCACCCACCTTACTAACAAAAATCTATCAAAAATTTCAATTGATCCAGCTTCCACAGCCTTTTGGGGAAAGAGGGTTCCAGATTTCCACCAACTTTTTGTATGAAAAAGTGTTTCTTGATTTCACTCCTAAATGGCCCAGCTTTAATTTTAAGATTATGATCTCTGGTTCTGGATTGCCCCACCAGAGGAAATAGTTTCTAAGTTTGTTTTGTCCCACACAGTGATGGTTGAAGTGTTAATTGTTTACTCAGTAGGTGGGATAGACATTATTTTCAATCCCAAACATTTTAAAGCTATTCCCTAAGATGGCCCACATTGTTCGAGTACTCCGGAACAGTTTGCTGCTTGCGGTATCGTTCTATTCAATTCAGCACAGCCAGACAAACTAGTAGATGTCTCGATGTCTCTTGGTTGCAGTTCAAAGGATAGGCCACAGTCTAGGGTAATGGCATTGGCAGCTATTTAAGAGCCAATGATTGGCTGGGGCCTTTGATTGACAGTCTACATATAGTCTTGAGTAAGAGAGCAGTCAATATATGTGAATCTCTCAATTAACATCCAAATGGCTGTCTGTTTTAAAAGTCTGGGTCAGCTTTGCCAAGTAGATAAACCAGATTGAGTTTACAATAAGTTGTCTTATGTTTTAAGGTCCATATTTAGAGAGAAAATGAGTTGCGTATTTTGGTTTTATATATCAAGTGTAGGGAAATGTATGTCACTGTATTAAACAGGGTACTGTTCATCTGTCTTGTGTAAGTAAATTCCCATAATGGTTCAAAGCCTGTATCTCAATTTGGTAAGAATGCTTATCTAGTTTGCGATTTAGAGAGAAGAATTCACATGGCGGCACGTGATGCATTCCAGTAACTGGTGTGCAGAGTTAGGGTTCTGTAAGATTCCTGGGTTTTGTTACCATTTGCCTAGATAATGGGCAAAAAAGCTGCACTCCAGATTGTAGGGGATATGAGGGCCTGCGTATGGGAATGATGGATGATACTGAAAGCAGGAGAAAATGTAGTGCAATAGCCAGAAATGTGACCTTTTCTTGCATAAAATTCTCCAATATATACAGACTTTGTAATTTGGTTCACTGGTGGATGTGAAAATTGTTTTTTAAATGAAGCTGGTAGTTATGAATTTGTAGTGAGCCGTGGTAACCCATTGAAGTGTATACAAAAAAGGCACATTTGAGAACTGTCTTTTTTGAGGAGCAGGAATAAATTAAAACAGAAATCTTCATAGAATGGCAAATAGATCTTAGCAAGCTCCCACGGGTTGTCAGGAGACCAGAAGGAAGGGAGCTGTGTATATAATGGCTATTTATAGAGAAACATGTTGGCCCATAAATTTTCATAATTTAAGTTGTTTTCCTTTTCAAGGAGATGCGTATTCACTTGTTCATTGTTTATTTAATAAATAGTTGGAAACTAGAACAAGGTTAATGTGATATTCATTTATCAAGGAACGGAGATTGATCTTGAGACGTAAGAATAATTTCAGTAACTTAAAAATAATTGACAGACCAAGGTTTTCTGTTTGTGTCCCAGGCACATTACCACACATTTTATCTAGATAGTAAGGCTAATGAAGACACTCTCAAATGGATAGGGAGTTGGGGCTCACTTATGAGTGATCTAAGGTATGAAAACTGGGAAGAAATTCTTAGATGAAAAGACCCAAAAGGATAATAGTACATATTTAACACTTTTGTACATATTGTCTGAATCCTGATGTCTATGACAATATATATTTAGAGACTCGATTGAGATATTAGATTTGTATTCATTACTTTGACGTAAAGGATCAAATCCTGTTCCTAAGTTAGGCCAAGTGCGCTCAAAGGACATGCCCTGGATTTAAAGCCAGTGGGTTTCCAGCAGCAAACTGCACTGATGAGTTGCCCGCTTATGGCAGAATGAGGCCTGGCCAGTTTTCATGGGCGGGCCTCATTTTAAATCATGCTGTCCAACTTCCTGCCTGAAATGGGTTCCAGGGGCGTCTCGCGCGGATCTCACTTTCAGGAGGTGGGGGAGGGAGTGGGGGGTTGTCTGGGGCAAGGTAAGCCCAAACTTTCCTTGTGGAGCACGGAGAAGAATTCCTGCTCCTCCTGGCCCCACAAATGGGGGAAAAATCTTTTTCAGCCTCCCCGGGGGCCGATCCTCTTCTGTCCTGGGTTGGCCTGACGGCAAAAACTGCAGCAGCATCCCTGCACAGGCCTGGGTTAAAATTGCAGTTGGGTCCTGATGATATTATTGGGTATATGTAAAGAAGGATGCTGCTGGCTTTGGGCAGCGTTCAGGGGAGTTGGTTGAGATTGTAGATATTGGGATCCTGGCGTCTCCAGGTCAGCTAAGTAACTCGAGGTATTTGAACTGCCTACGCACCCGGCTTCTGTTGGATGGGTTAGGGTATCAATCGCATCGCCCCCCCCCCCCCCCCCCCCCCGTCCAAATTATGTCTGGAAGCAGGCTTCACGTTTTTGGGTCTTGACTATCTGTATTTTGTAACCAAACCAGTTCTGACTCAATATCTTGCTTTAGGCATGATCTGAAAGCTCCAGAATTCTCCCCTCTCAATTTTTAATTTTCCTCTTGTATTAAACTAGAACTGTTGGACAGGTAGTTAGATTGGGTACTAAGTATTCCTGGGTACAAGGTGTTCAGGAAAGATAGGGAAGTTGAAAAAGGAGTCATGATGTGGAGATGCCGGTGATGGACTGGGGTTGACAAATGTAAGGAATCTTACAACACCAGGTTATAGTCCAACTGTTTTATTTGAAAATCACAAGCTTTCGGAGGCTTTCTCCTTCGTCAGGTGAGTGTGGGATTCCATGGAAGGTTACCGCATTTATAGTCAGAGAACAATTTATAGTCAGAGAACAATTTATAGTCAGAGAACAATACCAGGTGATTACAGATTATCTGTAATCACCAGGTATTGTTCTCTGACTATAAATGCGGTAACCTTCCATGGAATCCCACACTCACCTGACGAAGGAGAAAGCCTCCGAAAGCTTGTGATTTTCAAATAAAACAGTTGGACTATAACCTGGTGTTATAAGATTCCTTACATTAAAAAAGGAGGGGGGGGGGGTGGCAGTATTGATTAAGGAGAATATTGCAGTGTTGAGAGAGAGGATGTCCTTGAGCAGTCAAAAACTGAATCTATTTGGTTAAAGAAAAAATAGAGGTGCCATTACGTTACTGGGTGTATTCTATAGGTCACCAACTAGTGGGAAGGATATAGAGGAGCAAATCTGCAGGGAAATCGGAGAGGTGCAAGAACGATGGAGTCGTGATAATGAGGCACTTAACGATCCTAATATAGACTGGGATAGTAATAGTGTAAATGGCAAAGAGGGAGAGGAATTTCTGAAGTGTTTTAGGAACATAGGAACAGGAGTAGGCCATTCAGCCCCTCGTGCCTGCTCCGCCATTTGATAAGATCATGGCTGATCTGTGATCTAACTCCATATGCCTGCCTTTGGCCCATATCCCTTAATACCTTTGATTGCCAAAAAGCTATCTATCTCAGATTTAAATTTAGCAATTGAGCTAGTATCAATTGCCGTTTGCGGAAGAGAGTTCCAAACTTCTCCCACCCTTTGTGTGTAGAAATGTTTTCTAATCTCGCTCCTGAAAGGTCTGGCTCTAATTTTTAGACTGTGCCCCCTACTCCTAGAATCTCCAACCAGCGGAAATAGTTTCTCTCTATCCACCCTATCCGTTCCCCTTAATATCTTAAACTTCGATCAAATCACCCTTTAACCTTTGAAATTCTAGAGAATACAACCCCAATTTGTGTAATCTCTCCTCGTAACTTAACCCTTGAAGTCCGGGTATCATTCTAGTAAACCTACGCTGCACTCCTTCTAAGGCCGATATGTCCTTCCGAAGGTGCGGTGCCCAGAACTGCTCACAGTACTCCAGGTGCAGTCTAACCAGGGTTTTGTATAGCTGCAGCATAACTTCTGCCCCCTTGTACTCCAGTCCTCTAGATATAAAGGCCAGCATTCCATTAGCCTTCTTGATTATTTTCTGCACCTGTTCATGACACTTCAATGATCCATGTACCTGAACCCCTAAGTCCCTTTGGACATCCACTGTTTTTAACTTTTTACCATTTAGAAAGTACCCTGTTCTATCCTTTTTTATCCAAAGTGGATGACCTCACATTTGTCTACATTGAATCCCATCTGCCACAGTTTTGCCCATTCACCTAATCTATCAATATCGCTTTGGAATTTTATGTTTTCATCCAAGCTGCTTACAATGCCACCAATCTTTGTGTCATCGGCAAACTTAGATATGAGACTTTCTATGCCTTCATCTAAGTTGTTAATAAATATTGTGAATAATTGAGGCCCCAAGACAGATCCGTGTGGGACTCCACTAGTCACATCCTGCCAATGTGAGTACCTACCCATTATCCCTACCCTCTGTCGCCTTTCTCTCAGCCAACTTCCGAACCAAGTCCGTACTTTTCCCTCGATTCCATGGGCTTCTATCTTAGCTAACAGTCTCTTATGTGGGACCTTATCAAATGCCTTCTGGAAGTCCATATAAATAACATCCATTGACATTCCCTTGTCCACTACTTTAGTCACCTCTTCAAAAAATTCAATCAGGTTTGTCAGGCACGACCTACCTTTCACAAATCCATGCTGGCTCTCTCTGATTAACTGAAAATTCTTGAGGTGTTCAGTCACCCTATCCTTAATTATAGACTCCAGCATTTTCTCCACAACAGATGTTAGGCTAACTGGTCTATAATTCCCTGGTTTACCCCTCTCTCCTTTCTTAAAAAGTTTTCAGGAGAACTTTCTTCATCAGTATGTTTCCGGCCCAACGAGGAAGGAGGCATTGCTGGGTCTAGTTCTGGGGAATGAAGTGGGTCAAATGGAGCAAGAGTCAGTGAGGGAATGTTTAGGGAACAGTGATCATGGTATCATAAGGTTTAGATTAGTTATGGAAAAGGACAAGGGGCAATCTAGAGTAAAAATACTCAATTGGAAGAGGGCCAATTTCAGTGGGTTGAGAACGGATCTGGCCCGGGTAAATTGGAATCAAAGATTGTCAGGCAAAACTGTAATTGAACAATTGTGGCCTTTAAAGAGGAGATGGTTCAGGTAAAGTCTAGGTACATTCCCACTAGGGGGAAAGTTAGGGCAACCGAAGTTAGAGCTTCCTGGATGACGAAAGAGATAGAGGGTGAGATGAAGCAGAAATAGGGGGTGTATGACAGATGTCAGGTTGATAATACAAGTGCGAGCCTGGCTGAATATAGAAAGTACAGAGGAGAAGCGAAAAAGGAAATAAGAGGGGTAAAGAGAGAGTATGAGAATAGACTGGCGGCCATCATAAAAGGAAACCCAGACGTCTTTGATAGGCATATAAATAGTAATCGCATAGTAAAAGGAAAGGTGAGACTGAATAGGGATCAAAAAGGAGATCTGCGCATGGAGGCAGAGGGCATGGCTAAGGTATCAAATGAGTACTTTGCATCTGTCTTTACCAAGGAAGATGATGCTACCAAAGTCACAGTATAAGAGGAGGTAGTTGAGATACTGGATAGACTAAAAATTGAAAAAGAGAAGGTACTAGAAAGGCTAGCTGTACTTAAAGTAGATAAGTCACCTGGTCCGGATGGGATGCATCCTAGGTTGCTGAGGGAAGTAAGGGTGGAAATTGCTGAGGTGCTGTCCATAATCTTCCAGTCCTCCTTGGATACGGCGGTGGTGCCAGAGGACTGGAGAATTGCAAATATTACACCCGTGTTCAAAAAAGGATAAACCTGGCAACTACAGGCCAGTCAGTTTAACCTCGGTGGTGGGGAAGCTTTTAGAAACGATAATCCGGGACAAAATTAATAGTCACTTGGACAAGTGTGGATTAATAAAAGAAAGCCAGCACGGATTTGTTAAAGGCAAATCGTGTTTAACTAACTTGATAGAGTTTTTTGACGAGGTAACAGAAAGGGTCGATGAGGGCAATGCGGTTGATGTGTTTATGGACTTTCAAAAGGCGTTTGATAAAGTGCCACATAATAGGCTTGTCAACAAAATTGAAGCCTATGGAATAAAAGGGGCAGTGACAGCATGGATACGAAATTGGCTAACTGACAGGAAACAGAGAGTAGTAGTGGTTGGTTGTTTTTTGGACTGGAGGAAGTCGGTACTAGGACCACTGCTTTTTTTGATATATATTAATGACTTGGGTGTACAGGGCACAATTTCCAAATTTGCAGATGACACAAAAGTTGGCAGTGTAGTAAACAGCGAGGAGAATAGTGATAGACTTCAAGAGGACATAGACAGTCTGGTGGAATGGGCGGACACATGGCAGATGAAATTTAACACAGAGAAGTGCAGAGTGATACATTTTGGCAGGAAGAACGAGGAGAGGCAATATAAACTCAAGGGCACAATTCTAAAAAGGGTACAGGAACAGAGACATCTGGGGGTATATATGCACAAATCTTTGAGAGTGGCAGAACAGGTTGAGAAAGTGGTTGAAAAAAGCTTACGGGGTGGTGGGCTTTGTAAATAGAGGCATAGAGTACAAAAACAAGGAAGTTATGATGAACCTCTATAAAACACTGGTTCGGCCACAGCTGGAGCATTGTGTCCATTTCTGGGCACTGCACTTTAGGAAAGATGTGAAAGCCTTAGTGAGGGTGAAGAAAAGATTTACTAGTCTGTCAATGTCCTCCTGAAGTCTGTCACTATCCTCCACATTGTTTACCACATTTCTGAGTTTTGTGTCATCTGCAAACTTTGAAATTATACTCTATATACGCAAGCCCAGGTCATTAATATGTATCAAAAAGAACAGTGGTCCTAATACCAACCTCTGGGGGACATCACTGAATACTTCCCTCCAGTCTGAAAAACATCAATTCGCCACTACTCGCTGCTTTCTGTCCCTTAGCCAATTTCTTATCCATGCAGCCACTGTTCCTTTAATCCCATCGGCTTTCATTTTGCTTACATGTCTATTATGTGATACTTTATCAAACACCTTTTGAAAGTCCATATGCACAACATCAACGGTACTGCCCTCATCAGCCCTCTCCGAAAGAACTCAATCAAGTTAGTCAAACATGACTCGCCTTTAACAAACCCGTGCTGGCTTTTATTTAGTAACCCATATTTTGCCAAGTGCCAATTAATTTTGTCCCGAATTAATGTCTCTGAAAGTTTCACCATTACTGGTATGTTGGGATGACTGGCCTGTAGTTGCTGGGTTTATCCCTCCTTTTTTGTACAAGGTTGTAACATTTGCAAAGCTTCAGTCCTGTGGCACCATTCCCATATCTAAAGAGGTTTGGAAGATTCTAGTTAGAGGCTCTGCAATTTCCAGCCTTCCGTCAGCAACCTAAGATGCATCCCACCCGGACTGGGTGACTTTTCTACTTTGAGCGCTGCCAATCTTTTAAGTACCTCCTCTATCTATTTTTATCCTCTCCAATATTGCTACTACCTCCTCCTTTACTGCTACTTTGGCAGCAGCCATTAACATTATACTTCTGACCACCAATGATAATGGTAGGCTCCACTCTTCTATGTCTGTTTTGCTTGAAGATGAACAACTTTTTCTAACTTGTGCGGTAGTTCATGTGATGCCCTTATCTGACAAAAAAAAATACTCATGTTTATTCAACATCTTCAAATCCAGAAAGGATGCTGGAAGGATAATGAATGCTCAATCCAAACAGCGTTCTGCCAGAACTGAGCACAGGTCACTTTGGAACTCTTTCTCCAACTGGTCTTATTAGTTCTATGTTTGCATCCAGCATTCTGTTGATATTGGGCGCACTGGGGTCTAGCATTCCGTGTTCTGCTCAACACCATTTCTCCCCCCCGATTAATGTGGAAATGTCATCTGGGTCGTCTTAGGTCAGCTGTTTCAGAAGTAAGTATGTTGCTTCTTTGTGAATTCTGGTCTGGAGTGTACTAGTTAGATATTGATGGACCATAAAGTGATACGCACAATAATCAATGCATTGACTTCACTCGGAGGTTTACATTAGATTAATTAATCCTGCCAAGGGCTTTGGTTCCTTCTACGATATGTCTAGTATTTCTGTTGGTACCTACAATATTTTGGAGCTCCATTGTGAACAGCTATTGGCACATGAACAGCCTCCCTCCATTTTTAGTTGCATTCCACATGGACTATTCACTGGCTGTAACTCTCTTCAATTGTGGCATTATTCTGAATCCTAATTCAAACGTATTAAACGTATTCCTTCATGTATTAATTTGACATTGTACTCTTTGATATCATAGTGTCATCTTAACCGGATATATTCAGTGTCCCCAGATTTTCTGGGTTTGTGCCTTTTTAAAAATTTGGTAATGACCTGTTCCTTTTTGTTCCAGTTCAGGGTGACCTAGCCCAAATGACACAACAAATTCAGATTCTTGTGCCAATTTGATTTTGCTGTTGTGTTTCATCCTTCTGAAAAAGTTCTACTTGTACCATTCAACAACCTAATAGCCCCTTATTTCCTATTGGGGCTGGGGATTAATCCTGGGTCTTCTCTTCCATGAATGAATGACGTTATCCATTTCCATGATGTGAGAAGAATTTGGACCTGGAGTGCTTTCCAGAATTGAAATAAGAGGACTATAGCATGATGACCAATAGCATACAAAGTTGGTCAGACTGTCTTGTATGGATTGATATTTGAGGCCATGTCTTGGCTTCATAACCTTCTGGGTACCTATCTGGTGTAACTATGTTGCTTTTTGAAGCTACTGTGATTTTTTTTAATGCAATATTTTTGTTGAGATTTTGTGTTCAAGTTGACCGATGTCAGCATTAGGAAATGGAACACTTTTTCTTTCCTTTTTTGGAACCAATTATCAGCATCAAGCATTCTCACTTCCAGATCTGTAATGGCGAGGCCAGAAACAGAGTAAAGCTTCTTCTGTACTATCCCAACTTCAGCAGAGCATTTTATTACTGCACCATTTTGAGAATATTTTTTCCCCCCATGTCAGCCATCTTTTAATTGTCAGTTTGTGTCAAATGGTGTCATATTGTGGGAAGTTTTGTGATACAGGCTGACACTAACTAGAATCTGGGTTGAAACTTGCCATTATCCTTTTTTTGTAAGATTTGTGCTTTGGAAAGATGAGACTTCTATTTCCCTCTTCTGGGCTGATTGTAGAGCTGAAGGAAAATCTGGAAATCCATTATGTTATCAAGACTGCCTTTTTTTCTGCAGCAAGGCAAGAATAATAATGGAGAAAATGAACTTCGTGCTTGAAGAATGTTCCTGAGAAGTCGAATATATTGCGCACTCTGCACTCTGGAACTACTTTCCAATCATGTATAGCTTTGGTTTGAATCTTCCTTTTACAATATTCAACCTTGCAATACACTGAAGTTGGCCATGATCATTTTGCATTCAAATTGCAACGTAGAAGTTTAAGAGACTTTGTATGTCACTACCTAGTATTCATACAACCTACAGTAAACAAAACAGTAATTACTGTAAGTACAGTACTATATTTTTAGAGTTGTCCTACTTTTAGAAATATCCTGGGCAGATACACATTTCCTGTTGTTTTACAGTGTTGTCTATTACGATGCATGAAACTGGTGACTCTTACTATGATACGTGACTATTTTTAAACTATTTTAAGTGTTTGTAAATCAATACATTTTCCTTTTGAAATGATATTTGCATGAACCCTAAAAATTAAGTCTTTGCTGACCTGTAACCACTATACAATCTTCTGTCCATTGTTTAGTATAAATATTTGCTGAAATTGGGAAAGGTGGGATAAAGCTTGCACTTCATAAACATCATTGGTACTAATGATGTGACCCAGGAGGCACTTGTAATTACCCTCCTTTCACCAGCAGCCTTCCCCAGATGTGCTGCCCTTTTCTCTATAGCCTGCCAGTGCTGGGATGTTACTGGAACTAGGAGCAATATATATTATAAAAATAATACATCTCCTGTGGCATTTTAATGGTAGGATATGCAGTTTTATAATGAAGGTAGTGTTCACCAAGTAATGAATGATATAATAAGGAGGGCAGTGTTTAGAAATTTGATCTAGCTGCTTAACTACTTCATGTCGGGTAATGCTATGAATAGACACACCCTCAGGTAAATTAGTGACTAATTGTTGTTGCTCAGGGAAGATTATTTTTTAAAACAAAAACTTGTGAAGCAGCAATTCCGCACTGTCTTTGACAAAGAGATGTGCCCAACGTGAGGTTGATGTATCCTCTAGAAAACTCGGTTGCAGGTTAATGTACGCTCTTTTTGTTGCAAATCCACCTCAATTAACATGCTTTAGGACTTTGCTGCCACTGAAGAAAGATCAAAGCACCCGTACCTCCTTTGAATGAAGTACTATCTAGGCTGAAACTGACAGCATCCCCTGTTATTGATATGAATCAACCAGATGCTATTTGTTCTTTGGTAGCTTCACTTGATTTTTTTTGTGATTTAATGAATGTCGTTGAGCCAATCGGATGCAAACGTGACGTACACTTGTTGCACTTGTGCTCACTCAAGTGTGATAAGTAACAGATTTTGAGGTACAATGGGTGCACTGGACACAAGACTAGCTCAACTAAAAGTGATCAGCTCATGAATAGGAGAAGAAAAACTGATGTAAATTGCTCTAACTTTAAAAGAATAGATAAATGTAATGATAATTACTTATCTGTAATGTACTTAGTTTAATGTTCAATTTGTTAGAAAAAGTTATCATTAATGGGGCCAGTGTGGTATGTGTTAATGGTACAGTGTATTGGCTATTTAAGTGGTGCAACATGGAATTTTCAGTTTTCAATATGGTGGTTTTTAAAAAAAACTGTGTGGGGTGGGGGGCCTATTGAGCGGTACTATTTTACAGGGAGAAGAGAACTACCCTGTGTTACACTCGTGTGCCTCCTTCTGACTGGCCAACCACTGAATAGCATGAACAGCGGTTAATGAAATTTGCATCCTTCTTGGTCAGTAGTTCCTGAGTGGTGAGAGATTTTGAAGGAGATCTTCAACTGTTAACGGTACTTTGCTCCTCTTCTGAAATCATAGCATACATGTCTCTCCATTCTCTCCTTTTCCTCTAAGGTGGAATACACAGCTGCTGAGAGGGAAAAGTTCACCTGCAGAACAGATCTCAAGTCTGAAAGAGTCAGTCAATTATGGATGGAATTCAAAGGTTTTCCCTTGTTTAGGAGCCCATGCTCTTTGTCGAGAGCTTGCAGGCTCCCTCTTAATTATTTGGGAATTGTACAGTAAAAATATAGAGGGGAAGTTTTGAGGCCTCCCTGCTGGCAGAAACAGGGTGGAGCACCCAAAAAATCATGGGGGAAGAACCCCCTCCCGCCGTTGCTATGGTTGTCTCCATTTTGCTAGGGTCCTTGGAATAGGCAGCTCGACCAGCATCGTAAAGCAAGCGCACAGCTGATTTAGGTATTTAAATTAGGAACCTTATGATGTAAACAGGACTCTGATGCCATTTTAGAACTCAACTGGATGGAGCGTGCGCTGTGCACTCTGCCCAGTATCACCTGGTGGTCCAGCCATAGAGGAGTTCAAAGGTAAGTACTTATTTATATTTGTGGGGCCAGGAGGAGCCGCACCAATTCACCCCTATGAAACTACCTTTTTTCCGGATCCAGTGTTTGGCTGGGCTGCCTGACCCGGAGCTGCTGGGCTGCCCTGAGGTGCTCATTTTATGACCGCTGGCCCTATGTTAATGATGCCCGGCCCTTAAAATGGAAGGGATTTCCCTTCAGAGCTATCGGGTGGCTGGCCAAAAACCGCATAGAGGGAAAGTCTACTCAGTGGATTCTGCTCTAAAACCACAAATCCCATTTAAAATTTAATGCAAATGTCAACTAGCCATACTCTGATCTTTTGATTTTTTTTCTTCTAAAAATTGAAGAATAACCCTGAAATCTAAAAGCATTTTTATAGTAAATTGTACAACTTGAAAGAGGAAGAAAAGTCTAGGGGAGTAAATTATGTGAATAAATAAGGTTAAATATTGGTTTATATTTTAAAGACTGCTAAACATGTATTTTATGGTTGAAGACAATTTAAAATTACCATGATTTTGTCTACTTATTGTCAAATATATTATTAACCCCAGTCCTTTATCTTGTAAGGTGTGGAACCTCTGAACGCCCCTTACAAAACAACCAGGAAACTGTGGAGACCTGGAGTAACCAGGTTCCACAAGTCTTCCACTGAAGTAGTGGTGGGAGTCTGGTAGAACTCCCTTGCAATTTTGGATCACAATATTAATTCAGTGCTTTGTGGACCTCTTGCGTGACACTCAGTAGATTTCTTGATCTCCCAGCACCTGCTCCACTGGTCTTAGCAACTGAAAATTATACCTCCTCCGTCTTGTACATCGTAGAGAGGGATAAAGCACAATCTTCTGACGTAGTGGTCAGGGCTTTATTTGGATCTTCTTTGCTGGATCTTTACAAAACAGTTGACAAAAGTTTCTATTTATGAGCTACTTGCACCATGACAGCAAGGATTTTATGAAGTAGTTGCTGTGGCTGGTGCTACTGACTATACTCGTATTATGATAGTACCTTTTTCATTTGCATGTATAACTGAACTATAAGGGCTATCACTTCACTGAGTACCTAATAGTGAACTGGTACAGACAATTTGACACATGCTACTGTAAATGTATATCTCACTTTCCACATAAACAGTCAAGAGGAGACTACAAATGTGTGAGGTGTCACTATGCCATATTTTCCTTAACGGACTAGTTTTCATGAAAATTAGACTTGTTTAAATGTGAGCAAGAAGAGTAGAAGATAGTAAGACCTTTTGTCTGTTCTTACTGCTACTTTGAATCTTGCTCCACACTGTGGTGTAGGACATTGAAGCTTCAGAGAAGGTACAATGCAGATTCACTAGGTTGCTGCCTAGTATCTGGGAATACAAATACGCAGAAAGACTTCGTGAAATTTTTTTTTGTTAGAACAATGCAGATTATGGGGCAATATGATAGTGTTTAAAAGTATGAAAGGGTGGGTCAGGGTAGTTAGAAGCAGACTATTTCCAGTAGTTGATAGTTCAAGAATGAGAGGCCATAGATACAAGATTTATGAGATTTAGAATGGAGGGCAGGAGAAACCTCTTTAGGCAGAGGCTGTTCTGAGGCTGAGAAATTCACTTCCAGGTTTAGTGATTGACATAGAAACTATGTCAACATTCAACATTACATGGGATATGTGTAATGAAGGATATGGCATTAAAAGGATAATGGGAACAGGGTGAGTAAATATTTGCTTGTGTGGAGGGTGAACGCTGACATGGGCTGGTTAGGCCAAATGGCCTGTTTCCATGTTGTAGCTTCTATTTATTTCTGCACATTTCTATGATTAACCTGCAGGTCACATGGTGTGAATTATAGGATGTGAATGGAAGTCAACTCCCTTCATGTATCCTTGAATAAGTACCTTGCAGTTAAATGCAGTGAACCTAAAGAATGTAATACCATGACCCTTTCAAACAGCTAATCGGATACAGTTACAAACTTTCCTTGTTAAATCCAACAGGAGAATGCTTTGACAAAGGGTTCCAAAGTATGCTTTTTAAAAAGTGACTTCCTTTTCAAAATCATTATTTTCTTCATATTTTTGGGGGATAAGTGAAAGGGCTGTTTGAATTTGGAGCTACATAAATTGCTGTGCATATTTTATTAATATTTATGAATAGCAATGTTCTAAAAATCTTGATGTACTCTTAATCTTATTTTCCTTTTTTTGCTTTGTTGTTTCTCTCTGATCTTCATAACCCATTTTCTGTTGACATTTAACCTCAAATTTCACAATTTATGGGAAATGAGTGCTGTAATTATGGTTTAACCTTTACTTATGTTTTATTTTCCAGTACTGTGTCCAAAATAAATATTTTAGAACCTGCTGGAAACTTTTTTGTTATAAAGATGAATCTTACTTTCCAAAGAGAGTTTTATAGTGTGCAGGTTCACTTTTGAAACAATTGGCCTGAGTAGTGCATGTTAGACTCCGATGAAGTCGTTCATACGACTTCTGGTTCTGGACAGGCACTGAATTCTCTGATTCAGGAGAGAGCTTGCACGTACGTGCTTACAGCATGTGCAGAGTTTGCCTACCACTGTTAAATTTTAAACATTCTGCGAGTGCAGGAAGAAGCATCTGCGCAGTCCTTTAAAAATGTCAAAACTGGTTTTATTTGGAAGGACAGATCTCAAGAGAGTAAGCCAAGGTTGCTGCTCTCCTGCATTCACATTCGAACAGTGCAGCCAGTCTCTCTCAACCGGCTGAGAAGTTTACTTCGGTGTATTGTGCATGCACAGACTGACGGATAGTTTGACCAGTGTGCATGTACAAAATACATTGTTAAATGATATCTCAGTGTTTACTGAGTTCAGGAAGGCCCAATGATTTAAAAAAACAGGTATTCCTATTGACTTGCCTTTTAATTAAAAAAAAACACCAGCAAGTTTAGCAGCCAGCTGCGTGAGACCCACACATCAGGAGCTAGTGACCAAAACAATATAAAACAGTTTAAAATGGCTCTAGGTAACTTTTTAAAAAAAGTTCCCTGACCACTTGTATTCGGTGCAATGTCAAGTCTAAGTGGTGTGACACCTTATTTCTTCTAGGGAGCCTGCTATCGCGTTTCCCTCTGGATTCGGGTCAGAACCTAATTCTGGAGTTATACTGCAACTTTAATGCTGCTGCGAAATGCAAACTATTTTGTAGCAATGCTAAAGTTGCAGTAGACACAAACTTCAAAAGTGCAGAGATCTTTTAATTATTCATTAATGGTGTTTGGAACCCTGTGTATGGTAGTTTCATACAATGTTTGCAACAAAGAAAACTTCATACACGGCCACTTTGTGGTCTTTTGATAAAATTTCTTCTGCGTGAGAAAAATGTCTGTTCTGCACATGCAGCTGCTTTTCTCTCTTATGAAGTAACGTATTCACAGCTGTGATCTGTGTTCGATGTTCAATGGACTTGCAATAGTTTCACATGAAAATGTAGTTTGGTATACAATTATTATATTGTATTGCTGACCAGGTTCTTGCAAATTGAGCCCCAGGCAGTCTTGATGTCTCTGATTGCAGCATTCCTTAGCCTCATTCTTTGCATTCCTATCTCTATTCTTTACTGATTGAAGGTAGAAACTAAGTCTGCAAGACTGATATGAACTACTGCACTGTAGTACATCAGTGTACAATAGCTACATTGAAAATTATCACTAGTTGTACTGATCAGATTTCATAAAATCCTGTAATGCTTTTGTAAAATATTATTATTTATGCGCAGCCAAACAACTGACTGTATGATTCGTCAATTAAATTTTCAGTGGTGTTTTACTGAAGTTGTTTAAAATAATCTATTGATGCAGTCCTGGCTATTTAATTTTTTATTAATGGTAGAGTGTCTCCCATCACACCAAACTTTTTTTGTGGCATCACTGAGGTTTCTGTAACAACACGGGCAGTGTGGAATGGTGATGTGAGTTTGATTACTCCCATGGTTGGAGATCTCAAGGCTATGTCAGTTGGAGGCCATGCACCTACCAGTAGGGGACAAAGAGAAAATTGACTTGTGACTTTTCACGTACACCTCTTAGTGGTTAGTGTCCAAGATGCTTTTTGCCACCTTCACTTAGTTTCCAGGTTATGACTGTAGATGTAGAATTATTTTTTATAATTTGTAAACTTATTCACCTACAAAAATCAAAAGGATTTTGCTGAACTCAGTCTAATGTGTGGTGGTGTCAAGTGTTTTCCTGAATTCCAGGTAGATAACATCCACTGCATCACCTTTATCTGCCAGATCTGTAACTTCTGCAAGTAACCAGTAAAGTGGCTAGACAAGACATGCCTCTTTTGAACCTATGTTGGCTCACTTTCATTCCAGATGATCCCTTATGCTATTTCTGATCAAGCACTTTTCCCCCTAAATCAAGATAAGGATCACAAGTCTATAATTTGAGGGCTCATCCCATGACTTTTTTAAAAAAAACAATCATGGGGGTGATATTTGTCACTTCTTAATCTACTGGAAAATTGCTTTATCCCAATGAGTTTTGAAACATATCTGAGAGGAATTACAATCTTTTCCGGCAACTCCTCCAGCATTTTTGGATGGAAATTACTAGAGCCTAGCTTCCTAAATCTTTCGACCATGCTTTCCCTTGTGATACTTGGGATGTTATCCCAATGAATTTTGAAAAATATCTGGGAGATGCTTTGAAATACACAGCCAGTCTAGCAGCATTTGCAAAGGAAAAAGACTATTTAATCTCTCTTTTGCTCCTTTCTCTCGTCCGCCTAAGCAGGCTGGTTTAACATTTCATCCATAAAATGGCACCTCTAACTGCTCTAATACTGCCCTGAAGTGCCAGCCTAGATTTTGTGCTTAAGGCCTGGTGCGGGGCTTGAACTCATAATATTATGACTCAGAGGTGAGAGTACCGTCACTGAGGCAAGCAGACACTTGCAGGGAGAAAGCAGACTAGAAACCCTAAGATAAATGTGAAGTTATCCACTTCTGAAGGAAAAACAGAAAAGCAGAGTATTATTTAAATGGTGATAAATTGGGAAATGTTGATGTACAAAGGGACCTGGGTGTCCTTGTACACCAGTTATTGAAAGCAAACATGCAGGTGCAGCAAGCAGTTAGGAAGGCAAATGGTATGTTGGCCTTCATTGCAAGAGGATTTGAGTACAGGAGCAAGGATGTCTTATTGCAGTTATATAGGGCCTTGGTGAGACCACACCTGGAGTACTGTGTGCAGTTTTGGACTCCTTACCTGAGAAAGTATATACTTGCCATAGAGGGAGTGCAACGAAGGTTCACCAGACTGATTCCTGGGATGGCAGGACTATCATATGGGGAGAGATTGGGTCGACTAGGCCTGTATTCACTTGAGTTTAGAAGAATGAGAGGGGATCTCATTGAAACATAAAATTCTGACAGGGCTAGACAGACTGAATGCAGGAAGGATGTTTCCGCTGGCTGGGGGGGTGGGTCCAAAATGAGGGGGTCACAGTCTCAGGATACGGGGTAGGACATTTAGGACTGAGATGAGGAGAAATTTCTTCACTCAGAGGGTGGTGAAGCTGTGGAATTCTCTACCACAGAAGGCTGTGGAGGCCAAGTCACTGAATATATTTAAGAAAGAGCTAGATAGATTTCTAGTCACAAAAGGCAACTAGGGGTATGGGGAGAGAGCAGGAATATGCTATTGAGATAGAGAATCAGCCATGATCATATTGAATGGCGGAGCAGGCTCAAAGGGCCGAATGGCCTACTCCTGCTCCTATTTTCTATGTTGCTATGTATTGCAAGGAAGACATAGTAGAAAGGTTTAGGATGTTGAAGATAAACAAGGCTGCAAGCTCTAATAATTTCCATCCAAGGATACTGCGTTTTTCTTTTTTCAGAAAAGATTGGATGACTTCCTAGTCGGAAAGGAGACAGAGATAGTGGTTCCAGAATCACATTAAGGAAATGATAGGTGGTTTGGAAGGATAGGCCAGATGAACCAGCGGTCTTCTGCCCAAAACATTACTAAGCAGAAGAGAAGGATCTATGCCTGAAACGTAAATCCATCTTTTCTCACCACAGATGTTGATGGATCAACTGTATTTCCAGAATTTTCTGTTAATTCAGATTTCCAACATTTGTATACTTTTACTGAGGGTTTTATGGAGATTCATGATCTATGGTGTCACCGTGTGGTGAATTATGAGTATTGCAGAGAATGATTTTTCCTTTCCATAATGCATTTAGAAAGTAAATCCCATTTGTTTATTTTAAAATATACAATTGAATACAGTTTTTTGTGATATCTTGCATTAATCTTTTTACCTCTTCAAATACTTACTGTTTTTTCAACTGTCTGAAAATTTTGTTACATCAGAATGATTTCAAGGAGGTAATCTTGTGTCAGGATTAAGATTATAAATTGCACAAACTTTGTTTTTCATGGTATGTAGTATTATCTGCAACTTTCAATTAAATTATTCCTGCGTATCCATTATTAGCGTCACCGGAATTTAGATGCCCGGTACTAAGAAACTGGATGTTACAAATTCAGGTCTGCTGTATTTAACTTCTCTGGTTCAGTTGTGTCCGTTACTCCCACAAGTGGTCTGTACATATCATTTTTATGTGAGTTGATTCATGCTGCTGTATATCAAATCAAACAATAGTGTAACATAGGGATGTAACAATAGCCACTCCTTTTTTGATCGAGACTGGATTGGATATTCGTATCTTTAGCACAAATGCCTCTTCAATTTCTCCAAAGGCTGGTTGAACCAATAATTGGTACGAAGAAGGCAGATACCAAACAATAAACTGCTTTATTTTATGGACATCCAGAACAGCTGCATAAAGTGAGTATATGACTGGCCTCTCTTAATTTAAGTAGTACAAATTACCTTCATGAAATTATACCAAATGAAGAGCCACCACGCTTCTCCACATTAGTGGGTCATCTTACTTGACTTAAATTAGATATCTTCTAACCATCCTCCAGCATTTCTAACTTCTTCCTCAACAAAGACCCTCCCAGCTTTCCCTTTAACAGATCTGATTGCCCTCACAGCTTCCTGTTTCAAAAAGCCTGTTTTCCTCTTATCTCCTCTTCATTTCTGTGATATGAGAACAGTCCCAAAATTCAGACTGTAAGTGCTTTGAGAAATCTGTCACAGTTGCACTGATGAGCCATGCCCTTGGACCTGACACAACAGAATATTGACTGTACTCCATATTCTAATGACATTTCTTTAACTATGATATAAACATTATATTATAAATATGGGATATGAATTATGACATTTATGACATGAGCAGGGCCACAGGTCTGAATTTTTGCTTAATGGAGTTCCAGAACTAGTACTGATGCTTTGGGAATTGCATTCTGCTATTGTCAATTGTTCCATAAACCAATGACCTTGCTCATGAGTTCTTGCTCAACCATTTTGGCTAAAATTGGCTAAATCGACTAAATTTTGACCCCTGTGTCTTCATTATATATCTTTGATTTACATTACAGGCCACCCTAAAATCAGAAGGCCAAATTATACATTGAGGAGACACTCCTAACATTTAACTGTCTCTTGCAGCATATTTTTCGAGTACCTATTTATAATTGTAGTGAAAATCACAAAACTACTTTACTGGTGTTGTGCAATGAGAAGGGGTTAATTGAAAATCTTGTGTGGGGTCCTTTAGGGAAGAGTAACCATAACATGATAGAATTCTTCATTAAGATGGAAAGTGAAGTAGTCGAATCCGAAACTAGGGCCCTAAATCTAAACAAAGGAAACTATGAAGGTATGAGGAGTGAGTTGGCTATGATAGATTGGGAAGCCTCATTAAAAGGCTTGACGGTGGATAGGCAATGGCTAACATTTAAGGAACAAATGCATGAATTGCAACAATTATACATTCCTATCTGGCGCAAAAACACAAAAGGCAAAACAGCCCAACCAGGGCTAATAAGAAATTAAGGATAGTATTAGATCCAGAGAGGAGTCATGTAAAGTTTCCAGAAAAAGTAGCAAGCCTGAGGATTGGGGGAGTTTAGAATTCAGCAAAAAAGGACCAAGAGGTTGATTAAGAGGGGAAAAATAGAGTATGAGAGTAAACTTGCAAGGAACATAAAAGTGGACTGTAAAAGCTTCCACAAGTATGTAAAAAGAAAAAGATTAGTGAAGACAAATGTAGGTCCCTTACAGTCAGAAATGGGAGAATTTATATTGGGGAACAAGGAAATAGCTGAGCAATTAAACAAATACTTTGGTTCTGTCTTCATGGAAGAGGACACAAATAACTTCCCAGAAATGCTAGGGAACCAAGGGACTAGTGAGAAGGAGGAATTAAAGGAAATTAGTATTAGTAAAAAAAAATAGTGCTGGAGAAATTAATGGGACTGAAAGCTGATAAATCCCCAGGGCCTGATGATGTGCATCCCAAGGTTCTAAAAGATATAGCTATGGAAATAGTGGATGCATTGGTGATCATCTTCCGAAATTCTATAGATTATGGAACAGTTCCTGCAGATTGGAGGGTGGCAAATGTAACCCCACTATTTAAAAAAGGAGGGAGAGAGAAAACAGGGAACTACAGACCGGTTAGCCAAGTATCAGTAGTAGGGAAAATGCTAGAGTCTATTATAAAGGATGTGATAACAGGAACACTTAGAAAATATCAACGGGATTAGACAAAGTCAACATGGATTTATGAAAGGGAAAACATGTTTGACAAATCTACTGGAATTTTTTGAGAATGTAACTGGTAGAATAGATAAGGGAGAACCAGTGGATGTGGTTTGTTTGGATTTTCAGAAGGCCTTTGATAAAGTCCCACGTAAGAGGTGTGCAAAATTAAAGAACATGGGATTGGTGGTAATATACTGGCATAGATTGAAAATTGGTTAACAGTCAGGAAACAGAGAGTAGGAATAAATGGTTCTTTTTCGGGGTGGCAGGTGGTGACTAGTGGGGTACCGCAAGGATCAGTGCTTGGGTCCCAGCTATTCACAATATATATTTGGATGAGGGAACCAAATGTAATATTTCCAAGTTTGCTGACAACACAAAACTAGGTGGGATCGTGAGTTGTGAGGAGGATGCAATTAGGCGTCAAGTAGAGTGAGTGGGCAAATACATGGCAGATGCAGTATAATGTGGATAAATGTGAAGTTATCCACTTCGGAAGGAAAAACAGAAAGGCAGAGTATTATTTAAATGGTGATAAATTGATAAATGTTGATGTACAAAGGGACCTGGGTGTCCTTGTACACCAGTCACTGAAAGCAAATATGCAGGTGCAGCAAGCAATTAGGAAGGCAAATGGTATGTTGGCCTTCATTGCAAGAGGATTTGAGTACAGGAGCAAAGATGTCTTACTGAAGTTATACAGGGCCTTGGTGAGACCACACCTGGAGTATTGTGTGCAGTTTTGGTCTCCTTACCCAAGAAAGGATATACTTGCCATAGAGGGAGTGCAGCGAAGGTTCACCAGGCTGATTCCTGGGATGGCAGGACTGTCGTATGAGGAGAGATTGGGTCGACTTGGCCTGTATTCACTAGAGTTTAGAAGAATGAGAGGGGATCTCATTGAAACATATAAAATTCTGACAGGGCCAGACAGACTGGATGAAGGGATGATGTTTCCCCTGGCTGGGGAGTTCAGAAGAAGGGGTCACAGTCTCAGGATACGGGGTAGGACACTTAGGACTGAGATGAGGAGAAATTTCTTCACTCAGAGGGTGGTGAACCTGTGGAATTCTCTACCACAGAAGGCTGTGGAGGCCAAATCACTGAATATATTTAAGAAAGAGCTAGATAGATTTCTAGACACAAAAGGCGTTAAGGGGTATGGGGAGAGAGCAGGAATATGCTATTGAGATAGAGGATCAGCCATGATTATATTGAATGGCGGAGCAGGTTCAAAGGGCCGAATGGCCTACTCATGCTCCCATTTTCTATGTTTCTATGGTTATGGGTTGCTATAGTTGATGCTTCATTTGATGTGGGACTAGTCCACATTATAATCCCATGTTGCATATTTACAGTCATAGTTAAAAGAAATGTCATGGGGATCCATGTACACTCTAAAATGTAATTTAAATACAGAATGACTTTATTAAGTGATATTTTTAAGTGATATTAATTGTTACACAAACTAAAGATGCCATTTACAATAGTTACGCTGAAATGTTGTCTTTTAATTTAGAATTAATTCCCAAGGAAGTTTTTAGTTATATATTGTGTTGGATTTAGCTGTAATAGTTTACAGAATGTCTTTGCCTAGAAGGCACCCTCAGCAATGCCCACCTTATTTTAAAGATCATTATTTGTTATTTTCAGAACAGTTCCAAAGGTGCTATATAAATGCAAGTTCTCTCTTTTTCTGTTTGTCAATTATGATAAAGTTCCAGCTTGCAAGGGAGCGATGATCCATTTTACGTACTGAATAAGATACTTCAACTCCTATTTATTATGAAGATATCAACAGTGACTTCTGCCAGTTACTTCTGCGAGGCTCTGCAATTGTCTGTGGTAACTTTGGCAGTCACCTTGGAGAAATGGCGTAAATGGTCGTTTCTCTGAGGTTTCTGCTGATCTTCCGCTGAAGTTATGGCAGATGGTCGGGGAACCATACAGCATTCTCCCCGTTAATGTTTTGAAGTGTCTTTTATATGAATCTGTAACTGAAACAAAATGTTAATTGAACCAGGTATGTATAGGTGAGGGGGGAAGCATTATTTTAATGGAGTCGATACAGTATTGAGAGATGACAGCTGGGCTGAATTAAGTTGTTTACCACATGTTTTTGTATGTTAACTAAAATGAAAAAAGGCTATACTGAAAATTTTCCACTTTACAGCAGTGACTATTTTATGTTCTTTACGAAAGGTAAGATAGGTTCGGCAAACATTGCATTAAATCTCATTTTGATGTACCCTTTTATGGTTACTCAACAAATGACATTTGGACGTGTACTGGTTTCAGCAGATACTTGTAAAAAGGTGCTCGAGACTCAGCCTCATATGTATTTACTAGGGTTTTTATATAGACTGCAAATTCAGCGCATGTGTTCAGTTCAGTTGGATTTCGATTAGTAAAGTAACATGAAGCAGATGTGGAATTTATGAGGCTGCAGTAATGATTTTTTTAAATCCTCAAATAGCTTGAACCAAGATGTCTTTCGGACTAAAAACTCATATACATCAAAACTTGTGATTGCAAGAGTGCTGCAGTTTTACAACACAGAATAGATGCTAATTTCTATCAGTATTCACATTTAATCCAAGACAGTTTTATGAAGCGTGTTTATTCCATTTTAAAAAATGAATTAAAATAGAAAGCCAACTAAAGCATGAAATCTTCCATTTCAGAGCTTCAGCAAAAATGCTGAACTTGACCAGTTTGTCTACTTTTTAAAAACTTTAGCATATACTGTATGGATCAAATTATATAAAGTCTTATAATTTAAATGGTAAAGCATATTTCTCTTCCAAGCCTGTAACCAATGTAAGGAATCTTACAACACCAGGTTATAGTCCAACAGTTTTATTTGAAAATCACATGCTTTCGGAGATTATCTCCTTCGTCAGGTGAGTGAGACGAAGTAGATAATCTCCGAAAGCTTGTGATTTTCAAATAAAACTGTTGGACTATAACCTGGTGTTGTAAGATTCCTTACATTTGTCCACCCCAGTCCATCACCGGCATCTCCACATCAAGCCTGTAACCAACATAGCACCGTATCGAAATGAGCAAAGTGCAAGCATCTAAATTGCAATTTTTTAAAAACTGCTAATATTCAGCGACTGGATTTAAAGGGGCAGCTGCAAGTCCTTTTTGTCGCATCAGTCCGTCCATTGTTATTTTTGTAATACATGCATTAAAATTAAGTCTTGCCTGTTGTGTGAAATTAGATTTTTGTTTTGAAAGGTGGGGTGAGGTTGTGAGCATTCAGGGTGGGTATTGGCTAGGGTGCTTGTTCAGTTAATACTTGATGCTTCTGCTGAGCGATCAAATTTGATGATACTGGAATATAATCTGCAGTGGATTACTTGGAAATAAAACTGTCTTATAGGGAAAGAACTGGTGTCAAATAGCTGAAAATCTTCTACTTTATGAACATGTCCATTGGTGAATATTTATAAAGTACTAATTTATATATTTTGAAGACATTGTATGCGAACTAGAAAGTTGAAAGTAACAGTCAAGTACTTGACTGATTTATTTTCCTTTTGTCCATTGTTTCTTTTAAACATGAAATCTTCAGAACTGCAGTTCTCTATGGCCGTGGTACTCACTTCTATATCTGCCAAAGTAAAATTTAGAAGAGTGGGTCACTTGTTTGTTTAATTATGCTAGAACTGCAAAGTGAATATTTAAAAAATCTTATGGGGGCAATAATATGATGATATGCAGCACTGATGCTTATCAGGTGCACATGACCCATATTAGTAGCTGCCCAGGCCTAAGGCCAGTTGTGCACAGTCCACCATAATCAACTGGGAAAGTGTGTGTCCCACTGATTGCCTGTACATCATGTGTATATTACTACAGCAACAAGTTGCATTTATACATTGCCTTTAATGTAGTAAAACGTCCCAAGGTGCTTCACAGGAGTGTATCAAACAAAATTTGACACAGAGCCACATAAGGAGATACTAGGACAGGTAACTAAAAGCTTGGTCAAAGAGGTAGTTTTTAAGGAGTGTCTTAAAGGAAGAGAATTATTATGCCTCCCCAACCCCCAATTGGTGTCCATGATCTCATTGGCTCCATAATATATTTGTAGCACTTGAACAGCACTGCAAACACTCAGCACCCATGTAAACTGGCTGTTGCGCTATCTTAAAGGTTGATTTAGCTTGATAATTGTGGCAAATAGCTGGATGGTGACTCCACAACTTCACTGCTTACTTGATGAATGTTTTTGCCCTTGTGTTGCTATCTGTATACCGGCTGAGGCATGCAGAGACTATGATTTCCTGATGAGGCTGGGATAAAAATGTGTATAGTATCCTGCAACCAGACCTAGAGACCATTTCCAGTTCAGGGACTGTTAAGTCAGTGGTCTTCAAGGTAACCCCCAGTGCCTCCTTGTGCTAGGTCAGTAGATGGCACTACAGTAGTGATGTCCTACAAGTAGACCATTGGCCAAATGTGGCCCATGAGCTTCTTTAATCCAGCCCGCCAAGCTCCTGCTGGTTTCCTCCTTCTCTTCACCAGTGTGCAAAGCTGTTTAAAGTTCCTGGGTGTAGAGGAATAGAAAAATCGGTTCCCTGATTAGTGCATTTTTTCAATCAGCTGGGCAATCTTTCCCAGTCCTCCAGGCTGGCAATTTTGAAGAGCTGAGGCATTCTTTCCCATTTTCTACTGCTGCTTTGGTGACCCCCAATCAGAGTGGATATGTCTGTGCTGATGCTTGCCACTGTAGGAATGGGAGATGTTGGCTCCTGTGGAGTGCATGTTGATGCTGGACATTGGCTCTGCTTTTGGGCACCTAGAGAAGAAGAACATATTTTAGAATTCTGGCAGTAAGGCACCCCTTGAAACACAGCTTGCATGGCAATACATTCCATTGTGTTATGCTGCAGTGTATGCCTATGTGTGAGGAGTGAATGACTGAATAAGGACATTAAGAATGAAAACCAACAGATGAGCTTGGAGACAAAATCTGACATCCCTTTTCCCAACTACTTTTATTTCATCCAGACCCAGAATCTCCAGTACCCTCTCCTCTTAATAAGCTGAGGGTCTTAGATAAAGTGACTCCTGCCCCACAGGTCTGAATGTACTGCCACTTGTTATATGCTGCTTTCTCCTACAAGCATATAGGAAAAGGATGTATGTTGGAATAAGAATTTGAAAGAAGTGCATCACTCAACACCAGCTCCAATGTGAGTCTGAACATACAGCACGGAAGTTCCTCGCATTAACTTGAGGTTTGTTGCTTGCTACATTTAAATGTATGAACAAAGCAGTAATCGAGTGCCCTGGTGAAGTATCGGTATGTTGTCCTTTTGACATCGTATAGAAAACTAAGAGATAATTTAATTGAGGCATTTACGTTGATTAAAGGAGTTGATAGGGTAGATACAAAAAACTATTTCCTCTGGTGGGGGTGTTCAGAACAATGGGTCATATCCTTAAAATTAGAGCTAGGCTGTTCAAGGGTTACATTGAGACTACAGCACAGAAACTGGCCTATGTCTGTGTTTATGCTCCACACAAGCCTCCTCCCTCCCTACTACATCTAACCCTGTCAGCATATCCTTCTATTCCTTTCTCCCTCATGTGCTTATCTAGCTTCCTCTTAAATGCATCCATACTATTTGCCTCAACTACTCCTTGTGGTAGCCCGTTCCACATTTTTACCAAGAAGCTTCTCCTGAATTCCCTATTGCATTTATTAGTGACTCTTATTTCTATGACCTCTAGTTTTGGACTCCCCCACAAGTGGAAACATTTTCTCCTCATCTACCCTATCAAACCCCCTCATTATCTTCAAGACCTCTATCAAGTCACCCCTCAGCCTTCTCTTTTCTAGAGAAAACAGCCCCAGCCTGGTTAGCCTTTCCTGATAAGTATATCCTCTCAGTTCTGGTATCATCCTTGTGAATCTTTTTTGCATCTTCTCCAATGCCTCTATATCCTTTTCATAATATGGAGACCAGAACTGTGCACTTCACTCCAAGTGTGGTCTAACCAAGGTTCTACACAAGTTTAACATAACGTCTCTCTTTTTCAATTCTATCCCTCCAGTAATGAACCCAGTGCGTGGTTTGCCTTTTTTATGGCTTTATTAACCTGCGTTGCTACTTTTAGTGATTTGTGTATCTGTACCTAGGGATCCCTTTGCTCCTCTACCCTATTTAGATTCTTATTATCCAAGTAATATGTGGCCTCCTTGATGTCAGGAAGCACGTCGTCACATAAAGGGTAGTGGAAATCTGGAACACCCCCGCCAAAAGCTGTTGAGGCTAGTCAATTGAAAGTTTAAAAACTGATAGATTTTTGTTGGGTAAGGGTATTAAGGTATATGGAACCAAGGTGGGTAAATGGAGTTGAGGTACAGATCAGCCGTGATCTAATTGAATGGCGGAACAAGCTCGAGGGGCTGAATGGTCTACCTCTGTTCCTATATTTTGCATTAACAGTTGCCAGGTTCTGTAAATTCTCTCTCCATGATGCTCCATCACATTGACAGTAAGTTGCTGTTAAGGTGCATTGTATAAGACAATATTGTACAGTTGAGCAGCATTTGAGCATACTGACCGTGGCTATCTTCCGAAAAACAAGCAAATTTCTTTCTAGTCTATTGTTGATTTCAAGCACAGGTGAGAAAACATTCACTCTTTCACCCACCTCCATCCAGGTTGCTTTGGCTTGCTATAAATTAGCAGATGGTCTTTAACTTCAGATATAGTCCTTCTTTGCAGGACCTCCAAAGGTACTTCATTGCATGAAGCACTTCTGATTCCTTCATGCCCTTGTTCCAGACATTTCAACATCTCTTCAGTAGAGGTACAGCTTCAAAGGTGAGCAGAAGCTCTTTAACAGTTGCTAGTGCCAAATAACACACCCCTTAATCCTGATGTACTTCCAGTGTGCTACGTGCCATGAGCAATGCTATCTTACTTGCTGAACACTTTAATGTGAGTTTAGCTCACTGTACTGCTGGTGTACCTGTGTTGCACCACAAACGCTTTATCATCCATATGGTACAAAAATTATTCAGGTGCTCTGCCAGTGTTTTATTTATGGTTTTAGGGAACAAAAAGATATTTTTTAATGAATCATTAAAAAATTTATTGAAGTACGATAGCCAAATTTAAACCTTGGAATCATAGAAAGGTTACAGCACGGAAGGAGGCCATTCGACCCCTTGAGTCCACGCCGGCTCTATGCAAGATCAATCCAGCTAGTCCCACTCCCCCGCCCTATCCCCGTAGCCCTGCAATTTTTTTCCTTTCAAGTACTTATCCAGTTCCCGTTTAAAGGCCATGATTGAATCTGCCTCCACCACCCCCTTGGGCAGTGCATTCCAGATCCTAACCACTCGCTGTGCAAAAGAGTTTTTTCCTCACGTCACCTTTGGTTCTTTTGCAAATTACCTTAAATCTATGTCCTCTGGTTCTTGACCCTTCTGCCAATGGGAACAGTTTCTCTCTATCTACTCTGTCTAGACCCTTGTAGTAAATGCCCCCCAAAACTGGCGCATATTTGTAACTGAAGGTAAGGAGAGAACTGTTGAAAACATATAATTTGTTTGTGCTTCTGTTAGTTTGTTTAGAAGTTTCCCAATAACAGTCCCAACACTTCTTAACTACTTCCTAATTATACTTTTCCATTTTCCAAAATATATTTTAATATTTTCTTTGATAAAATGTCTGCTTTTGATTTATTGTGTGTGTGTGTATAATTCTCTGCTACCTATGAGAAAGCCGTTGTATTTTATTTAGAATTCTGATGTTTAAGCAACTACTAAGATTTTTGGAGGAATAATACAGAACAAGAATAAAACAAGAACAGATTGTCAGGACTTGAGACTTGTTATCTTGGTCATATATATGTATGCTATATATTCAGTAACTCTCTTTATTTTGCTGTTGTGTGAGGTAGTTCTCCCATAATCCCGACAATGAGCCAGTCTGATTTTGTAGAATCAGTGTTAGTGTTTGTGCTCAGATCTCCAGAGTTTGAACTCCTGATCTTCTGACTCGGAGGTGAGCGTTGGTGATATTCCGTCAACCCAGTCAAGGAAATTTTAGATATGCAAATGACCTCGCGATAGACATCCAAGCGAGAACTCTTGTCCATTATTTAAGAAGGGAAAGAGGGATAAACCAGGTAATTTTAGATCTGTCAGTTTCTTCCAAAATTCTATAGATTATGGAACAGGTCCTGCGGATTGGAGGGTGGCAAATGTAACCCTACTATTTAAAAAAGGAGGGAGAGAGAAAACGGAACTACAGACCAGTTAGCGTAACGTCAGTAGTAGGGAAAATGCTAGTCTATTATAAAGGCTGTGATAACAGGACACTTAGAAAATATCAACAGGATTAGACAAAGTTAGCATGAATTTATGAAAGGGAAATCATGTTTGACAAACCTACTGGAGTTTTTTGGGAATGTAACTGGTAGAATAGATAAGGGAGAACCAGTGGATGTGGTTTATTTGGATTTTCAGAAGGACTTTGATAACGTCCCACATAAAAGGTTAGTGTGCAAAATTAAAGCACATGGGATTGGTGGTAATATATTGGCATGGATTGAAAATTGGCCAACAGACAGGAAACAGAGAGAGGGAATAAATGGGTCTTTTTCGGGGTGGCAGGCAGTGACTAGTGGTACCGCAGGGATCAGTGCTTGGGTCCCAGCTATTCACAATATATATCAATGATTTGGATGAGGGAACCAAATGTAATATTTCCAAGTTTTCTGACAACACAATTAGGTGGGATCGTGAGTTGTGAGGAGGATGCAAAGGGGCTTCAAGGCAATTTAGACAAGTTGAGTGAGTGGGCAAATGCAGTATAACATGGATAAATGTGAAGTTATCCACTTCAGAAGGAAAAACAGAAAGGCAGAGTATTATTTAAATAATGATAGATTGGGAAATGTTGATGTACAAAGGGACCTGAGTGTCCTTGTACACCAGTCACTGAAAGCAAACATGCAGGTGCAGCAAGCAGTTAGGAAGCCAATGGTATGTTGGCCTTTATTGCAAGAAGATTTGAGAACAGGAACAAGGATGTCTTACTGCAGTTATACAGGGCCTTGGTGAGACCACACCTGGAGAGTGCAGTTTTGGTCTCCTTACCCAAGAAAGTATATACTTGCCATAGAGGGAGTGCAGCGAAGGTTCACCAGACTGATTCCTGGAATGGCAGGACTGTTGTATGGGGAGAGATTGGGTTGACTTGCCCTGTATTCACTCGAGTTTAGAAGAATGAGAGGGGATCTTATTGAAACATAAAATTCTGACAGGGCCAGACAGACTGGATGCAGAGAGGATGTTTCCCCTGGCTGGGGGGGTCCAGAACGTGGGGTCACAGTCTCGGGATATGGGGTAGGACACTTAGGACTGAGATGAGGAGAAATTTCTTCACTCAGAGGGTGGTGAACCTGTGGAATTCTCTACCACAGAAGGCTGTGGAGGCCAAGTCACTGAATATATTTAAGAAGGAGCTAAATAGATTTCTAGACACAAAAGGCATCATGGGGTATGGGGAGAGAGCAGGACTATGGTATTGAGAGAGAGGATCAGCCATGGTCATATTGAATGGCGGAGCAGTCTTGAATGGCCTACTCCTGCTCCTATTTTCTGTTTAACATCGATGACAGATTCCAGTAACTTCCCCACAATTGGAGATGAGTGACTGGGCACTTGGATAAGTATCAATTGATCAGAGAGTCAGCCTGTATTTGTGAAGGATAGGTCATAGTAGGTACAGCACAAGAGGCGGCCATTCGGCCCAACGTGCCTGTGCTGGCACTTCGAAAGAGCTATCCAATTAATCCCATTCCCCTGCTCTTTCCCCATGGCCTTGTAAATTTTTTTTCCTTCAAGTATTTATCTAATTCCCTTTTGAAAGTTACTATTGAATCTGCTTGCACCACCTTTTCAGGCAGTGCATTCCGGATCATTGCAGTTTGCTGCGTTAAAAAATTGTTTCCTCATGTTGCCTCTGGCTCTCTTGCCAATTCTAGTAAATCTTTTCTGTACTCTCTCTAAGGCCTTGACATCCTTCCTAAAGTGTGGTGTCCAGAATTGAATACAGTATGCCAGCTGAGGCCTAACCAATGGTTTATGAAGGTTTAGCATTACTTTTTTGCTTTTGTACTCTGCCTCTATTATTAAAGCCCAGGATCCCATATGCTTTTTTAACAGCCTTCTCAACTTGTCCTGCCACCTTCAAAGATTTGTGTATGTTCACCCCCAGGTCTCTCTGTTCCTGCGCCCCCTTTTAGAATTGTACCATTTGGTTTATATTGCCTCTCCTCATTCTTCCTACCAAGTGCATCACTTCACACTTCTCTGCATTAAATTTCATCTGCCGTGTGTCTGTCCATTTCACCAGTTTGTCCATGTCCTCCTGAAGTCTGTTACCATCCTCCATATTGTTTACTAAATTTCTGAGTTTCATGTCATCTGCACACTTTGAAATTATGCTCTCTGTACCCAAGCCCAGGTCATTAATATATAATCAAAAAGAGCAGTGGTCCTAATACTGACCCCTGGGGAACACCACTGTACGCTTCCCTCCAGTCTGAAAAACCACCATTCACCAATACTCTCTGCTTTCTGTCCCCTTAGTCAATTTTGTATCCACGCTGCCACTGTCCCTTTAATCCCAAGGCTTTAATTTTGCTAAGAAGTCGATTATGTTGTACTTTATCAAATGCTTTTTGAAAGTCCATATACAGAACATCAACTGCACTATCTTCATCAACCCTTTCTGTTACTTTGTCAAAGAACTCAATCAAGTTCGTCAAACATGATTTTCCTTTAACAAATTCGTCTTGATTTTCCATGACTTTGAACAAATTACTTTCGTTTGTTAGCCCATACTTTTCCAAGTGCCAATTAATTTTGTCCCAGATTATTGTCTCTAAAGGTTTCCTCACCATTGATGTTAGACTGACTGGCCTGTAATTGCTGGGTTTATCCCTCTCCCCTTTTTTGAATAGGGGTGTAACATTTGCAATCCTCCAGTCCTCTGGCACTGTCCCCATATCTAAGGAGGATTGGCAGATTGTGGTCAGAGCCTCTGCAATTTCCACCCTTACTTTCCTCAGTAAGCTAGGATGCATCCCATTGGGACTCGGTGACTTTTCTACTTTGAGTACTGCCAATCTTTTAAGTACCTCCTTTATCTATTTTTATCCTATCCAATGTCACTACTACCTTCTCCTTTACTGATACAATGGCAGCATCCTCTTCCCTAGTGAAGATTGATGCCAAGTATTCATCTCATACCTCAGCCATGCTCTCTGCCTCCACAAGAAGGTCTGTTTTGTCCCTAATCAGTCCCACCCTTCCTTTGACTACCCTTTTACTATTTATATGTTCATATAAGACTTTTGGGATCCCTTTTATGTTAACCACTAATCTATTCTCCTACTCTCTTTGCCCTCTTATTCCCTTTTTCAGATCTCCTCTGTACTTTCTGTATTCAGCCTGGTTCTTGAATGGCAGTTGATGCTAGCCCAGTTATTAATTTTAAATCTGAGATTGATAGATTTTTGTTAACCAAAGGTATTAAGAGATATGGGGCTAAGGCAGATATATGGAGTTAGGTCACAGATCAACCATGATCTCATTGAATGGCGGAACAGGCTTGAGGGGCTAAGTGGCCTACCCCTATTCCTATGTTCCCTGCTGTATTATGAACCTTACATTTGCTGTAAGCCTCTTTTTTTCTGTTCCATTTTAAACTCTGTATCTTAAGTCATCCGAGGAGCTCTAGCTTTGGATGCCCTTCCTTTCACCCCCGTAGGAATGTGCCTACTCTGTACCAGAACCAACTCCTCCTTAAAGGCCTCCCATTGTTCAATTCCTATTTTGTCTGTCAGTTTTTGATTCCAATCCACCTGGGCAAGATCCCTTCTTAACTCACTGAAATTAGCCCTCCTCCAGTTAAGTATTCTCGCATTTGACTGTTCTTTGTCCTTTTCCATAACTATTGTTAACCTAATATTATGATCATTGTTCCCCAAATCTTGTGCCTTTCTGTAATTTGCCTCAATTTGCTCCTCTCTCCTTCCCATTATTTTTTCCTTTATCTCCTTTCCATTCATGTCTGAGAAATCTAGTTGAATTTTTACAGGAGGTTACTAGCATGGTAGTTAAGGGAGTGTCTCTGGATGTTATCTATACAGACTTCCAAAAGGCATTTGATAAGGTTCCACACAAGAGGTTATTAGGAAAAATGAGAGTGCATGGAATTGGAGGTAACCTTGTGGTATGGGTCAGTAACTGGTTGGGAGGTAGGAGACAAAGAATAGGGCTAAAGGATGTAACAAGTGGTGTTCCCCAGGGATCTCTACTGGGACCTCAGTTTTTCACCATATATATTAATGCCTTGGATGAAGGAATAGAGTTGTACATCCAAGTTGCAGATGACACCAAGTTAGGAGGCACAGTATGTTGTGTGGACGGGAGCAGGACGTTACAAAGGGACATAGACAGACTAAGTGAACGAAGGGATAAAGTGCAGATTCACCAGGTGATACTGGGGCTTAAAGGGTTAAATTATGAGGACAGGTTGCATAAACTTTGGCTTGTATTCCCTTGAGATTAGAAGGTTGAGGTGGTGATCTAATCAAGGTGTTTAAAATGATAAAGGGATTTGATAGGGTCGATACAGAGAAATTATTTTGTCTGTTGGGGGAACACAGAATAAGGTGACACAATCTTAAAAAGTTAGTGCTGGGCCATTCAGGAGTGAATTCAGGAAGCACTTTCTCTCAAAAAGGGTAGTGGAAATCACAAACTCTTTCCTCCTCTCCCCCCCCCCCCCCCCCCAAAACACACACAAAAAAGACTGCATTGAAATTCTAACATTGGGTCATTTGAAATTTCGGGACTGAGATCAATAGATTTTTGTGGGCTAAGGATATCAAGGGGTATGGATCAAAAGCAGGTAAATTGAGTTGAGGTACAAAAGAGCCATGATCTCTTAAGTGTGGTCTAATCAAGGTTAAGTTTAACATAACTACTCTGTTTTTGAATTCTATTCCTCTGGAAATGAACCTCAGTGCTTTGTTTGCACTTTTTATGGCTTTGTTAACCTGCGTTCTTTTGCCCTGTCTACACTCAATACCTTTGAGATGCAAAACATTATTTGAAAGGTGTGATGCTACAGACATGCTAGAATGGGACTTTTAATCACAGATTTATAATGGCTAAATTCAACATTCTGTATTTAGTCTGTTAGCACAGACTGCAGACTGTGGATTTTCTTGTACGTACTCTCTAAATGGAGATGGTGAAGTTGTAAGTATATTCAGTAAGCAGCTGTCAGAGCAGATGCCAATGGCATCCATAGTATTACTAGACTGTGGATCATGTGACTGCAGTCTGAATGAATAAAGTGTGCATGACACTGTGACTGTTACGGCTGGGACTGCAAGAATTCATGAATATTTTTGGCAATATCATCAAAAAGGAAGTCAGAACTAAATGTAGTAGAGTAATAATAGCAGGATGACAAATGAAAATAGACTGGTTAGTGGAAAAATCTTGGGCAGCTTCCGGATGCTGGATTTTTATTTTCTCCAAGTAATCTGCTCTATTTCACTTGCACATGCTGGGGTTTTAAGACAAGTAGTTCTATATATAATGTGTGTGTATGTATGTAGGCAGGCGGGCGGAAGGACGGAGGTCGACACCTTTGTCAATAGGTCGATAAGTGAAGGAATATACTACATGGTAGACAATCAATAAGAAATTATAGACCAATTTTGCATCAAATTTTGCTTGAATCATACATTGGTGCAACAATGCTGTCTTCCAATTTACCCGGCCAATCTCATCACTAAAACTTGCTGTTTTCTACTTTATCGCCAGTCTGTAAAGAAGTGAGTTGATCTGCCTACATTTGGTCTCCATGGCACAGTTATCAGAAGAATGTAGTTATTTTATTAAATATGACATGATTAATTGAGCTGAATACTGAAGGAGGATAGGAAAGAGATACTTGAGAATACTGAAAAAGGCTGGCGGTGCAGAGCACTAGCCATAATTTTCCCAAAATTATGGAAACTGAAATTGTGCTAAAGAAGGATGGCAAATGTTGCACCCCTGTTCAAGAAAGGGATAGAATAATCCAATAAATTATTGGCCAGTTGGTTTTACCATGGTTGTGAATAAACTTCAAGTCCATAATAAAAAGATGAAGCTAATGAATGCTTAAAAGTCTAATCAGGGATTTGTAAAAGGCAAGTTGTGTTTGAGTCATTTAAATAAATTGTTCAAGAAAATTGCGCTGTGGTTGAAGTGAATATGGTGGATACTGTACATTATGGGTTTTCAATTGGCTTTAGAAAATGTGACACATAAAAGACTTGTTACATCCCATTTCATACTGTGTCCCTCAATGATTGTATCAGTACGGATGAAAGGACGGCTGGGGGATAGAAAAAATAAATTGATAATGGCTTGCCCCAGGGATCTGTATTGGGACCTCTTTTTCCATATTGCATAAATGATTTGGACATAGGCATAAAAGTAATTATATCAAAGTTTGCTGCTGATATTAAAGTTGGGGAGATGGCAAACTGGAGAAGATTGCAGGTGTGAGTGGGCAGATAGATGGCAGACCCAGTTTGGTGCAGAGAAGTATAAAGGAATATGTTTTTTGGGGAAAAACACAATGAGAGGAAAAATACTCTAAATGGTAAGGGTGTATACCCTAAATTGTAAGATTCTTAATTGTGGAGGAATGAGACCTGGGGGTGCAGAAGTTGGTAGTGGAGGTAGAATAGGCCATCAAAGACAAATGGAATTCTGGTTTTATACAAAAGTAAGGTAATGATGATTAATTTGTGTAAGATACTGGTTAGGCCACAATTTGGAAGACTGCTTGTAGTTCTGGGCACCCCATTATGAAAATAATATTAGAGCCACAGAAAGACTACAATTCAGAGCCATTTGGATGATACCAGGAATAAGAGATTATTGTTAAGTAAGACATAAAAAAAAAATTGGGGATATTTTCACTGGAACAGAGAAGGTTATTGGAGGATCTAATAGAGGTTTTAAAAATGATAGGTTTTGATGGGGTAAACAGTGAAAGATTGTTTCCACTGTTTGGCAAATCGGTAACAAGGAGACATCAACTGAAGATTATAGAAGAATGAAGAGGGAAGATAGAAGGATCTTTTCTAACCGGTTATTAAAACATGGGATGTTTCATCACAACTGGCTGTTGAAGCAGAGATTATAACATCATTTAAAAGGGAATTGGAGAAGAATATGAAAAGGGTAAATGCACAAAAATGGGTTACAATAGACTACTCCAGTTGAAAAACTGGCACCAACGCAGGTGCAATAGGTTAAATGGCCTCCTTCTGTGCTGTAATTTCTTGATTCTGTGCAGTATTTAATCTATGAGCAATTTGTTTAATGAGCCTCCAATCTCTGCAGAGCTATAATTCACAAGCACACAACTACATTAATTTTTGTTGTTTTGCAATACAACATTTGCATTGTTGATTGGGAAATTGCCAGTCACCACACTTGTGTTGTAACAGACAACCCAAACAGAGAAATGTATATGCATACGGTGCATCCAGCTGTCTATGCCCGCGTGTGTATCACATGGGATGTAAATAATTGGGTGCAAGTTGTGGCAACTAATGTCATGATGGCGGTGCTGTAAATGAGTGAGACCAACAGGTGGCAGTGTTTCTCCACAGTGGCAAATAGTCAACACGTTTACTGTTAATGGACTAGCAACAATTACAATTTCAAACCAAACTCAGTTATAGAACTTACATGATCCAGGAAGCTGTTTGTAATTATTATTTGTCTAAACTATATTATTTCCTGAAATTACGTTGTTTAATTAATACACTAGTTTGTTAGAGGATGGGTGGTGTCCCCAGTTCCAAAACAAAGCAACTAGTAATCTGCTGTATGAGCTTGCAACCAGTGAAGAAGATCTGTGGTTGAGCAAAATATTAGTGAATCTTTTGGCCATCAGTATCCATTTTAATGTTGCATTTGTGCTTCAGGTACTGTTTGACTCTGGTATGCACAATTAAGAGGTTTGAGCTGAAAGCACTGTGTAGTACTGTCCCAATCTCACTGCTTTCTACTTTAGTGCAAAGCAGAGTTATGACAACGCATGTTTAGTTATGTGAGGACAATTGGTTACTGACCTCCAGCTGCAGATGAAATATCTAATGTTGGGAAAGAGTTAACAAGACATTGACTTTTTTTGTAACATTAGACATTTAAAGATGGTTTAGCAGACTGCTTGGGCTCTTATTCTTTTAACTCAAATTGGTATAAAATCAAAGGAGTGTGAAGTTCTGTCCACACAGATTCCAGTCCTATTGCAAATTCCAAATTGCAGGCATTTTTCTGAAGTTATACTGTGATTTTTTTTCATCAGGGAGAAAGTGAAGGAGAAAGTGCTTCAGTAACACAAAGTATGCAATATGATGTGCTGTATTAGTCTTCACAAGTTATTCTCCTACACATCAAAAACTCATCCATCTTTGTATACGTGTGTGTGTTTTTGCAGGTTACGTGATCCAGCACACTGCGTTTCTTGTAGTATTCTAACCTTTTTTTAATGCAGCCTTGGAAGTGGCATTGTGTCTTTGATATGTTGCAACGACTGTTCAGGGTAGAGCCCTGATGGTTGATATCTTGCATAAGAATGTGAGAATTTTAGGTATGGGGCAAGAAAAGACTATCTGGTTCATTAAACTTGTTTCTTCCAAAGTTAATTTACAAGTTGCCCTTTCGTGGATTTGACCTCACTTACTATATTTAATCTCCAGAAGTAGAGTTCTGCAAAATTTCTCCTTAAGTAATCAGGCAAAATTCCATATATAGTCTATCCTATATTATTCAAACATGGTTAGTTGCTTTCTGCAAATTACATTTCCATTTCACCAGAAGCTCAGGAACCACTATGTTTCATGGAATGTTCCTGATCCATAAGTTGCAGGAGAAATTGTCATTTCATATCTGGTGAGAATTAAACACTGGTGATGGGCAATGTTGGACATAGATAGCTTTTTGGCAACCAAAGGTATTAAGGGATATGGGCCAAAGGCGGGTATATGGAGTTAGATCACAGATCAGCCATGATCTTATCGAATGGCGGAGCAGGCACGAGGGGCTGAATGGCCGACTCCTGTTCCTATGTTCAGATTTAACCAACTCCTGCAGTTTTACTCTATGGGGGATGGGGGGATTTCATATTTATTTTAAAAATTAAAATGTTGGAGGTCTCTCATAGACAACAAACCATAACAATTTTGGGGCTGTTCTGTTGTTTTTGCTTAGCTGATTCTCAAACAGTTTATTTCTTTGTTCACAAGTATTTATTTGCAGCCTGGGAATTCAAATTGTAATGGCAGTAACCTTGTGGCCTGTCAGGTTGGTATAAAACAACTGTTAATTTTCACAACTGTTAATTTTCACTGCAATCATTATACAACAGCATAAAATCTTTCTATAGAAAGTTCTCTCCCTCCCCCTTGATGCTGCTCTCCTTTTCCAGACACAGTTTTGTCAGGAATTGCCCTGTGTAAATAATAGTCTCGGCAATTTTAGATGTCCTCTGTGCGGTACAAGATTCAGTTTGTGTCTTTCCAGTTATTTACGTATTCAAGATCAACTGTGGCAGACATGCCAGACACCGCTCTGAAAAGCACATTGTGTGTTTAATAAAAACTCTCAAGCCATCAATTGCTGGCAGAAAATCTTTCACTGCTCAAGTAAGAGCAAGCGCCTTCACCTATTATCTTGCAGCATACACCATTATTGATGTATCTTTAAGCATTGTCTCCCAGAAACTTTTGCCACGTAACTTTTTTTTCTGATTGCAGCTTTTCTTGAGGCTTATTTGCATTGACTGCATTTTTAGATTGCAGCTGACATTTCTAATTTGCCAGGTTTCTGTATGTTTCTCAACATAAGTTCCAAAGTGAATTTCTCTTCGTCTGGCTTTTGTGACTTCTCAGGCTTTTATTCTGTCTTCTGTCTTAGGAAGGTTTTAATTTTCTTTACCGACTCCACTAGCACACCTTGCAGCAGTTATTTCAGGAACAGTCTACTGCCACTTGCTGATCACCCTGGTCTTGGCGATTGCTATAAATAGGTTCTAGTTAATTAATGAAGTCAACAGAAGGACCAGAAATATGGGGCAAATGGTCGCTATTAATAGATTTTGCTACTCAGTCAATGGAGATATTTAGGGTTCTGACATTTTATGGTGATTTCTGACGAGTGTGAGCCATTTACGGATCATCTCTAGGCTTAGTTGTTCTTAAAATATAGATAGTAACTTTTCAATACTTTGGCTAAAATTATCCTAGTACTGTGTGTGCATATTTGAGGAAAATGTATAGTTCTGTATATGAGTTATTGTTACACTAGTTAATGTTTAAGTGGATCACAGACCTTTGTGTGTGGCATTAGAACTATTGTTCTTTTGGCCTCTGACACCATTCCCTGAGACCTATTACCTGCTTCATTTAACACCAGGAACAATGGTAAAGACTGCTTACTATGAGACCCAATTCACATGATCAGTAAAGTTCAAGATTCTAGTATAATGGTTATTTTTATAAGCAATTAAGGGGCAATAATCTATGGAGTGTTAAGTAGGAAGTAGAGGGTAAATGGCAGAGGAACTGTGGAATATGGAAAATATTCTTCAATTACATGGCTGCATAACCTGCAAACAGTTTGTGGTGTTTAAGAAATTGATTAAATGTATTGTAATATTTTCCATATTCTAGCGTTGCCATGTGTTCTATTTTACTGTATATTAAAGAATGTAAAAATGGAACACTATTTACCTTTTAATTTGAGATAGTGACCTCTAATGTGTTTTGCCACTGCTCCACCTAGAACTAATTTTTCATAGTAATGTAATGTAGAAATTCCTGCTAAACTTGAAATAATATTAAAATGTTTGCATTAATGTGCAATAGCAACTGGATGTTAACTTGATTCAGGTTTCTAAAGGTAAATAAAATGCAAACTCTTTTGATCTCTTACTAAATTTAACAAATATTTCTAGCATGTCTATTATTTTTACAAGTAAGATAATTGGACTTTTTAAAAATTGAGCTTCAAACAAAATTTACCGTTTTGCATTTTTGGAGTCCCCCCCTAGCTATATTAAACATTAATATCCTGCAGTTTAAAAGAGAGGGGCTCTGTTCTTCTGATCTTCATATTCTAGTATACTGGTTTCTACTTTTGTGACCCTCCTATCCTGTTTTGTATTTATCAATGGAGTGTTACAAAATTTGCTGCAGTAAATTCATTCAGAGTCTTGCTAGGTTTATTTAAAAATGAGTATGAATGTGGTAAATTTGAAAAGGAAATATTATGGACTAATTATTTTGAAGGTACCATTATCCATTTAGCTTCAAAAGTCTGTGTAATTAAAAATTGAGCAGAAATGGATATCATGACTGCAATTGATTAAGGGAAAGAAAACTCCAAATAAAAACAGAAATTGGCATTTTGTGTAGCACACTAGTCGGGTCCCCAATTTTGTTCTTAATGCTCACGTTGGGTTGTAGTCTTCATTAAAGCACAATAGGGGGCCCTCTAGGCTTTGATCTTATACATCATATGCAGAAAGGACTTTCTCCTTTTTATGTCATGTGTAAATCTGAGAATTTAAGCTTGCAGTGTTCAGTCTATTTTTACGCTATGAATACAGGTTGCATAGCCTGTCTCCTCTGTATCATATTCCAAGATTGTTCTAATATGGCTTTCTAATTTTAATCATAGAAACCTCATGATCAGTTTATAAAGAAACACTTTGATGGAGCTCTTTGACTAGTGTGACATAAGCATTTTCAATACAATGGGTGGTCAAAATGCTTTTCAAAGGGCAGTCTCATTTTGTATGCCTTTCTTCTGTTAGGCTTGCTTGCAGAAGATAAAAATTGTATTCCTAAACTATATTTCACAAGTATTACTCTGAAATTAGTGCATTCTTTGATCCATGTGTGAACAATACTGGTAGCCTCTGATTGCAATATCCAGATGGTGTTACTGGAAACAAACAGTTGTGTTGTAGGATTTCTCAATAGACTGTCTAGACTGGCCTCACAGGAGACAGATATAGGCTCCCATCAAATTAGCGTTTGTCAGATTTATGGTAATGGTTGGCAAAAGCCTTCCTGTCACTGACACAAAGATTTATGTTCCAGAGTTTTTCTAGAGAACATGATGTCTCCGTTAAAGGATCATTTTATTTAGTTGACTTTTAATTCTTTTTTTAAAAGTATAGTTTGAATTTGAATAGGATATTACCTTCACTGAATCATATTGATTTTTTTTTTGCGGAATTCAAATCCCTAAAGTGATAGTGACTGGATCAGGTTAGATACAACAATGTCCCTGTCTCCCATTTGTCCCCTTCTGGAAAGAAAAACATGTATGCGGATTACTATGGCTGAATTTTGTACTTTCATGTTGGTATACTGAAGTAATTTGAGCCTTTCCCCCTACTCAGTGGGAATCACCTTTTGACAGGCAGTTCGTCCATTCTCAGTAGAAATGTTTTTCCAAGTCTGCCCAGATCTTCTTTGATCCTTTGGTCTCAAATTTATTGTTGCAGCTACTAAGTTAGGCAAGGAGCTGATGGTTGTTCCTGGGCAGAGTGAGTGATTATTAAATAACAAAGCAGTCAGTCCCAAATGCAGCACTTCTGGGACCTCAGTCCATATGAGTCGTAAAATAAGATAACCACCATACGCTCTTCACAGTAAGACTACTGATAATTAGATGAATCTCACTATTTGTATGCATGGGAATTTGAAACAAAATGACATCTTTTGACTGCAATGGCATTTTAGAAATGCAGGATATAAAGCTGTGAGCTTTATTTAACCTTGCAATAACTTTAAAGATAACGAGTGCATTCTAAGAAGCTGAAACAGGCTACTGCACAATAAATGTAAATTTTGCATGAATTGTCAGCTGTTCCCAGCCAAGGACATTTAATCAGTCCAGGTTCACTTAAAAGTAGCACAGTAGTTGATATTATCAACTATTCTGGAACTGTGATGAATAGGAATAGAAGTAGGCCTGTTCTCTTGTGCCTGTTCCACCATTCAGTTAGATCATGGCTGATCTGCACCTCAACTCCATTTACCTGCCTTGACTCCTGATCCCTTGATACCCTTACCTAAATAAAAATCTATCAATCTCCATCTTTAAAATTTCAATTGACCCAGCATTCGTAGCCTTTTGGGGGAGATTTTCCAGATTTCCACTACCCTTTGTGTGATAAGGTGTTTCCTGATTTCACTCTTAAATGGCCTAGCTCTAATTTTAAGATTGTGCTCTCTTGTTCTGGATTCCTCCGCAAGAGGAAATGGTTTCTCCATATCTACCCTATCAAATCCCTTTATCGTTTAAGCACCTCGATTAGATTACTCCTCAACCTGATAAACTTGAGAATACAAGCCACGTTTACATAAACTGTCCTCAGGGCTTAAAGGGTTGAATTCTATCATTCTGTTGAATCTGCACTGTACCCCCTTGCACGATTTAGATGTCACTAGAGTTGAAAACCTGTCAATTTGTGCAGTATAATAATCTGACTCTGGTGAAGACTAGCAAATGATTTTGGAACTCTTGCAAGACAATAGTTTTGAGGTGATCTTGGACCAGAAGACTCTGACATTCACTGAATATGGGGCAAAAGAAAAAATCCTTCTTTAAAGTAAGGATATGCAGCGGAATAGGGTAGTAAACTTCTGAAAACCTCAAAAATAAAGGTTAAGCATATAAATGCTTCCATTCTGATACCATTTGAGCCATTATCCAGACTTACCGGCACTAATGCAATTTTATTAGCTCATTTTAAATAATTTCACCTGGAGTCTAAACATGTCCATGTGTTGTTAGTGAAACTGTAGCCAATAAGTTGCACAAATGCAAGTCTGGGTACCAGCACAATGGTTTCTGGATGGATATTAATACTTTTTTAAGTTTCTTTGTATGGTTTTCCTTTTCATTCTTTTGGCAATCCTTACTCTTTGTTTTATTAACTTTATTTCATGGCACAGATCTTGAATGAATAAATACATTTTCTTAAATGGGCAATAAATTGTATTTTGTTGTCCCAATGTTTAACTAACTGGAGGAAATTGCAGCTCATCCATGACTAGATTTTGGACGAGCAATCTGATGACAGGCAATGTAGGGTCGAGAGAGGTGGTGGAGAGCTCAGTGTCATCAACGTGCATGTGGAATTTGACCCCATGTCTGCGGATGATAGCGCCAAGAGGCATCGTGTAGATGAGGACGGTGGTCAAGGATACTTGACTTGGGGACTCCATAGGTATTGGTGCAGTGGCATAAAGAGAAGCCATTGGAGATGCCCTGGCTATGATTGGATAGGTAGGAGTGGAACCAAGCGAGGGCAATAGCACAGAGCTGGACATTGGAGGACAGTGCCGTGGTCGACACTGTCAAAGGCTGCAGGGAGGACAAGGAGAGATAATGCACGTCGTCGCAGTCACAGAGGATGTCATTTGTGACTTTGCTTAAGGCCATTTCAGTGCTGTGGCAGGGGCAGAAATGTGATTGGAGAGATTCATATATGAAGTTGTGGAATAGAAGGGCACAGATTTGTAAGGTGACAACATTTGAACTTTGGAGAGGGAAGGGAGGATGGAAAATGTGGCATTAGTTATCAAAAATAGATGGGTCAAAGGTGGGTATTTTGAGGGGGTGGCATGATGACGGTAGTTTTAAATATCAACGTCTTCTGGCAAGATCACCTCAAAACTATTGGGCCAGAAATGGCGCAGAGCAGCGTGGCGTCGCTCACCACAGCTCCTGCGAATTAAATTAACAAAAATACTTACTGTGGGCTCTGTAGCGTCGAAGCGCACAATTTTTTTCAAAATCAAGCAATATCATCCCAGCCTCTGAGCAGCGTGAGTTGACAAGCATGGAACGATCTCTGAGAATATAAGACACACCCACAAAATCTGTCAGGACGAGAAGTCACGCCCACAGATTCAGGCTGCATTGCTCAAGCAGACTTCATTCATTTAAAGTTAGTATTCCAGATGTCATTGTAAATAAAAATTTTAAATGTTTTTTATAACAAGCCTAAGAAATAATTGAATTAAATTAAAGAGACAGGTGGGAAAAATAATTTAAAAAATTTTTTAAAACTTTTTTAGTGACCAAAAACTAGTTTTAAAAAAAGAGTAATATGAGACTCTACATTTTTAAAAGTTAATTTTGAGTTGTTTGGCAGTCATTAAGTATAACTGCGCTTTTAAACCTTAGTTTAGACCTGGTATTTCTAAGCATACCTGTTTGGTGGCGTAATTAGTTACTTTCCAGCTGGACAGATAAGCAAGTTAGCACTTTTTCAATAATTTCTCTGATTGCAGCGTGTGATGGCCCTTTAATTTGAAGCTGTCATATCGCCGGGAACCACTAGGAGCAAGTTCACGGTTTCTGTGTTTCAGTGCGCATGTGCAAACGCGGGAACTTGCTCCTTCAATTCGCCACTAAAAACTCAGAGCGCTATTGAGCTCTTCCATTATTTCAGGAGCAATTCCTGGCGCATTGTGTCTTGCAAGAATTCCAAAACCATTCACTAATCTTCACCATAGTCAGAAACTATTTATAACGGCAGCCAGGATTAAGAAATGCACATTGATTTTATGCACTTATATTTATGTAATATTCCATAATGTTTATAATTTGTGTGTTTGATATATCCTTTTATTGATTAGGACTGCAGAGAGGTCTAATTGGCTCTTTGCAGCAGATGGGTAAAGTGACCAGTTTACTGAGTGAAAAGGATGGCAAATATCTACATTAGAGGTGAAGGATAAAGTCGGTAGTTGTCTGCAATAAAAGGTACAGCGGACAACGAAAAGCATTGTAATTGTAGGGCTTTGGATTTAATGCTTTTGTTAAATTGCGTTGCAAGATTTGAATCTCTTTTTAAATGCAAGCAATAAAAAGTAGACTCCACAACATTGTAGCCTAAATTAAGAAAAAGTTACAAGTCACATGTTGAAAGCTGCTGTAAACAACAATTAGTATATTCTGAGCTACTCAGAAGCTCCATGTTAGCATCAACGTGGTTGCATTTAATAATAGATGATGAAATTTTGTTTTTTTTGTGGATTTCAAGTATTTGTAAATATACAAACCACAAATTAAAAATGTGTTGAGGTTTACATGACATTTATTAAATGAGCAGTTTTTTTTGGTTGTTGGTTTTCGGAGAGAAAAAGGAATTGACTCGCAGAAGGTTGCATTTTTATGAATGAAAATATATTTCCCCCCCCCCCCCCCCCCGCCCGAGATGAAAGGGAACTTGCATATAGTCAACAAATATTTGAGAAACCCACTTCTGTTGTTCCAAGTGAACATATTGTGAAGGATGGGTGAAAGCAAAATTTCATAGAGGCGCCGTGTACTTCTTAACATGTGACTCGGTACTAGGGCAGTTGTTACATTTGAATTAGTGTTTTAACAGTCCACCAAAAATAATTAATCCAGTGAAACTGGATCTGCACTCGATAGCCTATGTCGAGATCATTGTAAACAATTTTACAACACCAAGTTATAGTCCAGCAATTTTATTTTAAATTCACAAGCTTTCAGAGGCTTCCTCCTTCGTCAGGTGAACGATGTGAAAATCACATCGTTCACCTGACGAAGGAGGAAGCCTCCGAAAGCTTGTGAATTTAAAATAAAATTGCTGGACTATAACTTGGTGTTGTAAAATTGTTTACAATTGTCAACCCCAGTCCATCACTGGCATCTCCACATCGAGATCATTTAAGTATGTTAATGAAGAAACTCTTGAGCATTAAATGTCTACAACGCACCTGAATCAGATAAGTGTAACTTAGAATCCTTAGAAATTTGTGAGGAAAGAACCGCTGTTCTAGTTAACACTTTGAAGATCTGCATAAATATAGGTTCTGTGCCTAGAATTGGAAAGTAGCGCATGTAATCCTAGTTTGTTTTAAAGTAGTATGAAACACGAACTGGGGACCTGGTCATTTTAAAGTTTGTAAGTGGAAAATTGAAAATTGCTGGAGCAGTTTACAGGATGCAATCAGTGTCATTTAAGGAGCAGAGACCATATGGGTGATCAATGCAGTTTTCAAAGCAAAAACAGAACATACTGAAAACACTCAGCAGGTCAGTCAGCTTCTGTGAAGAGAACAGATGAGTTAACATTTCAAGCATGGCCCCTACATCAGAACACTTTAAAAGCAATGCCTCACAAATCTGGAATTCTTTTGAAGACTCATCATACCATCTCCAATTCTAATTAATTATTCCCAAGATCTCAAACTGTGGAACTGCTTGCATCTCTCAGTTCTCTTATGTCACCGAACTGCTACTACAGTACTTGATTTGTCTCCATCTTCTCACTTTTTTTCAACGTTGACAGTATCTTGCACTTTGCACCTTACCCCTTTCCCTAGGTTTCTTAATAACGATAATAAAAATAACTTCCATTTTAAGGGATTCTTTGCTGCATAGCATACAAAAATTATAGCTGCTTTCAGCTTTAGAAATGAATTGAATGTTTATTTATGTTGGACTAGTGAGCCCCATTTGACTACTACCAATTAGCTGCCAAATTGAGTCAGCCAGGTGTATTGTGACATACTTTTGTAACACTCAAGTCTTTCCACTGTGTGATTAAAAACATTTTATTTTTAAAATGCACGGTGAAATGACAATCTGTTAAATGGATTTTACAGATGTAGCATTTATTTTGGACTTGAAACTCATAAGTTTATTTGCCCTTCTCCCAGATGCTGAGAAAGGTGCAAAGCATATTTGGAGGCTTCCTGTAACTAGGTGCCAGGACAAGAATATATTAATCAAGGACTTTGGACATGTAGCCAATTACTGACACAACTAACGGGGCACATCAGGCCAAACTTGCAGTTGGCCAAATCCTGGAAATTAAAAAAAAAAGCTACATTAGTGAGCATTTAGCCAGTTAAAGCAGTGAATCCAAGCCAACATGGATTTATGAAAATAAATGTTGAGACAACTTAGAGCTGGTCAAGTATGGTAAACTAATTTCAGTGTCTATAGTTTTCAGAAACCATTTTATAGATGTGGCTGAAGTAAAAGCTACTGGAATACAAGATCAAGGTGTAAATTGGATTATTAATTGGCTAGATAAGAAATCATGGTTCTCTACGATAATTATATATTTTTTATTGGGGCTGTAGGTTTGCTCTGGATGTAGGAGAGAGGATGGACCCAATTGCTTTTCTTCTTCATATGTTGTGTAAACATAAAATAATGACTTAATACAGTTAATACTTAATTGATAGCTTATGAACTGGATTGCTATCTTGTGCAGCAAGCGCAGACTCATTTCAAAAGGACAAATGGGCAGATCGTTATTTCGATAGGAGTCTAGGAATATCTGGTTGATGTCAAGGCAAAAGTTCAGATGAAAGTGTTCTGTGCATGGATCTAAATAATGAGATCTGGGGAATGGATGTAACATTTTCTTGTTTCTGCTTAACACCCAGATGGAACCCCACATCATCTCTATTGCATCCATGAAGCTCAGTTTCCTTTATTGTGCCAAATACTTTCCATTCAGCTGGCCTTAGCTTTCTTTAAAGTGCAACTCCATCTGAGGCTTGAATACTATCCAGAGAGGCTCCTCTATCATAGTCCTTGTCAGGATGCAAGAAAAAGTTTGTTGTCCCTCTTTTACCACTAGTTTCCAATCTCACGTATTCCTATATTTTGCACACACTTTCTCGCTCTCGCTCTTGCTTGCTCTTTTTTCTCTCTCGCATTGATACTATGTTAGTCTTCTGAAATTTCTTCCCTTGTATTTACATGATTATGTGCATACTTCCTTCTCCCTACATTCTCTGTTGAAATCAAGACTTATTGCATGGTCTAACTTATTTTTCCTATAGCCTTAATCCTGTAGAACTAAGTTTCATTTATTTGAGGACAATGTTATGTTTACTTGGCAGTAACTAGGGGGTTGTGACTGGAACCACTGTCAACTTTCAGATTTCAACTTGTAAGCTTAGTGGAACCCCACCGCCTGCCTGATGCAGAGGATTTACATTTAAAAAAATATTATTGTATCTCAGTCTTGAAACATAATTTAAATTATTTTTATAAAGTCAGCTGGAGCAGGGACCTCTCTTCCCAACCCCCTGCTTATGAACAGTTATACTTTTATCCTATGGTAAGGGGAGGAAACTGCATTTGAATAATAATGACTACAGTGTCTAAAAGATGATTAATACACATTTTATGCCACTCTAGAAAGACCTTAACTTATGAGGAGTTGAAGAGTTTCCTTGCGAGTGGGAGAAGTTGTTTATTACTACATATTGAATTTATATTAAGGATATTAAAAATATCTAAAATTTGAATAGGAACTATTATAAATGTCCAAGGTGCTTTAATACTGTCATAGGTGTGAAGTGGCTTTCTCTGTTTTCCATAGAATAGCACAGAAGGAGATTGTGAATGTGCCGGCACTTTGCTAGAGCAATCCGAAATGAATCCCATTGACCATCCCAGGGTTTTAAAGGAAGTAGGTGAGCACATTGCAGATGCCCTAACTATAATCTTTCAAAGTTCTCTAGATTCAGGAACTGTCCCTCTAGATTGGAAAATTTCACATGTCACTCCGCTTTTTAAGAAAGGAGAGAGAGGGAAACCGGGGAATTATAGACCAGTTAGCCTAACATCTGTTGTGGGGAAAATGCTGGACTCTATAATTAAAGATAGGGTGACGCGAGAATTTTCAGTTAATCAGAGAGAGCCAGCATAGATTTGTGGAAGGTAAGTCGTGCCTGACAAACCTGATTGAATTTTTTGAAGAAGTGACTAAAGTAGTGGACAGGGGAATGTCAACGGATGTTATTTATATGGACTTCCAGAAGGCATTTGATAAGGTCCCACATAAGAGACTGTTAGCTAAGATAGAAGCCCATGGAATCGAGGGAAAAATATGAACTTGGTTAGGAAATTGGCTGAGCGAGAGGCGACAGAGAGTAGGGATAATGAGTAAGTACTCACATGGCAGGATGTGACTAGTGGAGTCCTGCAGGGATCTGTCTTGTGGCCTCAATTATTCACAATATTTATTAATGACTTAGACGAAGGCATAGAAAGTCTCATATCTAAGTTTGCCGATGACACAAAGATTGGTGGCATTGTAAACAGTGCAGATGAAAACATAAAATTACAAAATGATATTGATAGATTAGGTGAATGGGCAAAACTGTGGCAGATGGGATTCAATGTAGACAAATGTGAGGTCATCCACTTTGGATCAAAAAAGGATAGAACAGGGTACTTTCTAAATGGAAAAAAGTTAAAAACAGTGGATGTCCAAAGGGACTTAGGGGTTCAGGTACATAGATCATTGAAGTGTCATGAACAGGTGCAGAAAATAATCAATAAGGCTAATGGAATGCTGGCCTTTATATCTAGAGGACTGGAGTACAAGGGGGCAGAAGTTATGCTGCAGCTATACAAATCCTGGTTAGACCGCACCTGGAGTACTGTGAGCAGTTCTGGCCACCGCACCTTCGGAAGGACATCTTGGCCTTGGAGGGAGTGCAGCGTAGGTTTACTGGAATGATACCCGGACTTCAAGGGTTAAGTTACGAGGCGAGATTACACAAATTGGGGTTGTATTCTCTAGAGTTTCGAAGGTTAAGGGGTGATCTGATCAAAGTTTATAAGATATTAAGGGGAACAGATAGGATGGATAGAGAGAAACTATTTCTGCTGGTTGGGGATTCTAGGAGTAGGGGGCACAGTCTAAAAATTAGAGCCAGACCTTTCAGGAGTGAGATTAGAAAACATTTCTACACACAAAGGGTTGTAGAAGTTTGGAACTCTCTTCCGCAAACGGCAATTGATACTAGCTCAATTGCTAAATTTAAATCTGAGATAGATAGCTTTTTGGCAACCAAAGGTATTGAGGGATATGGGCCAAAGGCAGGTATATGGAGTTGGATCACAGATCAGCCATGATCTTATCAAATGGCGGAGCAGGCACGAGGGGCTGAATGGCCTACTCCTGTTCCTATGACCTGCACTTTTCCTGTACTTCTCTATCCTCCTCTGCTTCAAATATTTAATCTACTCTTGGTTTAGAAGATGCAGTGGTCTCTATTTCAATTACTTCTTGTGGCGAAGAATTCCATGTTCCAACAACTCTCTGTATAGAAATAAGTTAGAACCTTACAGTGTGTCCTCTTAATTCCTACTTGATCTAGCTTTGTGAATAGACTTACTAAAAATGTTTGAATTCAATTTTGATTTTTGTTTTGCAGCACAAAACACTAAAAGAAATTACATTAAACTTGACATAGCTAATTGATTTATTAGCTCATGTAATCAGCACTGGTGAAACTACTGCTAGTGTTGTTTATGTGGACTGTGGCTTTTTCCCCCTCTGCCTTCACCTATTCATTCCTTATATCAAGATTTCATTGCATTGTTCAGGGATATTGATGTGTTCTGATTCTGGGTCATAATCTCCTGGGCTCAGACGCACTGTATAATTATAAAAGACATGGGTTTCACAGCAGTGCTCTCTGACAGCTTTTTTTCCCGAAACAGTTGTTACATTATTGACAGCTTGAACCTTTCTCTAGGGAAGCAGAATATTTCATGTGGCGAACATGCCAACTTTGGACCACTTTTTTTTTAAAAAAAAGAATTTTTGGGGGCTTATAATGCAATCTTCAGCACCAGTAGAGCATGCATAATCCCAGGTTTTATTCACCTTGAATGTATGGTGTGATGTGTTATACCCTGGTGCCTCCTCTTTGTGACTGTGTATAGTGTGTGTCTTCCACTTCCTTCTAAGTGTTTCCCCAGTGGGAGGAGGAAGTGAGGTGGTTAGTTGTTGTGTGCTAACTAATGGCTGCCTCCAGGGAAGGGAGTAGCCCATTACCTGGGTCTGTAGATGCCACTGTAAAGGCATTTGGCACAAGGATTAATGCAGTGGCTCCCTAGGCCTATGTACTATGACACATCGGTACTCATTTGCCCGTGGCAATTGGATATTACGGGTGTGGCATTGCCCTGAGAGACATTGCCATTATCCATATTAATTCCAGCCATTCCACACCTGGCACTCCCTCGGCATGTCCAAAGATCTGCGTGAGAGTAGACTGCTGAGCAGCAAGAGGTCATTTTTGTCTGGTATTATGGCTGTTTCAATCTGATTTCCCAACATGGTGAATCCAGACAAGGTAGACTGCTGTAGATTGGAGCGCAAGCTCTTTAGAGCTCCTATTGCTAATAAAACCTATGCCTGAGTTTAGAACACTGGTGAAGGAGAGCAGGGGGTCCTGGAGAGGCCACACTCTCCATGGTGGTCAGCAGCTTGATCAGGTGATAATGCTCCATAGATGGCCCCAAACTGTTCCAGCACTATCAAGTGTTTGCACAAACTGCTGATGCTGAGCTACCAAACCTAGTTTTCAGATGGGTCCCGTGAACTTTGAATCCCTGGGCTCATCCTCTGCTGGAACCCGTAAGCCGACCCTCTGACACTCCCACTATGAGCTGGGAGTGTCATAACGATATGTAAATGAGCAGATCTCATTATCTGCGAAAGCGTGTTCAGTGGCGTGTAGCCACTTGCAGTTCCCATTGAGCAGTTCCCATTGGGTGTCACATTTCACATGTCACGCATTTTGTATTTGCACATTTCTTGTAGTTGATTGTCTCAAATTTTATATGCATGTACTCATACGACAACAATAAATCACAACTGAACAGGTAGGGAATACACTAAGCAGAAAACATATATAGTAACACCTTCTGTGTTTTAAAACGTGTCAAAGGACATTTTCTACCAGAGATCTGTGTCTCCTAAGAAATCATGGGCTTGAATTTATGGCCTTTCCAAAGCTAACCTGTTAGCCGAAGAGGAAGCAGCTATAGCTTCCAGCAAGCTCTTGTGCCTCCAATTCTCAGCATGCAGGAGTCTTAAGTCTGTGTAAACATGGTCAAGAAAACTCCTAGTGTGCATCGGTATGATTCTTGGTGGGGAATCTATGCTCTACATGTTGAAGTGTGAGATCCGAGAGGCTATAATTGTAATTCTGAGTATATTTTTGGTAGTCTTCAAAACAAGGTAAAGCACAAACTTTGAAACTTGATTTTTTCAAGGTTTTTTTCCCCCCATAGGGAGAAAAAGAGATAGGTGAAGAGACAAACAGAGAAAGAAAGATGCATGCACACAGGAAAAATTGAGTTGAGGGAAAGACACACAGTACGTGATTGAGGAAGTGACCAACAGTGTGTTTGAGAGGGAAATACAATCAGTAAGGTGGGCAGAGAGACCCCCACATACAGAGTGGGGAGGAGATAGAAAGAGACTGGAGAGAATAAGTCAGATTGAAAATACAGTCTCATGTCATTAACATGAGACTGTCATTTAAAATAACACATCATCTGACTTACCATGAGCAATGCCATGGGGGAGATACTAGAATTTTTATTTCATTATTAGTACTTGCCTATTGTGTCTGAGCCCATATCTTTATTTTGTTTTATTTACTCTTGTTATGTCGGTGATGCTGGCAAGGCTGCATTTATTGTCTATCCCATGTTGGCTGAGGAGGTGTTGGAGGTCTTTTTCCATAAACTGCTGCAGTTCTTCTGGTGATATGTGGTAGGGAGTTCTGGGATTCTGACCCAGTGACTATGAAGGAATAGCAATATATGTACAAGTAGGGGTGGTATGGGATGTGGAGGTTATGGTGTTGCCACGACATTGCTGCTTTTGTCATTCTCACTAGAGGACACGGGAGGGCGGTGCTGCCGTAGTAACCTTGGTGAGTTTTTTGCGACATATCCAGTACATAGTGCAGCCACAGTATGCCAGTGATACAGGGGTTGGAGATTGAGTCCGGTGGCAGGAATGTCAGTCAAGCGAACTGGTCTGTCCTGGCTGGTGTAATCTTCCTGAGTGTTGTGGTTGCACCCATCCGGATGAGTGGCGAGTATTTCATCACACTCCTGAATTGAGCCTTGTAGATGGTGGATAGGTTTGAGGGTTAGGAGGTGAAAATAAGAACATAAGAAACAGGAGCAGGAAGGAGTAGGCCATCCGGCCCCTTGAGCCTGCTCCGCCATTCAACAAAATCATGGCTGATCTTTTCCCTCAAACGCCATTTTCCTGCACCATCCCCATATCCCTTGATGCCTTTAATATCTAGAAATCTATCGATCTCTGCTTTGAATGTACGCAATGACTCAGCCCCCACAGCCCTCTGGGGTAGAGAATTCCAAAGATTCACCACCCTCTGAGTGAAGAAATTTCTCCTCATCTCAGTCCTAAATGGCCTAACTCTTATTCTGAGACTCTGACCCCTGGATCTAGACTCCTCAGAACAGGGGAAACATCCTCCTTGCATCTACCCTGTCGAGCCCTGTAAGAATTTTGTATGTTTCAATGAGATCACCTCTCATTCTTCTAAACTCTGGAGAATACAGGCCTAGTCTACTCAATCTCTCCTCATACGACAATCCCGCCATCCCAGGAATCAGTCTGGTGAACCTTCATTGCACTCCCTCTATGGCAAGGATATCTTTTAGGTAAGGAGACCAAAATTGTAGACAATACTCCAGGTGCGGTCTCACCAAGGCCCTATATAATTGCAGTAAGACATCTTTACTCCTGTACTCAAATCCTCTTGTAATAAAGGCCAACATACCATTGCCTTCCTAATTGCTTGCTGCACCTGCATGTTAGCTTTCAGTGACTCGTACTCAAAATAGAAGGTTATCAGGATTTTGAAAGGAATTGATAGGATAGATGGAGAGAAACTTTTTTTTGCTGGTGAAGGAGTCTAGGACAAGGAGACATAACCTTAAAATCAGAGCCAGGCTATTGAGAGAAGTTAGGAAACATTTCTTCATGCAAAGGGTAGTAGAAGTGTGAAACTCTTCCCACAAAAAGCAGTAGATACTAGCTTCATTAATAATTTTAAATCTGAGATTGATGGATTTTTGCTAGCCAGGGGTATTAAGGGATATGGAACCAAGGTGGGTGGATAGAGTTAGGATACAGATCAGCCATGATCTCATTGAATGGTGGCACAGGCTCGAGGGGCTGAATGACCTACTCCTGTTCCAATGTTCCTATCACTTGTCAGATTAACTAGCCTCTACCCTGCTTTTATAGCTACGGTGTTAATATGGCCAAGCTTCACGTGACCTCCAAGATGTTGATGGTGCCTTTTGAGGGTCAAGGGGTGGCAGCTGTGCTTTATCTTGTCTGAGATGGTCATTACTCAGCTCTTAAGTGCAAATGTTACCTTCCACTTGTCAGCCCAAGCCTGGTTGTTATCACAGTCTTGCCCTTATGGCAGAGGGAAAGCCACTGATGAAGCAGCTGAAAATGTTAGGTCTGAGAATAATTCATCAATGACCTACCTTCCTTCCTTCCTTCAATTTCACAGCTCGTCATGGTGTGATTTGCCCCCACGAACTCTCTGTTGGCAGACCAGTAGCATATCACTAGGCTACCATACCCTCTGAAACCAAAAAATATTGTTCTTAAAATGTGGGCAACCCTTGCAACAAGGTGTTTATTCCCCATCTCTCAGGGCATTAAGAGTCAACCACATATTGTAGAAGTTGAATCATGTGTATTGAATTAAGTGTCACGACAGTGTGCTGGGATTATGAACTCGACCTCTGGACTAGTTAGTCGAGTACCATAACCATTGGTCTACTGTACCTTACAGTGATGGTCTGGGGCTGTGATAACTGGTCTCAGACAACCACAGTCATCTTCCTTTTTGTATTGGGTATGACTCCAGCCACTGGCGGATTTTCCCTTTGACCCCCACCAACCCTGCCCCCCTCATTGATCTCCGTTTAGGGTTCCTTGGTGCTGTACTTGCCAAGTGCTGATTTGATGTTGAGGGCAGATCCTCTCGCCTCCATATGTGGATCAAGGCTGTGATGAGGTCTGCTATCGAGTGGTTCTGGCGGAACTCAAACTGAGATTTGGTGAGCAGGTTATCAGTTGGCAGGACCCTGTAGGTGTCATTTGATGGCACCAATGACTCCTTTCTATTGCTTTACTGATGTTTGGGAGGAGGGTGATAGGGCGGTAACTGGCCGGGTTAGATTTATCCTGTGTTTTATGGACCTGACATACTGGGGAAATCTTCAATGTTGTCGGGTGGATGACAGTATCATAACTGTACTGGAACAGCTTGCTCTGGTGTACAGGTATTCAGCCATAGCTCTTATTGTGTCCAGTGCTCTCAACCATTTTTTAATGCAGATTATATTTGAAAGAAAGTTCTTCAGGGTCTTTTTACGTGAAATCCAAGCATATTAATGAACACTTGCTTATAATATGTATGTGGTCCATTTTTGGTTTTTAAAAAAATGATCTGCTTTGTTTGTGAAAAAGCAGAATGATGGAGAGTTTACTTTGGGATATAAATGGGAAATCTTTTATGCAAACTCACTGGCCGTAACTTCATGAAATAAATTACATTTGTGTATGTTTGTATAGTTTGATTTTTTTTTTGTTCAACCTATGTAGTTGTGTCTCAAATTTAAACTGCTTAAATGTCCTTTTGTGTTTCATTCCCCACTTTTTAAAAAAAATAGCTTTTTAAGTTTTAAAAAAAACTGCAGCAAAGAATTTGTTTGTCTTCTGAATCAGTTGATGGGATTGGCCAAGATTTATGGCATATTCCACGCTGACCCAAGGCCAAAGGTAAGGCATTGAGGGAAGTTCCTCTGGAACTTCCATCACCACCTCCAGCCCATGCCCTAAAACCGATCAAAAGAACTCCTGGCATTGGAGCACAGGTAATTAGCTACAGCGTTCACAGCTTTGATATCAGATCAGTGCTTCTCCATGGGATGCCTTGTCAAGAGGTCTAAACCGTGGCATCGTAGCTGTTGGCAATGTGCCAACAGTTAGTATCCTCTGTCCAACTCAACGACACCTCTACCTTTGCACTTTCTCTTAATATTGCAGATAATTTTCTTTTGGTCATATCAAAATTAACTCAGCAATTATTTAGACCCTTTAAGAAAAGTAGCATTTTGTTAATGTGACAGTTTGGCAGCTTTAGTCGCCATTGGAGCAGAAGTGAGGGCTTTATTTTGTTCTTTTCTGCCCTAGCATTTTGCTTTAACGTGTTACGGCTGCTGTTCTTTTGTAGGTATCTTTCATTGCTTAAAGATCACAACTTCGGATTTTTGCTTCTTTTGTTGCTGTGCTACTTGTGAATGAAGCCACGTGTCTGCTTCATGTTTTGAAGGCAGGCATTGAACAGAAGAGAAGATAAAGTGCAAGCTGTGACCTTTTTAATCACTGAAAGTTACTGTACCTATGAAGCTGTTGCTATCTTTCTATGTCACCAAATTTTTTTTACTCCATGTAAGAAAGTCCCATTGATAGATTTTCAGGATTTAAGGACTTTTTACTGCTTTTTAGATTTGCAAAAATTACATCGAAACCAGTCTGCTGCAATTCCGACCATTTTGATTAAACGTGGTGTCGGGTGAAGGGGGAGGAGGGAAAGGTCTCAGCACTTTTATTCCTCAATCAGGGAGAGACCTTAATTACAAGGTTAATAGTGAAATGCCTAATAAATTTGAGCTGCGAATCAAAAAACCCACCATCACTTAGTCTCTTAGAATATACTTTTAAGTGACCATATTAATTTGGAACAGTTGGCCTACATACCCTGGGAGAAAGTAGACCAGTTTCATGCCTCAGAACTTTCAACTTCGGCGTGAGCGTAAAACAGGCTATGAGGGATCAGCCGCCCTTTATACACCCGCCCAATTTTCCCTTCCGTTGACTTTAGCAGCCGATCCATTATCGCCTGATTTATGCTTCCACCAAAGTTGAAAGTTCTGCCATAGTGTCTGAGAAGAAAGAGGTGCAGCTTGGGACTTATGTGGGTGCCCCTACCCCCCCCCAAACTCAGACTAGGCTCCTGGGAGATATGACCCACGGATGCAGGTGGGAGTTGTGTATGAAGTAGGGGTAGGGGGAGGATAGTAATGTTAGTTGCCCTTTCTTTATTTTCTAGGCTTTTTGCCATTTGTTGCATTTAGTTTTGGTGATAAGATGGTAAATTTAATTCATGTTCATCTATACATTAATTTGCAATTTTCTAGCTTCCTGCCGAGTGTCTATGTGTGTACAAAATAAAATGATTTAAAAAAGACAGTGTATAAAAAGAAATCTAGAAGGGGTGGAATTTGAGATATTGAAGTATCTGCTTCATTGAATGCATGGAGGACCTGGAGGTTTAGGGTCCTGTCATTGTTTGACAAGGAATTTAGGCGAGTCGAATAGCTAGGGCTGTAGATAGGGCTTTAAACTAAAAAGGGAGATGAGGGGTCAGGTGAGGGGAAATTTAGAAATCTAATGAGAAATGTCAAGGCAACAGAGCAGTGTAGTGATTTGGGTAAAGATAAGCAGAGTGGCAGGAAGGCACTGAGAGTTTACCAATAATAGAGCATCAACAAGTAAGGTCAAAGCAGGAAAAAATGGTAGAAAATCAAAATTGAAGGCTCTCTATCTGAATGCATGGAGCATTTGTAACAAGATAGATGAATTAGTTGCACAAATAGAGATAAATGGGTTTGATCTAAAAGCCATTACAGAGACACGGTTGCAAAGTGACCAAGATTGGGAACTAAATATTCCAGGGTACATGACGTTTAGAAAAGACAGGCAGAAATTGGAAAAGAGGGGTGTAGCCCTAATAATAAAAGATGACATAAGGACAGTGGTGAGAAAGGATCTTGGCTTGGAAGATCAGGAAATGGAATCAGTATGGGTGGAAATAAGAACTAATAAGGGGTAGAAAACAGTGGTGGGAGTAATTTATAGGCCCCTAATAGTAGCTATACCGTTGGACAGAGCATTAATCATGAAATAATAGGAGTTGTAACAAAGGTAATGCAGTAATCATGGGGAACTTTAATCTTTATATAGACTGGGCAAATCAAATTGGCAAAGGTAGTTTGGAGGACAAGTTCATGGAATGCATTCGAGGCGGTTTCCTTGAGCAATTTGTCATGGAACCAATCAGTGAACAGGCTATTTTAGATTTTGTATTGTATAATGAGACAGAGTTAACCAGTAATCTCTCAGTAAAGGATCCCCTGTGGAAGAATGAGCATAATATGATAAACTCAATGTGAAATTCTGAGAGTGACGTACTTAAGTCCGAAACTAGAGTCTTAAACTTTAATAAAGCCAAGTACATAGGTATGAGGGGCAATTTGGCTAAGGTAAATTGGGAAATTAATTTAAAGGGTATGACGGTTGAAAAGCAGTGGCAAACATTTAAAGAAATATTTCAATATTCTCAATAAATATACATTCCATTGGGAAATAAAAACTCCACGGAAAAATTGATCCACTTGTGGCTAACTAAAGAAGTTAAGGATAATATTAGATTAAAAGAAGAGGCCTGTAATGCTGCCTGTAATGAGGATTGGGAGAATTTTAGAAATCAGCAAAGGGCGACCAAAAAATTGATAAAAGGTAGAAAATAGAATATGAAAGTAAACTAGCAAGAAATATAAAAACTGATTTGTAAGAGCTTCTACAAGTATGTAAAAAGGAAGAGAGTAGCAAATGTAAACATTGGTCCCCTAGAGGCTGAGACAGGAGAAATTATTATGGGGAATCTAGAAATGGCAGATGTGTTAAACAAATATTTTGTATCTGTCTTCACAGTAGAAGACACAAAAAGCATACCAAAAATAGTGGGGAACCAAGGGGCTAATGAGAGTGAGGAACTTAAAGTAATTAATATCAGTAGAAAAAAAGTACTTGAGAAACAATGGGTCTAAAAGCCGATAAATCCCCTGGATCTGATGGCCTACATCCTAGGGTTCTAAAAGAGGTGGCTGCAGAGATCGTGGATGCATTGGTTATGATCTTTCAAAATTCCCTAGATGCTAGAACGGTCCCAGCGGATTGGAAGGTAGCAAATGTAACCCCACTATTCAAGAAAGGAGGAAGAGAGAAAATAGGGAACTACAGGCCCGTTAGCCTGACATCAATCATGGGGAAAATGCTTGAATCCGTTATTAAGGAAGTGGTAACAGGGCACTTAGAATATCCTAATATGATTAGGCAGAGTCAACATGGTTTTATGAAAGGGAAATCATGTTTGACAAATTTATTAGAGTTTTGTGATAATGTAACTAGCAGGGAGTTAAAGGGGAACCAGTGGATGTAGTATATTTGGATTTTCAAAAAGGCATTCGATAAGGTGCCACATAAAAGGTTGTTATGCAAGATCAGGGCTCATGGGCTTAGAGGTAACATATTAGCATGGATAGAGGATTGGTTAACGGACAGAAAACAAAGTAGGGATAAACGGGTCATTTTCAGGTTGGCAGGCTGTAACTAGTGGGGTACCACAAGGATCGGTGCTTGGGCCTCAGCTATTTACAATTTATATTAGTGACTTAGATGAAAGGTCCGAGTGTAATGTATCCAAGTTTGCTGACGAAACAAAGCTAGGTGGGAAAGTAAGCAGTGAGGACACAAAGAGTCTGCAAAGGGATATAGACAGGTTAGGTGAGTGGGCAAGAAGGTGGCAGATGGAGTATAATGTGGGGAAATGCGAGGTTATTCACCATGGTAGGAAGAATAGAAAAACAGAATATTTTTTAAATGGTGAGAAACTATTAAATGTTGGCTTTAGTGAGACCTCACCTGGAGTACTGCGTACAGTTTTGGTCTCCTTATCTAAGGAAGGATATACTTGCCTTAGAAGCAGTGCAATGGAGGTTCACTAGATTAATTCCTGGGATGAGATGGTTGTCTTATGAAGAGAGGTTGAGTAAAATGGGCCTATACTCTCTGGGGTTTAGAAGAATGAGAGGTGATCTCACTGAAACATATAAGATTCTGAGGGGGCTTTGACAGGGTAGATGCTGAGAGGTTGTTTCCCCTGGCTTGAGAGTCTAGAACTAGAGGACATAGTCGCAGGATAAGGGGTCAGCCATTTAAGACTGAGACGAGGAGGAACTTTTACACTCAGAGGGTTGTGAATCTTAGGAATTCTCTACCCCAGAGGGCTTTGATGCTGAGTTGAGTATATTCAAGGCTGAGATCGATAGATTTTTGGACTCTAGGGGAATCAAGGGATATGGGGGATTGGGCAGGAAAGTGGAGTTAAGTTTGAAGATCAGCAATGATCTGATTGAATGGCGGAGCAGGCTCGAGGGGCCATATGGCCTACTCCTGCTCCTATTTCTTATGTTCTTGTCGTGCCAGCACACCCGGCCTGTCTAAACTTGGAAAACTGCACACAATAACATTTTTGTATAAGAGGTCAGCCACAGGTAAAAAAATGCTTGCAAATAAGTACGTAACTTGGGAATACTATGCCTTGTGTAATACTTAGCCATATAGGTGAGGAAGATCTGATGTTTGGTTCCTGCTCTGTTTTTGCTAATTATCAGTTAGTTACCTGATCTCAGCTGGGGAGATGCTAGGGGTGCTGTAATTGGTCTTCATATGTCTGAAATGAGGTGAGAGAAAATATTTTTAAAAAAAACTGGGCTCAGCTGTGATGGCCTCTGTGGTCAAATAGCTTGCAAGCACTCCCTATCTGCTCATACATGAAGATTAGCTAATTTGCTAAGGATTGGAGGGATGACACTCATGCAACCCTCTAGTATAAGATGCCATCGTCAGGAAAGAAGAGGAGTAAACCGGGGGGAAATATGAACGATAAAATAATTGAATTGTGTGTATTTTTAAGCAAGGAACATGCTGGAATGAAACCAGGGTACATTCTTCTCCTATAGTACTTCTTTAATTCAGCGCAAGATGCTCCTTAGTTGCCAAAAAAACCCAAATTAAACAAGTTCTTGTGTTGGCAGGCAAATAGTTAGCAACCAGCTGCATTGGCAGCTGTAAACCATGGCCAGCATCTGTTGGACACCTTAACTGATGACCACACTGAAATAATGAGACAAAGATTGAGAGGCACATAACTTGGGAGCATGAAAAAAAAGTGCAGTAATTTAACTTCAGTTTTTCATTGTTAAAATGGTATGCTGAAATTTCACTTTTGTTGCAGTTAAGTCTTTTTTTTATGCGGCATTGCTAGTACAAACTGCCCTTAAATGTATGCGCCGGATCATTTGAATAATCATGCATAACTGCAGCAAGCCCAAGGGGCAATGGGAATTGCTGGCCAGCGGGTCCAAATAATAATACGAGTATAAGAAATAGGAACAGGAGTAGGCCATACGGCCTCTCAAGCCTGCTGATCATGGCTGATCTTCGACTTCAACTCCAATTTCCCGCCCGATTCCCCTATCCTTTGATTCCCTTAGAGTCCAAAAATCTCTCACTCTCTCAATCTCGCTCTATCTATCTCTCTCTCTCTCTCTCTCTCTCTGTCTCTCTCGTGCGCTCTCTCTCAATCTCGCGTGCTCTCTCTCTCTCTCACTCTCAATCTCGCGCTCGATCTCGCTCGCTCTTGATCTCGCGCTCGATCTCGCTCGCTCTTGATCTCGCTCGCTCTCTCGATCTCGCTCGCTCTCGCTCGCACGCTCTCTCTCAATCTCGCTCGCTCTCTCAATCTCGCTCGCTCTCTCAATCTCGCTCGCTCTCTCTCTCTCAATCTCGCTCGCTCTCTCTCTCTCAATCTCGCTCGCTCTCTCTCAATCTCGCTCGCTCTCTCTCAATCTCGCTCGCTCTCAATCTCGCTCGCTCTCTCTCTCTCAATCTCGCTCTCTCTCTCTCTCAATCTCGCTCTCTCTCTCTCAATCTCGCTCTCGCTCTCTCTCTCTCAATCTCGCTCGCTCTCTCTCAATCTCGCTCGCTCTCTCTCAATCTCGCTCGCTCTCTCTCAATCTCGCTCGCTCTCTCTCTCAATCTCGCTCGCTCTCTCTCTCTCAATCTCGCTCGCGCTCTCTCTCTCAATCTCGCTCGCGCTCTCTCTCAATCTCGCTCGCGCTCTCTCTCTCTCAATCTCGCTCGCGCTCTCTCTCTCTCTCAATCTCGCTCGCGCTCTCTCTCAATCTCGCTCGCGCTCTCTCTCTCAATCTCGCTCGCGCTCTCTCTCAATCTCGCTCGCGCTCTCTCTCTCAATCTCGCTCGCGCTCTCTCTCTCAATCTCGCTCGCGCTCTCTCTCTCAATCTCGCTCGCGCTCTCTCTCTCAATCTCGCTCGCGCTCTCTCTCTCAATCTCGCTCGCGCTCTCTCTCTCAATCTCGCTCGCGCTCTCTCTCAATCTCGCTCGCGCTCTCTCTCTCAATCTCGCTCGCGCTCTCTCTCTCAATCTCGCTCGCGCTCTCTCTCTCAATCTCGCTCGCGCTCTCTCTCTCAATCTCGCTCGCGCTCTCTCTCAATCTCGCTCGCGCTCTCTCTCTCAATCTCGCTCGCGCTCTCTCTCTCAATCTCGCTCGCGCTCTCTCTCTCGCTCACGCTCTCTCTCTCGCTCGCGCTCTCTCTCTCGTTCTCGCTCTCTCTCTCGTTCGCGCTCTCTCTCTCGTTCGCGCTCTCTCTCTCGCTCGCGCTCTCTCTCAATCTCGCGCGCGCTCTCTCTCTCAATCTCGCGCGCGCTCTCTCTCTCAATCTCGCGCGCGCTCTCTCTCTCAATCTCGCGCGCGCTCTCTCTCTCAATCTCGCGCGCGCTCTCTCTCTCAATCTCGCGCGCGCTCTCTCTCTCAATCTCGCGCGCGCTCTCTCTCTCAATCTCGCGCGCGCTCTCTCTCTCAATCTCGCGCGCGCTCTCTCTCTCAATCTCGCGCGCGCTCTCTCTCTCAATCTCGCGCGCGCTCTCTCTCTCAATCTCGCGCGCGCTCTCTCTCTCAATCTCGCGCGCGCTCTCTCTCTCAATCTCGCGCGCGCTCTCTCTCTCAATCTCGCGCGCGCTCTCTCTCTCAATCTCGCGCTCTCTCTCTCAATCTCGCGCGCGCTCTCTCAATCTCGCTCGCGCTCTCTCAATCTCGCTCGCGCTCTCTCAATCTCGCTCGCGCTCTCTCAATCTCGCTCGCGCTCTCTCAATCTCGCTCGCGCTCTCTCAATCTCGCTCGCGCTCTCTCAATCTCGCTCGCGCTCTCTCAATCTCGCTCGCGCTCTCTCAATCTCGCTCGCGCTCTCTCAATCTCGCTCGCGCTCTCTCTCTCAATCTCGCTCGCGCTCTCTCTCTCAATCTCGCTCGCGCTCTCTCTCTCAATCTCGCTCGCGCTCTCTCCCTCAATCTCGCTCGCGCTCTCTCCCTCAATCTCGCTCGCGCTCTCTCTCTCAATCTCGCTCGCGCTCTCTCTCTCAATCTCGCTCGCGCTCTCTCTCTCAATCTCGCTCGCGCTCTCTCAATCTCGCTCGCGCTCTCTCAATCTCGCTCGCGCTCTCTCTCTCAATCTCGCTCGCGCTCTCTCTCAATCTCGCTCGCGCTCTCTCTCTCAATCTCGCTCGCGCTCTCTCTCTCAATCTCGCTCGCGCTCTCTCTCTCAATCTCGCTCGCGCTCTCTCTCTCAATCTCGCTCGCGCTCTCTCTCTCAATCTCGCTCGCGCTCTCTCTCTCAATCTCGCTCGCGCTCTCTCTCTCAATCTCGCTCGCGCTCTCTCTCTCAATCTCGCTCGCGCTCTCTCTCTCAATCTCGCTCGCGCTCTCTCTCTCAATCTCGCTCGCGCTCTCTCTCTCAATCTCGCTCGCGCTCTCTCTCTCAATCTCGCTCGCGCTCTCTCTCTCAATCTCGCTCGCGCTCTCTCTCTCAATCTCGCTCGCGCTCTCTCTCTCAACCTGGCGCGCTCTCTCTCTCTCACTCCCTCAATCTGGCGCGCTCTCTCTCTCTCCCTCCCTCAATCTGGCGCGCTCTCTCTCTCTCTCCCTCCCTCAATCTGGCGCGCTCTCTCTCTCTCCCTCCCTCAATCTGGCGCGCTCTCTCTCTCTCTCCCTCCCTCAATCTGGCGCGCTCTCTCTCTCTCTCCCTCCCTCAATCTGGCGCGCTCTCTCTCTCTCCCTCCCTCAATCTGGCGCGCTCTCTCTCTCTCTCCCTCCCTCAATCTGGCGCGCTCTCTCTCTCTCTCCCTCCCTCAATCTGGCGCGCTCTCTCTCTCTCTCTCCCTCCCTCAATCTGGCGCGCTCTCTCTCTCTCTCTCTCCCTCCCTCAATCTGGCGCGCTCTCTCTCTCTCTCCCTCCCTCAATCTGGCGCGCTCTCTCTCTCTCTCCCTCCCTCAATCTGGCGCGCTCTCTCTCTCTCTCCCTCCCTCAATCTGGCGCGCTCTCTCTCTCCCTCCCTCAATCTGGCGCGCTCTCTCTCTCTCTCCCTCCCTCAATCTGGCGCGCGCTCTCTCTCTCTCTCCCTCCCTCAATCTGGCGCGCTCTCTCTCTCTCCCTCCCTCAATCTGGCGCGCTCTCTCTCTCTCTCTCTCTCTCTCCCCCTCAATCTGGCGCGCTCTCCATCTCTCTCTCTCTCTCCCTCCCTCAATCTGGCGCGCTCTCTCTCTCTCTCTCCCCCTCCCTCAATCTGGCGCGCTCTCTCTCTCTCTCCCCCTCCCTCAATCTGGCGCGCGCTCGCTCTCTGTTTGTTTCTCTCATTTCGTCTCCATCTCTCTCCCTCGCTCGCTCTTTTTCTTCCTTGCGCTCTTGTTTCTCTATCCTCCCCTTCTATCTGTAATTTTGTTGCCTTGCTTTTTCTCTTATTTTACATTGCTGCCTTCAATTTGCTACTGGTTCAGATGCAGCTGTTGAGGTTTTCCTTTGCTTTTTTTTTCATTCTCCAGGTAGAGAAAGCAAAAGAACATCATGGAACCAGGCTTACTCGAAATTCATAAAGCTACTAAAAGTCTATCATCACTAACTGTACAAGACTTATTATTTAATGGCATTCCTAATGCTGCAAAAGCCCTGTTTTCATCTCTCTTTCCCCCCCCCCCCCCCCCCCCCCCCAATTTCTTGCTCTCCAAAAGATAGCAAAAGAATACTGCAAAGCAAGTGGCAAAATGTTCTCATGAGGTGGAGAGGGATGAGATCACAATCCCAAAACAGTCATTCGGCCCCGAGTGAGGTTAAATCATGCTGATGGCCATGACGTTTATAATGAGTATCCTTGCAATAAACGAAAGAAAATATTGGCATAATTGAGAAATACAAGTGGATGATGGAGAAGTAGTACAACGATCGACCTGGATATTGGTATGCCCCCTCTTTTACTTGAGGGACAGTTTTGGTTACTAGACTTGAAAGGATTAACCAAATCATGATGATCTGACTGAGATCATATTTATATTTACCAAACCGACCGGAGTGTCTGTGGTCATTCCAAGTTCTCCATTACTTGCATTAACTATTTTAGTTTGACAAAACATCCTTCTTGGCTATTTGCCTGAATGTTCAAAGGCTATTTTGTGTTGTAGGCTGGAAAGTATTATAAAACATACATCTCTGTTGGATAACTTGTTTTTTTTCCCTTCCATTCACACACAGCTAACACAATTTTTATTATATATAATCCTATGCAACATGATTCACCAAATGCTTTTGTGAGGGTGCCATGGCAATGCTAAGAGGAAATCTAATAGCTTATAGGGGCTTCAAATGTTTTCTGATGAGACCACTGCAAATGGCTCAGTTAAAAGTGCTGAACTGTATAAAGCTACACTACAGGATTTGACTTGAAGCAGAAGGGAGCTGGCAACCCCAAATGATTGCCAATTTCAAGGCACTCATGAGCTTTACAGCTCAAAATTGACGTATAAGGAACCTGCAGACTATTCCCAAAGCTATCCTTGTGCTGTTACTTTTGGACTTTCTGTATGTCATAATTAGTTCTGGGAAGCATAGTGAACACTCCAGTATGTGATGAGGGTGAAGTGACCATTAAAGCAATGTAGGTGAATAAGGCAACAAAGCAAGATTGCTTTCTGATGGTTTTAGAATACTTGCCCTACTCTCCAAGGAACAGGAAAAGCTCAATTGGTCCAATAAACAGATACCTTTTTATTTGGCCTCAGTCCTACCATCTTGCCCTATCCCTCATTCCCTTTGTCCAAAAACATATCCAGTTGTCTCGTGAACTCATTTTTGTTATTAGCTTCAATGGCTTTCCATACGAACATATGCATTAGCCTTTATATGAAATAGTTATCTCTGATCTCCCATTGACGCCTAAGTTCTTAATTTATTATATTATGTTCGCTATTTTTCAGACATTTGATCAGTGGTTTGATAATTTAGATAAGTTAACCGTCAAAATTTTGAAAACTTCTGTTAAGGCACCTCAAGTGGTGATACTTCAGTGGTGACCATCTGGAGTACATTCCGTACTCCAGATGAAGATCCAACCAATGTAGTTCCTTAGCAAGACTTCATTTCTTTTGCACTGTAGTCTATCCTCCTGCGATTGCAACTTAGCATCTTGTTTGCCTTTTCCACTATTTACTATGTTAAAGGTGCAATATAAATGCAAGTTGTTGGTCGCTTAATAAATTCTCTACAATGATTTCCAAATCCCTTTCCCAATCAGTACTCTGCGTGGTTGTCCCTTTCAGCATATACGTTCTATTTTGGTTCCTTCCTCTTATACTAATTTTATTTTATCTCACTCTCCTAAAAGATCCAAATCCTTCTTATTCTGAAAATAGAACTCTTATTTAAACAGTGCTTTATCACATCCTGGAGTGCTTTACAGTCAATGGATTACTTTTTGAACTGTAATTACTATTGTGTAAGCAATATGGCTGCCAATTTGCACACTACAAGATTCCACAAACAATGAATGAATTACATTTTTTTGGTTGTGTTGATTGAGGGATGAATGTTTGTCAGAGCATCAGGAGAACTTACTGATGATTTACATGCATTTGAGCAGCAGATGGAATTGGTTTGAAGTCTCATCTGAAAGATGACACCAACAATAATGCAGTGTTGAAAGCCATTTTTCATGATGGAATTTGGGATTTTTGAGATGGGTGTTGCTAATAATGGGGGTTTAGCCTCACATTTGCATATTGGATTTTCTTAATTTATTAACACCTTGAGTGTTCTATCTGATGGCAAATGATTTCCTTGGGGTTTGACCTGAACAGGAGCAAATTAACAGGACTGCCTGATTTCTTCTTTATTGTTTGCCTCGAGAGGAATTAATAACTATTGTAAACAACTTTATTCTCAGGACTTGACCACTCGACATCTTGAGTATAATAAGTGCTCCTAGACATCTTGGAGCCCAGATATCCCCATTCAGCATCTTTGCTCACATCTTGCAGATATGACTTACTGTCTGAGTAATAAGAAATAAGAACATAAGAAATAGGAGCAGGCGTAGGCTATACGGCCCCTCAAGCCTACTTCGCCAATCAATAAGATCATGGCTGATCTTCGAACTCAACTCCACTTTCCCACCCGATCCCCATAATCCCTTGATTCCCCATTCCCCTACAGTCCAAAAATCTATCTGTCTCGACCTTGAATTTACTCGATGACTGAACACCCACAGCCCTCTGGGTAGAGAATTCCAAAGATTCACCACCATCTGAGGGAAGAAATTTCTCCTCATCTCAGTCCTAAATGGCCAACCCTTTATCCTGAGACTATGCCCCCTAGTTCTAGACTCTCCAGCCAGGAGAAACAGCCTCTCGGCATCTGCCCTATCAAAGCCCCCTCAGAATCTTATATGTTTCAATGAGATCATCTCTCATTCTTCTAAACTCCAGAGAGTATAGGTCCATTCTACTCAATCTCTGCTCCCAGGACAACCCTCTCATCCCAGGAATCAGTCCAGTGAACCTTTGTTGCACCGCCTCCAGGGCAAGTATATCCTTCCTTAGGTAAGACAACCAAAACTGCACACAGTACTCCAGGTGTGGTCTCACAAAGCCGTGTACAATTGCAGCAAGACTTCCTTACTCTTGTACTCTAACCTTACAATAAAGGCCAACATACCATTTGCCTTCCTAATTGCTTGCTGTAGCTGCATGTTAACTTTGTGTTTCGTGTACAAGGACACCCAAATCCTAATTAACAATAAAATGTAAATACCATGGTAAAGGTTCTGCCCATCACAGAACACTTTCTGGTTAGGTGGATGATAGATTGAATACCTAGCAGTTAATGTCACTTCAATCAATTAATTAAATAAAATCTGCAATTTAAAAAAAATACTAGAATCAGTAATGGTGGCCATGAAACTACCGGATTGTCGTAAAAACCCATCTGGTTCACTAATGCCCTTTAGGGAAGGAAATCTGCCGTCCTTACCCGGTCTGGCCTATATGTGACTCCAGACCCACAGCAATGTGGTTGATTCTTAATTGCCCTCTGAAATGGCCGAGCAAGCCACTCAGTTGTAAAATCTCGCTAAAAAAAGTCATAATAAGAATAAAACTGGACGGACCACCCGGCATCGGGCCACTAGGTACCAGACACGACAAAGGCAAACCAAGCCCAGTCAACCCTGCAAAGTCCTCCTCACTAACATCTGGGGACTTGTGCCAAAATTGGGAGAGCTGTCCCACAGACTAGTCAAGCGACAGCCTGACATAGCCAGACTCACAGAATCATATCTTTCAGCCAACGTCCCAGACTCTTCCATCACCATCCCTGGGTATATCCTGTCTCAACGGCAGGACAGACCGACCAGAGGTGGCGGTACAGTGATGTACAGTCAAGAGGGAGTGGCCCTGGGAGTCCTCAACATTGACTCTGGACCCCATGAAATCTCATGGCATCAGGTCAAATATGGACAAGGAAACCTCCTGCTGATTACCACCTACCGCCCTCCCTCAGCTGATGAATCAGTCCTCCTCCATGTTGAGCACCACTTGGAGGAAGCACTGAGGGTAGCAAGGGCACAGAATGTACTCTGGGTGGGACTTCAATGTCCATCACCAAGAGTGGCTCAGTAGCACCACTACTGATCGAGCTGGCCGAGCCCTGAAGGACATATCTGCCAGACTGGGCCTGCAGCAGATGGTGAGCGAACCAACACGAGGGAAAAACTTATTTGACCTTGTGCTCACCAATCTACCTGTCGCAAATGCATCTGTCCATGACAGTATTGGTAGGAGTGTCCATCGCACAGTCCTCATGGAGATGAAGTCTCGTCTTCGCACTGAGGATACCATCCAACGTATTGTGTGGCACTACCACTGTGCTAACTGGGATAGATTCAGAACAGATCTAGGCATTCATGAGGCGCTGTGGGCCATCAGCAGCAGCAGAATTGTATTCCAGCACAATCCGTAAACTCATGGCCCGGCATATTCCTCACTCTACCATTACCAACAAACCAGGGGATCAACCCTGGTTCAATGAGGAGTTCAGAAGAGCATGCCAGGAGCAGCACCAGGCGTACCTAAAAATGAGGTGCCAACCTGGTGAAGCTACAACTCAGGACTACATGCATGCTAAACAGCGGAAGCAACATGCTATAGACAGAGCTAAGCGATTCCACAACTAATGGATCAGATCAAAACTCTGCTGTCCTGCCACATCCAGTCGTGAATGGTTGTGGACAATTAAACAACTAATGGGAGGAGGAGGCTCTGTAAACATCCCCATCCTCAATGATGGCGGAGTCCAGCACGTGAGTGCAAAAGACAAGGCTGAAGCGTTTGCAACCATCTTCAGCCAGAAGTGCTGAGTGGATGATCCATCTCAGCCTCCTCCCGATATCCCCACCATCACAGAAGCCAGTCTTCAGCCAATTCGATTTACTCCACGTGATACCAAGAAACGGCTGAGTGCACTGGATACAGCAGAGGCTATGGGCCCCGACAACATCTCGGCTGTAGTGCTAAAGACATGTGCTCCAGAACTAGCTGCGCCTCCAGCCAAGCTGTTCCAGTACAGCTACAACACTGGCATCTACCCGACAATGTGGAAAATTGCCCATGTATGTCCTGTCCACAAAAATCCGGCCAATTATCGCCCCATCAGTCTACTCTCAATCATCAACAAAGTGATGGAAGGTGTCGTTGACAGTGCTATCAAGCGTCACTTACTCACCAATAACCTGCTCACCGATGCTCAGTTTGGGTTCCGCCAGGACCACTCGGCTCCAGACCTCATTACAGCCTTGGTCCAAACATGGACAAAAGAGCTGAATTCCAGTGGTGAGGTGAGAGTGACTGCCCTTGACATCAAGGCAGCATTTAACAGAGTGTGGCACCGAGTAAAATTGAAGTCAATAGGAATCCGGGGTAAAACTCTCCAGTGGCTGGAGTCATACCTAGCACAAAGGAAGATGGTAGTGGTTGTTGGAGGTCAATCATCTCAGCCCCAGGACATTGCTGCAGGAATTCCTCAGGGCAGTGTCCTGGGCCCAACCATCTTCAGCTGCTTCATCAATGACCTTCCCTCCATCATAAGGTCAGAAATGGGGATGTTCGCTAATGACTGCACAGTGTTCAATTCCATTCGCAACCCCTCAAATAATGAAGCAGTCCGAGCCTGCATGCAGCAAGACCTGGACAACATCCAGGCTTGGGCTCATACGTGGCAAGTAACATTCGCGCCAGACAAGTGCCAGGCAATGACCATCTCCAACAGGAAAGAGTCTAACCACCTCCCCTTGACATTAAACGGCATTACCATCGCCGAATCCCCCACCATCAACATCCTGGGGGTCACCATTGACCAGAAATTTAACTGGACCAGCCATATTAATACTGTGGCTACAAGAGCAGGTCAGAGGCTGGATATTCTGCGGCAAGTGACCCACCTCCTGACTCCCCAAAGCCTTTCTACCATCTACAAGGCACAAGTCAGGAGTGTGATGGAATACTTTCCACTTGCCTGGATGAGTGCAGCTCCAACAACACTCAAGAAGCTCGACACCATCCAGGACAAAGCAGCCCGCTTGATTGGCACCCCATGCACCACCCTAAACATTCACTCCCTTCACCACCGGCGCACAGTGGCTGCACTGCAGCAGCTCGCCAAGGCTTCTTCGACAGCACCTCCCAAACCCGTGACCTCTTCCACCTAGAAGGACAAGAGCAGCAGGCACATGGGAACAACACCACCTGCACGTTCCCCTCCAAGTCACACACCATCCCGACTTGGAAATATATCGCTGTTCCTTCATCGTCGCTGGGTCAAAATCCTGGAACTCCCTTCCTAACAGCACTGTGGGAGAACCTTCACCACACGGACTGCAGCGGTTCAAGAAGGCGGCTCACCACCACCTTCTCGAGGGCAATTAGGGATGGGCAATAAATGTTGGCCTTGCCAGCGATACCCACATCCCATGAACGAATAAAAGAAAACTTCAATCATGTTAAATTTATTTAGAGCAATTTATTTCCCTTGTGTGCTTATATAGGCTGCTGGGCTCGTTGTCTTGTTGCCTCGTTTTTTAATTCATTGTTCTCGAAATTAATTGCAATATTCATTGATTTTTAAAAAAAATTCCAAGTTTGCTTTAGTAAGTAAAAGAAAAATCAATGTTCAACCACGCAAACAAATTTAAACTAAACCAGTTTTTAAAAAAAAGTCCAGGAAAAAATGTCTCCTCACAAAGGGTTGTGAGAGTGTAGAATGCACTGTTGAAGGTCATTACTGCTGAATCAATTCAAGTATTTAAAACTGAGTTAAGTACTCTTTTTGGAAGTAAGGGTATTAGGAATATGGGATAGGGTGAAAATATGGATAATTGAGATTAATAAGATAGCTGCCATGGCTAGCAAAATGGGGGAGCAGCTTAATGGGTCAAATGGCTACTTCTGTTCCTGTGTTTCAGATAGATGGCCATAGAGTGTTCAACTGCAAGTATTGTCTCTTGGTGTCTTCGGCCTGGCCTCTTAATACTTGGGTAACTGGAGGAATGCATCACTTCTGGAAAGAGGTGAAATAGGTGATTTGTAAAAATCTTCTCACTCTCATCTTTCATTTATAACCAACTAATGTATCACTACAACAGCAAGAAAACACCATCATAATTTGGGCTAAGGACCATTGTATCATAGTATTATAGAAGATACAGCACAGAAGGTGGCCATTTGGCCCATTGTGCCTGTGCCCGTTCTTTGAAAGAGCTATCCAATTACTCCTCTTCCCCAGCTCTTTCCCTATAGCCCTGTAAATGTTTTCCCTTTCAAGTATTGATCCAATTCCCTTTTGAAAGTTATTATTGAATCTGCTTCCATCACCCTTTCAGACCGTGCATTCCAGGTCATTACAACTCGCTGCATTAAAAAAAATGTTTCCTCATGTCACCTGGCTCTTTTGCCGATCACCTTGAATCTGTGTCCTCTGGTTACCGACCCTTCTTCCTTGTTTACTCTATCAAAACTGTTCATGATCTTGAACACCTCTATCAAAGCTCTCCTTAACTTTCTCTGTTCTAAGGAGAACAACCCCAGCTTCTCCAATCTCTCCACATAACTGCAGTCCCTCATCCCCGGTACCATTCTAGTAAATCTCTTCCGCACCCTCTCTCTAAGGCCTTGACATCTTTCCTAAAGTGTGGTGCCCAGAATTGAACGCAGTACTCCAGCTGAGGCCTAACCAGTGTTTTATAAAGGAGTATTGTGGAGTATCTGCTGCCATTGCGAAGTGGTACTAGTGTTGGCATGAATTGATGCTTGCTGAATTTGAAGGAGACTCATTTATGCATTTACTGTTTGAATACTGCAGAAGAGACAGTTGGGTGGCATTAGATTAATGTACTCATTGCAGAGCTGTTAGCCCTGAGTACTTAAGTTCTTATTTAACTAATTTCACATAGTGACATCTGACTTAGTGTCAGTGATAAGAACAGAAAAACCTGGAAAAGCTCTGCAAGTGAGGCAGCATCTGTGGAGAAAGAACAAAAGGGATTCGCTGCTCACAATGCGGACTCCTCTACATTGGGGAGACCAAACGCAGATTGGGTGATTGCTTTGCTGAGCACCTCCACTCTGTCCGCATGCGTGACCCTGACCTGCAGGTCGCTTGCCATTTAAATTCCCCATCCCGCTCCCGCTCTGACCTCTCTGTCCTCTACCTCTTACACTGTTCCAATGAAGCTCAATGTAAGCTCGACTCAACATTGATTTCAATAACTTCAGATCATAACCACTGCTCCCATATTTTTAATTTATACATTTTTTTTTGTTGGACTGCAGCTGCTGGTTTGGTTCTACTGATGCCATTTACAGCTCCTCTAAACCGATTTTTTTCTGTTTCTTAACTTGTCCCATTACCACCCTCCTTGCCTTGCACCATCATCCCTTTTGTCATTTGATCACTCTTGCCCTCTACATTATTACAGACCTTCCCTTTTGTTCGTTCTTCCCCTCCCCCCCCCCCCCCCCCCCACTTTCCCTGGCTCTCTACTTGCTTATAAACTTTACCTCTAACATCTTCCAGTTCTGACGAAAGGTCTTCAACCTGAAACGTTAACTCTGTTTCTTTCTCCACAGATGCTGCCTCACTTGCTGAGCTTCTCCAGCATTTTCTGTTTTTATTTCAGATTTCCAGCATCCACAGTATTTTGCTTTTGATTTAGTGTCGGTAATACATGTGATACCTGATTGCAAAAATTTATGGACAAACAAGGGTTGTAGGAAAGACCGTAGAATCATAGAAAGGTTACAGCACGGAAGGGGGCCATTCGGCCCAGCTAGTCCCACTCCCCTGCCCTATCCCTGTAGCCCTGCAAATTTTTTCCTTTCAAGTACTTATCCAGTTCCCTTTTGAAGGCCATGATTGAATCTGCCTCCACCACCCCTTCTGGCAGTGCACTCCGGATCCTAACCACTCGCTGTGTTTTTTTAAAAAAAGTTTTGCCTCATATCACCTCTGGTTCTTTTGCCAATTACCGTAAATCTATGTCCTCTGGTTCTTGACCCTTCCGCCTGTGGGAACAGTTTCTCTCTATATACTCTGTCCAAACCCTTCATGATTTTGAATACCTCTATCAAATCACCTCGCAACCTTCTCTGTTCCAAGGAGAATAGCCCCAGCTTCTCCAGTCTATCCACATAACTAAAGTCCCTCACCCCTGGAATCATTCTAGTAAATCTCTTCTGCACTCTCTCTAAGGCCTTCACATCTTTCCTGAAGTGCGGTGCCCAGAACTGGACGCAGTACTCCAGTTGTGGCCGAACCAGTGTTTTATAAAGGTTCATCATGACTTCCTTGCTTTTGTACTCTATGCCTCTATTTATAAAGCCCAGGATCCCATATGCTTTTTTAACTGCTTTCTCAACCTACCCTGCCACCGTCAACAATTTGTGTACATATACCCCCAGATCGCTCTGCTCCTGTACCCCTCTTAGAATTGTGCTCTCTAGTTTATATTGCCTCTCCTCATTCTTCCTATGAAATGTATCACCTCGCATTTTTCTGCATTAAATTTCATCTGCGACGTGTTCACCCATACCACGAGCCTGTCTATATCCTCTTGAAGTCTATCACTGTCCTCACTGTTTACTACACGTCCAAGTTTTGTGTCATCTGCAAATTTTGAAATTGTGCCCTGTACTCCCAAGTCCAACTCATTAATAGATATCAAGAAAAGCAGTGGTCCCAGCACCAACCCCTGGGGAACACCACTGTACGCCTCCCTCCAGTCCGAAAAACAACCGTTCACCACTACTCTCTGTTTCCTGTCCCTGAGCCAATTCTGTATCCATGCTGCTACTGCCCCTTTTATTCCATGGGCTTCAATCTTGATGACAAGCCTATTATGCGGCACTTCATCAAACGCCTTTTGGAAGTCCATATACACCACATCGACTGCATTGCCCTAATCTACCCTCTCTGTTAGCTCATCAAAATACTAATCAAGTCAGGTTAGTTAAACACGATTTGCTTTTAACAAATCTGTGCTGGCTTTCCCTAATCAATCCACACTTGTCCAAGTGACTGTTAATTCTGTCCCGGATTATCGTTTCTAGAATTTTCCCCACTACTGAGGTTAAACTGATTGGCCTGTAGTTGCTGGGTTTATCCTTACACCCTTTTTCGAACAAGGGTGTAACATTTGCAATTCTTCAGTCCTCTGGCACCACGCCTGTAGCTAATGATGTTTAGAAGATTATGACCAGTACCTCCACAATTTCCACCCTTACTTCCCTCAGCAACCTAGGACGCATCCCATCCGGTCCGGGTGACTTATCTACTTTAAGTACAGCTAGCCTTCCCAGTTCCTCCTCTTTATCAATTTTTAGCCCATCCAGTATCTCAACTACATCTTCCCTTACCGAGACTCTGGCAGCATCATCTTCTTTGGTAATCGATAGCCAAGTTCGGCACCCATGAGGGCGGCCTCAACCGGGATCTTGGGTTCTTGTCACGCTACATGTGACCCCACCTGACGTAGAGTCATCCAGACTCAAGTCGTAGTTGGTCTGTTCTCCATACACAGATGCGGCCGGACCTGCTGCGATTTCCAGCAAAAAAAAGTTATCTGTTTTCAATACAAACCCCAGCATCTGCTGCATTTGACCCCTTGTGACCCCACCTCAGTATTCTTGGATGTAATGTTTCCCTGACTAACCTGTTTGAACACCATTCACTCCTTTGATTGCTGTGATTATCTCTCTGCCGAGGTGTGATAAAGGGCAGTTAGAAAGATTATCTGTAATCACCAGGCATTGTTCTCTGACTATATATGCTGTGCCTATATGCATCTCTTCACTTCACCTGACGAAGGAGCAAAGCTCCGAAAGCTTGTGATTTCAAATAAAGCTGTTGGACTATAACCTGGTGTTGTGCGACTCCTTACATTCTTTGGTAAAGACAGATGCAAAGTACTCATTTAGCACCTCGGCCTGCCCTCTGCCTCAATGAGTAAATCTCCTTTTCGGTCCCTAATCGGCCTCCCCTACTCTTACTACCTGTTTACTGTTTACATGCCTATAGAATTGAATTCTGTTTTATGTTGGCCGCCAGTCTTTTCTCATACTCTCTCTTTGCCCCTCTTATTTCCTTTTTCACTTCCCCTCTGAACTTTCTATATTCAGCCTGGCTCTCACTTGTGTTATCAACCTGACATCTGTTATACACCCCTTTTTTCTGCTTCATCTTACCCGCTATCTCTTTTGTCATCCAGGGAGCTCTGGCTTTAGTTGCCCTATCTTCCTCCCTCGTGGGAATGTACCTAGACTGTACCTGAACCATCTCCTCCTTAAAGGTCGCCCGTTGTTCAATTACAGTTTTGCCTGCCAATCTTTGATTCCAATTTACCTGGGCCAGATCTGTTCTCATCCCACTGAAATTGGCACTCCTCCAATTGAGTATTTTTACTTTAGATTGGTTCATGTCCTTTTCCATAGCTATTCTAAACCTTATGATACTATGATCGCTGTTCCCTAAATGTTCCTCCACCGACACTTGCTCCACTTGGCCCGCCTCATTCCCCAAAACCAAATCCAGCATTGCCTCCTTTCTCGTTGGGCTGGAAATGTACTGGTCAAGAAAGTTCTCCTGAACACACTTCAAATATTCCTCCCCCTCTTTGCGCCTTATATTATTTCTATCCCAGTCTATATTAGGATAATTGAAGTCCCCCGTTATCACTATATGGCTTTTGCACCTCTCTGTAATTTCCCTGCAAATTTGCTTCTCTATATCCTTCCCACTAGTTGGTAGCCAGTAGTGTAATGGCACCTCTTTTGTTTCTTAACTCTAACCAAATAGATTCTGTCCTTGATCCCTCCAGGACATCCCCTCTCTCCAGCACTGCAATATTCTCCTTGATCAATGCTGCCCCCCCCCTTCCCCCACCCATCTTTCCTGAACACCTTGTATCCAGGAATATTTAGTACCCAATCCTGGCCTTTCTTGAGCCAGGTCTCCGTTATCGCCATGACCTCATATTCCCATGTGGGTATTTGCACCTGCAGCTCACCAACCTTATTCACCACGCTTCGTGCTTTTGCACACGTACTGTAAACCAATCCTAGACTTTCTTGTACTCTCTCAGTCTGATCCCACCTAATACCGTACTATTTCTGATTCTAATGCTATCTTTCTCTCCCAATCCTTTGTGCACCTTGTTTCTCCTTTCCAATGCTACATCCTGGTGCCCACCCCCCTGCTAAATTAGTTTAAACCCCCCTCCCCCCACAGCACTAGCGAACCTCCCTGCGAGGACATTGGTCCCAGCTCCATTGAGGTGCAACCCATCTGGCCTATACAGGTTCCACCTCCCCCAGAATGGGTCCCAATGCCCCAGGAATCTAAAGCCCTCCTTCTGCACCATCTCTCCAGCCACGCATTGATCTGCTCTATTCTACTATTTCTATACTCGCTAGCACGTGGCACCGGGAGTAATTCAGAGATTACTACCTTTGCGGTCCTGCTTGTTAATCTCTTTCCTAACTCCTTAATATCTGCCTGCTGGACTTCATCCCTCTTTCTACCTATCTCGTTGGTACCGATATGGACCATGATCTCTGGCTGTTCACCCTCCCCCTCCAGAATGTTCTGCAGCGACCTTGACCTTGACGCCAGGGAGGCAACATACCATCCCTGGAATCACGTCAGCGGCCGCAGAAATACCTGTCTATTCCCCTAACTATAGAATCCCCTGTCACTATTGCTCTCCTTGTCCACTTCTTTAACAAGTCAAATTATTCAGCAAATTTATTAATGGATATAGTTATTTACAGAAGTGAACAGTAAAAGTAATAATTTTGAAAGTAAGAATAGGGAAAGTAAATACACATTAAATGGTAAGATTTTAAATAGAGGAGAGGGAGCTTGGCCAATAGGTATGCAGGTCATTAAGTGGCAACACAAGTAAATGAGACCATAAACAAAATCAATCATTTTTTGTAGCCTTTAGATGCAAAACCAAAGCAAGAAGATAATATTGAACTTGTTTGAGACCTTGGACCACAGTTGGACTATTGTATACAGTTTTGGGTACTTCGTTATAGGGAAGGTATAAAAGGAATGGCGAAGGTGCAGTCTAGATTCACTGAATTGTTAACAGGGATAAGGGATTATAGTTATGAAGAGAGACTTGACAAGTTGGGGTTTTTCCAAAAGGACTAAAAGTTAAGAGATGATTTGAAAGAGGCTGTCAAAATTATGAAAGGTTATGATGTGGTAACTTATGATAGATTGTTTCCACTAGTCGGTGAGATGGTAGTGAGAGAGTACAAATTTATGCAGAAGGTGGTTAGAATTTGGAAGTCTGCCACAAACCATTGTTGAAGTGAAGACCATATATTTTTTTTAAAAAAGGGAATTAGATAGTTACTTGAAAAAGAAGAATGTTCAAAGATATGGGGAGTGAGATTAGATTAGATGGTTTATGTAGATTAAAGTAATGATAGACTTGAAAGGCCAAATGACCTGTTTCTGTGCTATTACATTGCATGATTCAATGAAAGCAAGATATTAAAATCAATCTGGAATCAGTTCCTTAAAGGTTGAACATAAAAACCAGACACGTGAGTTTCTTTTGAAAACTTCCATGAAGAATTTAGGATAAAATGATGATTTTCAGAGAGAGATAATAATCTGATTTCTTAGCAAGCCAACAAACTACATACAGCCGTTGCAGGATTTAAGTTGGGTATATCTAGAGTCCCATTTCGCCTTTCTACCCATAGCTGGATTTTAAAAAAAGAGTAAAAGTTAGCAGTAATGGAAAAAATTAGGTTCAAGATTCCTCTTCGATCCAAAAGCATTTTCAACAATCTGTCCAGATGAGATTTACACTGAATATACTGTTTACCAAAACAATCCAACAAGAAAGAAACAAAGACTGTACATTTATATCGTGCCTTATTGCATTCTCTTCGTGTCCCAACACACTTGACATCCGATTAATTACTTTTGAAGTGTAACTACTGATGTTTTGTCAAATGCATGAGCCAATTTTACACACTGCAACATCCTATAAACAGTAATTGAGATGAATGACCAGTTGATCTGTTTTTGATGGTGTTGGGTGAGAGAGGAATGTTGGCCAGAACAAGATGACAAGTTGGCAGAGACCAATGAATGGGTAACTTGATGTGAACGGTAATCGGGTAGTGATCTAGTGAGACATTGATATATAAAACTTTGTGATTTAAATATGAGCATATTGTTCCCCTCAAACTGATATTGCAGCCATTGCCTAAACAAGCGGTCTCCAGTAGCCTGGCTGCTTTTCAGTAAAGGTATAGAGGGTGCATCTTGAGTAGCTTGAAACAACAACTTTCTAACACCTCCAATCAGGTTTCTGCCCCTGCCTCACCACTGAAACGGCCCTGATCAAAGTCACAAATGACATTCTATGTGACTGTTATCCCTCCTCAACCTTCTCAACCTGTCTGCAGCCTTTGACACGGTTGACCACACCATCCTCCTCCAAAGCCTCTCCTCAGTTGTCCAGCTAGGTGGGGCCGCCCTCGCCTGGTTCCATTCTTATCTGTCCAATTGAAGCCAGAGAATCTCCTGCAATGGCTTCCGTTCCCGCTCCTGCACTGTTACCTCTGGAGTCCCCCCAAGGATCTATCCTTGGCCCCCTCCTATTTCTATTTTACATGCTGCCCCTCGGCAACATCATCCGAAAACACGACGTCCGGTTCTACACGTACACCGGCAACACCCAGCTCCACCTCACTACCATCTCTCTAGACCCCTCCACTGCCTCTGATTTTTCACACTGCTTGTCCGACATCCAGTATTGGATAAGCAGAAATTTCCTCCAATTAAATATTGGAAAGACCGAAGCCATTGTCTTCAGACCCAGCCACAAACTCCGTTCACTAGCCACCGACTCCACGCCTCTCCCTGGCCATTGTCTGGGACTGAACCAGACAGTTCGCAACCTTGGCGTCCTATTTGACCCTGAGCTGAGCTTCCGACCCCATATCCTCTCCAGGACCAAGACCGCTTACTTCCAGCTCTGTAACATCGCCCCAGCCTCAGCTCATCTGCTGCTGAAACCCTCATCCATGCCTTAGTTACTTCTAGATTTGACTATTCCAATACTCTCCTGGTCAGCCTCCCTTCTTCCACCCTCCTTCCACCCTCCATAAACTTGAGCTCATCCAAAACTCTGCCCATATCCTAACTGGCACCAAGTCCCGTTCACCCATCACCCCTGTGCTCGCTGACCTACATCGGCTTTCGGTCCAGCAACGCCTTGATTTTAAAATTCTCATTGTGTTTTCAAATCCCTCCATGGCCTCACCCCTCCCTATCTCTGTAACCTCCTCCAGTCCTACAATCCTCCAAGATCTCTGCGCTTCTACAATTCTTGCTTCTTGCGCATCCCCAATTTTCATTACACCACCATTGGCGGCCAAGCCTTCAGCTACCTAGGCCATAAGGTCTGGAATTCCCTCCCTAAACCTCTCCGCCTCTCTCTCCTTTTAAGACATTCCTCAGAACCTAACTCTTTGACCAAGCTTTTGGTCACCTGTCCTAATATCTCCTTTTGTGGCTCAGTGTCAAAATTGGTTTGATAACGCTCCTGTGTAGCACGTTGGGATGTTTTACTATGATAAAGGCACTATATAAATGCAAGTTGTTGTTGTTGTTGACTCAGTCATGAAAGTACAAATTAAGCTGAGTTGACATAGTAGGGTTGATAAGCCAATAAAACTGATGGCAAATGTCGGTCGATTTGGCTGGAGCATTGAAGCAAAGGTAGAGAGAATATTGTATTTGTAAATGTTGTATATATTCGATCCCTGGAGTGTCATCTGGTTGTGATGGTCCAATTTAGTGGGTGAGTGGGGTGGGGGTTGGGCGGGCAAATCTGGGAAGCAGAGGAGTGGAATTGATTGGAGCACAGGAGTTTCTCTACAGTACACGCTAAGGAGCTGAGAGACTCAAAACTGGGATGCTACGGTGGCACTGCTGGCAGAAGGGTGTAATTACAGTGTGACTATTTTACATAAGTAGCTTAAAGTATAAATGTGGACATTATAATGGGGGAAAAGTGTTCATCAGTGTGACAAATGTGACAACATTGATTTAATGACTAAAAATGCTTGACATTCGAACAATATTTTATTTAACACCTTCATTCAAGGTTTGCTCCAGCTGTCAGAATCTAGTTTTTCAAATCAGCAAAGATTAAAATTTTTCTTCTTTTCCATAGTGTTTCCGAGCGTTCTGCTGCAAAGGACCACCTTCGCCACGAACAGAATACGATGTAGTTTGTGTAGGCCTTACAGGATCTGGCAAGTCGAGCCTACTTACACAACTCTGTAGCGAGAGCACAGAAAGCATCATACCCACAACAGGTAATATCTACACAAAATTGCAGCATATTTTGGAAAATGTTTAGATGTGAAAGTGTTTATGTAAACTGAAATCTGGCAGAAAGCAAAAATAAAATATTTTTGAAGGAAGCACTGCCTACAGTGCCTTTTTTTTAAGTCAAGTCATCAGGAATTTTTAAAACACTGGTGGTAGACTGTTTAAGTAGGTCACTTAAGATATATTGATTTTGCAGTCTTTTTATATTAGTCTCAAGAATCTTATCTTCCTCTAAACATGTGATACTCTACATCTGTTGTTTTTTTTACTATCTTCATATACTCCTTGTCCCTTTTTGTTTTCCTTCCTGCTTCCTCATCTTGTTCTTTTTCTCTTCCCTCTGCTATATTAGTTTAAACTCACCCCAGAGTACTAGTTACTCTCTGTTAGGACATTGGTCCCAGCTTTTTTCAGGTGAAGCCCACCCATCCTGTGCAGCCCACTCCTGCCCTAGAGAGGGTCCCAATATCCCCAGGAACCTAAACCCTTCCTTCCTATGCCATCCTTCCAGTAACTTGTTTAATTCCCTTATCTGCTATTCCTATATTGACCAGCTCATAACATCAGGAGCAATCCTGAGATTACTACCCTTGAGGTGCTGTTATTTAATTTATCCACTAATTGCTGAAACTCCCTTTTTAGGATTTCAGTTCTGTTTTTTTTTTCCATGCCATTCGTTCTAATCTCACTCTCTGCCAACTTTTTCTATTATACCTTCCTATGCCCACATTTATAATGTGTTTTGCCTATGAAAACTATGATTAACCCCTCTATGCACTGGCTTCCCTGCAGCACAACTTATGTCTTGTCCCTCTAGTGTGTTGCCAGATGTGGCTCCCTTTGTGGCCTGGGTTGCATCGTCCCTTCTCCCTTTGGCTCAAAACCTGATCCCACTGCTTCAGTCCTGCTCTAAGAAATGTTATTTTTGATGAGTCTGCCTCGATTCTTTTGAACTCCTCTGGTGCAAGGTACTTTATTTTGATAGATGTTGCTGGCAGCTAACAGTCACTGTTTGATCGGTAAGTTGTGCCAGACCTGGGGCTGCTGTGCCAGGGATCTCTGGGAAGACCTGAGGCCATACCTGCACAGTTGTTAATTTTCTTTTCCTACCAGCAGCAACGCCCTGTCAGTGGGGGGAGGGAAGAAATGTTACTGCTTCACATCCAACATCTGCCCCATCATGTACAGCATGAGCTCCAAAGCACATCAGCCATGATCTAATTAAATGGTGGAGCAGGCCCGAGGGACTGATGTTCCTATGAACCTGGAGATGTGAAGTTGGTTTAACATCTTGTCTGAAGGGTGGCACTGTGACAAAAATAAAGCAGTTTTGTCTGAAATATTGTATTATTGGCTTTTCTTTTGTTGTGATACCTTTTCCAACTTGCCAGTCTTGGTGCCTATGATTTAAATGCATGATGCAGGCATAATATCAGCCTCTGTTTTACTGTATCTGTCTGTCGCTCTCCGCATTCAATGGATGAGAAGTGCAGCCATGAGCAATCCCCAGCTCCTGCTTCATCTCCACTTACCAATGGAAATATCCAATAGCAGCAGCTCCATCTCTTGTAAAGATTATATAATTCTCAGAATTTACAACACAGAAATCGGCGATTCAAGTAAGTTTCCATGCATTAAATGGCTCCTGAAAACTGCTACCTCCAATAATCCACCGTGCGACCACATTTGACCTACACAGTGGAAGCAGAAGCAGCTTGTATCCTCTGAAGAGCTTAGTGATCCAAATCTTCTCATTTTTTAAACTGCTTACATTCTCAGGTTTCAGAGCTGGTGGATGTAGGAGCAAAATGCGCTTCAATCAATCCAGGTCCCAATCAAAAATGTAATTCATATTCTCTCTCTCTCTCTCTCTCTCTCTCTCTCTCTCTCAAACTATAGATTCCGTTTTAAGGCCGCATTTAAGGCATTTTCAAGTTTTCAGGAACAATACACATACCCTTGGCCAGAGTTTGTTTGGAATATCCTACTTGAACAAGCATGAAAGAAATGGGGGTTTCAGCAACTGTGCTATTCAAGACTTTTTTAGGGAATGATCTGAACTACAAGGAAATTACGGACAGGTTTCTGTCATGGCAGGAATCCAGAGCATATGCTAAATCAGGGCAATGTTCTAGGCCCAATCGCCGAATCTCCCACCATCAACATCCTGGGGGTCACCATTGACCAGAAACTTAACTGGACCAGCCCCATAAATACTGTGGCAACAAGAGCAGGTCAGAGGCTGGGTATTCTGCGGTGAGTGACTCACTTCCTGACTCCCCAAAGCCTTTCCACCATCTACAAGGCACAAGTCTTGATGGAATACTCTCCACCTGCCTGAATGAGTGCGGCTCCAACAACACCCAAGAAGCTCAACACCATCCAGCACAAAGCAGCCTGCTTGATTGGCGCCCCATCCACCACCCTAAACATTCACTTCCTTCACCATCGGCGCACCGTGGCTGCAGTGTGTACCATCCACAGGATGCACTGCAGCAACTCGCCAAGGCTTCTTCGACAGCACCTCCCAAACCCGAGGCCTCTACCACCTAGAAGGACAAGGGCCGCAGGCACCTGGGAACAACACTACCTGCACGTTCCCCTCCATGTTAAACACCATCCCAACTTGGAAATATATTGCCGTTCCTTCATCGTCACTGGGTCAAAATCCTGGAACTCCCTACCTAACAGCTCTGTGGGAGAACCTTCACCACACGGACTGCAGCGGTTCAAGAAGACGGCTCTCCACCACCTTCTCGAGGGCAATTAGGGATGGACAATAAATGCTAGCGAAGCCCACATCCCATGAACGAATAATATAAAAAGTGCAGTGAGCTGCAGCGGATGCTGATGGCACATGTTAAATGTCACTCCGTATCCAACTGTTCAGGAGGCGGTGTGAACTGGGTGGGACTAGAGCTGAAATATACACATAGTCACCAGATGATATCTATAGAAGACAAGCCACTATTCACATACAAACACATTTTGATGCACCCAAAGAGGATGTGGAAACTAGGAAAATATCAAGATGGATGTCTCTGCTCTCCTAACTTTAAGGGATATAATTTAAATACAGCTGCTAGAGTTTGTGAGTCCATTTCACATAACTCCTTCAATCTATAACTAATTGGCAACATCATTCAGAAGGACCACAAGACATTTGTGGTGAGAAGTGGAAATGTTAAATTGGTATGGCCGTGCTTGACTTTGAGGTTAGAGATAAACATGCTGCTGACACTGGGTGCAAAAAGTGAAAATATTTTCTATTCCCCAGCACTGACATTCCTTTTTTAATCAGCACAAAAATTCAGCAAGAAATATTTTTTCTCATCTTTGTGAAACTAATTTCACGTTTTATTGTCTGCTTTTTTCTGATTTTAAGTTACATTTTTTCCTGTTTTCTCTCCTTTTAGGTTTTAGCATTAAAGCTGTTCCATTCCAGAATGCAATCCTCAATGTGAAAGAACTTGGAGGTATGTGTAGTTTAAATAAAATATGTATTGAACTATTAAAAATCCTTGCTTGAGTTTATTTCTTGAACTGTTATCAGAGTTTATATTTTTCCCCATTTTTACTAGTGGTAATAAAATTACTAAAGAAATCTGACCAGATAACACCTTGCTGGAGCAGGAATACGTTTTTAAAAATTTGTTCATGGGATGTGGGTGTCGCTGGCGAGGCCGGCATTTATTGCCCATCCCTAATTGCCCTTGAGAAGGTGGTGGTGAGCCGCCTTCTTGAACCGCTACAGTCAGTGTGGTGAAGGTTCTCCCACAGTGCTGTTAGGAAGGGAGTTCCAGGATTTTGACCCAGTGACGATGAAGGAACGGCGATATATTTCCAAGTCGGGATGGTGTGTGACTTGGAGGGAAAAATGCAGGTGGTGTTGTTCCCATGTACCTGCTGCTCTTATCCTTCTATGTGGTATGGTGTTTGTACAAGTTGGCTACTATATTTGCAAGTGACAAAAATACATGTTACTGTAATTGCAAAGTCCTCCAGAAAAGTTTCAACTAAACATTATTTAGTGGAAGCTTTTTTAATTTGAGAAATCTAGATGAAGTACCAAGGTGCATAGTGCAGGACTTCACAGGAAAGAAGACCATGTAAATCGAACAATAGTGATTGGGTAACCCAAGATTTGGGTTTCAAAACCTGTCCATTGTAGGAGCAGGATGAGGCAAAGTGTGATCAGGAATTCAACAGTTTGAGGTCCTGTGGGAGATGGTAAGATAAGTCTTGATTGCAACACCGTGATCGTGCGGAGAGGATAACAAGTGTGTATTTGCAGCCAAGGAGAAACAAAAAAACGTGCAACCGACCAGTTCAGATACAATAGTTCCATAGAGTGAAGAGTGGAAATATGAGCTCTGTAGGCCTACCACCACAAATAAAATGGGGCTTTTCATCAATATTGCTTTTCAGTACTAAGCCACTATACTTCCCTTTAAAAACAGCTGATGGCAACATACAATAACTTGAAATTAATAAGTGATACAAAGCATTTTAGCATTTTTTTGAATGAATACATTTACTCATATTCCTTTGTTACAGTTAATTCTTACATCAGTTTATTGGAATTTTACAATAATTTGGTCAAGAGTCTCATTGATATAAAAGTGATAACTTTTATTTATTGTACAATCCTTCATTTTTTTTTGGCATTACCTCTTTTACTTAGCTTCCATTTGTTGGTGCTAAATGTTGTTATGGGAAAAAGTTACATTAAATAGACTAAAATATTTTTAGCTTGTGATTTAATTTCCAAGTTTTTAAAAAAGCATGCTATCAGCTGAATTAAATTCACAGTGAAATTAAAATATATTAAATGATACGGATACGGTAGCATAGTGGTTATGTTACTGGACAAGTAATCCAAAGGCTAGGACGACTAATCCAGAGTCATGAGTTCAAATCCCGCCATGGCGGCTGGCGAATTTAAATTCAATTAATTAAATAAAATTCGGGAATAAGAAAAAAAACTAGTATCAGTAATGGTGGCCATGAAACTACCGGATTGTCGTAAAAACCCATTTGGTTCACTAATGTCCTTTAGGGAAGGAAACGTGCCATCCTTACCCGGTCTGGCCTATATGTGATTCCAGACCCACAGCAATGTAGTTGATTCATAATCGCCCTTTGAAATGGCCTAGCAAGCCATTGAGTTGTAAAATCTCGCTATGAAAAGTTATAAGAAGAATAAAACAGGTCGGATCACCCGGCATTGGACGACTAGGCACCGGACACGACCAAGGCAAACTAAGTCCAGTCGACCCTGCGAATTCCTCCTCGCTAACATCTGGGGACTTGTGCCAAAATTGGGAGAGCTGTCCCACAGACTCGTCAAGCAACAGCCTGACATAGCCATACTCACAGAATCATACCTTTCAGCCAACGTCCCAGACTCTTCCATCACCATCCCTGGGTATGTCCTGTCCCACCGGCAGGACAGACCCACTAGAGGTGGTGGTACAGTGATATACAGTCAGGAGGGAGTAGTCCTGGGAGTCTTCAACATTGACTTTGGACCCCATGAAATCTCATGGCATCAGGTCAAACATGGGCAAGGAAACCTCCTGCTGATTACCACCTACCAACCTCCCTCAGCACCACTTAGAGGATAGCAAGGGCACAGAATGTACTCTGGGTGGGGGACTTCAATGTCCATCACCAAGAGTGGCTTGGTAGCACCACGACTGACCGAGCTGGCTGAGTCCTGAAGGACATAGCTGCCAGACTGGGCCGGCAGCAGGTGGTGAGCGAACCAACACGAGGGAAAAACCTACTTGACCTCGTCCTCACCAGTCGACCTGTCGCAGATGCATCTGTCCATGACAGTATTGGTAGGAGTGACCACCGCACAGTCCTCGTGGAGTCGAAGTCCCGTCTTCGCACTAAGGACACCATCCAACGTGTTGTGTGGCACTACCACCGTGCTAAATGGGATAGATTCAGAACAGATCTAGCAGTTCCATGAGGCGCTGTGGGCCATCAGCAGCAGCAGATTTGTATTCCAGCACAATCTGTAACCTCATGGTCCGGCATATTCCTCACTCTACCATTACCAACAAGCCAGGGGATCAACCCTGGTTCAATGAGGAGTGTAGAAGAGCATGCCAGGAGCAGCACCAGGCATACCTAAAAATGAGGTGCCAACCTGGTGAAGCTACAACACAGGACTAAATGCATGCTAAACAGCGGAAGCAACATGCTATAGACAGAGCTAAGCGATTCCACAACCAACGGATCAAATCAAAGCTCTGCAGTCCTGCCATATCCAGTCGTGAATGGTGGTGGACAATTAATCAACGAATGGGAGGAGGAGGCTCTGAAAACATCCCCATCCTCAATGATGGCGGAGTCCAGCACGTGAGTGCAAAAGACAAGGCTGAAGCGTTTGCAACCATGTTCAGCCAGCAGTGCCGAGTAGATGATCCATCTCAGCCTCCTCCTGAGATCCCCACCATCACAGAAGCCAGTCTTCAGCCAATTCGATTCACTCCACGTGATATCAAGAAAAAGCTGAGTGCACTGGATACAACCAAGGCTATGGGCCCCATCAATATCCTGGCAGTAGTGCTGAAGACTTGTGCTCCAGAACTAGCTGCGCCTCTATCCAAGCTGTTCCAGTACAGCTACAACACTGGCATCTACCCGACAATGTGGAAAATTGCCCAGGTATGTCCTGTCCACAAAAAGCAGGACAAATCCAATACCGCCCCATCAGTCTACTTTCAATTATCAGCAAAGTGATGGAAGGTATCGTCGACAGTGCTATCAAGCGGCACTTACTCACCAATAACCTGCTCACGATGCTCAGTTTGGGTTCCGCCAGGACCACTCGGCTCCAGGCCTCATTACAGCCTTGGTCCAAACATGGACAAAAGAGCTGAATTCCAGCGGTGAAGTGAGAGTAACTGCCCTTGACATCAAGGTAGCATTTGACCGAGTATGGCACCAAGGAACCCCAGTAAAATTGAAGTCAATGGGAATCCGGTGGAAAACTCTCCAGTGGCTGGAGTCATACCTAGCACCAAGGAAGATGGTAGTGATTGTTGGAGGCCAATCATCTCAGCCCCAGGACGTTGCTGCAGGAATTCCTCAGGGCAGTGTCCGAGGCTCAACATCTTCAGCTGCTTCATCAATGACCTTCCCTCCATCATAAGGTCAGAAATGGGGATGTTCGCTGATGACTGCACACTGTTCAGTTCCATTTGCAACCCCTCAGATAATGATGCAGTCCGTGCCCGCGTGCCGCAAGACCTGGACAACAACCAGGCTTGGGCTGATAAGTGGCAAGTAATATTCGCGCCAGACAAGTGCCAGGCAATGACCATTTCCAACAAGAGAGAATCTAACTACTTCCCCTTGACATTCAACGGCATTCCCATTGCCGAATCCCCCACCATCAACATCCTGGGGGTCACCATTGACCAGAAACTTAATTGGACCAGCCACATAAATACTGTGGCTACAAGAGCAGGTCAGAGCTGGGTATTCTGTGGCAAGTGACCCACCTCCTGACTCCCCAAAGCCTTTCCACCATCTACAAGGCACAAGTTAGAAATGTGATGGAGTACACTCCACTTGCCTGGATGAGTGCAGCTCCAACAACACTTAAGAAGCTCGACACCATCCAGGACAAAGCAGCCCGCTTGATTGGCACCCCATCCACCACCCTAAACGTTCACTCCCTTCACCACCGGCGCACAGTGGCTGCAGTGTGTACCATCCATAGGATGACTGCAGCAACTCTCCAAGGCTTCTTCGACAGCACCTCCCAAACCCACGACCTCTACCACCTAGAAGGACAAGGGCAGCAGGCACATGGGAACAACACCACCTGCACGTTCCCCTCCAAGTCACACACCATGCCGACTTGGAAATATATCACCGTTCCTTCATCGTCGCTGGGTCAAAATCCTGGAACTCCCTACCTGACAGCACTGTGGGAGAACCTTCACCACACGGACTGCAGCGGTTCAAGAAGGCGGCTCACCACCACTTTCTGAAGAGCAATTAGGGATGGGCAATAAATGCTGACCTTGCCAGTGACGTCCATATCCCATAAACAAATTTTTAAAAAAGTCCTCTCGCTTATGAGAGATGTGTTTCTCCTGCTCACTAGCCTATTGTTTTTATTGTTGGAGTACTGCATGACACTGGTTCCAGCTGCAGCTCCAGTTGTGAGGATGTGTTAAATGCTTGGCTATCTCCCATCATCCTAAGCAGATTGGTAACCTTGTCTCTTTTAAGGGAGATAGTTGGGTAAGTTTCCTCCTTGTATATTTTTAAAACTTTTGTCCACTTGGTCAGACACTTCCAGCTAAGTGGGCAGACGCACTATTTGCTCCTAAGCTGCTGCTAATGCTTCCGGTAACTGGTTGCCAAAGATGTTATCAGTTACACATGACTCTCCCCTATAAGATTTTCTCCCTTTTGCTGGGAGATAATGCAGCTTCTGCTTGTTATTTCCCCACTCAAGACAGGAGCTGATTAGGGTTTGAATCTGCTATATAGCACCAAGAGTTAATGGACTTAAACTCTGTGCCATTGTAGAAATCTGGAAATCTTGTGATATTTCTATTGGGCTGAAGAACAAAATTATCATTTTTAATTGGTGCATGTTATTTCAATGGAAATTTCCTGTTTGTACTGCAAAGGCAACTCTACAAAGGAGGGCGTGGAAGAAATTCTGCACATAATCCAGATTATTCCCCTTCCTGCCCACTGGTTGCTTCCATTGTTCCTCAGTATTGTATTTAAAACTTGGGATTACTTTGAGTGTAATGTCATATTTCCAACTGTTTAACATTAGAAAATGAAACTGAGATCTCCTACGTTGCAGGAGTTGTTCATTCTAAAGGAGTCCCGCCTGAAACATTATCTCTTTCAAAAGATGATTGACCTGTGTATTTGTGCATTTTTGTTTTCATTTCAGTTTTCCAGCATTTTAATTTGTTTTTATCTCTGCTGAGACATATTGTAGTAGTACTGAACTCCAGAGGCTTTTAAGTTGGAAAAAGTCAATACCCATCGAGTACACAGAAGTACTCAACTAGTCCTAACTTTTTATGATATCAAAAAATGAAGATCTTACAAGAGGTCCATATGGGGAAATATTTTTCTCCTAGACCAGAGATGCCCAAACTATGTCCCAAATTTCAGATCCGGCCCATGGGCTATTGGACCCACGTACGTGGAACACCATTGCCAGCTGCTCCTCACTCCCTCAGCACAGCTCCTGGCCTCTCTCTGCCCTTCAGTGCCCCCCACCCCCCATGCCATTACTGGTTCCTGCATACTGTTGCTGTATGAAGTGATTAAACATAGCTGCACACTGTGTGCAGGAATTCCTTCCCACAGTGTGCTGTGGCATTCAGTCGCTTAAAACACATCAGAAAGGAGGTAAAAAATGGTGATGGCATTGAAAGGGCAGGAGTTGGATGCCGTGGTGAGAGCAGGAAAGAAGTGCCAACATGAAATTGGAGTGGGTAAAGGAGTGCCATCTTGAATTGGGGATTGAGGGAGAAGAAAAGTGCCAAAGCATCAAAAGACTATGAAGAGCTTAAAAAAAAACTGGTCCATCCTAACTGGGTGGCCATTGGTGGTGCTGTTGATAGTTACAGTGTACAGCTTTTTGTATGCAGCCTATGCGTTCCATGATAAGCAGCTAAGTGGCCTATGAAGACAAAATATTTGGACACTTCCATCATAGACTTTCCTCCTCCTCAAAAATAGTTGCAAGTTGAAACTGTTTTGAAGCAGCAACATACCATACAGTGGAAGTACATGAGTTCAAACCCTCACTCTACTGAGTTCTGAATCTCAGCAATGCTGTGTAGGGAGAAATATGATGTGGAGATGCCGGTGATGGACTGGGGTTGACAATTGTAAACAATTTTACAACACCAAGTTATAGTCCAGCAATTTTATTTTAAATTCACAAGCTTTCGGAGGCTACCTCCTTCCTCAGGTGAACGATGTGGAAATAGAGTGAAGGCCATGGATCTCTGCATGGAGAAAGAAAATGAGAAGAAGGCCTCTTCCAGGCTGCTGTTGCACACTGCAGGATGGCCAGCTGAGATTCGGAAAGTCATATTCTGGGAGCAGGCTGCTTGCTTGCCCTCTTAGCCATGGGAGGTGTCTGGTTTTGGAGGGATCGTCAGGGGAGAAAAATGTTGCAAGGCAAAGAGGACATTGTGCCCTCCTTGGAAGGAAACCTACCCTCATAAAACTGGTATATGTAAAATATCGTGGAATTTTAAATTTGTGTGTTCATTCCCATCGTGTGCATGTTGATGTGCAGTAATGAGTAACTTTTCTATTTTGGATATAAATACAAAAGCTCTACTAGACGTATTAAACAACAAAGAACGCTACTAGTTATTCAAATCAGTGCTGCAGCAATTGAAAGGTTCACCACTAAGGTTTGCAGCAAGAGCTGGCAGACGTGTTGTACTGAAGTGTGATATTTCATGCCTGAAGAGTTTGTTTATGTCATGTTGTAATTACCTTTTTCTGTTGCCTGGTGTCAAAAATATAAATCAAACTGAGATGATGCCCCACTCTGTTAATCAACTGTTTGACACATTTCCATGTATTTCCTTTCTTAATTTACAAAGATCACGACTCCATTAGTTAACAATGGAGTCTGCCAGTTTTTATTGAGGCTTGAAAGGATTCACTGCTAAGCTGCCCTTGCCCATCTGTCTATGTATCACTGTGTTTTGATTGTGTTAGACAATAGTCCTAATATCTCACCTACATCGATTACATTTTTTGAAGTGTTAGATTGTACAAAGAAAAAGTTGAGTTTGAATCTGACAATTCTGAAATTGGGTGCTGTTAATGACTTTTGTTTTTCACATAACTATATACTGATGTGATCAGTCAAAACAAATTAAAAGATGACGTTGCTATTAACTTAACACAACTGAATAATTCTACAAGAATGCTATCCAGGATTCTTAGCAATGCCTGAGATCATTCACCTAGCTTCCAGTCTTCACTTGGTCTAGATGATTGTAAACAATTGTCAACCCCAGTCCATCACCGGCATCTCCACATCTGGTCTAGATGAGGAAGTTAAGATCGCATGAAGATATTTATCAATTAAATTCATAAACTTGTAAAAGATTATGAATATGATGCCCATTTGAAAAATGAAATAAATGTTGATTGCAGTACTGTGAAAGTCTAATTTTTAAAATTTCACTAGAACAATAAACATGCATATCTCTGAAATTGATTTAGACAGCATAGATAAATATCTTTTATGCAAATCCCGGCTTGTGATATGCATTGTACAAAACACTAAGAATATATTGAAAGGTAACAAAATGAGAATTCAAACAATCAAAATTAATAGCAATTGTACATGCCTTCAGGTTAATTATACAAAATGATCAATTCACACAACTGAACAAATTGTGTTCATCAAAGTGAAGTATAGATGTTTTGGGAATGGATTATTTTTTCCTCTGTTCCACTAAGAACATAACCCACACCCAGCCAAGATAAGATACAGCAAAGATTAATTACAATTCATTGCCCAGACAACAAACCTTAATGGCAGTCTTCTACCCAGATAATACTGCATATGGGACACATTGGTGTGGTGTGATAATTTACCAGAAGTACAATACAACACTGCTAATTTCACAAATTGGTAGGTAAGCATCGTTGTTGAAGCTACCTCCAAAAAAGCGATCACTCACTGCTGGTGCTGTACACTGGCTGCAGTATATATGCAGCTGATAACACAGCCAACTTTTCAAATTTGAAGTTTAAAAACAACTCTGACATCACCTAAACTGCCGTCACAATTTTTATTACAAAAGCAGCTGACTATCATTTTTTTGTATCATTAGAAATTTCTCTGGTAGAGGCAGTGGTGCAAACAAGCAAGATAATGACATCTATCCATCATATCACTCTTGGGGTGTATTTGTACTACAGCTGTAGCATTGTTACCTTAAGAAAAAGCTGATTTGAGAATTTGCCAAACCAAATAAGTGATTTTGTCTGATGTTCCTCTGGATCTTATTCAATATTCAGTGTACTTGGAACACCAATGAACAGAATATAAACATTCTGTCTCCAAACATTAACTTCCACTTCAAAAACATAAACATTTGTTGGATTTTGCCCAGTCTGATAGTGTTTCTCTTGTAAGTCCGAGGAGGTATATTTTTCTCTAGGATAGACATTAGCAAATTCATTGCAGTTTTATTGGAAGAAATATGGCTAACGTCATAGAAAAATTGTATGTTCCCTTTACTGGTGCCAAAGATAAACTTACACCAAGAAAATAACCAGCTGGACATTCCAAACTTGTGCAGAAGTAAATTCTGTAAATACATTTCTTTTAAAAAGATATTAGTGAATCTCCTGTGGCATTGTTCATGGTTCTTTTGATTTTCCTCTCTTCCCTTTTTTTTTAACTTGTGCTTTACCCCTCTTCTGTTTTTAAAAAAAAATTGCTCTTGGGATGTAGATGATGCCGGCACGCCTCTATATAGAAACATAGAAAATAGGAGCAGGATTAGGCTATTCGGCCCTTCGAGCCTGCTCCGCCATTCAATATGATCATGGCTAATCCTCTATCTCAATACCGTATTCCCGCTTTCTCCCCATACCCCTTGATGCCTTTTGTATCTAGAAATCTATCTAGCTCCTTCTTAAATATATTCAGTAACTTGGCCTCCACATCCTTCTGTGGTAGAATTCCACAGGTTCACCACTCTCTGAGTGAAGAAAGTTCTCCTCATCTTAGTCCTAAATGTTCTACCCCGTATCCAGAGACTGTGACCCCCTCGTTCTGGATCCCCCAGCCAGGGGAAACATCCTCCCTGCATCCAGTCTGTCTAGCTGTGTCAGAATTTTATATGTTTCAATGAGACCCCCTCTCATTCTTCTAAACTCTAGAGAATACAGGCCGAGTCGACCCAATCTCTCCTCATACGACAGTCCTGCCATCCCAAGGATCAGTCTGGTGAATCTTCGCTGCACTCCCTCTATGACAAGTATATCCTTTTTTGGGTAAGGAGACCAAAACTGCACACACTATTCCAGGTGTGGTCTCACCAAGGCCCTGTATAACTGCAATAAAACATCCTTGCTCCTGTACTCAAATCCTCTTGCAATGAAGGCCAACATACCGTTTGCCTTCCTAATTGCTTGCTGCACCTGCATGTTTGCTTTCAGTCACTGTTATACAAGGACACAAGGTCCCTTTGTACATCAACATTTCCCAATCTATCACCATTCAAATAATACTCTGCCTTGCTGTTTTTCCTTCCGAAGTGGATAATGTCACATTTATCCACATTATACTGCATCTGCCATGTATTTGCCCACTCACTCAACTTGTCTAAATCGCCTTGAAGCCTCTTTGCATCCTCCTCACAACTCACGATCCCACCAAGTTTATGTCGTCAGCAAATTTGGAAATATTACATTTGGTTCCTTCATCCAAATCATTGATATAGATTGTGAATAGCTGGGGCCCAAGCACTGATCCCTGCGGCACCCCACTAGTCACTGCCTACCACCCCGAAAAAGACCCATTTATTCCTACTCTCTGTTTCCTGTCTGTTAACCAATTTTCAATCCATGCCAGTATATTACCCACAATCCCATGTGCTTCAATTTTGCACACTAACCTCTTATCTGGGACTTTATCAAAGGTCTTCTGAAAATCCAAATAAACCACATCCACTGGTTCTCCCTTATCTATTCTACCAGTTACATCCTCAAAAACTCCAGTAGGTTTGTCAAACATGATTTCGTTTTCATAAATCCATGTTGACTTTGCCTAATCCCGTTGATATTTTGTGTCCTGTTATCACATCCTTTATAATACTCTAGCATTTTCCCGACTACTGATGTTAGGCTAACTGGTCAGTAATTCCCTGTTTTCTCTCCTTCCCTTTTTAAATAGTGGGGTTACATTTGCCACCCTCCAATCTGCAGGAACTGTTCCATGATTTATAAAATTTTGGAAGATGACAACCAATGCATCCGCTATTTCCATGGTTGCAACTTTTAGTACTCTGGGATGCACATTATCGGGCCCTGGGGATTTATCGGCTTTCAATCCCATTCATTTCTCCAGCACTTTTTTTTAACTAATACTAATTTCCTTTAATTCCTCTTTCTCACTAGTCCCTTGGTTCCCTAGCATTTCTGGGAAGTTAATTGTGTCCTCTTTTCTGAAGACAGAACCAAATTATTTGTTTAATTGCTCTGCCATTTCCATGTTCCCCATTATAATTCCCCCGTTTCTGACTATAAGGGACCTACATTTGTCTTCACTAATCTTTTTCTTTTTACATACTTGTAGAAGCTTTTACAGTCCAATTTTATGTTCCTTGCAAGTTTATTCTCATACTCTATTTTTCCCCTCTTATTCAAACTCTTGGTCCTTTTTTGCTGAATTCTAAACTGCTCCCAATCCTCAGGCTTGCTACTTCTTCTGGCAACTTTATATGTCTCCTCTTTGGATCTAATACTATCCTTAATTTCTTTTGTTAGCCATGGTTAGGCTGCTTTTCCTTTTGTGTTTTTGGGCCAGAAAGGAATGTATAACTGTTGCAATTCATGCATTCGTTCCTTTAAATATTAGCCAATGCCCATCCACCGTCATGCCTTTTAATGAAGCTTCCCAATCTATCATAGCCAACTCACTCCTCATACCTTCGTAGTTTCCTTTGTTTAGATTTAGGACTCTAGTTTTGGATTGGATTACTTCACTTTCCATCTTAATGAAGAATTCTATCATGTTATGGTCACTCTTCCCTAAAGGACCCCACACAACAAGATTATTAATTAACCCCTTCTCATTGCACAATACCCAATCTAGGATAGCCTGTTCCCTAGTTGGCTCCTCAACGTACTGATCTAAACAACCATCTCGTACACACTCTAGGAATTCATCCTCCACAGTGTTATTGCTAATTTGGTTTGGCCAGTCTATATGTAGATTAAAGTCACCCATGATTACTGTAGTTCCCTTGTTATATGCATCTCTAATTTCCTGTTTGATGCCGTCCCCTACATTACCACTACTGTTTGGAGGCCTATAGACAACTCCCACCAGTGTTTTCTGCCCCTTGGTGCTTCTTAACTCCACCCAGACTGATTCTACATCTTGATTTTCTGAGCCAATATCCTTTCTCATTATTGCTCTGATTTCATCCTTTACTAACAACACCACCCACCTCCTTTTTCTTTTTGCCTGTCCTTCCTAAATATCGAATACCCTTGGATATACAGCTCCCAGTCTTGGTCACGCTGCAGCCATATCTCCCCAATTATATCATATCCGTTTACATCTATTTGCACTGTTAATTTGTCTACCTTATTACGAATGCTTGGTGCATTCAGATACAGTGCCTTTACATTTGTCTTTTTAACATTTTTAGACATCATAACATTTTTTAGACATTATAACATTTTGTAATATGGCCCTATTTATCTTCTTGCCATTTTTTCTTACCTGGATCCTATTTGTTAGTGCACTCTTTTGTTTGTACGCTCTGTCCCTTTCTGACACACTCTGGTTATCCTTACCCCAGTCACTTTCCTGCACTGCTTCCTTATCTTTTCTCTTTAGCATTCTAGATTTCTCTCCACTGACCCCCCCCCCCCCCCCACCCCGCTTAGTTTAAAGCCCTATCTACCCTCCCTAGTTATTCAATTCGCTCGAACTCTGGCCCCAGCACAGTTCAGGTGTAGTCCGTCACAACGGAACAGCTCTCTCTTTCCCCAGTACTGCTGCCAGTGCCCCACGAATCAAAACCCACTTCTCCCACACCAATCTTTGAGCCACACATTCATCTTCCTGATCCTATTTATCCTATGCCAATTTGCTTGTGGCTCAAATAATAATCCAGACATTGTCTTTTGTGTTTCTGCTTTTTAATTTAGTTCCTAACTGCTCAAACTCTCTCGGCAGAACCTTTTTCTTAGTCCTACCTATGGTACCTACATGGACCACGACAGCTGAATCCTCCCTCTCCCACTCCAGGTTCTTCTCCAGCCCAGAGGAGATGTCCTTAACCCTGGCACCGGGTAGGCAACATAGCCTTCGGGACTCATGCTCCTGGCTGCAGAGAACAGTGTCTATCCCCCCAACTATACTGTCACCTACTGCAGCCACCTTCCTTTTCACTCCCCCCACTTGAACGGCTTCCTGTTCCACAGTGCCATGGTCAGTTTGCTCGTCCTCCCCGCAGTCCCTTCACTTGTCCACAAGGGTTGCAAGAACCTCGAATCTATTGGACAAGCGCAGGGACCGAGGCTCCTGCAATACTACCTCTTGGATCCCCGTACCACCTTCACTTGCAGTCACACCCTCCTGTCCCTGACCACGTGTCAGTTCTAAAGTATTTAATCTTAGGGGTGTGGCTGCCTCCTGGAGCAAAAGGTCCAGGTAGCTTTCTCCCTCCCTGATGTCTCGCAACGTCCGCAGCTTGGACTCCAGCTCCTCAGCTCGGAACCAAAGTTCCTCGAGCTGCAGACACTTACTGCTGGATCATCTCCAGTTGTCCCGAGAAGGGGGTAATGGGCCACTGTCTTGAGTAGCAATTGTTTGTACAACTGAGTGGCTTGCTGAACCATTTCCGAGGTCATTAAAAGACAGCTACTCAGTATGGACCAGAGTTGCATGTAGGCCAAACTGGGTAGGGGTGGTAGGCTCCCTTCACTGAAGAATATTAATTAACTTGTTAGGTTTTTAACGATGATTCTGCAGTTTTCCCGGTCATTTTTTCTGATTCTAGCCCGCAAATTACCAGATTTATTGAACTCAGTTTCACATTTTGCCCTGGTGGGATTTGAACTCATAGCCTCTGGGTTGCTAATGGTTTTAGTATTGGACTAGGACTGTGATTGTGTGGAATTTTAATTGGGAAGAAAGATTTCATGCAATATGATTGGTGAATAACAAAACTAGAAAATAACCAATTAGACTTAAGCACTTGGCCAGTGTGGAAGAAGGTAATTGATAAGTGCACAGTAATGATATAGACAGTCACGACAGGCATAAGAAATATTATTAAAATGTACTTTTCAATTCCATTTACACATGCACAGGACTCCATGAATAAACATGGTTTACGCACCCTTGGGAGATGAATATTTTGGTATTAAAAGGTGAGGCCAGCTTTTGGCATTGAGCCAGAAAGCCTAGATCCTTATTGTTAGTGAAAAATGTGTACTTTTTATTTTTTTTAAAAATTGCAAGCATTAATGTAGTTCTAAAAAAATAGGTGAATTGCTTAACATAAGGCAAAAATATTTTACGAATCTTTTTGACATAATTGAGAAATGGATGGAAGGGTAGGTATGAGCATTTTGTTCTAAAAAAGCTTAAGCATTATCATTTGGTCCAAATGCAACAAAAAAATATCAGAATTAAAATGCATGAGCACTTGGGATCGTGGGGGCCCTTCATGGCGTGAGATTTGGACGATTGCTTAAATGATTTCAAATTTGTGAATTTCAGCTTTTTTAATATTAATCCAAAAACAGATATTTCAATACTTGGTTTATCCTATGTGAGAAGATTTATTTTTTAGAAAAAAGCGCTGCATCCGATGCCAAACAATTTTTCTTTCCCCACAATTCCCTTTACTAAATAAATGTTGGCATTTTCAGAAAGTAATTGAGCTATTTTTGAAAATATCTTGTTGTAAAGAAGCAAGATTGCTTTATTTTCTTTAAATGAATGCGTTTTAATTTTTTTTTGTTTTTTAAATTCTCTTAAGGGGCAGACAATATACGCAAATACTGGAGTCGATACTATCAAGGATCTCAAGGAGTGGTATTTGTGCTAGATAGTGCATCATCTGAAGATGATCTAGAAACTGCTCGGAATGAGTTGCATTCAGCTCTTCAACATCCACAGTTGTGTACTATGCCATTTTTAATATTAGCCAACCATCAAGACAAGCCAGCAGCACGTTCTTTACAAGAGGTATGTTTAATAATGGTCATGCCATAATTCTTCATAGACATTGTACAACCTTTAATTAATCTGGCTCAGAAGATGATCAGTTTTGCTATATTTAGTGTATTATGGAAAAGTGAAACTAACTGTTAAAGGCTGTAGCTTTTAAATCATAAGCTACTCAATATTTTAAATGGATTTCAAAAAATAGATCTTTATGACTTGTATTGCGTCATACATGTGGGATGAAAATCTTTATTTTCAACATTTAAATTTCTGTGTTTCTTTCCCTCCTCTAAGATATATGCATGTATCCAAAATGAGCAAGCTTCTTTCAAATTTAACTTCTACTTCTGGCAAATTTAAATACTCTTATACTCAAGTCTGTGATCACAGTAAATTGTATTGAACATCTCAACTGTTATACTGTTGGACAGCCATAGAATAAGGTCATTTTATTGTTGGATTTATTGTTGCAACAAGTGATGTTGGCTTTCTTGGAATGCAAGGGAGGCATCTGTCTTGTTTTTTCATAAAACTTTATTTTTATGAGTGTATTTCGGTAGCTTTTCCCCTTTTCTCCATCCCTTGCCATCAGCAATAGATTTCAGTCCCAGGCCTTTGTTTGCCCGGAGGTGTCAAGCACTGCGCTGACTTGACTCAACTCACCAATTTTCTGTTCCCCTCTGCCTCACCCATTCCGACCAACGTATGATCCTGCTTCCTACAACTCAGACTTGGAACTCAGCACAGCAGGACCCAACCCTTCCCCATATTTCTTAATTCCTGAAAAAAAGCGTATGGAAAAAGGTGAAATTGAATTCACCTTTTTTAAAAAAGTTAAATATTTAGGATCCGTTCTGTCTCACAGGGAACACACAAAGCATGGCAAATTGAGCACAACTTGCACTAAATAATAAAATTTTGATTTTTGCCTACATCCATAACATCCCAAGAATGAGTACACAAAATGTATATTTTTTTATTGCCCATCTCTAGTTGCCCTCAGAAAGTTTTGGTGGGCCTTCTTGAGCCACTGCAGAGGTGTGATACAACTGAGTGGCTTGCTAGGCCACTTCAGTGGGCAGTTAAAAGGCAGCCATGTCGTGTGGGGACTGGAATTGCATATAGACCAGACTTGGTAAGGATGGCAGGTTACCTTCCCTAAAGGACATTAGTGAAGCAATGGGTTTTTAGGACAATCCAATAGCTTTTACTGATGTCACCTTTTTTGCTTCCAGTTTTTTTTTAATTGAATTCAAATTCTCAAACTGTCATGGTAGGATTTGAATTTACTAAGTAATTCTACAGTCTCTCTTATTAGTCCAGTAACATAACCACAATGCTATTGTTTCCAATAGTCATGCAATAAGGCTGCACTCATCTTACCTATTGTCCATGTCATCCACTTTGTGCTTTGCTTATGGGAAGAGTGCAGGTATTTCATTTTGCATTTTTGACCATGCTTTTTCAGTATCTTGTTTTAAGTAGTGGACCAATTGTTCACTACTTACAACTTCATCCTGGCATAAATGCTACAAGAAAATAATAGTTGCCTCTGTTTCTGTTTTCACAATATATTGTGTTGATCTGACTGCTCAACATGGCAAATGATTTAGTGTCCCATACTGGCCTGAAGATTTGATTCCACAGAAGCTCTCTTTTTATGGCCATTGATATACTTCACTTTGTATTTGAGGTTGAAAAAATTACTACTCCAACTGTAAATTCTGTATTTTAGAACCAAACTTCTTGTGACTCACTTTGATTTTCTTTATTTTGCAGTACATTGCACTACAACTGTAGCAGTGGTGTAAAATGACTTCACTTTGTATTGATGCTGCAGTCACGGTGTACATGCACGCTGAATCCGCATTTGGGGCCTAACCTGACACTAGAACAAAGTAGTAAGACTCTGAAAGAGAGAATCTCACTTCACTTTACTTAGGAGAAGTTCAGGTCTCAAAACCTGATTTAAGGTTGGTGTAGGTGCGCAGCTAAAACCACTAACCTGAGCATAAGATCGCCCCAGGAGTCTCTTGCTTGATAATTGAAAGATAGATGACCTGATTTTAACCACTCCCTCGCTCGACGGGAACTGGGTTTATGGGGGGGGCAGCAGGCCCAGAAGTAGACTTAAAAGGTAAGGAGGAGCAGGAGTGTTCCGCCAGGCCCCACAAGGAATCCTTGGGCCTCTCCTGCCTCAGGCTTCCCGCAATTGTCTCGGACTTCTATCCCCAACTTACTTTTGCTAGCTGTTGACCAAGGGCGTCACATTATTGACACCAGATTCAGGCAGGAGTTGGGTAGAACTTAATTAAATGAGGTCCAGGAATTAAAATTTCCCAGGCCTCATGTTGGTGAGCCAGGGTGAGCCTGACGCTTGCCCTTTCCGGCCCCACACTTGCCCCTTGCCCCAAGTTTAAAATTTGGACTGAAGAGTGAAAGAGTACAATAAAGTAATCCCTGATTTCATTCATTGTGCCAAAAATGAATACACGCATGACATGTTGTTGAGTGTGTTTATTAGCGTGAGTACTAAATATTTTGGCTTTCAAAATCACTTAGCTTTTTTGAAATAGCTATAATAGTTCAGAGCATTTTCCACTTCAAGCTCTTGGTGGGTAAGGTTTTCTGTCAGAACCATATAGTTGGAAAATTACTCCAGAATTTAGGGGCAAGATGACTGAAAGCAGAGGGAGGGGAAATGCAAAGGAGGCCCGGGTTAAAAGAGCGGAGGATGTGGATTGGCACACAGGGCTGGAAGACGTTGCAACAGTAGAGTTGATTTGGGCTATAGAGGGATTTGTAGCTCAGCTCAGGATCAAACAGGATACAGAAGTGGCAGTTCAGCCTGAATCAGCAGTCAGGGAGAGAAATGGCATCAGGGATGGAGTGCAGAGTCTTTCAGCAGGAGTGGAACAGGATAGGTTCAGCCTTGAAGAAAGTTCCATGCCGAATAACATTCCAGCACTGCAGTCCATCCTGGAGCGCATGGTAGCTCCAGGGACACCAGCCGAGGCACCAATGGTTGCTCAGACTGCTGGCCCTGGGGTGCCAGATTTGGGAGAGCCGTTTCTTCAGGCTTCAACAGGCTTGATGATGGGATAGAGAGGACTATGAGGCATGGCTTCACTGATTTCGCTGGTATTTTTCACAAAATGTATGCCTGGTCACACTATTTTTACGCAGACATTAACCCGTTTATTTTAAATGAGTAAACGCCTGCAAGAATATAGCATGTACAAGTCCAGTACTTGCATGATCTTCACTGATCATGATTTCTATCTTTTTAATTTTTGTGTGTTTATTATGCCGTAAACCAAATTTTAGAATTACGTGCGTGAAACTTACATGGGCACAAAAATAATGTGGATAAGTATTCTGAGGAACTTGGTTGCTTTTGTGGTGGTTGCTATTTGTGTTGAACTGAGGTGTTGAATCTTAGTGTACTCGGTGAGCTTAGCATCTTTTCTAACATCTGATCCATTATCAAGACTAGTTTCTTGAACTTCTGCAACATCATCCTCCTCCACTTCAAAAAACCTCCTATAAACCCTTCTCTTGGACTATGTTTACCTCTTCCCTCAACCTTCCCTCCTTCTGTGTCCACACTTTGTTTCTGCCCTGTAAAGCGCTCTCAGACAACTTTCTGAGCGTGAGGAATGCAATAGAATGGAAGTTGTTGGAACTTTTTTTAGTGTGACCTGGTTGGTCTTTGTTAATTTTGTTATCTCTTTTTATTTGAGGCAATCGACATTGTTCAGTTAAAAATCATTTGTTGCTTTTTTATGAATGATCATAGAATCTTACAGCACAGATGGAGGCCATTACTGTCCATTGTGCCAGTGTCGGCTCTTTGAAAGAGCTATCCAACTAGTCCTACTCCCCCGCTTTTTCCCCATAACCCTGCAAATTTTTCCTTTTCAAGTATATATCCAGTTCCCAATGATACTTGACCCAAGTAGAATTTTTTAGCTAATGGGCACTTTACAAGTGTGACATTTATGTATGACTGTTACTTTCCTATGCCTTTTGGACACTCATTGGACACAGAACTCTTTTTGTTATATTGATAGGTAATTTACACCATGTTATTTTCTCACTTACAGACACTCCATTTTGTTCAGAAGAAATCTAGGATATCTCACTTGTGCTTTGTTGAAATGAAAATGTTGATGTGCATTCATACATTCCATAACATTATTGTTAGGTAACGAGTGGCACACAAATAAAAAGTGCTTTCCATTTGTCTCAAAACCAAAATAAAATTCAATTGTTTGTTGTTTGTTTCTGTGCCTCACAGAGTTGACTGAAATGTTTAAAAAGCATCCCTCAGCACTCACGGTTATGCATACTATAAGTAGAAATGAACAAATGTACTGGCTACCGCTAGCTGTTAACATGTAAAGCTGTGTGTAATATTTTTAGAGGTTTTTCCTGAAACAGAACCAGATTTATTTTGCAATAAGCTCCCAAGCAGATGAATGTGCGTTCATACAGTGCTGGCTGTTGAGTTTCCTGTCACGCTTGCTTTTGGGAAAATCATAAATTAACACAAGTTTTATGATGTGTATAATTGGTTCTGCTTAGTTATATTACGCAATGAAGGAAAAATAGGGAAACCCGTACCCCTAACAAAAGTCTGTGTGGTCAATTTATAACATACAGCAGTGTTCTTGAGTAGGATGCTGATTATCGGAAGGATTTTGTTACTTCATAAAGTTTTATAAACCTTGCACAGGTGCTGAAAATGCATTAATGGTCTGTGACCATCAATTATTAGCATGTTAATAGATGCATTGTAGAAGTATTTTAATACATACATCATATTTCTCGAACATAAGAGAGGCGCTCTGTAGTCTGCAAACAGAAATATGCCGCCTTCCCTGCCATGCCACATCGCTATCCGTGGCACCTCCACCTTGGGATTTTAAATTTTTTTTAAAAAAAAGAACTGCACATGAGAAGTTTGGTTATGCAGCGTATTGACACACTAACGCGCTGTTCTGTGGCATAATGCTATATAGGTTTCTTGCAATTATTTTTTACAATTATTGCGTGTAAGTGTTCCTGGGTAAGACAAAGTGGGGATTGAGTAGGGCAGGGTGGTATCTTGGCTCTAGTGATTGCTATGTTGATGAAAATTCATTGATAAACCTCAATATCTGCACATCACAAGTCATAGATGTAAGCGGAGAAGTAGGCTTCTGTTTTTCCACTTATCCAATTCCATAACATTTATCTGAGTTAAATTATATTTATGAAGATTTTCAAAATGGGCTGTGAATGTGAAATAATAAATAGTCAAAAGCTGCTGCAATTACCAAACATTTCTGACCGTACAGTTCAAAATATTCTATATTGTAAGTAGCCATTTTTATATTGAAACATTTAAGCCCAGAATTACTGTTGATGATATCAGCAGCTGAATGTTTAACGCAATTATATGACTGAGCTGAAATGGCCAGCACCTCGCTGGTTACTGATATCATGCATGTGCAGAGGCCTGAAAGTTAGCACATGTGTTTTGGGAGAGAAGATACTTCAGTTTACCTGCTATAAAACCGGTATTTGGACTGCCTGCATTCTATTCACCAGCTCTTGTATTATTTTTTTCTAGCACAGGTGTGTGTGTGTTTTTCTCGCCTTTTTCCCCCCCGTCCTGCTTTTCTTTCCTCTTCTTTCGTTCGTTCTTTCTATCGCTCTTTTTTCAAATGGTCCTTGGTGAACACTTGACCAATGGATATCAGAGAACAGGATGATGCTGGAAAGGCTGCATTTATTTGCCTTCCCTCGTTACCTAAGGTGATGTTGGTGGGCCATGTCCTTGAACTACTGCAGTCCTTGTGGTGATGGTGTACCCATGATGCAGTTAGGTTGGAAATTCCAGGATATTGACCCAGCAATGATGAAGGAACAGTGATGTCTGTCCACTTCAGGGTGGTATGTGACTTAGAGGTGATGGTGCTCCTACGACATTGCTGCTCTTGTTCGTCTTGGTGGTAGAAGTTGCGGGAGAGGGAATTGCTATCAAAGTAAACTTTAGCAAGTTGCTGCCCTTTTTGCCCATAATGCAGCCACAGTAGTAGAGGAAATGGATTTTGATTGTAGTAGAAGGGGCACCAATCAAGTGAACTGCACTGTCCTGGATGGTATTAAGCTTGAATGGCTGCATTATGTACTACTTCCATTCAGTGTATAACCACTTATTTTATTTTAGCAATATGCATCACCTTGTACTTACTGACATTGAATTCCATCTGCCACTTTTTAGCCTGTTTCCCCCATCTTATCAACATTCGATTGTAGCGCAACAAGGTGGATTCCCTCTTCCTGACACTACTCCTTTAGCCATATATTAATTTCCCTAATTCTGGTCCGTGGCTGGGGAAGTGATCCTGACATTACCACAGCTCCTAAGCTCTTTTCCTAATCTCCTAAATTCATTTTGCAGGACTTCAGGCCTGTCTTTACCAAAATAATTGGTTGCCACGTGCACCACTAGTTGCTCTTCTCCCTTTGCACAATTGTTTACAGTCTATTTGATATATCGTTCTGGATTGCAAAAGATTTTTTCAGCTGCTCCAACTATTGAATCCCTATCACTGCTACATTTAAGAACATAAGAACACAAGAAGTAGGAGCAGGACCCGGCCACTCAGCCCCTGGGCCCTCTCCACCACCCACAGGGCATTGACCGATCCGAACTCAGCTTCATGTCCAATTTCCTGCCCGCTCCCCATAACCCCTAATTCCCTTTACTTCTAGGAAACTGTCTATTTCTGTTTTAAATTTATCTAATGATGTAGCTTCCACAGCTTCCTGGGGCAGCAAATTCCACAGACCTACCACCCTCTGAGTGAAGAAGTTTCTCCTCATCTCAGTTTTGAAAGAGCAGCCCCTTATTCTAAGATTATGCCCCCTAGTTCTAGTTTCACCCATCCTTGGGAACATCCTTACCGCATCCACCCGATCAAGCCCCTTCACAATCTTATATGTTTCAATAAGATCGCCTCTCATTCTTCTGAACTCCAATGAGTAGAGTCCCAATCTACTCAACCTCTCCTCATATGTCCACCCCCTCATCCCCGGGATTAACCGAGTGAACCTTCTTTGTACTGCCGAGAGAGCAAGTATGTCTTTTCTTAAGTATGGACACCAAAACTGTATGCAGTATTCCAGGTGCGGTCTCACCAATACCTTATATAACTGCAGCAATACCTCCCTGTTTTTATATTCTATCCCCCTAGCAATAAAAGCCAACATTCCGTTGGCCTTCTTGATCACCTGCTGCACCTGCAAACTAACTTTTTGATTTTCTTGCACTAGGACCCCCAGATCCCTTTGTACTGCAGTACTTTCCAGTTTCTCGCCATTAAGATAATAACTTGCTCTCTGATTTTTCCTGCCAAAGTGCATAACCTCACATTTTCCAATATTGTATTGCATCTGCCAAATCTCCGCCCACTCACCCAGCCTGTCTATATCCCCTTGTAGGTTTTTTATGTCCTCCTCACTCTCTACTTTCCCTCCCATCTTTGTATCATCTGCAAATTTTGATATGTTGCACTCGGTCCCCTCCTCCAAATCGTTAATATAGATTGTAAAGAGTTGGGGACCCAGCACCGACCCCTGTGGAACACCACTGGTTACTGGTTGCCAGTCCGAGAATGAACCATTTATCCCAACTCTCTGCCTCCTGTTCGATAACCAATCCTCCACCCATGCCAGAATATTACCCCCAATCCTGTGATTTTTTATCTTAATCAATAATCTTTTATGTGGCACCTTGTCGAATGCCTTCTGGAAGTCTAAATACACTATGTCCACTGGTTCCCCTTTATCCACCCTGTACGTTATATCCTCAAAGAACTCAAGCAAATTTGTCAGACATGACTTCCCCTTCATAAAGCCATGCTGACTTTGTCCTATTAAATTATGCTTATCTAAATGTTCCGTTACTGTCTCCTTAATAATAGACTCCAAAATTTTACCCACCACAGATGTTAGGCTAACTGGCCTATAATTTCCAGCCTTCTGCCTCCTACCCTTTTTACATAAGGGTGTTACATTAGCAGTTTTCCAATCTGCCGGGACCTCTCCTGAGTCAAGGGAATTTTGGAAAACTATCACCAAAGCATCCACAATCCCTACTGCCACTTCCCTCAAGACCCTAGGATGTAAGCCATCAGGTCCAGGGGATTTATCTGCTTTGAGTCCCATTATTTTACTGAGTACCATCTCCTGAGTGATTTTAATCGTATTTAGCTCCTCCCCCCCAGTAGAGCCCCCTGTTTGTCCAGTGTTGGGATATTCTTAGTGTCCTCTACCGTAAAGACTGAAACAAAATATTTGTTCAGCATTTTTGCCATCTCCATGTTTCCCACCATTAATTTCCCGGTCTCATCCTCTAAGGGACCTACGTTTGCCTTTGCCACCCTTTTTCTTTTTATATAACTATAGAAACTCTTGCTATCTGTTTTTATATTTTTTGCTAATTTCTTTTCATAATCTAACTTCCCTTTCTTAATCAATCCTTTTGTTACTTTTTGCTGTCTTTTGAAGACTTCCCAATCTTCTATCCTCTCACTAAGTTTGGCTACCTTATATGTCCTTGTTTTTAGTCGGATACTATCCTTGATTTCTTTACTTAGCCACGGATGGCTGTCATTTCTTTTACACCCTTTTTTCCTCAGTGGAATATACTTATTTTGAAAGTTGTAAAATAACTCCTTAAATGAACACCACTGTTCATGTACCGTCTTACCCTTTAAACTATTTTCCCAGTCCACTTTAATCAATTCCGCTCTCATACCATCATAGTCTCCTTTATTCAAGCTCTGTACGCTTGTTTGAGAATCAACCTTCTCACCCTCTAATTGGATATGGAATTCAACCATGTTATGGTCACTCATTCCAAGGGGATCTTTAACTAGGACATTATTAATTAATCCTGACTCATTACACAGGACCAGGTCCAAGGTTGCCTGCCCCCTTGTAGGATCAGTTACATACTGCTCAAGAAATCCATCCCTGATGCACTCAATGAACTCTTCCTCAAGGCTGCTCTGCCCAATTTGATTTGTCCAGTTAATATGATAGTTAAAATCCCCCATAATTATAGCTGTTTCCTTATTACATGCCCCGACTATTTCCTGATTAATACTTCTTCTTCCAGCAGAGTTGCAACTATTAGGAGGCCTATATACTACGCCCACTCGTGTTTTTTTCCCCTTATTATTCCTTATCTCTACCCAAACTGTTTCATTATCTTGATGCTGTGTCCCAATATCATTTCTCTGTATTACAGTGATTCCTTCCTTTATTAACATAGCCACCCCACCTCCCCTTCCTTCCTGCCTGCTTCCTGATTGTTAAATACCCTGGCATATTTAATTCCCAGTCGTTGTCACCCTGCAGCCATGTTTCTGAAATGGCCACAAGATCATACCCATACGTAGTTATTTGTGCCGTTAACTCGTCCATTTTGTTACGAATGCTACGTGCATTCAGATAAAGAACTTTCAAATCTGTTTTGTGACACTTAGTTCCTGCTTTTTCCTTTTTTAACACTTTACCTATTACTCCATACCTTCTGTCCCTTCCTGATACGCTTTCCTCTGTCTCCCTGCTCAGGTTCCCAACCCCCTGCCACTTTAGTTTAAACCCTCCCCAACAGCACTAGCAAACACTCCTCCTAGGACAGCGGTCCCGGCCCTGCCCAGGTGCAGACCATCCGGTTTGTACTGGTCCCACCTCCCCCAGAACCGTTTCCAGTGTCCCAGGAATTTGAATCCCTCCCCCTTGCACCATTCCTCTAGCCACGTATTCATTTGAAATATCCTCCTATTTCTACTCTGACTAGCACGTGGCACTGGCAGCAATCCTGAGATTACTACCTTTGAGGTCCTATTTTTTAATTTACCTCCTAACTCCCTATATTCTGCTTTTAGGACCTCATCCCCTTTTTTACCTATATCGTTGGTGCCTATGTGCACCACGACAGCTGGCTGTTCGCCCTCCCCCTCCAAAATGTTCTGTAGCCGCTCCGAGACGTCCTTGATCCTTGCACCAGGGAGGCAACACACCATCCTGGAGTCTCGGTTGCGGCTGCAGAAACGCCCATCTATTCCCCTTACAATTAAGTCCCCTATCACTATAGCTCTTCCACTCTTTTTCCTCCCAGCCTGTGCAGCAGAGCCACCCGTGGTGCCAGGAAGTTGGCTGCTGCTGCCTTCCCCTGATGAGTCATCCCCCCCCCCCCAACAGCATCCAAAGTGGCATATCTGTTTGAGAGGGGGATGGCCACAGGGGACCCCTGCGCTACCTGCCTGCACCTCTTACTCTTCCTGGTGGTCACCCATTCACTTCCTGCCTGTATACCCTTTACCTGCGGTGTGACCAACTCGCTAAATGTGCTATCCACGAGTTTCTCTGCATCGCGGATGCTCCACAGTGAATCCACCCGCAGCTCCAGCTCCGAGATACGATCGGTCAGTAGCTGCAGGTGGACACACTTCCTGCACACATGGTCGGCAGGGACACTGGTAGTGTCCATGACTTCCCACATCTTGCAGGAGGGGCATATCACGGGTGCGAGGTCTGCTGCCATGACTTGCCTTAGCTTAGTTACCCCTTTTAAATTACGTTGAAATTAGAAAATGTTAACTATACTAGGGACCTAGGTTCACTAACAAAAAAAACCCACTACCTGCTATAAAACCGGCAGACCTTCCCTTTCTTATTATTTACTTACAGTAAAACGGTAGAAATACTCACCTGAACCTACTCACCAATCAGCTGCCTCCCCTGTGCCGCGTCACTTTCTGACTGGTGACGTCACCTCGAACTGCCGCTGGTCTCAGAGTCTCGCTCTCAGAGTAAGCTCTGGTCTCGCTCTTTGCCGCCGCTCACCGACTGAACTCTCGCTCTCTTACGCGCTGTTTATATCCCCGTTCTGGTCTCGCTCTTTGCTGCCGCTCACCGACTGAACTCTCGCTCTCTCCGCACTGTTTATATCCCCGCTCTGGTCTCGCTCTTTGCCGCCGCTCACCGACTGAACTCTCACTCTCTTCGCGCTGTTTATATCCCCGCTCTGGTCTCGCTCTTTGCCGCCGCTCACCGACTGAACTCTCGCTCTTTCCGCGCTGTTTTTATCCCCACTCTGGTCTCGCTCTTTGCCGTCGCTTACCGACTGAACTCTCGCTCTCTCCACGCTGTTTATATCCCCGCTCTGGTCTCGCTCTTTGCCGCCGCTCACCGACTCTAGCTGTGTTGCTAATCTGTTCCTTCTTGAGCTTTCTCTTGTTTGTTGGTGCCAATGATATTTATTTGATGGACTTGCCCAGAATCCTCATTTTCCCCACGCAAAGCTAGAGCTTAAAATCTGCTTGAGATCATAAGTTGCTCTGGGCGCTCCTGTCACAACTGTTTCTTTTTGCTATTCCCATCCCTCGGATGGTCACCCATCTTTCCTCCTCCACTCCCTAACTCTCAAAGTCTCGCTGTTCTCCTTCCCTGTTATGTCGGATTGTCTCCATCTTCTGCTCAAGTTCTGAGATTTTGAGCTCGAGCATAGAAACATAGAAAATAGGAGCAAGAGTAGGCCATTCGGCCCTTCGGGCCTGCTCCGCCATTGAAAATGATCATGGCTGATCGTCTAACTCAGTACTCTGTTCCCACTTTTTCCCCATTTCCCTTGATCCCTTTAGCATTAAGAAATATATCTATCTCCTTCTTGAATACATCTAATGACTTGGCCTCCACTGCCTTCTGTGGTAAAGACTTCCACAGGTTCACCACCCTCTGAGTGAAGAAATTTCTCCTCATCTCAGTTCTAAATGGCATACCCCGTATCCTGAGACTGTGACCCCTGGTTATGGATTCCCCATCCAGCGGGAACATCCTCCCTGCATCTAGTCTGTCTAGTCCTGTTAGAATTTTATATGTTTTGATGAGATCACCTCTCATTCTTCTAAACTCTAGTGAATATAGGCCTAGCCGACCCAATCTCTCCTCATACGTCAGTCCTGCCATCCCAGGAATCAGTCTGGTAAACCTTCGTTGCACTCCCTCCATGGCAAGGACATCCTTCCTCAGATAAGGAGACCAAAACTGCACACAATACTCCAGATGTGATCTCACCAAGGCCCTGTACAACTGCAGTAAGACATCCCTGTTCCTGTACTCAAATCCTCTTGCAATGAACGCCAACATACCATTCGCCTTCCTAACTGCTTGCTGCACCTGAATGCTCGCTTTCAGCGACTGATGTACAAGGACACCCAGGTCTCGTTGCACCTCCCCTTAAATAGAGCAATGTGAATTGGTGACACTCCCCACAGACATGCTTGCCCAAGTCAACACCCGGTGCTCAAAACTCCTGCGTCACTGTTCCTTCCTGTGCTGTCGTTATTAGGTTTATTTTGTTTGTACTTTTAAGTTTATATTACTTGTATATAATATGAGCTTGTCTACCTAGCACCTCCTTCCTCCTTTGCATGTAAATCACAATCTCACCAAATTCCTGTTTTAGAAGGCCTTAACTCTCACTCTCTTCCCAACTCACTTCATTACCAGCTCATTCTGATGATCTAGTAGCTCGAGCTACTAGATCTTTACTCTACCCCACCGAGCATGGTGGTAATGCTACACTACACAATGGATGATGTGCTCACAGTAGAGGTGACTTTGTCTTCACTGTGCGGTGGCCACTCCTACTGCTAGCATAGACTGATGTGTTTCTGCCAGGTAGGGAAGATGAGGATGAGATCAAGTATGTCCAGTGCTCCTCTGGCCGGACTCCCACCTTGCACCCTACGTAAACTTGATCTCATCTAAAACTCTGCTGCCCTTATGCTAACTTGCACCAAGTCCCATTGACCCATCACCCATGTGCTTGCTGACCTACATTTGCTCCCAATCCAGCAACACCTCAATTTTTAAAATTCTCAAGTCCCTCCATGGCCTCGCCCCTCCCTATATCTGTATCCTTCTCCAGCCCTACTACCCTCCTAGATCTCTGCGCTTCTCCAATTCTGGCCTCTTGCGCATCCCTGATTTTAATCACTCCACCATAGGCAGCTGTGCCTTAAGCTGCCTAGGTCCTAAGCTCTGGAATTCCCTCCCTAAAACTTTCCGACACTCTTTCTTCCTTTAAGACGCTCCTTAAAACCTACCTCTTTGACCTGGTCACTTGTTTTAATATCTCCTTATGTGGCTTGGTATCGAATTTTGTTTGATAACGTCCTGTGAAGCACTTTGGGACGTTTTACTACATTAAAGGCACTAAATAAGTGCAAGTTGTTGTTGTTGAAGGTGGTGACGCAAGCCCAGTTTGGCAGCTATTTCCGTCAGGACTCTGCCAGCTTGGTCAGTGGTGTCACTGCCGAGCCACTGAAGGTAGTGGTCATTGAATATCAAAGTTAGACTTCCAAGAGAGATCGTGAGCTGTACAGCACTAGAGAAAATACTGGTGGTGACAGTAGTAGGAGAAATTTCATACTCTGTTTATTTTACAAGGTTGTCTCTAATGTTAAATGTGCCAGACCCACCCATATGAAGTAAAGGAAAAGAAAGCAAAAGTAACCAGAAGTCCCTTTTGGACAGGGTTTTACACAGTTCCTCCAACTTTATTGTGTTGTACAGGGAAAAGCCAATCAAGGATTGATGGAACATAAAGTCCAGAATAATAGCAAGCTTGCACCATCCACAGACCATATACGATTATTCTACCGTGGGCTCCTCTCTCCATCCCCATGCAGCGCTACCTGTTGGTCCTTTACTTTAAAGACCTTTTTAAAATTCCTTCCCCTACCTGGAAAAAAAATCAAAACAACCCTGTTGGTTTCTGTAGAACTGTTAATCGTCTTCACAACAGATATCAATCCAACTCCCTTCTAAATGTCTTTACCCTGAATTAACTATATTTGTTGGGAGTCTGTTCCACCTGTCCACTATCCTAATACTGTAGTAAGTTAGCACACTAGCTTTTCATCTCTGCAGCCTAGCTGAAAATTTAACCCAGTCTGGTGAAGGGAAGGTCTCTGCTCTGTGACACCTGCAAGGGATCTATGTGAAATGTGTTCAGTTACAGTGCAAAATGATCCATAATTTAACACAAATTAGTATTGACAATTTAAGAGGCTGTATCAGGATACCCATTATGGAAAATGTACATCTGTGCACTAGGGACAGAGTTTGCTCTTCTGAGGTCGGGGTTAAAGGACATTTTTGGGTATATTAGATACAGTTTTCCAATGCATCTAGTTGTGTTACACATGGTTTGACAGTACTTGATGCAGATGAAGATTTTGTTTTTAAATGATAGAGGCAAGAACCAGGGATGCTTGTAATTTATATGTGCACTAAACTTGTATTATAACCAATAGATATGTAAATTATGCTTAAATGTTCTTGATGGAGATTAAAAGAAAAATATTTATTGTATCAGACATTTCATTATGCTTTTGAGGATTCTTTGCGGATACAGCATCCTACTCTGGCAGCTTAAAACAGTTAGGGAGTTAACAAAATGTGTGGTTTTAAGTATCTCATCACATTCAGCCCTTTTAAGTTGTTGTTTAATAGAGATTTTCCAGTTTTAATTACAACCACTTCACTTCGTAGTCAGCGCTGTATTTATGAATAAAATATTTAGGAAGCAATACAATAGCATTTTTGCTGTGCAGCATCTCCGTACCACTTCCCAGAGTAGATCATAGATTACAAATTAATTGAGCCCAAGTTTTTAAAAATGGAAAAAAATGTCCTCTTCAAACTACTTCTTATTTCCAAGATTTGTTTGCTGTAGTTGGGCAATTTCAAAATTGTACTATCCATTTGGAAAGGAATTTAAATTTTTTGTATGGTATATTATGCTGGGGAAAAAAAGCAACATAATATACAAAATGTGCACTAATATACAAAAGGTACGGTAGCATAGTGGTTGTGTTACTGGACTAGTAATCCAGAGGCCCGGACAAATAATCTGGAGTCATGAGTTCAAATCCCGCCACTGCAGCTGGGGAATTTAAATTCAATTAATTAAATAAAAGAAAACCAGCATCAGTAATGGTGGCCATGAAACTACCGGATTGTCTTAAAAACCCATCTGGTTCACTAATGGAAACCTGCTGCCCTTACCCGTTCTGGCCTTAATGTGACTCCAGACCCACAGCAATGTGGTTGATTCTTAATTGCTCTCTGAGATGTACAATCTTGCTACAGAAAGTCACAATAAGAATAAAATGGATCAGATCAAAGCTCTGCAGTCCTGCCACATCCAGTCGTGAATGGTGGTGGACAATTAAACAACTAACGGGAGGAGGAGGCTCTGTGAACATCCCCATCCTCAATGATGGCAGAATCCAGCACGTGAGTGCAAAAGACAAGGCTGAAGCGTTAACAACCATCTTCAGCCAGAAGTGCTGAGTGGATGATCCATCTCGGCCTTCACCCAATATCCCCACCATCACAGAAGCCAGTCTTCAGCCTATTCGATTCACTCCACGTGATATCAAGAAAGGCTGAGTGCACTGGATACAGCAAAGGCTACGTATCCCGGCTGTAGTGCTGAAGACATGTGCTCCAGAACTAGCCGTGCCTCTAGCCAAGCTGCTACAACACTGGCATCTACCCGACAATGTGGAAAATTGCCCAGGTATGTCCTGTCCACAAAAAGCAGGACAAATGCAAATTACCGCCCCATCAGTCTGTTCTCAATCGTCAGCAAAGTGATGGAAGGTGTTGTCGACAGTGCTATCAAGCGGCACTTACTCACCAATAATCTGCTCACCGATGCTCAGTTTGGGTTCTGCCAGGATCACTCGGCTACAGACCTCATTACAGCTTTGGTCCAAACATGGACAAAAGAGCTGAATTCCAGAGTTGAGGTGAGAGTGATTGCCCTTGACATCAAGGCAGCATTTGACCGAGTGTGGCACCAAGGAGCCCGAGTAAAATTGAAGTCAATGGGAATCGGGGAAATCTCTCCAGTGGCTGGAGTCATACCTAGCACAAAGGAAGATGGTAGTGGTTGTTGGAGGCCAATCATCTCAGCCAAAGGACATTGCTGCAGGAATTCCTCAGGACAGTGTCCTTGGCCCAATCATCTTCAGCTGCTTCATCAATGATCTTCACTCCATCATAAGGTCAGAAATGGGGATGTTTGCTGATGATTGTATAGTGTTCAGTTCCATTCGCAACCCGTCAGATAATGAAGCAGTCCGTGCCCGCATGCAGCGAGATCTTTACAACATCCAGGCTTGGGCTGATAAGTGCCAAGTAACATTCGCGCCAAACAAGTGCCAAGCAATGACCATCTCCAACAAGAGACAGTCTAACCACCTCCCCTTGACATTCAACGGCATTACCATCGCCGAATCCCCCACCATCAACATCCTGGGGGTCACCATTGACCAGAAGCTTAACTGGACCAGCCACATAAATACTGTGGATACAAGAGTAGGTCAGAGGCTGGGTATTCTGCGGCGAGTGACTCACCTCCTGACTCCCCAAAGCCTTTCCACCATCTACAAGGCACAAGTCAGGAGTGTGATGGAATACTCTCCACTTGCCTGGATGAGTGCAGCTCCAACAACACTCGAGAAGCTTGACACCATCCAGGACAAAGCAGCCTGCTTAATTGGCACCCTATCCACCACCCTAAACATTCACTCCCTTTACCACCGGCGCACCGTGGCTGCAGTGTGTACCATCCACAGGATGCACTGCAGCAACTCGCCAAGGCTTCTTCGACAGCACCTCCCAAACCCGCGACCTCTACTACCTGGAAGGACAAGAGCAGCAGACACATGGGATCAACACCACCTTCACATTCCCCTCCAAGTCACACATCGTCCCGACTTGGAAATATATCACCGTTCCTTCATCGTTGCTGGGTCAAAATCCTGGAACTCCCTACCTAACAGCACTGTGGGAGAACCTTCACTACATGGACTACAGCGGTTCAAGAAGGCAGCTCACCACCACCTTCTCAAGGGCAATTAGGGATGGGCAATAAATGCTGGCCTCGCCAGCGACGCCCACATCCCATGAACAAATAAAAAAATACACTGGTTGTGCTCCAATGCCTCACTCAAATGCCCATTTTTCATGTGACCTCAGCTGGTGTGTCACAGATTATTGTAGTCATCACATCCAAGCCAGATACTCGCTCGAATCTGACTTCCACACGTGCACTTCCTGGACGAGTCATAGAGTCACTGGATAGTAAAGGGAAACCTGGCCTTTACCTCACCCCACTTCCTTAACCCAGAGACACTGGGGCTAGTTATGGCACCTCATTACTCTCAGCTGAGATCAAATGACTTGGCTGAGATCAGCTAACTCAGCATAGGTTGGGGGTTGAAGCTGGGACCTTTCTGTTCTGTATGGTCCAGTTACTCATTACTTTAACTAGTTGAGTCATTGGGGAACTATCCACTTGTTTTAATTTTTACTCCTTTTAAAACAGTGGTCTGAAATTGACCAAATATTACCTAGGCTACCGGGTTGTACCTGTGTGATGATGATGATTCGGCTGGAATTTTGTTGTGCAAGGTATGTATCTGGTTTTATAGCTGACATGAACATTGGTAATGTGAAGCAGACTGGAATGAAATGTGTGAATGACTTTTAATGACTTGGATTTTTTACATTTAGTGGTTATTTTGGCTAGCAGCCAGATCAATTTTTAACAGCCAATTCTGAGATGGGATTAAATATAACGAAGCAGCTGTGCTTGAATTAGAGTGTTTAATGAATCTATACTTGTAGTCATAAGTGTCAGCCCTGGCTCAGTGGTAGCACTCTTGCCTCTGAGTCAGAAGGTTGTGGGTTCAAGTACCACTCCAGAGACTTGAGCACGTAATCTAGGCTGACATTTCAGTGCAGTACCCAGTGAGTGCTGCACTATTGGAGGTGCCGTCCTTTGGATGAGATGTTAAACCGAGGCCCCGTCTGCCCTCTCAGGTGGACGCAAAAGATCCCATGGCACTATCTCAAAGAAGAGCATGGAAGTTCTCCCCGATGCCCTGGCCAATATTTATCCCTCAACCAATATCACTTAAAAACAGATTATCAGGTCATTATCTCTTTGCTGCTTGCTGTGTGCAAATTGGCTGCCGTGTTTCCTACATTACAACAGTGCCTACACGTGAAAAGTACTTAAATCGCTGTAAAGTGCTTTGGGATGTCCTGAGGTTGTGAAAGACTCTATATAAATGCAAGTATATAGGTGAAGAAAGCAACAAAAAGCATGTATTAAAATAAATTTCTAAAGCAAGTGAAATACTAAAATAATATGTCCTATCAAAGAGGATTTGTTATATTGTTCAATCACATTTCAGATTCTGTAGGAAGTTTTCTTGCATGTATAAAGTTGAAGAAATTCCAGAAAGAAAATGAAGTATTGGTTGCAAAAAAATGCTCCTTAATTAAATGAAGCATTGAACCAGCAAAAGTAAAAATCTACTTCTAAGAATTTTTTTCTCATTTTGAGGATTCGACATACTGTAATGTAAGGAATGCAATCAGTAAAATACAAACAATTCCTAGCTCTGTTTTTCAGTTAAAACTCACATGACATTGCGTTACTGCATCTGACTGGCCTTTTCAATGTCATTCATTTTTCTTTCTGTGGCTGTCAGCATAATTTTTTATAATTCCACAAAGCAAGAGAAAGTATTTTCAAAAAGATTGCAATCATTTTGCATTATAAAAATTTTGGAGATGTTTTCATTTCTGTAACTGGAAGAATTTTTTTTAACAATTGCACAATCTCTGTGTTGTATTAAATCACAATTTTGCTGTCTTTGAATATTTTCTGCATTTTCAGAAGAAAGGCTGCATTATAGCTGAAGTTCTTATTTAGAGCACTCACGCGATAGACAAGAAAGGACAGAGAGCTATAACCCCTAAATTATATAACATGTCTACATCGCAACAACAATAACTTGCATTTATATTGTACCTTTAGTGTAGAAAAACACCCCACAGTGCCACAGAATCATGAGGAAAACAGATGTTGAAGCAAAGAAAAGTAAGGGTGACCAAAAGCTTCGTCAAAGAGGTGGGTTTTAAGGAAAGTCTTAACGGAAGAGAGGATGATGGAGGGGTTTAGAGAAATTCCTGACAGTTGTGTCTAGGCACTTATAGCATGGGGCTGCTAAAGGTGCGGTGAAGGAAGAGAGAATGCACAAAAGGCTGTAGTGGAATGGGTGGTTTGAGGGAGTGCACATTGTAGGGCTGGAGGAGGTTACAGAGATAGTGAGAGGCAAGACCATGAAGGGCTTTAATCATAGTGATAAGAATTTAAAACTTGAGGCGTTGGACCAAGAGTTAGTGTCGGTCAGTGAGTACAGGTATGATGGGCGAATAGGAATTTGTGTAGGATTAAATACAGGCGGCAGAGTTTTGGATGATTTGGAAGTTAATGGAGAGTGGAGGATGGGAGGCCGACCAGGAAAGCAATGGAGTCATTGTGTCTGGAAGTTTTGAGGCATGTATGAGGGTTTCAGTGGTAGAGGTGGGTAAAGGCAGTCTTTGTGATGAGTAGGAAGCTCCGCACGGGGTTGAACGGGATGCTGAGGTTGTGAACATTCTAGTTCAGCCTGAAACAATGGCTAGATGGAGGGATGGAATTGGTAGTTAGGGTATGATGTTTCTGTTGCAGGCTGAAAATGATCTTCCCAATGATTAGCTGAAGTAAATTATGGCTTATGTAAGACTGAATGTCGGACAAGTAGTCTGATAGCACAGAGCGTCTAGGAGAGATGGAGCTGGTTGTCATCAGTGTACATGTGGAAGTGAACTCTATGTCTGTGTATGATGTTGCGAAGGGGCATCATCTAAATGAGGAAAAGGAAGTGGCCAAGGATGGATCTTTGGAGTGCCTGAGGTGATGCTGAAGGGATGGGAACAGAAGTCATTGCAAGAATTGCCTTGGCTATCATCGGATGGGTAAGCGAACACTGCAAGGGCAGTCACAGCGAGCTGAACAGTGGAGAAGAGACGTTAAAGGAGGATGGTGTGATTGACCACGTTGAAGGCTCGGAGAGGTTGAGGATGGATAATGTACTATAGTCAGTAGAGGGTGTCATTTATGACTTTGATTAGGGCAGTCTCAGTGCTGGCAGAAATCTGATTGGAGGTATTCAGACAGCGAATTTCAGGAAAGATGCCACAGATCTGGAAGGCGACAAAATTTAAGGATTTTCGGGAGGAAAGGGAGGTTTGAAATGGCCTGGTAGTTGGCAATGCAGATGGATTGACAGTTGTTTTTGAGGAAGGGGTAATAATGGTGGCCTTAAAAGGAAGGTGTACAGTGCCTGAGGAGAGGGAATTACTTGCAATGTCAGTTAGAATGGGGACCAGAAAGAGAAATTGGGTGGAAATGCGGTAGTAGGAGCGGCAGGTCATTCTCAGTGATGATATGAGCTTAGAGAGGGCATAGGAAGAGATGGGAAGAAACTCAAGAGAGGCTGTGGTTTCAGGACTGGGGCAGGGGACACCTGGGGTGGATTGGCTTCATGGGCAAGGGGAAAAGGGATGCAGCAGAGGCAGCTAAATGGACAGTCTCTGTCTTGGTGATGAAGAAATCTTTGGATGGTTTTGGCAGAAGAGAATGAGGCTCAATAAACCTTGATGTGGTTGAGCCAGGTATGCTTAGATTTGTGCCCCATGGACTTGAGGAAGCGAAGATGGAGGGGGGAATGACTGGAATGGGAGATGGTTTTGGTGGGGTCAAATCAACAGCTACAGAACGTATCCTAGCAAGTGGAAGCCCAAAGGCTAGACATTTGAGTTTGAGCATGCAATCGTAAGTGACTTGGGAGATGAGAATTTTCCAGTAGTGGATTCAGAAGGAATTGAAGTTGAAAGAGCTTAGGGGGATGTAGTTGGTGAGGGACACAAGGAAGTGGCTGGAGATGGCCTTGTTGGTGATTAAGACAACAGGAGTAGAGAGGCCACGGGAGATGGTAATGTCAAGCGGTGAGTATATTTTGGAGAGTGTACATGCAGAGAGAGGGTCAGGGAGAACAGGATAGCAGCAGATTCAGAGGAGAGAAAGCAAAGAGACCTGAAATAGTGATTAAAATTATTGAGTGTCATTCAGTGCAGAGGCTGAAGGTGGATATCTCAGGGAGAAACTCTGGGTGGGGCTTGGGTGGTGGTAGACAATGAGAAATTTAAAAGAGACATGAGGATGTGGAACAGGCCAAGATGTTTGAAGGAGGGGAAGGTGGGGAGTGAGTCAAAGTGTAATTTGGTATACTAATCACATTGTCTAAATGGTACAAAATAATTATAGGACAACTCCATACACAAAATAAGCTCTTACTTGCATTGATGGTGTAGTTTGAACAGTCCACTTGCAGTTAAAGGCACCCTGTGATGCTTGCTAGTACCCATGTTGATATTCCACATGATGTTGAATTGCCCTGACTCACCTAGCCCAAAATATAAAGGTTGTTCTTTGACATTGAAAACCAAGTTGTTAGTTTGCCCTTTTGATAAAGAGGAACTTGTAAAGGACAGTACAGAAGAAGAATCTTCCGGTTCCAATAATATTCCTCGAGGAATTTTCACTACCTGTAACCAATAAATGTACCGGAGTAGACTTAGATTGAAATCCTTTGATGTTACGAACCCCTTATTCCCTGTAAGGTTGACGCGCATTCTTCAGGACCTCCATTTAAGAAAAAGCAGTCTGCTTGTGAGTCCCACCAAGCCACTGTCACTGTGGTGTACATCCTGTACTTCGACATCTGGGAAATAGTGGAAAATCACCTTTTTATTTACGTGAGAATAATAATAAAATCTCCAACAACTACTCAGTTCAAGAGTATCTATCATTTGTGAGATGCCAGTAAATGAAGTGTCAAGATTAGAATACTCCCAATTTGCCACAAACCCAAGAGAAGACCAGGTTTTATTTCTGCTACTTTGTGGTTCCCAAGATGACTGATTCTGAGACTCAAAGATGCTAAGCTCTACATAGCTATATGGGAATACAACAGGAGGTTTTTATGCTACCAAATGTCCAGCAAATGCTTCCAGTGTAAAATTGCTATTTGGCCTTTTCTGTGCACTAGGAATTTTCATGAAATATATGCCTTGGTGATAGCTGTACACTTGCACATCAGAGGGATTGCACTGGTACTGTTAATGACCAGTTCATCTGGGTGTGCACCCAGGAGATGATCCAACACAAGGTCATTTCTCAGGTGGAAATATTTATACAGATTTCTTGATAAACCCACTGGCATCTGCAGCTACAGGGCAGCTACTTGGACTTCTCTGTCCATCTGCACCAAGCACTGTTCCCAAGACCTGAGTGTGAAGTGATGTGCAAAATTACACAACTGTTTATTTTTTACCTCAGAACCTATGGAATTGCAACACTATAGCTTTGTCACAAATTAACCGTGAGGCACTATTTGAGAGGGCTCTGGAGTGTTACAGATGAGAAAAGTATATATACTTATTTTAGCTTTTATTCAGTGTAGGGTGATTTCATTTTTTTTTCATGATGCCAATAATGATCTATGTCAACATTATGAATTTGCTCCTGGTTGAATGAGGGATATGGAATAAAAGGTTTCCACTTCTTTCACCCAGTGCTAGGATTAGGGACTAACAGATCCAGTATAGCATAGAGTAAAGGCAAGGTATAGCTCCTTCCAGTCAGCCTCAACAATATACCCAAACCCAGAACCTCAATAGTGTCACCTAAAACACCTGTGACATTTTTGTTTCTCACGTTTAGCTTCCCTATGGCCATATTTTTTGTGAGACTACCAAGTTAGAGACCCTTGTGTTGTGGACTCATGCTGACTTAGAAACTGGATGGACACTGCATGAACTTCTTTATCATAGGACCTCACAGCCAACAGGCTTTGAACCCGTCTGTCTGGGCTGGACTTGAACTCCGATCCAAAGATGAAAGCACAGTGTGTTATCGTCCTGTGCCATCTCGTCCCCTAAAATAGTGTATCTCATGCTATAAATTTCATTTTATCATAGCAGGAAGGATGCTTTTTTCCTTCTTATGTCCTTGAGAGAATAAGTCCTTGCTATCTTTTAAAGAATATGATAAAAGTAGGTCATATGAGTCCAACTGAAAAGTCTTGAGTATAAGCGGTCTCTGACTGCATTTTCTTTCCCCCCAGTGCATTTCATTCCTTTTCTATGCTAGACTGAGTAAATCGTCATTCTAAGAGTAATACATGTACTGATCTTGAATCCTTGCATTATAAGTAGATTTAAGTTATAGTAGGCTACTGCACAGTGTCTGGTGTTTAAAAGGGCACATAATATACTTAGTTTACCATGAGCATTATATATGAATGGCATTTTTGAATATTACAGTACTGAAGTTTTTGATTTGCTAAAGTTACAGGCAGGATATATGCTGGAGATTGGTGAACAAACTGAATGCAGTTCAGCAAATCACTACTACTTGATTTATCTCATCTCTTTCACTCGTTTCAACAAAAAGGGGAATTCTCCCGGTGGCCTGGCCAACATTTATCCCCGAGCTAATACCTAAAAAAAGATGATCTGGTCATTTATTTTTTTACTGTTTGTGGGACCTTGCTGTCTGCAAATTGGCTATCGCGTTAAATACATTACATCAGTGACGACATTTCAAAAGTACTTCATTGGCTGCAAAGTACTTTGGGACTGCCTGAGGTCATGAAAGGTGCTATATAAATGCAAGTTCTTGTTTACTTTTCACCTTGTTAAGCACGCCGAGACCTTTCTTTTACTCAACTACTATATAAATGTCTCTTTTATCCTGCATTTAGGCCTCAGCCCTTCACTTAAGTTCCTCAATTTAAAACAAATGCCATGGATATCTAATAGATAGGTATTAGATAATTATTTTATTTCTGCGACCCAGTTCATTTTTTCTATTTTAAATTTTGTGGAATGGTTTATATGATGTCATCTGAAGCAGGTGAAAACTGAGCAAAAATTTACCATAATTTATTAAAATAAGGAGTGGATGGTCTTAAACAAAATTCCAGCAATAGCTTAGAAACGTCACACATGCTTTCATTACACTTTGAAGCTGGTGATCCACTGACTGTCTTGCTGTGCAGATGCCAAAAATACAATCTAATGCTATCTTTGATTTTGAAATTGGTGTCACCAGCAAAGCCATCCTTCATTAGTCTTGTGTTGTCAGGGCTACATATTGTCATGGCGTACCTGCATTCAGTGGTACCAGTCGTAATTTATGTCCTATATCATACTCTGCATATTGATATCGCAGCGTGTGATGTTCTAATGAACAATGTGCTGAATGATATCATGATGTTGCATGAAGCCATATATGTCCTCAAATGCACTTGTCTAGAACTTTTGAGGTCTACAAAGTTTACTCTTCTCCCTCCACTTCAAAATGGTGCAAGTGGACATTATAACTACTTCCTTCTGCTAGCACGATTGCAAAAATGGTAGCTGTACTAACTGAAAATATTAATTCCCAAATAGGGTCTTATTTATATAATAGTGTACAAGACCTCCATCACATGTGGAGCCTTCCTTGCACCCATTCAAAAACAGCATTGTAGATTAAAAAATGCAATGCTGGTGCAAAAGCTGAAAAATGGTCAGGTATTCTTTTAAATATGTTTGTATGCATTCTGGGGCCTCAATGAGGCCATGACATGTATGCAAGCATTCTAACCATGCAGAATGGGAGGCAGAAGGAATTTGATGCCGAATATGTCTAAGGCTTATCCCCTAACTTTCCAATTCTTGCGCACCTGTTCTGCACCTGCACAACTGCTAAAGATGACCTGAAAATCTACCCTGCATGTTCTACATCAACTATTTGCAGTGTTGTTCTTCAGTAATAATTGACAGAACTCTTAACAGGAAGTATGATTTTAAAAAGTAGGTTAGTGACTACTAGATACCACAAAACATTTATCTACTATTCACAATGCTATGAAAAAAGCTGGCAGTATTGATATCCGTGAACATCAATTGACTTTGTCTCCAATTATTTGTATTTTTATCAATTTCATTCATATTTTTGAGTTTTAGATTATTTTGTCAAATGCAAATATATTTCTGAGAACAATGTCTCATTTATCTATTCAGATTATAGATTTTCTGAAATTTTTAGCTGTCAAGACATTTTCAGGTACCATTTTCTTGCAAATAGATACAGAAGTTATTTCCTTTGCTGCTAAAACTTGGGTTTTGTAGATAATGACAAAATTCAAAGTTCGTAATTGATTTTTTTTGTGGTCCCAGATTGTATTTTTTTCTTCTGTACATTGGCACTGCCTAAAAAGAGTTATTTTTCTCTATTACATGCCTCTTTGTCTTTGTCTCTTTTGATCATTGATCTGGGTGACCTTACTCTCTGGGGTTTTTCTTCATTTGACATGGACAGATTTTTGAAGTATAGCCCTCCACTGGGAACTTTGGGCAGTTCCACTTGACTAATTTGCGATCTAATGAGCTGTAATGCTGAGTTACAGTGACCATGTTGTTTGCTTTAACGGAGGATGGCTAGACATGAAGTGGGAGAGAAGCAAGTCTGTCAAAAAGGTGATAGGAGATCGAACCTTGTGAAAATTATGTGGTAGCCCATATTAGTGTGCTTGATTTATTTCATATCTGATCAATGCTAGTAACAGCTCAAAATTCTGTGAGAATGTAGAAGTGTCGATTTAAAAATCTGAGATTCACATTCTAATTTCAAGTAAATGTTCACTTTTACCCTTTTATTTCAGAATCCTCCGATGCTGTAACATATGACATTGCACTACCATTGGCTAACTTTACACTCCAGTATTTTAATTTTGTCTGCTCCTGCGTTAGATGTAATTCCACAGGATCTCTCCCTAGTTATAATTTTGTCAGTTTGTAATTTCTGCCCATAAAAATTCAGGGTAAAATGAAGCATGTGAATCAACGGCTTACTAAAATTTACGAAACCAATGTAAGTGAACTTCCCTGAGCTTCATGATGCTCTGCGATATCTTATAAAGCCACGACCTGTGCTATGCATTCCTATTGAGAGCAAAATTCAGTCTCTACTTTCTGACTATTCCAAAATATCCAATATAGATGTGCTTACCTTACCTGGGCTAAGGAATGAGTACAAACTTTTGCAAAATGGACTTGTTCTTAATATTGGTGAAACTCATCAAATGAAGATGTTTCACTTAAAGAAAAAACTTGCTCCTTTCACGTGAAAGCTCCTTTCATGACCTCAGGATGTCCCAAAACGCTTCACAGCCAATGAAGTACTTTTGTAGTGTAGTCACTATTGTAATGTAGGGAAATGCAACAGCCAATTTGCACGCAGCAAGGTCCCATAATCAGCCATGAGATAAATGACCAGATCATGTATTTTAGTGATTTTGGTTGAGAAATAAATATTGGTCAGGACGCTCTTCTTCCAATAGTGGCCGTGGAATCTTTTACGCCCAACGGAGTGGTCAGGCAGGGCCTTGGTTTAATGTCTCATCTGAAATCAGGTATAAAGACTGAACTCAAATACATACCGACTAGCCACTAGACAATCAAAGATTGGGCAGAAGCACAATCCCTATTACATAACTGGCCTCCTTGACTACTTGAGCACCAAGGATACCCCCTTTGAAGCCTAAATAACTTTCCCCTCCACTAGACTATCAAAGATTAAACAAATCAGATTAGGTTGATTGTCTAGTCAGTTTAACATGTGAAGTAGTACACAAATAATGCAACATAATGTCTGGTTTGATGATTTAATTCATAGAGAATAATTCAGCCTATTTATTACTTGTGTCTTGCTACTAACTTTTTGGGTGTCATTTCGAATAAATTATTATTGCTACATAATTTGTAGATCTTCCTTCTAGTGCTTCATATTTCTTAGACACACTCCTTGTTTTCCAGTAATTTTTTTTGAGTGATCCCAAAAGTAGAAGTATTTCCATGCTATCCTTGAGTTTATCTTTGCTTTACATAAACAACAACAACAGCCTGCCTTTAACGCAGTAAAACATCCCAAGGCACTTCGCAGGAGCGATTTTCAAACAAAATTTGATAACGAGCCACATAAGGAGATATTAGGACAGGTGACCAAAAGCTTGGTCAGAGAGGTAGGTTTTAAGGAGCCTCTTAAAGGGGGAGAGAGAGGTTTCGGGAGGGAATTCCAGAACTTAGGGCCTAGGCAGATGAAGGCACGGCTGCCAATGGTGGAGCGATTAAAATCGGGGATGTGCAAGAGGCAAGAATTGGAGGAGCACAGAGATCTCGGAGTGTTGTAGGGCTGGAGGAGGTTAAAGATGGGGAGAGGCGAGGCCATGGACCGGGATTTGAAAACAAGGATAAGAATTTTAAAATAGAGGCGTTCCTGGACCGGGAGCCATTGTAGGTCAATAAGCACAGGGGTGATGGGAGAACGGCACTTGGTGCGAGTTAGGATACGAGTAGCAGAGTTTTGGATGAACTCATGTTTGTGAAGGGTGGAAGATGGGAGGCCGGCCAGGAGAGCATTGGAATAGTCAAGTCTAGAGGTAACAAAGGCATGGATGAGGGCTCCAGCAGCAGATGAGCTGAGGCACGGGCGGAGACTCTGTTAGATAAAATGTTAGAGAAATGTAATGATAAATTACTTTTAAAATAAACTAGGAGAAAGAAATGGGAGGAATAGTAGTTAATAACAATGAATTCATGCAGAATTATATAAAAAATTGATACTGCAAGTAGATTCTTAAAACTAGACCTATTTTCTAGTTTTTAATCACTTTCTTGCTTTGAGCATCTTGGTGAAGTCCCAATTAGATTCTAAGCTGTACTTTCATTTAGGTTTAATTTCCAGCCTATCAGTTCAAGAAACCCTAAAGGTCACAAAGTGATACATTTTCACCTGCAATTCCACATGGCGTATTGTCAGTCCTAATTGTTGTCATAGTGGCAAGGCATTGAGTGTAAGCTAGCTGTTTACATACATGGAGATAGAGAAATTCAGAAAAAAATGAATTGTGGGACACTCTTGCATGTCTCCCAATGGCTGGTTTCAGAGGCTGGGAATAAGTTACTTGCCTGCCATTTTGATTAGGGATGGTAGATGGCATAGGAAGATGAAAGAAAATGGGTGAAAATGACTTTGTTAATTTATTAAAAACACACTATTGATTATATTCAGAAAAATCTAAACAATATTGAAAATAGCCTTGCAAGGTTACAACTACATATAAAACTATGAGCTTTTTGTTAACTTTTTCTCATTATTAGGAGTAGTAGTAGTATTCTGACCTGAATGAAAAAGATAGTGAAAAAACTGAAGCTTAAATTGAAAAATAATCTAGTTAACAAGATATTGCAAATCTTTTGGTGATATGGTAGTTTGTTTGCATGATTGATTTTCCCCTCAAAGAGACACATTCTATTTATAGCATATTTATGAATTTTAATGTTTTTATTGTGATTCTCCCTATTCAAAATAATTATTTTGGCAAATATTTGAGGTTTTTATATGCTTCTTAAAAGCTTATGCCTTTTGTGGCATAAAGGATCTGTTGTAGTTGTTGACAGACAAGAATATGCTATTTTCCATTTGGCTATCTTTTTCAAACACTCTTTACATCACTATTGTGCTTCATATATACACACTGATGAGGCCTGTGATCAGCAGATGAGTTAAACAGGAAACTTAAGATCATTTTGTGATTGTGGCCACAATGGAGCACACCCTCTACTGGTTGAAGCTTGCACAATCTGCCCATCACATGTGAACCCCATTGCATTTAAATGTCCATGGGTTACTCAAATAGCACTATTGAACTTTTTGTTCAGTGCCTCAAAAGGGCCTGCACAATAATATGAAACATCATTTAACCAAGTTCAGTTTGTTGAGTAGGTCTCAGTGAATGTATTCAATTAATCAGGTAAACAAGTGAATGGACTGGTAGGCTAAGATAGACTAGAATGCATGGTATTCCAGCTGTTCTCATGTTTGACTCTACTACTTGTTTTCCTGTCGTTCTGTTCTTTTTGTTATTCCTTTCAGTATTCCTTTCCCTTTCACTTTCACATTTTTACTTTATTTTACTAATTTCTTTCTCTATATTCTCTTGCTTACAGCTGGATTTTGTACCTCCCAACTGCCTGTCCTTTAACCCTCTACTCACCACGATATCTCTGCAGCTGTTGATTTGCTCAACCAGTTCCTCACCTCCACATTTGATGCCCTAGTCCTCAGAAAAATTTTCACTGTCTCCTATCCTGGTCTTCTCCGGTCCAGCTCCCATCTTTGCTTCCAGCAGTCCAAGAGGCGCAAAATTGAACGTATTTGGTGCGTACCTGGCAGAGCCATGCATTGCCAGATCTAGCACAACCATATAAACCCCTACTCAACCTTGTTCTCCTCTGCTAAAACCATGCACTAATCCAGGATCATTCTGGAGGGCACAGATAACCCCAGGCTCCTTTTCTCCACCACCAACTGCCTCCTTAAACTCCTCTGTCTGGGTCCCTCCATCCTCACCTCTGGCAATGTGCAAGGAGCTCATAGATTTCTTCATCAATATAAACATCTATTCAGCGGCCCCTGCTGTTTCTCCCCTCCCTTTAACAATCAGGCCAAACTCCTCTCAAAAGGCCCCCACCCTTCTCCAGCTCTGTACTCCTATCTCCTTCTAGTCTCTCCCACACCTCCCCCACCCCCATGCCTTCTCCAAGCTCATATCATTGATGAAACAGACATCCTTCTCCCTCTTCCTACTAAACTCCTGACCACCCTATTTCTCTTCTTAGCCCTCATTCTGGCTGATATTGTAAATGATTTCCTCTCCTAGGCACTGTCTCCCTTCCTTTTGAGACCACCATCATCACCCGCCCCCTTTTTAAAAAAAAAACACCCTTGATCCCTCTGTGCTCGTTTGCTATCATTCCCATCTCCAACCTCTGTGCTGCCTTCAAAATCCTTGAATATGTTGTTGCCACTCATTTCTCCTGCAATACCTGCCTGAAACTCTCCAATCAGTTTTCCGCCCCCCCACAACATTGAAGCAGCCCTAAACAAATTCATAAATGACATTCTCTGCACTGTGACCATGGTCCATTATCTCTCCTCATCTTCCTGGACCTATTATGCAGCCTTCACCATGGTTGATTACACCATCCTCCTCCAATGCCACTCTTCCATTATCTAGCTTGGTGGGGCAATCCTTGCTCATTTCCACTCTTACCTATGCAATCGTAGCCAGAGCACCTCTAGCAATGACATCTCTTTCCGACCCCACACAGTTACCTCAGGAGTACTCCAAAGACCCCTCCTTGCTTCCCTCCTCTCCATCAGTTACATGCTGCTCCTTGATGATTTAGCCTTAAAAGCAAGGGGGACATAGGGTCAGCTTCCACATGTACCACTGATGACACTCAACACTACCTTTCCATTGCCTCTTTGCTGCCAGACTGCTTGTCTAATATCCAGTCTTGGATGAGCTGTAATTTCCACCAACTAAACACTGGGAACTTTGGCGCTCTGTTTGACCCTGAGTTTCCCTCCCCATATCCTTTCCATCACAAAGATTGCTTACTTCCACCTCTGTAACATCACCCACCTCTGCCCTGCCTCAGGCCATCTGCCACTGAAACCCACATTCGTGCCTTTGTCACTTCAAGATTCAATTACTCCGGTGCTCTCCTGGCTGGCCTCTCATCCTCCACCCTCTGTCAACTTCAGCTATCCAAAGCTTCACCGTCCATATCCAATTCTGTGAGTCCCGCTCACCCATCATCCCTGTCCTTGCTGACCTACGGTGGCTCTCAGTCCCTCAGTTTAAAACTTCAATTGTTGTGTTTAAAACCCCCCCTAACTCTAACCTCTTGAGCCCTGCACCCCCCCACCCTGAACTCTCTGTTCCTCTGATTCTGGCTTCTTGCGCATCTCTGCTCCCTTTGCCCACCATTAGTGACTGTACTTTCAGGCGCCTAGGCTCCACACTTCAGAATTCCCCTTAAACCTTTCTCACTCTCCTCCAAGATTGTCCTTAAAACCCATCTCTTTGACCTACCTTTTGGAAACGCCTCTTAATAGCTCCTTCTGTGGCTCGGCATCTCTGTTTCTTTACATATCTGTGAAGTTTCTTGGGATACTTTCCTTCATTAAAGGCACTACATAAATGCTTGTATAATTCTTCCTTTTCTGAATATGTCTTGTGTTGCTTTCTTTCACTCTAATTTTTCTCATTTTATCTTGCTACTTTGGAATCTTAATCCACTATTAGTAACAGAAGAAAGAATTTGTAATGAAACTCTTAATCTACTCAACATTTTGTTTTAGCAAGAGCAAATTCAAAAAATACTTAAACGTGATCAATTATTTCAGTGGTAAAGTCAGCCCAAGCAAAATATGGGATTTCCCATTTTGTACTTGCACTCACTCTTTTCAAAGATTATGAACAGGAGGAAATTTTAGCTTCTTTCTGTTGCCCCCAACTTGATTCCACTTGTCCATATTTCTCAGTATTCTGTCTTCGTTCCTGTTTTTACTTAACTCTAAATTTTGTTCCCCCCAGTCTAACCTAGCTTTCTAACCATTTTTAAGTTTAAAATCTTTTATGTACATATTTTCTTTCTGCCTATTTTGTCTGCACCAGTAGAATGACATTGGGGAACAACCAACCAAGTCCTAACAAGTGCCCCCTAAGGGGAGCACTACCAATATGACTGATCCAAACAAACTAATATCACATGTGTTGCGTTAGACTATGACTTAATTCTGGCTGTCAATAAAACACAAAATATCCTGCGGTGCCCACTGGTTCCGAAAGGCTCAAAGCAAACATTGCATGATTTTGTTCCGAGGTCGCCCAGGCCTTGCTGTCTCCTTCCTTGGAGGTGCGAGCAAGTCTAGAAAATAAGTTTTAATGGCCCACATATGGAAGATTGACAGGATCACTGTAACTAAATCAATCTTGGATGTGTTTTACATATCAGAATCCATAAAAGGTTCTGCCAATGAGTAAGCTAAGGAGCTCAATGGCAACCAGATGAATAAACCCGTTCATAGCGTTCAGAGGATTAATAATTGAGCTGGCGGTACAAATTATTTGTAGGTACATGGTGGGGCTGTCATCAGTAGTGATGTCTATCGTCGTATTTCTCGTTGCAGAATATTTACTATCTCACTTTTCAGACTGTTGCCTTAGCCAGCTAACTGGACTTGTATAATTGCTCATTGTTTTAAAATATAAGCTTAAAACATGTTTGCCCCTCAAATATTCAGAGGAGGAGGAGTAAAGTAGCAATGTTTTTAACGGTACAAGTACATTTTTAAAAAAAATATGAATTGAAAGTGTTCTTATTCTAAATCTGGCAGAGCTAAGACTTTTCAAGAAGGATATCTGAAAGAACCAATATTTTCAAACCAGTTCATTGAATAGAGTAATCATGCTGTGCATAATATATACTAACATATTGTACAAGTACACAAACATATACTGAAGTTCATTGTAAAGACTAATGCAGTAATTAAGTGTATGCTACGATGAATTGCTCAAATCAGAGTCAAAGGTGACATTAAGGAAAGTAGATGTATTAAGTTGTGATCTAACATTTGGCCAGTAATTTTGCAACTGTGCAGCAGATTGTTCATTAATAAATGAGTACAATAGAGCTGTGATCCACTTCTGACTGGACTATGCTAGCCACTGTAGAGTGTTGCCTTCTCTGTTCAATTAGATTTGCATGTTATACAAAAGCCTGCTGTGTCTACTCTTATAGACCTGCTGTGAAACATCTGTAAGGGCTGTCACAGTTCATATTTTGTCTGACTTGTCTTGCAGAATTTAGGATATAAGTTTGTTCTTGGATGTGGGCTTAGTAAATAAGTCCCAAAGCATCAGGTTTTGATTTTTTTAATCCTTATTTTCCAATACAAAACACAAAGTATAACCGTAATGAAAGAACGGTACTAGGTAATTTATTTTAATATGCACCAGAAAGTATGAGGACACAATACTTTATTAAAAAAAAGGGATTCTATAATTTGCGAGAATTCATTTTAATGTAGAACCTGAAAATCCTGTCAAACATTTGTGATTGCCTGTATATTTTAATTATCCTTATTTCCCACTTCTGTGGAACTGAAAATTATTGCATCCCAATCTCCAGCAATGTTTCTGCAGGGTTTTGTTACAAGTCAAATGACTGTGGCAGATGTCCTTGGGTGTTTGTATTGGTTTCAGTAGTTATAGTTGAGAGTCTTGTCATGAGGAATTTGGATAACCAAGGGGGTCATTTTAACCTTACCTGCCAGGCTAAAACCGGCAAGGTGGGCAGTTAAAATCCACCAGGTCAGCTACCTGCCCTGGAGCCACCGGGACCTGACCTGCCGAGATTTTCACCGCAGGCTGCAAGGACACCCGCTCAAAGCCTTATTTGACATAGCTATTTCCGGTCAGATGATGTCATCAGGACCCGACTGCAATTTTTACTGGTAGGCTGAGCGTTAAATTTCCTTGAGGCCAGGAATACTCCTTCCCTGCAGTGATAATGCTCCCCTAACCCCTGATTGCGGGAACCCCGCGGGATGGACTGGCAGCCAATTCCGCAGACTTGCATAGAACTATGTAGAATTTACAGCACAGAAACAGGCCCCAATGCCAGTGTTTATGCTCCGTATAAGCCTCCTCACACCCTATTTAATCTAACCCTATCTGCATCCGCTTCTTTTCCTTTCTGCCTCATGTACTTATCTAGCTTCCCCTTAAATACATCTATGCTGTTCGCCTCAACTACTCCTTGTGGTAACAAGTTCCACATTCTAACCACTCTCTGGGTAAAGAAGTTTTTCCTAAATTCCTTATTGGATTTATTAATGACTATCTTTTATTTATGATCCCTAGTTTTGGATTCTCCCACAAGTGGAAACAACTTCTCTACGTCTAGCCTATCAAACCCCTTCATAATTTTAAAGACCTCTATTAGGTCACTACTCAGCCTTTTTTTTTCTGGAGAAAAGAGCTCCTTCCTGTTCAGTCTTTCCTGATAGTTATAACCTCTCAGTTCTGGCATCATCCTTATAAATCTTTTTTGTACTTTCTTCAATGCCTCTATATCCTTTTTGTAATGGGAGACCAGAACTGTGCACAGTGTTCTAACTGCTCTTGATTGACTGCCTCTGAGTTGCATAAGAACATAAGAAATAGGAGCAGGAGAAGGCCATCCGGCCCCTCGAGCCTGCTCCGCCATTCAGTCAGATCATGGCTGATCTTTGACCTCAACTCCACTTTCCTGTCCGATCCCCATATCCCTTGATTCCCCGAGAGTCCAAAAATCTATCTATCTCAGCCTTGAATATACTCAACAACTCAGCATCCACAGCCCTCTGGGATAGAGAGTTCCAAAGATTCACAACCCTCTGTGTGAAGAAATTCCTCCTCATCTCAGTCTTAAATGGCCGAACTCTTATCCTGCGACTATGCCCCATAGTTCTAGACACTCAAGCCAGGGGAAACAACCTCTCAGCATCTACTCTGTCAAGCCCCCTCGGAATCTTATATGTTTCAATGAGATCACCTCTCATTCTTCTAAACTCCAGAGAGTATAGGCCCATTCCACTCAACCTCTCCTCATAGGACAGTCCTCTCATCCCAGGAATTAATCTAGTGAACCTTCGTTGCACCGCCTCTAAGGCAAGTATATCCTTCCTTAAATAAGGAGATCAAAACTGTACGCAGTACTCCAGGTGAGGTCTCACCAAAGCCCTGTACAACTGTAGTAAGACTTCCTTACTCTTGTACTCCAATCCCTTTCCAATAAAGGCCAACATGCCATTTGCTTTCCTAATTGCTTGCCGTACCTGCATGCTAACGTTTTGTGTTTCTTTTATGAGGACACCCAAGTCTCTCTCAACATCAACATTTACTAGTTTCTCACCTTTTAAAAAATATTCTGTTTTTCTATTCTTCCTATCAAAGTGAATAACCTTACATTTCCCCACATTATACTCTATCTGCCACCTTCTTGCCCACCCACTTAACCTACCTATATCCGTTTGCAGACTCTTTGGGCCCGATTTTAGCAGGGGTGCGGGTTCTCGGCGGGTGGGCAAGCGGGCGCGTGGGTAACGCGCCCGGTGAAATTAGTGGGTTTCCTGCGCGATCGTAGCAGGCAACGCACTAATTGGAGCCACTTACCTGCTCCTCCGGGTTCCCCGCTGCTGGTCTGCGCGTTGGGCGGGCTGCGCATGCGCAGTAAGATCTGTCAGCTGGAGGCGCTCTATTTAAAGGGGCAGTCCTCCACTGACAGATGCTGCAACAAATAGCAAAGATGACTGCATGGAGCAGCCCATGGGGAAGGCTGCTCCCAGTTTAATGATGCCTCACCCCAGGTATCAATACATGGGGTGAGGAGGAGGGGGAGGACAGAGATCTTCCACCCGGTGGGCGGGAGGAAGCGGCCTGCCTCTGCCACCAGGAAGGCCTGGCTCGAGGTGGCAAAGGAGGTCACCAGCGCCACCAACATATCGCCCACCTGCACACAGTGCAGGAGGCGGTCCAATGACCTCAGTAGGTCAGCCACAGTGAGTACACGTAGTCTTTCCCCTACACTCCGTCTGCCACATCACTGCCCCCACCCCACATCTCCTTCTGCACTGCCAACACTACTCTGTCACATCACCCCTCATACCCACTCAAACCCCATCCTCATCTTACCTGCACCTACTCACCTCGCCAGTACTCACCCCGCCACTACCACGCAACCCAATCCTCATACAATCTCATGGCTCTATCCCATACTCACCCTCCCGTGCATCTCTCTCACGGCCAGCCTCACTCAACCTGCCACCACCTGTGCTGCAGCCACAGGGCATGCATCACATATGTGCAGTAGGCAGCGTAAGGCAAACGTGTCGTGAGCATGAAGGGGATGCACAAGGGTGTTTGAGGGTTTGTCATGGGTGTTACTTATATTGCATTTCAGAACAACTCATATCACACATTATATTGTCACCACCACTGCCATGTCCTCGCGAATCCTGTCTGGTTTGTGCAATAATGCCCGCTCCTGGGTATCACTATGAGGACCCACCACTGATGCCACCCATTGTGTCACTGCAGAGTGGGTGTAGGTGTATTTGCAGGGCTCTTCTGCGCAGACGACTAAGAGACATCGGCGATGTCCCCGGTTGCACCCTGGAAGGCTGCGGAGGAGAAGTTCGGGAGGGCAGTGGTGACTTTGACAGCGACAGGTAGGAAGATGGTGCACGGGCCAGCCAGGAGCAGCTCGGCATGAAAGAGGCTGCAGATGTCCACGGCTACATGTCGAGTGACTCTGAGCCTCCGTGTGTGCTGCTGCTCAGAGAGGTCCAGGAGGCTGAGCCTCGGTCTGTGGAACCTGTGGCGAGGGTAGTGCCCTCTGCGACACATCTCTCTCTGTGGTAGCCCTCCCTCCTGCTGTACAGGTGGATGTGTCACAGCACTCTGTTGTGGAGCTCCACGTGTCAGAGGTGGACGGCATGGATGGTGAGGCTGGTGATGCTGTTCGCCCCTCGAGGAGGTCATGACTGCAGCTACGGCGGCCCCCATCCGCAAGATGTACATCTGAGGGGGTCCGCAAGGTAGGTACATGTCTCCGGACCCCGGGGTAAGTGTGCAGGTTGGTGACTTTGACCGTCAGGAGGAGGGTGGTGGAAGCCAAACTTTGTCCCAAGTGACAGAGTGGCCTCCTGCAATGGGTGAGGGTCTTTCTCCCCCCCCCCCACCCTGTCAAATGGACCTTTGCAGCTGCCACAGGCTGACAGCTGCAACACGACCATTCGATCTGGGAGTGTTTCCCCCAGTGTGGGAAACAGTCCCATGTTGATCCAAAATCACACACAGTCCCTTAATCAGGTCAGTTAATGACCTGAAATAGCTACATAAATACACTCAAGTGGCATCCCGCTGGCTTTAATTGCCTGCGGAATTCCCACCAGCGGGGGCTGCGCGCGCACGCCGGCGTGTCAGCGGGGAACCCAGAAGTGGGCGGGATCCGGTCGGGATCCTGGATTTTACGATTTTCGAGGCCCCCCCAGCCGAGAACGCACCCGATAGCGGGTGCGAAAATCGGGCCCTTTGTGTCCTCCTCACAGCTTAATTTCCTACCTAGCATTGTATCATCAGCAAACTTGGATATTGCACTCGATCCCATTATCTAAGTCATTAATATAGATTGTAAATAGCTGAGGCTCAAGCACTGATCCTTGCAGCACCCCACTAGTTATAGCCTGCCAACCTGATAATGACCCGTTTATTCCTACTCTCTGTTTTCTGTCTGTTAACCAATCCTCTATCCATGCTAATATGTTACCCCCAACCCCATGAGCCCTTATCTCGCATAACAGCCTTTTAAATGGCACCTTAGCGAATGCCTTGCATGAATTTGTGCTGTTTCGGCCAATGGCCTTTAAATGAGGCTGGGAAGTTGAAATGCCACAAGTCTCGATTTTGCTGCAGCTGGTGAATTTTGAACTGACATCAAAACTTACGTCAAAACCAAATATTTATATCAATCACACAAATGTTGCGTATTACAGTAACAGTGTGTGCTTTAAAGTGCCAAATGTTAGCATGGATCAACTGTTGCCTCTAAAAAGATTTCCCTCCTAATACTTATTTAATGCCAGCATTAAGAGAATATGGATATTACGAATCAAACATTTAATCAAGATTCTACTCTTTAGTCATTTAGCACCAAAACCTTACTGGAGTTGTCCGTTTACACATGGAATCCAACACTCAGAAATTTGAGTGCTTATTTTATAACCATGAAACTGCTGTTTGTTCCAAACACCATTCAGACCCAAAACACTCTGTGAATATACTAATAAATTCATAAAATTTTGCTTCTTTGATATTGCTTCTGCACTACGTTGCACAGTACATAAAACAACTACGTGTGGTAAGAATACAATTATTGTACTGCATAATTCAATGTGACAAGTTTTGTATCTACCTGAGAGGTTTAATGTCTCATCTGAGAGGGTACGGTAGCATAGTGGTTATGTTACTATGTGGTTAGTAATCTAGAGGCCTGGACTAATAATCCAGAGACATGAGTATGAATCCCACCACAGCAGCCGGCAGATTTTAAATTCAGTTAATTAAATAAAATCGGGAACGAAAAGCTAGTATCAGTAAAGGTGACCATGAAACTACCAGATTGTCGTATAAACCCATCTTGTTTACTAATGTCCTTCAGGAAAGAAAACCTGCTGTCCTTACCTGGTCTGGCCTATATGTGACTCCAGACCCAAAGCAATGTGATTGATTCTTAATTGCCCTCTGAAATGGCCTAGCAAGCCAGTCAGTTGTACAATCCCAATACAAAAAGTCATAATAAGAATAAAACCGGACGGACCACCCAGCATTGGACCACTAGGCACCGGACACGGCAAAGGCAAACCAAGCCCAGTCGACCCAGCAAAGTCCAACTCACTAACATCTGGGGACTTGTGCCAAAATTGGGAGAGCTGTCCCGCAGACTAGTCAAGCAACAGCCTGACATAGCCATACTTACAATCATGCCTTTCAGCCAACATCCCAGACTCCTCCATCACCATCTCTGGGTATCTACTATCCCACCGGCAGGACAGACCCACCAGAGGTGGCGGCAAAGTGGTATACAGTCAGGAATGAGTGGCCCTGGGAGCCCTCAACATTGACTCCGGACCCCATGAAATTTCATGGCATCGGGTTAAACATGAGCAAGGAAACCTCCTGCTGATTACCACCTAGTGATGCCCTCCGTCAGCTGATGAAAGGGTACTCCTCCATGTTGAGCATCACTTGGAGAAAGCATTGAGGGTAGCAATGGCACAGAATGTACTCTGGGTGGGGGACTTCAATGTCCGTCACCAAGAGTGGCTCGGTAGCACCACTACTGACCGAGCTGGCTGAGTCCTGAAGGACATAGCTGCCAGACTGGGCCTGCAGCAGGTGGTGAGAGAACCAACACAAGGGAAAAACCTACTTGACCTCGTCCTCAATGATCTACCTGTTACAGATGCATCTGTCCATGACAGTGTTGGTAGAAGTGACCGCCGCACAGTCCCTGTGGAGATGAAGTCCCGTCTTCACACTGAGGACACCGTCCATCATGTTGTGTGGCACTACCGCCGTGCCAATTGGAATAGATTCAGAACAGATCTAGCAGCTCAAAACTGGGCATCCATGAGTCATTGTGGGCCATCAGCAGCAGCAGAATTGTATTCCAGCACAATCTGTAACATGGCCCGGCATATCCCTCACTCTACCATTACCAACAAGCCAGGGGATTAACCCTGGTTCAATGAGGAGTGTAGAAGAGCATGCCAGGAGCAGCACCGGGTGTACCTAAAAATGAATTGCTAACCTGGTGAAGCTACTACACAGGACTACATGCATGCTAAACAGTGGGAGCAACATGCTTTCGACAGAGCTAAGCGATTCCACAACCAACGGATCAGATCAAAGATCTGCAGTCCTGCCATATCCAGTTGTGAATGGTGGTTGACAATTAAACAAGTAACTGGAGGAGGAGGCTCCATGAACATCCACATCCTCAGTGATGGCAGAGCTCAGCACGTCAGTGCAAAGACAAGGCTGAAGCGTTTGCAGCCACCTTCAGCCAGAAGTGCCGAGTGGATGATCCATCTCTGCCTCCTCCCGATATCCCCTCCATCACAGAAGCCAGTCTTCAGCCAATTCAATTTGCTCCATGTGATATCAAGAAACGGCTGAGCGCACTGGATACAGAAAAGGCTATGGGCCCTGACAACATCCCGGCTGTAGTGCTGAAGACTTGTGCTCCAGAACTAGCTGCGTCTCTAGCCAAACTGTTCCAGTACAGCTACAACACTGGCATCTACCCGACAAAGTGGAAAATTGCCCAGGTATGTCCTGTCCACAAAAATCCAATCTGGCCAATTACAGCCCCATCGGTTTACTCTCAATCATCAGCAAAGTGATGTAAGATGTCGTCAACAGTGCTATCAAGCGGCACTTACTAATAACCTGCTCATCGATGCTCAATTTGGGTTCCACCAGGACCACTTGGCTCTCGACCTCATTACAGCTTTGGTCGAAACATGGACAAAAGAGCTGAATTCCAGAAGTGAGGTGAGAGTGACTGCCCTTGATGTCAAGGCAGCATTGGACCGAGTGTGGCATCAAGGAGCCCTAGTAAAATTGAAGTCAATGTTGAATTAGGAGGAAAACTCTTCAGTGGCTGGAGTAGTACCTAGCACAAAGGAAGATGATAGTGGGTGTTTGAAGCCAATCATCTTAGCCCCAGGACATTGCTGCAGGAGTTCCTCAGGGCTGTGTCCTAGGCCCAACCATCATCAGCTGCTTCATCGATGACCTTCCCTCCATCATAAGGTCAGAAATGGGGATGTTTGCTGATGATTGCACAGTGTTCAGTTCCATTCGCAACCCCTCAGATAATGAAGCAGTCCGTGCCCGCATGCAGCGAGACCTGGACAACTTCCAGGCTTGGGCTGATAAGTGGCAAGTAACATTTGCACCAGACAAGTGCCAGGCAATGACCATCTCCAACATGAGAGAGTCTAGCCACCTCCCCATGACATTCAACGTCATTTCCATCGCCAAATCCCCCACCACCAACATCCTGGAGGTTACCATTGATCAGAAGCTTAATTGGACCAGCTGCATAAATACTGTGGCAACAAGAGCAGGTCAGAGGCTGGGCATTCTGTGACGAGTGACTCACCTCCTGGCTCCCCAAAGCCTTTCCACCATCTACAAGGTACAAGTCAGGAGTGTGATGGAATACTCTCCACTTGCCTGGATGAGTGCAGCTCCAACAACACTCAAGAAGCTTGACACCTTCCAGAATAAAGCAGCCCGCTTAACTGGCACTCCACCGTCCACCTTAAACATTCACTCCACATTTACTCCCTTCACCACCGACGCACTCCGGCTGCAGTGTGTACCATATACAAGACGCACTGCAGCAACTCACCAAGGCTTGTTCGACAGCACCTCCCAAACCCACAACCTCTACCACCTAGAAGACAAGAGCAACAGGCACATGGGAACAACACCACCTGCATGTTCCCCTCCAAGTCACACACCATCCTGACTTGGAAATATATCGCTGTTCCTTCATCGTCGCTGGGTCAAAATCCTGGAACTCCCTTCCTAACAGCACTGTGGGAGAACCTTCACCACACGGACTGCAGCGGTTCAAGAAGGTGGCTCACCACCACCTTCTCAAGGCCAATTAAGGATGAGCAATAAATGCTAGCCTTGCCAGTGACCCCCACATGCCATGAATGAATTAAAAAAAAAAGATGGCTCCTCTGTCAGTGCAGCATTCCCTCTGAACTGCATTGAGTGTCAGCCTAGATTTTATGCAACTTGAACCCATAATCTGCTGACTCTGAGGCGAAAGTGCCACCGCTGAGCCACGGCTCACATCTTGAAATGAACAATTTAGGAAGTTGAACCTTAATGTAAGCTGGGGATATATGTTCCTCTGCTTGTTAATTGTAGCAAAAATAATAGACATGAGTATAAAGAGGGGAACAATTGTACTAAAATTAGTGAATGGAGGGAAGTATCGTAGATGTAAACAACTTGGAACTCCCAGTTTTGAAAGAATATCTCACATGTTTACTGAAGTTAATTTTCCAGTGAATTACATGAGGTTTGAAATGAATCACCAGTGTGTACGACCAAAAGATATTTGCTGGAATCAACACATGACACGGCACACTGTGAAAGATTGAACCCAATAATGATTTGTGTTTTCTCATTGTTGCTGCTATAAATTTGTTACTAAGATTGTCCCATGGGTTTTTGACTAATGTAGCAGCGAGGACCTTGTGAACCATATTATTGCCAATATTATTCCATTAAACATTGTGCTTTGTTTCAAAGTATGATGTCATTTTTATATGGCTGTTTTGGTGAAGACAAAGTGTATTTGGTGATTAGTGGGGTGAAACACAATTAGAGTGAAATGAATTTATGATGCTGACTGAAGAAACAGATTTATGTGTGTTTATTTCTGCTGAGTTAAGACTTTGAAGTGGCTAAAATGTGTGAGTGAAATGATAAAGTAGCAATTATTCTAAATTATGTTGAAAACCATTACAAAAATACAGTCTCTTTGGCAGCAACTTTCATTGTAGTTGTTTGGATGTTCAGCCTGATTTCAGCCACATTCTGGAGTACAGTACTAATATTTACCATATGTCAATGTATTTTGTTCCTTCTTTCTGTTTAGTTGGGGGATGGCACATTATAGTACACATTGCCAAATTATCCCAATATCTGCCTCCACCAAAGCAAAAATATTGCAGGTTCTTTGGGCCAGTATCTGTTCATTGCATTTTGTAGAAGGCTGAAAAATGTTTTCCTTCATTCAGTTTGCAATCTGATTGTAGTTTTGAAATCTTTGTGTAAGACAGGGTATCTTATAATTCTACAAGAGGGTATTTTACTTGGTGACAAATGTTAACCCTTGGTGACAAATGTTAACCCTACAGTTATATAAAAAGAAAAAGGGTGGCTAAGGCAAACGTAGGTCCCTTAGAGGATGAGACCGGGAAATTAATGGTGGGAAACATGGAGATGGCAAAAATGCTGAACAAATATTTTGTTTCAGTCTTTACGGTAGAGGACACTAAGAATATCCCAACAGTGGACAAACGGGGGGCTCTAGGGGGGGAGGAGCTAAATACGATTAAAATCACTAAGGAATTGGTACTCAGTAAATTAATGGGACTCAAGGCAGATAAATCCCCTGGACCTGATGGCTTACATCCCAGGGTCTTGAAGGAAGTGGCAGTAGGGATTGTGGATGCTTTGGTAATAATTTTCCAAAATTCTCTGGACTCGGCAAAGGTCCCGGCAGATTGGAAAACTGCTAATGTAACACCCTTATTTAAAAAGGGTAGTAGGCAGAAGGCTGGAAATTATAGACCAGTTAGCCTAACATCTGTGGTGGGTAAAATTTTGGAGTCTATTATTAAGGAGACAGTAGTGGAACATTTGGATAAACATAATTTAATAGGACAAAGTCAGCATGGCTTTACGAAGGGGAAGTCATGTCTGACAAATTTGCTTGAGTTCTTTGAGGATATAATGTACAGAGTGGATAAAGGGGAACCAGTGGATGTAGTGTATTTAGACTTCCAGAAGGCATTCGACAAGGTGCCACATAAAAGATTATTGCTCAAGATAAAGAATCACTGGATTGGGGGTAATATTCTGGCATGGGTGGAGGATTGGTTATCTAACAGGAAGCAGAGAGTTGGGATAAATGGTACATTCTCGGAATGGCAACCAGTAGCCAGTGGTGTTCCGCAGGGGTCGGTGCTGGGTCCCCAACTCTTTACAATCTATATTAACGATTTGGAGGAGGGGACCGAGTGTAACATATCAAAGTTTGCAGATGATACAAAGATGGGAGGGAAAGTAGAGAGTGAGGAGGACATAAAAACCTACAAGGGGATATAGACAGGCTGGGTGAGTGGGCGGAGATTTGGCAGATGCAATACAATATTGGAAAATGTGAGGTTATGCACTTTGGCAGGAAAAATCGGAGAGCAAGTTATTATCTCAATGGCGAGAAACTGGAAAGTACTGCAGTACAAAGGGATCTGGGGGTCCTAGTGCAAGAAAATCAAAAGGTTAGTATGCAGGTGCAGCAGGTGATCAAGAAGGCCAACGGAATGTTGGCTTTTATTGCTAGGGGGATAGAATATAAAAACAGGGAGGTATTGCTGCAGTTATATAAGGTATTAGTGAGACCGCACCTGGAATACTGCATACAGTTTTGGTGTCCATACTTAAGAAAAGACATACTTGCTCTCGAGGCAGTACAAAGAAGGTTCACTCGGTTAATCCCGGGGATGAGGGGGCGGACATATGAGGAGAGGTTGAGTAGATTGGGACTCTACTCATTGGAGTTCAGAAGAATGAGAGGCAATCTTATTGAAACATATAAGATTGTGAAGGGGCTTGATCGGGTGGATGCGGTAAGGATGTTCCCAAGGATGGGTGAAACTAGAACAAGGGGATATAATCTTAGAATAAGGGGCTGCTCTTTCAAAACTGAGATGAGGAGAAACTTCTTCACTCAGAGGGTGGTAGGTCTGTGGAATTTGCTGCCCCAGGAAGCTGTGGAAGCTGCATCATTAAATAAATTTAAAACAGAAATAGACAGTTTCCTAGAAGTAAAGGGAATTAGGGGTTACGGGGAGCGGGCAGGAAATTGGACATGATTTTAGATTTGAGGTTAGGACCAGATCAGCCATGATCTTATTGAATGGCGGAGCAGGCTCGAGGGGCCGATTGGCCTACTCCTGCTCCTATTTCTTATGTTCTTATGCCTTTGACTGGTGATCAATTTGGTAAAGAAGAGGATAATAAATTATTGAGGAAAAAGTAATGTTTTTTTTAGAAAGCATGTGACTGCTGAACAAATGCTTAATAAACCAAGATAAAAATTAAATGAAATGAGAAGGAGTGCAGAGAAACAAGAAGGTATTGCATTTTATTGAATGCCAGGTTCTGATTTTTTTTAAATCCGTGTATCAGCAGCTGAGGTGGAGACTGGTTATTGGCATACAGAAGCTTAATACTGTTGCTGAAATTTTATGCTTTCATAACTATTAGATACACAGCACTACAAACTGATTAAACAAATGGCTTGTCAGGTGAGGACATGATGAGACTCAACTGTGATGTAATTCATGGAGAAATATGCAGCTAACACCAGTATGAAGGATATCGCATATATAGCCATTTGGTCAAGAGGGTAGCCAGCAGCTATGGAACCGTACCCCTGACATGTTGGCACTTTGAGCAAGTGAGGAAATGGGCAAAACACATAGATGGCTCAAACTGTATTCAGATATGCTTGTAATTATCTGCTTCACTGTTAAATGAGAAGAGCCACGACCATTGAAACAGAGTCAATGGCCAAGAAATTCATGTAGTGCCGGAACCCAGTGCCAAACGGGCATCGCGCCTGGAATGCACGCACGAAGAAGTCAGCCAGAGGCTCACAGGATATTGGGCCTCTGGACTCATTTCCATAAAACCACAGCGCGGAAGACGCCAGTCAGGCATCCCCATGCAGCTTCCCAGACAGGGCTTTGGGAAATTTGGCCGGCTCACGTGTTGAACCAGCCCACTGGTAAGTCTGGAATGGAGGGGATAAAGCTGAACAAGACTGAGATAATCCCGCACTAGCAGCAGCCCACAGTATTGTTGTGGAGCCAGGAGGAACATCCTGCTCCTCCTGGCTCTACATAAACGTATTAAAAAGGAAGTTTATCTTCTCGTTGGCAGCCTCCTGGGGTCCCTTTAAGGACCACTGGTTAGGCTGTTGTAGACCCAGAAAAACTAAGTGGAGCATGCACGGCATGTGTACCACCCAGTTTATGCCGAATTTGAAAGAAGGGTCCTAAAACGGATGTCAGGTCTCTGATTAGCATATTTCTGCAATAAGAATTCTAGATTAATAGAGGACAAAGAAGTTGTAACAAATAGGAAAATATCTCTCTTTTATGAGGGTAAACTTAATGATTGACTTAGTCATTCATGAGATATCAAGTTTCCCTTTCCTCGTGAGTGGAGTGATAGCTACTTCAAGGCATCTGACCTATGAGAAGAGTTTAGCATCTGGAATTAACAAATTGTGATTGAACATTGGTGAATTCAGTACAGAAAACGATTTTGGATTTATCATCTTTTTTTCTTACTGAATTATATTTAGATTTTGTCCTAAGTTTAAATGGATTGTAGTTGGAACCGGAACAAGTTGGAAGAATCTATGATGTTGAAGTCAGATGTTGCATTCTCTTAGCCAAGGATTCTGTTTCACTGGCTGTGCAGACTGATATGTAATAGACTAAATTATACACAGATGTACTGTGATCGCAGTACTGGATAGCACTGGCATATTCAGTAACTGAATGGATGATACTTTAAGCATAATAAATAGATTTAGTTTGATGGCCTTTGGATGGTTTGTTTCTGCCAATTCAGTTTGCAGTTAAGATTGACCCCAAGTGACTTCTGGCAGTCTGGTTGACCATCAATAAGCAGTCTAAGGAGACCCCAAGAAAAGGAATTTTGAAGCTCAAGATTCAATTCATGCTGTTGTCCAATGTACAATCTTGTTCTTTGCTGTGTGTCCTTTGCTTTTTATATCTCCCAGGTGGATAACATGTGACATAAGGGACAGCATTTACACATTGTCCTTTTGGAACCTGGGTTGAAATCGAGCCCAGACTAATGTTTTTTTTAAAGATGCTGCCAGCCTATTGGTTCATGGGAATGGTAAATGGGGATACTATATTAATAATGTGATGCCAATATTGAAGTCTAAATTCTAAGAGTTTTTTCCAATTCTAAGGTGGCTCCTTGGCCAAATAGTTAGTGCTAATGACATTAAGACCTCCCAACAGTAAAATAGTTTGTACTCCAATTAGATTTGGGAGTGGGGGAGGGAAAGAAGACAAGTCAGTAAAATTAGAAGTTGCCAAGTCCACTGTGGTACATCGAGCCTGGTGAATGTTTAAGATACAGTTGCAAATCAATTTTTCTATATTTCTTAACACATTTATTTACTTCTTTAGGGAAAATTTGCACTTATTCAATGGAATATTATTAAAATGGTCAGCATGACATTTTCAAGAATTGTTCGCAACAGTGCTGCGATGTATTTTTTTCAAATGACAGTGATGTGATATAGGTTATTGTTGCATCTGTTGTAATAAGTGTACAAAAGGGCTCCACATTTCATGCCCCCTAAATAGTAAGTGACTCAGAATCGCAGAATATTACAGCACAGATGGCGGACATTCAGCCCACCGGTCCTGTGCTAGCTCTCAGAGATTTCCGCATACCCTTACAAATTTTTCTTTTTCAAATATTATCCACTTCCCTTTTAAAAGTAATTATGGATATTCCCTCTACCATTGTTTCTGGTAGAGCATTCCATGTGCTAACAACCCTCTGTGTTTGTATAAAAAAAATTCTCCAGCTTCTCCATTTGTACTTTTGGTGATTATCATAATTTTATGCCCTCTAGTTGCAGATTAATTGACTGGAAAATAGTTTTTCCTCTTGTCACATTTCTGAATTCTTTGGCCATTTTTCCATGTTATTTTAAGATGTGTTTTAAATTAAAGCTTGTTTTAAAGAGGTTGTTTCTCAGAACAGCCACATGTGGGACATGAGTGCAAAGTTGTTTAAATGCTAATTGGTCTCTGCAGAGAATAACTTATCAAACAATAAGCAATTTGGTAGTTTACCTTTAAGAAATATCAACACTTTACACCCATTGTGTTAGGAAAGTTTTGATCTCTTCCTGACTGCGAGCAATCAAGAATAAAGCTGAATACAAACACCACGGAAGGCTGTCTCAATTTTCGAATTGTGAGCAATGTGAGCCAACTTGCACAAAATTAAGGCCCTCAGACCGTTTACAGGAGTGATTGAAGTGATTCAACACGAGGAGGTATCTATGGCAGAATTTGTAGTACCTCAGGGTTTGATGCAGTAAACAATCATCATTTTGAACACTTCTAGCGGCAGAATCTGCAATATTATAAAAATGACAGCAATATGATAGACTGGAATATAGTTGCATCTTCAAGACCGATAATTTAAGTGTACTAAAAGCCTCTGCAAATGAAGATCATATTAAAGGTTAAACTCTATGGATAAATACCTATTAATAATGGAAATTACTCAGACTTATTTTCATCTTTGGAGGTTTGCCAAACAGCGAGAGGAACTGTAAAATGCTTCAGAAGGATGTAGACAGGTTAGCGGAATGGGCAGAAAGGTGGCTAATGTAATGTGCAAATGTGTGACGTAATGCACTTTGGGTAGAAAAACAAGGAATGGGATTATTCATACAGTGGAAAGACACTGAAGAGTGTGGATGAACAGAGACAGACCTTGGGGTTCAAACACAACGACCTAGAAATTGGATCGTGCTTAAAGAGGACGGTGACGGAACCACTGGAAATTAGTCCACCGGCCTCAGTTGTTTATTACTTGCAAGCTGCGAGCATCACTTGCGGCCCCAGAGGCTGCTCGCTGGTCACAAGAAGCACCAAGATCGGTTGGCTCATGAGCAGGCCGAGGCTCTAAGAAGAGTCTGGGGAGGGCGAAGGCAATCGGGAGATGAGCAAGAGGTGGTCAGAGGATTTAACATGGAGCTAGGAGGAGCACTCCTGCTCCTCCCGGATCCACAATAAGGTAAGTACCTTTAAGGACCACTGGTTTGGCTGATAAGCACCATGAAAAAAACTGACCGCAACAGGAATGGCACATGCGGTTTTGCACAATACAATTTTGCAAGTGGGGCCTCAAATGGGCATTAGACCCTCTATTTGCAAAAGCAAAGGAGCTAATGCCTGCTTCAGGCACGCGCCCTGGACGACTATGCAAGAACCTTTACCAATATGGCTGGCAATGCACTTCTGGCATCATATTGAACCCTTGGGACTCTTTAAATGGGCGCAGCATGATCTAATTTCGAGGCCATAATTCCCTAAAAGTGCAAGTGCCGGTAGATAAAACTTCTTTTAAAAAGCTAAATGCATTTAGGGTTTTATAATTTGGGACATAAAGTACTAGAGTGAAAAAGTAATAAATTTGTACAAAGCCAAGGCTAGAGTACTGTTTTAGATGTCCCTTTAGAGAAAGGACATTAAAGCCATAGAAGAGCATACAGCATAGTTTAAATGGGATGCTACTGAGTTGGGACACTATATTTATGATGAGCAACGGCTAAGAAGACATTTAATAGAGTTTTTAAAAATTAGGAAGGATTTTGTTGAATGAAGAGGAAGTTAAAATGGAGACTGAGCAGGGCAGTAGGATTAGTTTTGGACTGCTTTAGCAAAGAGCTGGCACAGACATGATAGGATGACTGACCTCCTTCTGTGCTGTAAACTTCCATGGTTCTATTTCCACTTAAACATTTCTGCCACAATGAAAAGAGCCTGAATTTCTCTCGTGTCTTCATATAACTAAAGCCTCCCATCCCTGACTTCATCTTAGTCATTTTTTTTCTGTACCATCTTCATGGCCTTGACATCTTTCCGAAAGTATGGTGCCCAAAACTGGACACACTATTCCAACTGTGGCCGAACCAATGATTTGTATCGGATTAGCATTACATCTTTGCTTTTGTGCTATGTGTCCCTAATTTATTGGAACCAAATTGCTTTTTTACAGCTTTATCAACTTGTCCCACTTTTAAAGATGTTTATCTGAACCTCTCTGCTCTTCTACTTTCAAAATTTAACAAGTTAGCATATATGTCCTCCTCCTCCTCTTCTTCCTCCCAGAATGTACCACCTCCCATTTTCCAGCATTAAACTTCATTTAAAATCTATCTGCCAAACCTACTAACCTGTCCGTTTCTTTCTGAAGTCACTTATAGTTTTCTTTGCAGTTAACCATTCTCCCTACCTGTATACTGTATGTTAGAGTTTTTACCGTAACTCATACTGAAAAATTTAGGAGGAAGGGGAAGACAAATCGTTCCATATCAAACTTCATCACTGGTTCATATTTAAAATCATGTTATAGAATCATAGAAAATAGGAGCAAGAGTAGGCCATTCGGCCCTTCGGGCCTGCTCCGCCATTCAAAATGATCATGGCTGATCATCTAACTCAGTACCCTGTTCCCGCTTTTTCCCCATACCCCTTGATCCCTTTAGCATTAAGAAATATATCTATCTCCTTCTTGAATACATCTAATGACTTGGCCTCCACTGCCTTCTGTGGTAGAGAATTCCACAGGTTCACCACCCTCTGAGTGAAGAAATTTCTCATCATATCGGTTCTAAATGGCATACCCTGTATCCTGAGACTGTGACCCCTGGTTCTGGACTCCCCAGCCATCAGGAACATCTTCCCTGCATCTAGTCTGTCTAGTCCTGTTGGAATTTTATATGTTTTGATGCGATCACCTCTCATTCTTCGAAACTCCAGTGAATATAGGCCTAGTCAACCCAATCTCTCCTCATACGTCAGTCCTGCCATCCCAGGAATCAGTGTGGTAAACCTTCGTTGCACTCCCTCCTTGGCAAGGACATCCTTCTTCAGATAAGGAGACCAAAACTGCAGATGTGGTCTCACCGCGGCCCTGTATAACTGCAGTAAGACATCTCTGCTCCTGTACTCAAATCCTCTTGCAATGAACGCCAACATACCATTCGCCTTCCTAACTGCTTGCAGCACCTGAATGCTCGCTTTCAGCGACTGATGTACAAGGACACCCAGGTCTCGTTGCACTTCCCCTTTTCCCAATCTATCACCATTCAGATAATCTGTCTTTCTGTTTTTACAATCAAAGTGGATAACCTCACATTTATCCACGTTATACTGCATCTGCCATGTTCTTGCCCACTCACCCAACTTGTCTAAATCACATTGGTGTCTCTTTGCATCCTCCTCACAGCTCACATTCCACCCCAGCTTTATGTCGTCTGCAAACTTGGAAATGTTACATTCCGTTCCCTCATCCAAATCATTGATATATATTGTGAATAGCTGGGGCCCAAGCACTGATCCCTGCGGTACCCCACTAGTCACTGCCTGCCACCTGGAAAAAGACCCGTTTATTCCTACTCTCTGTTTCCTGTCTGTCAACCAATTCTCAATCCATGCCAGTATATTCCCCCCAATCCCATGTGCTTTAATTTTGCACACTAACCTCTTGTGTGGGACCTTATCAAAAGCCTTCTGAAAATCCAAATACACCACATCCACTGGTTCTCCCCTATCTATTTTACTAGTTACCTCCTCAAGAAACTCCAGTCGATTTGTTAAGCATGATTTCCCTTTCATAAACCCATGCTGACTTTGTCCAATCCCGTTAATGCCTTCCAGTGTTCTGTTATCACATCCTTTATAATAGACTCTAGCATTTTCCCCACTACTGATGTTAGGCTAACTGGTCTGTAATTTCCTGTTTTTTCTCTCCCTCCTTTTTTAAATAGTGGGGTTACATTTGCCACCCTCCAATCTGTAGGAACTGTTCCAAAGTCTATCGAATTTTGGAAGATGACCACCAATGCATCCACTATTTCCAGGGCCACTTCCTTTAGTACTCTGGGATGTAGATTATCAGGCCCTGGGGATTTGTCAGCCTTTAGTCCCATTAATTTCCCAAGCACTTTTTTTTTACCAATACTGATTTCCTTCAATTCCTCCCTCTCACTAGACCCTTGGTTCCCTAACATTTCTGGCGGGTTATTTGTGTCCTCCTTTGTGAAGACAGAACTAAAGTATGTGTTTAATTGTTCTGCCATTTCTTTGTTCCCCATTCTAATTTCCCCCATTTCTGACTGTAAGGGACCGACATTTGTCTTCACTAATCTTTTTCTCTTGACATATTTATAGAAGCTTTTATAGTCAGTTTTTATGTTCCCTGCTAGTTTACTCTCATACTCTATTTTTCCCCTCTTAATCAATCTCTTTGCCCTCCTTTGCTGAATTCTGAACTGCTCCCAATCCTCAGGCTTGCCGCTTTTTCTGGCAATTTTATGTCTTCTCTTTGGATCTAATACTATCCCTAATTTCTTTTGCAAGCCACAGTTGAGCCACCTTTCCTGTTTTATTTTTGCGCCAGACAGGAATGAATAATTGTGTAATTCCTGCACACTGTCTTTAAATATTAGCCATTGCCTATCCACCGTCATCCCTTTTAGTAAAGTTCCCCAATCTATCCTAGCCAACTCACACCTCATACTTTCGTAATTTCCTTTATTTAGATTCAGGACTCTAGTTTCAGATTCAACTACTTCACTCTCCATCTTAATGAGGAATTCTATCATATTATGGTTGCTCTTCCCTAAGATTGTTAATTAATCCTTTCTCATTGCACAATACCCAGTCTAGGATCGCCCATTCTCTAGTTGATTCCTAAACATATTGGTCTAGAAAACCATCACGTACACACTCCAGGAATTCCTCCCCCACAGTATTATTGCTAATTTGGTTTGACCAATCTATATGTAAATTAAAGTCACCCATGATTATAGTTGTACCCTTCTTGCATGCGTCTCTAATTTCCTGTTTAATGCCCTCCCCTACATCTCCACTACTGTTTGGGGGCCTATAGACAAACCCCACCAACGTTTTCTGCCCCTTGGTGTTTCTTAGCTCCACCCATACAGATTCCACATGGTGATATTCCGAGCCAATATCCTTCCTCACTATTGCATTGATTTCCTCCTTTACTAACAACACTACCCCACCTCCTTTCCCTTTTTGCCTGTCCTTCCTAAATATTGAAGACCCTTGAATGTTCAGTTCCCATCCTTGGTCACCCTGCAGCCATGTCTCTGTAATCGCAACTATATCATACCCATTAATATCTATCTGCGCTGTTAATTCATCTACCTTATTTCAAATGCTCTGCGCATTAAGACACAATGCCTTTAGACTTGTCTTTTTAAGATTGCTAGTCATCTTAGTATTATTTTGCACTATGGCCCTGTTTGTTTTTTGCCCTTGTTTTCTCTGCCTTCCATTATTGCTTCTTCCCTTTCTGTCTTTTGTTTCTATCCTTGTTTCCCCCTCCTCTGTCTCCCTGCTCAGGTTCCCATCCCCATGCCATTCTAGTTTAGTTTAAACCTTCCCCAACAGCACCAGCAAACACCCCCGCGAGGACATTGGTCCCGGTCCTGCTCGGGTGTAACCCGTCCCGCTTGTACAGGTCCCACCTTCCCCAGAACTGGTCCCAATGTCCCAGGAATCTAAATCCCTCCCTCCTACACCATCCCTGCAGCCACGCATTCATCTGGTCTATTCTCCTGTTCCTATCTGTGTTGTGTATATGGTAATAAACCTTGAGTGTGTACTTTTAGATTTTTCATAAATGATTGCAACAGAAATATGTCTGGGGAAAGGGAAAGGAAAAGCACCACACTTCATTAAATTTTATTGTAAGTATATATAATTTTCTTTTAGGTCAGTTATGCTTCAGGTACTAGCCTCGTCTTTATAGCTGGATATGGAGCTGGCAGATCCAAATAACAGTCTGTTGCCTTAGTTGTTCTTGCTTAGTAACAATGGGGTTCCAGTCACTGGCTTTCAAATGTTGGTTAAATTTTTAGTTAGGAGAGTGCTGAAAGGACCATCATCCATGTGCTAATGTTTAAAAAAAAATCAAAATAAAGTTTAAAAGCATTCAAAGTGAAGTGCAACAGAGTAGTGGCACATGTGTGTGTTCTGATTTTTTTTTCTCCCTCTGTTTCCCACTCTTCTCAACCGTTGCTGTGAATTCTTGATACGGTCATGCTGTTGTGGGAGGCAATGAGCAGAGATTATTAGTTTCCCACAGAAATAAAGTAGTGCTTCATGCTTTGGCGTTGTCAAAGGCCTGGGAGCAAGTCCCTGACCTACCCTTTTGAATATTATGTATGGTAGTAAGATCTGAGAAGAGAGAGGGGAGAAAAAAATTATATGTTTGGTCCATTGTGTCTGTGGCAGCTCTTTGCTAGAGCCATCTAAAACTAAACCCACTGGCCTGATCTCTCTCTATATCCCTGTATCTTTCTCTGTTTCAAATATTTATCCAAGTTTTTCCCTAAGAAGATGCAATGGTGTCTTCCTGAAAATCTATGGACAGGAAAGCATGAGAAATAATAACCAGCCAATCAACAGATATTGATGTGGCTTGTTTTCCCTTTCACAGTGAGTGCAAAATGTCTATAAAGAGTGCGTATGTGTGAGATAGAAAAAAATTAATCAATGAAGGTTGATTTCCTTTCGACACGTGTTTTTGAGTCAGCACTAGTCCCTGTTTTCATTGCTGAATCAGAATTAACGATGCTAACAAATTTGCTACCACAATAAATATTACTGAAGTATATTTAAAGGATTGTTTAATGTTTGTGAACCTCTCTAGAGATTGCATATGAAATATCAGGCACAATCATTGTTTGTGCACCACTGTGGTGAGATTTCAAAATTGGGAAATTAAGGTTCATGAAAAAGAACAGGCAGGATGATGGCGATATAACCAAGTGTTAATAAATTAGCAATTTTTAATGCAGGAGGCCTATTGCAGAAGTGGTATGTAGATTAATATGAAACTACCGGATTGTTATAAAAACCCATCTGGTTCACTAATGTCCTTTAGGGAAGGAAACCTGCCGTCCTTACCCGGTCTGGCCTATATGTGACTCCAGAACCACAGCAATGTGGTTGATTCTTAATCGCCCTCTGAAATGGCCTAGCTAGCTACAGAAAGTCACAATAAGAATAAAATCGGACGGACCACCCGGCATCGGACCACTAGGCACCGAACACGACACAGGAAAACCAAGCCCACTCGACCCTGCAAAGTCCTCCTCACGAACATCTGGGAACTTGACCCAAAATTGGGAGAGCTGTCCCACAGACTAGTCAAGCAACAGCCTGACATAGCCATACTCACAGAATCATACCTTTCAGCCAATGTCCCAGACTCTTCCATCACCATTCCTCGGTATGTCCTGTCCCACCGGCAGAACAGACCCATCAGAGGTGGCGATTCAGTGGTATACAGTCAGGCGAGAGAGGCCCTGGGAGTCCTCAACATTGACTCCGGACTCCATGAAATCTTATGGCATCAGGTCAAACATGGGCAAGGAAACGTCCTGCTGAATACCGCCTACTGCCCTCCCTCAGCTGATGAATCAGTCCTCCTCCATGTTGAGCACCACTTGGACTAAAGTAGTGAACAGGGAAATGTCAATGGATGTTATTTATATGGACTTCCAGAAGGCATTTGATAAGGTCCCACATAAGAGACTGTTAGCGAAGTTAGAAGCCCATGGAATCAAGGGAAAAGTACGGACTTGGTTAGGAAATTGGCTGAGCGAAAGGCGACAGAGAGTAGGGATAATGGGTAAGTATTCACATTGGCAGGATGTGACTAGTGGAGTCCTGCAGGGATCTGTCTTGGGGCCTCAATTATTCACAATATTTATTAACGACTTAGATGAAGGCATAGAAAGTCTCATATCTAAGTTTGCCGATGACACAAAGATTGGTGGCATTGTAAGCAGTGCAGATGAAAACATAAAATTACAAAGCGATATTGATAGATTAGGTGAATGGGCAAAACTGTGGCAAATGGAATTCAATGTAGACAAATGTGAGGTAATCCACTTTGGATCAAAAAAGGATAGAACAGGGTACTTTCTAAATGGTAAAAATGTAAAAACAGTGGATGTCCAAAGGGCCTTAGGGGTTCAAGTACATAGATCATTGAAGTGTCATGAACAGGTGCAGAAAATAATCAATAAGGCTAATGGCATGTTGGCCTTTATATCTAGAGGACTAGAGTACAAGGGGGCAGAAGTTATGCTGCAGCTATACAAAACCCTGGTTAGACCGCACCTGGAGTACTGTGAGCAGTTCTGGGCACCACAACTTCGGAAGGACATATTGGACTTGGAGGGAGTGCAGCGTAGGTTTACTAGAATGATACCCGGACTTCAAGGGTTAAGTTACGAGGAGAGATTACACAATTGGGGTTGTATTCTCTGGAGTTTCGAAGGTTAAGGGGTGATCTGATCGAAGTTTATACGATATTAAGGGGAACGGATAGGGTGGATAGAGAGAAACTATTTCCGCTGGTTGGGGATTCTAGGAGCAGGGGGCACAGTCTAAAAATTAGAGCCAGACCTTTCAGGAGCGAGATTAGAAAACATTTCGACACACAAAGGGTGGTAGAAGTTTGGAACTCTCTTCCGCAAACGGCAATTGATACTAGCACAATTGCTAAATTTAAATCTAAGATAGATAGCTTTTTGGCAACCAAAGGTATTAAGGGATATGGGCCAAAGGCAGGTATATGGAGTTGGATCACAGATCAGCCATGATCTTATCAAATGGCGGAGCAGGCACGAGGGGCTGAATGGCCTACTCCTTTTCCTATGTTCCTATGGAGGAAGCACTGAGGGTAGCAAGGGCACAGAATGTACTCTGGGTGGGGAACTTCAATGTCCATCACCAAGAGTGGCTCGGTAGCATCACTACTGACCGAGCTGGCCGAATCCTGAAGGACATAGCTGCCAGACTGGGCCTGCGGCAGGTGGTGAGCGAACCAACACGAGGGAAAAACTTACTTGACCTCGTCCTCACCAATTTACCTGTCGCAGATTCATCTGTTCATGACAGTATTGGTAGGAGTGACCACTGCACAGTCCTTGTGGAGATGAAGTCCCGTCTTCACACTGAGGACACCATCCAACGTGTTGTGTGGCACTATCACCACGCTAAATGGGATAGATTCAGAACAGATCTAGCAGCTCAAAACTGGGCATCCATGAGGCGCTGTGGGCCATCAGCAGCAGCAGAATTGTATTCGAGCACAATCCGTAACCTCATGGAATATTCTTCACTCTACCATTACCAAGAAGCCAGGGGATAAACCCTGGTTCAATGAGGAGTGTAGAAGAGAATGCCAGGAGTAGCACCAGGCATACCTAAAAATGAGGTGCCAACCTGGTGAAGCTACAACACAGGACCACATACAACAGCCGAAGCAACATTCTGTAGACAGAGCTAAGCGATTCCACAACCAGTGGATCAGATCAAAGCTCTGTAATCCTGTCACATGCATGACGTGAATGGTGGTGGACAATTAAACAACTAACGGGAGGAGGAGGCTCCGTGAACATCCCCATCCTCAACGATGGCAGAGTCCAGCATGTGAGCGCAAAAGACGAGGCTAAAGCATTTGCAACAATCTTCAGCCAAAAGCGCCGAGTGGATGATCCATCTCGGCCTCCTCCCGATATCCCCACCATCACAAAAGCCAGTCTTCAGCCAATTTGATTCACTGCACGTGATATCAAGAAACGGCTGAGTGCACTGGATACAACAAAGGCTATGGGCCCCGACAACATCCCAGCTGTAGTGCGAAGACTTGTGGTCCAGAATTAGCCGCGCCTCTAGCCAAGCTGTTCTGGTACAGCTACAACATTGGCATCTACCCAACAATGTGGAAAATTGCCCAGGTATGTCCTGTCCACAAAGAGCAGGACAAATCCAATCCGGCCAATTTCCGTCCCACCAGTCTACTCGCAATCATCAGCAAAGTGATGGAAGGTGTGGTCGACAGTTCTATCAAGCGGCACTTACTCACCAATAACCTGCTCACCGATGCTCAGTTTGGATTCCGCCAGGACCACTCGGCTCCAGACCTCGTTACAGCCTTGGTCCAAACATGGACAGAAGAGCTTAATTCCAGAGGTGAGGTGAAAGTGACTGCCCTTGACATCAAGGCAGCATTTGACCGAGTGTGGCACCAAGGAGCCCCAGTAAAATTGAAATCAATGGGAATCAGGGGGAAAACTCTCCAGTGGCTGGAGTCATAGCTAGCACAAAGGAAGATGGTAGTGGTTGTTGGAGGCCAATCATCTCAGCCCCAGGACGTTGCTGCAGGAGTTCCTCAGGGCAGTGTCCTAGGCCCAACCAAACCTCAGCTGCTTCATCAATGACCTTCCCTCCATCATAAGGACAGAAATGGGGATGTTTGCTGATGATTGCACAGTGTTCAGTTCCATTCGCAACCCTTCAGATAATGAAGCAGTCCGTACCCACATGCAGCAAGACCTGGACAACATCCAGGCTTGGGCTGATAAGTGGCAAGTAACATTCACGCCAGACAATGACCATCTCCAACAAGAGACAGTCTAACCACCTCCCCATGACATTCAACGGCATTAGCATTGCCGAACCTCCCACCATCAACATTGTGGGGATCACCGTTGACCAGAAACTTAACTGGACCAGCCACATAAATGCTGTGGCTACAAGAGCAGGTCAGAGGCTGGGTACTCTGTGGCGAGTGATTCACCTCCTGACTCCCTAAAGGCTTTCCACCATCTACAAGGCATAAGTCAGGAGTGTGATGGAATACTCTCCACTTGCCTGGATGAGTGCAGCTCCAACAGCACTCAAGAAGCTCGACACCATCCAGGACAAAGCAGCCCACTTGCTTCGCACCCCATCCACCACCCTAAACATTCACTTCCTTCATCACCGGTGCACCGTGGCTGCAGTGTGTACCATCTACAGGATGCACTGCAGCAACTCGCTAAGGCTTCTTCGACTGCACCTCCCAAACCCACGACCTCTACCTCCTCGAAGGACAAGGGTAGCAGGCACATGGGAACAACACCACCTGCACGTTCCCCTCCAAGTCACACACCATCCCGACTTGGAAATATATCTGCGTTCCTTCAACGTTGCTGGGTCAAAATCCTGGAACTCCCTATCTAACAGCACTGTGGGAGATCCTTCACCACACGGACTGCAGCGGTTCAAGAAGGCGGCTCACCGCTACCTTCTCGAGGGAAATTAGGGATGGCCTTGCCAGTGACGCCCACATCCCATGAACGAATTTTTGAAAAAACGCTGTTGTACTTATTATTGAGAAAAAATAGCCTCGTTGCTTCTTTCTTTTAGCCCATTGCTCCTATTTGTGCATGCAACTTGTGGAATTTGGAAGCTTACAATACTGAACAGGCTTTTTTGAATGACAAGTGCAGGCACATGCTCTGCACATTTACGAGCATCCACATGACCGGAATGCAACAGCCAAACTGTAGATTGGGAGTTCATTTACATTTAAAATAGGATGTATTGCATTCATGTTTTTCAGATATTGTCTTCCTCAATGTTATTTATGTGGACAATCTCTCAATTCTTCCCAATCATTTTCTATCTAAACTAATTGCAGAGTTACTCAACAGTTCATGTTCCAGTATTTATTTGTCAATGAAGTATTGCTATATTGTCTTTATAAATGTGGAGAACAAGCACCGGAGACCAGACACAAGATTATTGTGTAAGTTGGTCAGTACTTCAAAAACTGTTTCTTTTCTTCAACACTTGTATCTGTTATACCTAATTAGTAGTTTGGAATTTTCCCTTGCTCTAGACATGATCTTTGAAGCTATAATTTGAGATAACTTTATTTGTGTCATGCATGTCAATTTATCTAGGATGCTGTCGTGGAACATCACTTAAAAATGGGTGCCATGTGGTGTGATGGGCAGCTTGTTAAAAGCTAATTGACTCTGATCTCTGTTAATTAGTACAAGTAAACGTTATAATGAGGCTTTCAAGAGATCATCTGTAATAGATGAAAGCAGGGGTTTTACTCAGTGTCAAGGCCTTGCTGGTAATTATCGAGCCTAGTGACCCAAGAGCAGGAAGGTCTACCAGTAAGGTGGCCCACTAATAGGGGCTTTGTCCACTTTGTGTTGTAGCCTATTTAAATTAACACTTTATGATACAGACATAAGTCAGCTCGATTCCAGTTAACATCTGCAAACAAACCGATGTAATGTGATTTCTTTCTGTCTTTTAAATATATATTTTGTTTGTTTTGTGTGTGGGTATGACATGTATAAAGCAGGCTCATTGAGCACTAAAATCATGTATGAAGAGCTGAGGTTAGCTTACATTTTTTTGGAAAGGATGATCATCAAATTAAATTTCTTTAGTGAAGAAGGCTAAAAAGGCTGCATTAAATATTCATCATGTATTTTCAAGCATTTAACTTCTTAAAACCAGGTCTTAAAATGTAAAATTTAACTTGTAAGTATTGGAAGTCATTGTTCAGACACCTTACAACCGCGGGCCTTACAATGGAGTAGGGTGTACTTGGGAGTAGACCGAGGTTTTTAGTCTGGACCTGAATGACAATAGGTCAGCCTTTGGAATGCACACGGTCAAGACACAATGTGTGCTGCCTGTAATGGTGATTTGGTAATGAAAAATTCTGTTCCATTATTGCTCGTGCTTAATACTGAATGGCTTAATTGGCAGAAAATAGATTCCAAAAATTAATCTTGGAGATTTAAAGTTAAAATCTTTAACAACATTTAGTTCCTTTAGCGTGAGTTCCATTTTATTTCTCTGTGTAAGCTTGTGCCACAGCAACATTTATCAGTTGTTCAAGATTTAATTTTTAAACAGTCGTAAAATACAACATGTAAACAGTTTAAATGAAAGTGGTATTCATAAATTTCTAACATTTAATTTTATGTTCCGATTTATTTTTGAACAGTCTTCTAATGGTTATATTTAATCAAACTATAGTAAGATATGAAAATCTTAATGCAGTTCAGTCTTTGAGTTAATATTTATACGATTCTTCATCACTTACATTGCATTATAGAAAAAACCTTTTAAGGGGCTTTACATATTTAATATATCTCATGCTTGATAAATTTAATATAATTATTTGGGGATGCTTAACAAAAATGTACTAAGGGATTGGGAAATTTGCACCTTTCTCGTTGGTACCCCAGTACAGTCTTTGAGTTCCCAATAACCACCAGGATCAGTCAGTAGTCATCTGTCCTTGTCCTGGTGTCCCTTTTACGTCACCCCGTCCTAGAATACCAAAAAAACAGCCCTGCATTGCTGATGGAAAATAAGCCTTTTATAAAATTTTACAACATATAAAATACATTACCTGTGTGTACAGAGTGCTAGACATTGCCTTAGGTGGCAAGGAATTACACTGTCATCAGAGGATATGCTAACCAATTAAGCATTTGATTTCCTTTTGTCACATATTTGAAGTTGATCCAGAACCAAAAGAAAAATAATCTACTGAGAAAACCTACCTGCATATGGAATGAACTACGGAACTATCTGGACTTACACCCCTTTATGCTAAGGGGCAGTTTAAGCTGTCTGTCACGATTGAGTTAGGAAAGATTAAAAGCTATAAACTAGTTTATAGAAGCAAAATCAGCTGCAGGCATCTTTGGAGGTTGTGTTAAGGCCTGTACAATGTGTGTGCAATACTAGCATTTTGATATTAAATGCTAGAAATGTGAAAAAAATGTTGACTAAATTCTTAGCTAAACAGGATTGTTTCTGTTCATACGTACGTCACGAGTTACAGCCTCCTGATCTGTTGGATATATTCTTATAATGCACCTTGCTTATCCATTTATCCCCCCTTACCTTTTAAGAAATTTGCCAAACATAAACACATGAAACAGGAAGATGCCTGTTGTGACTGTGAACACATTTTCACTGGAATATGATTGTGTAATTATTTTTTTTTAGAAGGAATGCAATTGGAAAGAAGTCTTGCACAATTTAATTGAATGATAAAAGTGGGAAATCAATTGGCAAGAAGAAAACTTCAGACATTTTACTGTGGGAAGAATAGATACTTAATCCATGAGGAAGAGGAAAATTGGCACACTTGGTACACAGATTTGACTGTCACAATGTAGGAATGCACAAGCAATTTTAGGATAAAGATATAATTTCTTGACTATATAACTCTGCAGTGTTGAACTAATGTAGAGAAGGAATACACTTGGCCACACAGTCAAGTCTCATCTAGCATTTGAGTTTTAATATTGTTTTGAGGATTTGCATGCTCATTCTGCCAAATCTACATTTTTTTTGAAGCACTAAATATTCCAAATGCTGCCAGAACTCTGAATTGCCTTGGATAAATCTTACACCTTGGTCTGCAATCTGGACCAATTTAGAATCCTGCAGGCTCCACTCTATTCTGCATATTTTTTAAAAAGTTGGTGCTGTCCAAACTGTTCCTTTGGCGGTTTGCATTCCTATGCACAATTTATCCCGCTTACCTATCTTGGCCACCATGTGGGGAATGGCTGAAGAAATCTTGCATAAGTGAAATTTTTTTTTAAAATTGCACACAAACAAGTTTTATGGATGGTGACTCTGCATACACAATGTTTTTTCCTTTTGTTCCTTTAAAATGTGCCAGACTTGCTCAGCTGCTTCCTGGGCAGTGGCCAAAGTAGACCAAGAAAACTATTGCATGGGAGCAAGCTGGCTATCAAAAGGTATGAGTAATTGGGAAAAACAATGTGCATTTTTTTCTCGTACTTAGCAGCTTGGGAAAATGCCCATAGGTAATTTTCTAAACCTGTAGGAACATGAGCATCAGGTTCAAAGGCAAATTCTGACAAACCCAGCTCCTGTTTAAATTTGAAACCAGGATATTGCAGATTGCCTTGGCGTCCTATTTGACCCTGAGATGAGCTTCCGACCACATATCCATTTCATAAACAAGACCGCCTACTACCACTCCGTAACATTGCCCACCTACGTCCCTGCCTCGGCTCATCTGCTGAAACCCTCAACCATGCTTTTGTTACCTCTAGACTTGACTATTCTAATGCTCCCATCTGCCACCCTCCATAAACTTGAGCTTATCCAAAACTCTGCTGCCCGTGTCCTTACTTGCATCACCTATCACCCCTGTGCTCGCTGACCTACATTAGCTCCCGGTCCGGGAACTCCTTGATTTTAAAATTCTCATCATTGTTTTCAAATCCCTCCCTATCTCTGTAACCTCCTCCAGCCCGACAACGCCCCACGATCTCTCCGCTCCTCCAATTCTAGCCTCTTGCGCATGTCCGATTTTAATCGCTCCACCATTGGCAGCTGTGCCTTCAGCTGCCTCCCTAAACCTCTCCACCCTCTACCTCTCTCTCCTCCTTTATGACGCTTTAAAACCTACATCTTTGACCAAGCTTTTGGTCACCTATCCTAATGTCTTTTTGAGGTTCGGTCTCAAATTTTGTTTGATAACACTCCTGTGAAGCGCCTTGGGACGTTTTACTACATTAAAGGCGCTATATAAATACAAGTTGTTGTTATTGATGGGTCAGGATGTTGAGTGAATTGAGTCTTAGTCTAGTTACCAGTAAGCATGAATCAACACAACTTTTTTCACAATTAATAGGAACATAGGAACAGGAGTAGGCCATTCAGCCCCTCGTGCCTGCTCCGCCATTTGATAAGATCATGGCTGATCTGTGATCTAACTCCATATACCTGCCTTTGGCCCATATCCCTTAAGACCTTTGGTTGCCAAAAAGCTATCTATCTCAGATTTAAATTTTGGAATTGAGCTAGTATCAATTGCTGTATGCGGAAGAGAGTTCCAAACTTCTACCACCCTTTGTGTGTAGAAATGTTTTTTAATCTCACTCCTGAAAGGTCTGGCTCTAATTTTTAGACTGTACCTCCTACTCCTAAAATCTCCAACCAGCGGAAATAGTTTCTCTCTATCCACCCTATCCGTTCCCCTTAATATCTTAAACTTTGATCAGATCACCCCTTAACCGTCGAAACTCCAGAGAATACAACCCCAATTTGTGTAATCTCTCCTCGTAACTTAACCCTTGAAGTCCGGGTATCGTTCTAGTAAACCTACGCTGCACTCCCTCCAAGGCCAATATGTCCTTCCGAAGGTGCGGTGCCCAGAACTGCTCACAGTACTCCAGGTGCGGCCTAACCAGGGTTTTGTATAGCTGCAGCATAACTTCTGCCCCCTCGTACTCTAGTCCTCTAGATATAAAGGCTAGCTTTCCATTTGCCTTCTTGATTATTTTCTGCACCTGTTCATGACACTTCAATGATCTATGTACTTGAACCCCTAGGTCCCTTTGGACATCCACTGTTTTTAACTTTTTACCATTTAGAAAGTACCCTGTTCTATCCTTTTTTGATCCAAAGTGGATGACCTCACATTTGTCTACATTGAATTCCATTTGCCACAGTTTTGCCCGTTCACCTAATCTATCAATATCGCTTTGTAATTTTATGTTTTCATCTACACTGCTTACAATGCCACCAATCTGTGTGTCATCGGCAAACTTAGATATGAGACTTTCTATGCCTTCATCTAAGTCGTTAATAAATATTGTGAATAATTGAGGCCCCAAGACAGATCCCTGCAGGACTCCACTAGTCACATCCTGCCAATATGAGTACCTACCCATTATCCCTACCCTCTGTCGCCTTTCGCTCAGCCAACTTCCTAACCAAGTCCGTACTTTTCCCTCGATTCCATGGGCTTCTATCTTAGCTAACAGTTTCTTATGTGGGACATTATCAAATGCCTTCTGGAAGTCCATATAAATAACATCCATTGACATTCCCCTGTCCACTACTTTAGTCACCTCTTCAAAAAATTCAATCAGGTTTGTCAGGCACGACCTACCTTTCACAAATCCATGCTGGCTCTCTCTGATTAACTGAAAATTCTCGAGGTGTTTAGTCACCCTATCCTTAATTATAGACTCCAGCATTTTCCCCACCACAGCTGTTAGGCTAACTGGTCTATAATTCCCTGGTTTCCCTCTCTCTCCTTTCTTAAAAAGCGGAGTGACATGTGCAATTTTCCAATCCAGAGGGACAGTTCCTGAATCTAATATTTAAAGTAGAGGAAGAGCAATATACCTGGACACGCTGGACCTATAATCTACAATTGATTACTGAAATAGACTTTGGGAGTGAAATTAGTCTTGGGCAATGGAAAAGAAACTCAGGCGGAGTGTAAAACAGGCGACCGATTTGTTATCGCTCGTCTTGCATTACCGCCCAAGCCCTATTTCACCCCAATTGTGTCCTGAGAATCTAGTGTAAAAACCCTGGGTAAATTTTATTACTGGAATCACAGCTATTTTAATAGCAATAGTGTTCTGATTTTCAATGTGACTGTAATGGTGAAAGTAGATCTTTTGCCAAGTTCAGTTTTTTTTCCCTCTTTAGCTTTAATGTTTTGGATCTGCTACAGAGCTTGGAGGAAGGATGTGAACTTGCCTAAGTGAGGTCGGCCAATGAAGCTACGAACCCACCACTCAATATTGTACTTCATCTGAGGGTAAAAATCAAGCCTGTTGGATGGTTTTCTTTCCCTGCCATATTTATGCTGCCTTTTTTCTACAAAAATTATGTTCTTCAAGTTTGGTCTTAAAATTGAAAGCCAAGTAAATAATTTTTAATATCCTCTGCAAATTTTGATACCATCTTCCTAACCCCATATCCAAATCATGAATTTGCATGTCTTCCTTGCACGGAGGCTGTGCTAATCTTCAGGAACCGTTCATTTAGATTGGAAAACTGCACATGTCACTCCACTATTTAAGAAAACTAGGGAATTATAGACTAGTTAGCCTAACATCTGTTGTTGAGAAATTACTAGAGTCTATAATTAAGGAAAGAGTGACTGAACACCTTGAAAATTTTCAGCTGATCAGAGACAGCCAGCATGGATTTGTAAAGGGTAGGTCATGCCTGACAAACCTGATCGAATTTTTTGAAGACGTGACTAAAGTAGTGGACAGGGGAATATTTACGGATGTAGTTTATATGGACTTCCAGAAGTCATTCGATAAAGTCCCTCATAAGAGACCGTTAGCTAAAGTTGAAACTCATGGAATTAAGGGCAAATTATTGACCTGGTTAGAAAATTGGCTGAGCGGCATGAGACAGAGAGTAGGGATAATGAGCAGGTACTCAAATTGCAGGATGTGACTAGTGGTGTCCCACAGGGATCTCTGTTGGGGCTTCAACTATTCACTGTATTTATTAACGACTTAGATGATGGGATAGAGAGCCACATATCCAAGTTTGCCGATGACTTAAAGATAGGCAGCACTGTAAGTAGTGTAGATGGAAGCATAAAATTAGAGAGAGATTTTAATAGATTAAGTGAATGGGCAAATGGTAAGTTTGAGGTCATCCACTTTGGACCTAAAAAGGATAGATCAGAGTACTTTCTAAATGGTGAAAAGCTCAAAACAGTGGATGTCCAAAGAGACTTAGGGATCCAATTACATAGATCATTAAAATGTCATGGACAGGTACAGAAAATAATTTTCAGTGCCAGAGATTGGCAGTAATTGACAATTATCATGTCCTTAAAAGGGTACTAGCGCTTAAAATCACAAGACTTAACTTTGGTGAGTTTAGTTTGTATCTACCATACAAATACAGCAACGTCACAACATTCAATCCATGTTAATGGAGAGGCAGACAGCGAAATGCAGTTTCCGCTAAGCTGACAGAGGAGCAGTGCAACTCGGATAGAAACTTTTGGATATTGGCATTTAACCGTGCATCTGCTCCTCACCTGAAGTTGCTGTACCATTTATGCATAAATAACAGCGAACACCATTCACCTCACCGTTATTTTGACAGCAAAATCTGGCCCATTGTTGTCTCACGTTGCGTTTCCCGGCAGTGCCACAACCTCCGTTGTCAGGTACTCGATGACAGCGGCCAGGTAGATCGGGGCCCCAACCCTCATGCGGGCGGCCGGCGGTGGACTGGGAACTGAAGGCCAGCCCAAGATGAACATGTCTTGGCTTTCACCCAGGCTTCACCGCCACTGATACTGTTTTTTTTTAAACCTCCTCCCGACGTTTTGGTCCATTTCTCATTGACCATTTTCATTTTTCCTATCTTGGTGACAAGCCAATATATTTCTGTTCTCTTTTGAACAAGTCGATTTCTGCTTTGAATTTGGAACACTCAGACTAATGAGTTTATTTTAAGATGTTTGCATGCAATTAAAGTTTTGCTAAATTCAAAGAATTTTTGGTTGCATCTGAGCAACACATTTGTTCTGCACCATACAGTTTTTTTTTAAAAAAGGCTGGTATTTTAAGCTTTATCACATGTAATATGCAATACACAACACCCATAATTAAAACTTGCTTAATATCATTGATTTCACACATTTTAAGTAAGTTTTAATGGCTGTGACGAATGATTGTCACACAGGCAGAAATTTTCAGTGAGTGAATATTGGCTCCCCCACCCCCCAAAATATACATTAAACATTTCTGCTTAAAATATTCAATTCTGCAAAAGGAGGCTGTTGCCAGAGTACACCTTGAGGAGCATTCTTCACTGGTTTTAATAGCACTCATACACTATATTCAAAAGAGAAGCACCGATGAGAACATGTGTCCTGAGGTTGGTAAATATACATGAGGAGAAGAGCTCCTTTCTGCAAATAAAGGAACTTAAATAGGACAACTAAAGTTCCTAGCCATTATTTTTTCATTATAATTGCTTTGTCTTTAAAAATGTATGAAGCATTATACTTCAAGGAAATGGAAGCAGTTATTTAAACTGGTTTAATGCCACACAGAAGGTGCACTGATCCCAGCATGTAGATTAGCAGGTATGACCACAGTGGAATGCTGCATTTGACCATTGTCAAAAGCAGTCACACATCTGATTTTAGCTTGAGGCAACTATTAAAGCTGAAACATTGGAAGGTTTGCTTGTTGAAATGACGATCAAATATTTGATGAGGACTGGTTTGCCCATTTTAATTTCTGTTCATGTTTAGAATTTAGACAGCAGGCAGATTTCATAATCCAAGTTCTAAAAATAATCGATGGGAAGTGTCTGAGACTGTGTGTATATGTGAACAGGTGATTATGATTTAATTTGTGTATGATTACAATTGTGTCTGTGCATGCGTATTTGACAGGTGGTGTGCATAGGCGCTGGGCTGTTAGCCTAAGTGACATTGAATTGAAGGATATAGTAGGGATTATGCAGTCATTCAAAATGTGTGTTGAGTGTAGATATATTGGTTAATGGTTCTGAAGTTGGTACCAAGCTACAGATTAATTCCAACTGAATTTTAACTGCCGTAGCGTCGGATGCTGAATTACATGGTGGCTGCTTTGCATTTATTGCTATTTTTATCTGAAGAATTGTCTATATCAGGCCATTCCCAATATCATTTACCCTTGACAAATGTGGAATTTTGCCTGAAACGTGAAAACTTTAACAAAAAACATGTTCTGCTATGACATGAGCCTAAACAAGGTTCAGAATGTTTCAGACAGTGTTCTAGCACACGTGTAACTAAGACTAAAATATCATTTGATGTGAGCATTGATTAAACATACACGAACAGTTTAACGATGGTGGGGTCTCAGCTTACATTTACTTCTGCCATTACATCCTACACTTCTGGTTCAAAGCAACCTTGTACAAAAATTCTTGCATTTGTATTTATCTCTGGTCAGAAGTGATCATTTGAGAAACTTCTTCTCACAGGTGAAATCATAATAAAGGGATCTAACCTCTTTGAGGTAAACTATTTGGCAGTAAATATGCCCAAATAACAGACATCTAGGTTTAAATTTATGGTGTGATTTATAAAGCTCCTCACTTGGATATTGATAAGAAGCTCACGGAAAAGCCACAGGGTTGCTCTCAAGTATTAAAGGACTGCAAGATGAGAAAAGGCAGGAAGTACTTGAGTTTTCAGCCTCAAAAAGAGGTGATTGAAAGGTGATCTAATATAGGTATATAAATTAGGAAATGATGTTGAAAAGGTATTTCAAGCTAAAATGAGAGGGCATGTTCAAACTAGTAAAATGCAAATTTAGCACTGATGTCAGGAAGCTAAAAGAATGATCAACACAGGGACTGGACGGCAGGTAGAGTAAAGGAGGCAAAACTTTGAAATCATTTAAGAAACAGTTGGATGTTCCAGTGGGATTTTCTGAGTGGATGAACTGAAATGGCCTTCCTCATTAATGTTTAATTTGTGATCCTAAGTTTGTGCAGTCTCATAGAGACTGCTCTGGATTTCTGCTCTATCAGTGAGGCAGTATGAATTGCTGTTGTGGAAATGTTAAACTTGTGTAACAGTGAAGTGTTAAGGTCAAAGCACATTGTTGAGGCAACATAGAGGGAGCTTTATCCTGCATCTAATCCACACAGTACCTAACTTTGGGGATCTTAATATTAACACTGGTTTTAAAACATGGCAAAATTCGATAGGCATTCAATAAGGTGCCACACAAGCGGTTGTTACACAAGATTAGGGCTCATGGGATTGGGGGTAATATATCAGCGTGGATTGAGGATTGGTTAACGGACATAAAACAGAGAGTAGGAATAAATATGTCATTTTTGGGTTGGCAGGCTACTACTAGGTAACTAGTGGGATGCCGCAAGGATCAGTGCCTGGGCCTCAGTTGTTTACAATCTATATAGAATCATAGAAGTTTACAACATGGAAACAGGTCCTTCGGCCCAACATGTCCATGTCGCCCAGTTTATACCACTAAGCTAGTCCCAATTGCCTGCACTTGGCCCATATCCCTCTATACCCATCTTACCCATGTAACTGTCCAAATGCTTTTTAAAAGACAAAATTGTACCTGCCTCTACTACTGCCTCTAGCAGCTCGTTCCAGGCACTCACCACCCTTATAGAATCATAGAAGTTTACAATGACTTAGATGAGAGAACAGAGTGTAATGTATCCAAGTTTGCTGATTAAAAGGTGAAAGACTAAGAAATGTTGGTAGTCATGGATTTGGGAGTCCTTGTACATGAATCACAGAAAGTTAACATGAAGGTACAGCAAGCAATTAGGAAGGCAAATGGTATGTTGGCCTTTATTGCAAGGGGGTTGGAGTACAAGAGTAAGAAAGACTTACAATTGTACAGGGCTTTAGTGAGACGACACCTTTGGAGTACTGTGTACAGTTTTGTTCTCTTTACCTAAGGAAGGATATACTTGCCTTAGAGACAGTGCAACAAAGGTTCACTAGATTGATTCCTGGGATGAGAGGGTTGTCTTACGAGAAGGGATTGAGTTGAATGGGCCTATGTTCTCTGGAGTTTAGAAGAATGAGGGGTGATCTCATTGAAACATACAAGATTCTGAGAGGGCTTGACAGGGTAGATGCTGAGAAGCTGTTTCCCCTGGCTGGAGAGTTTAGAACTAGAGGGCATATTCTATAGTCTCAGGATAAGGGGTCGGTCATTTAGGACTGAGATGAGGAGAAATTCCTTCACTCCAATGGTTGTGAATCTTTGGAATTCTCTACCCCAGAGGGCTGTGGATGCTCAGTCATTGAGTACATTTAAGAATGAGATCGGTAGATTTTTTGGACTCTAAGGGAATCGAGGGATATGGGGATCGGGCAGGAAAGTGGAGTTGAGGTAGAAGATCAGCCATGATCTCATTGAATGGCGGAGCAGGCCCAAGGGGCGTTATGGCATATTCCTGCTCCTATTTCTTATGTAAAATATTTCATTCTCTGATACCAGCATTGTTGGTTAATGCAATTTCCTTTAATCCTTCCTCTCCCAACTCCCTCCCCCCCCCCCCCCCCCCAACAAAAGCTGTAGCTTCTTTGCCCTCAGCCAAAGATGAGAACCAACAATATTATGGTTAAATGGAGTAGGTTTTGGTAAACTCTTGATTTCATGCAGTGAATGACGTCCAACATCTGTACCATTTAGTTTACTTGAAGTTCCTAACATGGTCATATTACCACTTTAATTTTTGATGTCTTTTAATCACAGTGATGGCATACTGTTAGAAGATTTAATCATCCAGAAGTTCTTGTATGAATTAGACTTTCAGTCTGTAATTGAAGGTTTTCCTTTGATTTGGTCTGAATACAAACAGCCCTCCCAGACTTTTTACTTCTCAGTACTTTGATTCAGTTTCTGACCTGGATGGTGGTAAATTGTCAATCTGACTCTTTATTCGCACCTGGACAATAGGTAGGGATTTCCATTGGGTGTTTACCAATTTTTAACTTCTGCATATCTCAATTTAACACTCAATCCCAGAGGTATGAATGTTCACTATGAAACGCTATTGACCCTAAATCTATTAAAAACGTGAGGAAAATCAGTTTTAACATTGTATACGAATGCACTGCACCAAAGCAAGCTACGATACTGGTGATCCTCATGTAGCAAAGTTTGAATCCCAGAGGTGAGGTGTTTCCCAATGGAGGGAAGGAAACCCAGATGGGAGTTCTTCCAACCAAAATTGTGTATCTTTGGGAAACCAGTTAAACGACCATTAGGCTGAGTGTGGGTCATCTTGCCCCCTTAATGGGGAATAGTGTATGACACTGAAGCAGGACGAAAACAATTAAATGGCAGATAAAATTAATGTATTTTTTAATAGTCAGACACACCATCTACTCTCAAGTTTGGTTTTTAAAAAAAACTAGTTCAGTTCTGTATGCTAACAAGTATTGTATACCTAAATACTTTAACAGTTAGAGAGGGGAATGTGATCATATTAGGAACTGAAGTAACCTTCTGAGTAAATCAAAGCATACAGATATTTACGGTCAATTCACCACATGTAATCAGAGTTTATCATAACCCACTCCATTTTAACTGTCAGTGCTATAATGAATCTTGGTGCATCAGTTAAAAATCTGATCCTCAACCAATGTGACCAGGGACTCCTGGAGTGTTTCGGACAGTCGTTCCACATAAGAACATAAGAAATAGGAGCAGGAGTAGGCCAATCGGCCCCTCGAGCCTGCTCCGCCATTCAATAAGATCATGGTTGATCTGATCCTAACCTCAAGTCTAAATTCATGTCCAATTTCCTGCCCGCTCCCCGTAACCCCTAATTCCCTTTACTTCTAGGAAACTGTCTATTTCTGTTTTAAATTTATTTAACGATGTAGCTTCCACAGCTTCCTGGGGCAGCAAATTCCACAGACCTACTACCCTCTGAGTGAAGAAGTTTCTCCTCATCTCAGTTTTGAAAGAGAGCCCCTTATTCTAAGATTATGCCCCCTAGTTCTAGTTTCACCCATCCTTGGGAACATCCTTACCGCATCCACCCGATCAAGCCCCTTCACAATCTTATATGTTTCAATAAGATCGCCTCTCATTCTTCTGAACTCCAATGAGTAGAGTCCCAATCTACTCAACCTCTCCTCATATGTCCACCCCCTCATCCCCGGGATTAACCGAGTGAACCTTCTTTGTACTGCCGAGAGAGCAAGTATGTCTTTTCTTAAGTATGGACACCAAAACTGTATGCAGTATTCCAGGTGCGGTCTCACCAATACCTTATATAACTGCAGCAATACCTCCCTGTTTTTATATTCTATCCCCCTAGCAATAAAAGCCAACATTCCGTTGGCCTTCTTGATCACCTGCTGCACCTGCAAACTAACTTTTTGATTTTCTTGCACTAGGACCCCCAGATCCCTTTGTACTGCAGTACTTTCCAGTTTCTCGCCATTAAGATAATAACTTGCTCTCTGATTTTTCCTGCCAAAGTGCATAACCTCACATTTTCCAATATTGTATTGCATCTGCCAAATCTCCGCCCACTCACCCAGCCTGTCTATATCCCCTTGTAGGTTTTTTATGTCCTCCTCACTCTCTACTTTCCCTCCCATCTTTGTATCATCTGCAAACTTTGATATGTTACACTCGGTCCCCTCCTCCAAATCGTTAATATAGATTGTAAAGAGTTGGGGACCCAGCACCGACCCCTGCGGAACACCACTGGCTACTGGCTGCCAGTCCGAGAATGAACCATTTATCCCAACTCTCTGCTTCCTGTTAGATAGCCAGTCCTCCACCCATGCTAGAATATTACCCCCAATCCAGTGATTCTTTATCTTGAGCAATAATCTTTTATGTGGCACCTTGTCAAATGCCTTCTGGAAGTCTAAATACACTACGTCCACTGGTTCCCCTTTATCCACCCTGTACGTTATGTCCTCAAAGAACTCAAGCAAATTTGTCAGACATGACTTCCCCTTCGTAAAGCCATGCTGACTTTGTCCTATTAAATTATGTTTATCCAAATGTTCCGCTACTGTCTCCTTAATAATAGACTCCAACATTTTACCCACCACAGATGTTAGGCTAACTGGTCTATAATTTCCAGCCTTCTGCCTATTTCCCTTTTTAAATAAGGGTGTTACATTAGCAGTTTTCCAATCTGCCGGGACCTTTGCCGAGTCCAGAGAATTTTGGAAAATTATTACCAAAGCATCCACAATCCCTACTGCCACTTCCCTCAAGACCCTAGGATGTAAGCCATCAGGTCCAGGGGATTTATCCGCCTTGAGTCCCATTAATTTACTGAGTACCAATTCCTTAGTGATTTTAATCGTATTGAGCTCCTCCCCCCGCCCTAGAGCCCCCTGTTTGTCCAGTGTTGGGATACTCTTAGTGTCCTCCACCGTAAAGACTGAAACAAAATATTTGTTCAGCATTTTTGCCATCTCCATGTTTCCCACCATGAGTTTCCCACCATTAATTTCCCGGTCTCATCCTCTAAAGGACCTACGTTTGCCTTAGCCACCCTTTTTCTTTTTATATAACTGTAGAAACTCTTGCTATCTGTTTTTATATTTTTTGCTAATTTATTTTCATAATCTATCTTCCCTTTCTTAATCAATCCTTTAGTTACTTTTTGCTGGCTTTTGAAGACTTCCCAATCTTCTATCCTCCCACTAAGTTTGGCTACCTTATAGGTCCTTGTTTTTAGTTGGATACTGTCCTTAATTTCTTTACTTAGCCACGGATGGCCTATTCACTGTAAATTTACTTCACTGAGGAGTCAAGCAAAGCTATTTAAACTCTTATGAAAATATTTTGATGTTGACCAAAGCGCATTCAGTTTCTCTCACAATTGGTATAAAAATTTTCTCAATTATATTCACCTGCCTAATTTATCTTCTTATATCATTAGCAGGTGCTGTACTCTCACTTTGAGTGTTGGCACAAGACAGAGGACGCTAAATTGGGCCATGTAGCGCCCGTTGTTTCGGTGCTACACGGCTTCTCCGACATCCAAGATAGCGTCTTGGATGCACATGCACGTTTCCTGCATAACATGCGCTAGACGCCATCTTGGTATAGGAGTTAGCGCATGTGCAAATAGCGAACGCTGGAAGCATGTAAAGTCGGGAGAAAATGCATGCAATCGGTGTGCAACGCTGATTTAAAGTGATAGACACCATTTTCAACCTTAAAGCTCAACTCAATGCACAGTCTCATCCCCGACCATCTAAACGTGTCTTACAGTGCCTGAAGGACCACCCACTAGTGCTATTTAAAGGGGCCATGCAGGTGTTACAGGTTAGTTGCTGGATTATTGCTTCTGGCTCTGGAGGAGTAAGAAGTGTTTTTTAAAGCTCCGTATTCTTATTGAGAGTTCCTACACTACTTTTGAGAGTGCTTTGGCAGGTACTGCCTTACGGGTCAGAAAGTTACAACCCTGGTGGAACAACATTCCTGCCAACCATGGGTGGTCTGCTTGGGCTCCCGCTGGGCAATGAGCATGACTGGGAGCATGCAGAGAGGCCACGCAGCGTAGGTCAAGCTGCGAGGAGACGGAGGACAAGGAGGCGCAGGGCACTGAGCAGGAGACCCTACCCAATGTGGGCCTTCAGGGATCAATTCCCTTACCTCAACATGACTGAGGAGGATTGCATCCGATGCCCGAGGTTCACCAAGGAAGCAGTCACCGAGATCTGTCAACTGGTGCGGCTACAACTGCAGCCTCAGAGCAGGGCGAGGACAGCACTGCCTGTGGCTGTGAAGGTCACCGTGGTGCCGAATTTCTGCGGCTCAGAAGCATTTCAGGCCTCTGCTGGCGACATGTGCAACGTCTCTCAGTATGCAGTGCACTGCTGCATAAGAGAGGTCACAGACGCACTGTACCACGAGGAACAGGTTCATCACCTTCCCTCTCAACAGAGACAAGCAGAACGAGCGAGCACGGGGGTTAGCCCGCATTGCTGGCTTCCCCATGGTGTAGGGTGCCATTGACTGCACACATATTGCCCTGCGTACCCCGCATATCAACTCGGCTGCCTTCGTCAACCGAAGGGGCTTCCACTCCCTCAACAGGCAGCTGGTGTGCGACCACATGCGTCGCATCATGGAGGTCAGTGCCCGCTGCCCTAGGAGCAGTCACGACACTTTCGTCATACGGCAGTCCAACGTGCCAGCTATCTTTCATCCGACTTGGCAAGTCAAAGGCTGGCTACTGGGCGACAAGAGCTATCCCCTCACAGTGGCTCATGCCACCAGTCTGGAACCCACGCACACGTGCACAGCAGGCCTATAATGACAGCCATGTTGCCACACGCAACATCATGGAGCACACCATAGGCCTCCTCAAACAACGCTTCCACTGCCTGGACCAGTTTGGAGGAGCCCTGCAGTACTCCCCTGAGCGGGTGGGCAGATTCGTGGTGGTCTGCTGCATGCTGCACAACCTCGCCATTGTAGAGGGACTAGCCTTTGCCACCAATGATTGGAGAAGACCCTGAGCCAGAGGAGGAGGAGGAGCCGGAGGAGCAGGCGGAGGAAGAGGCTGAGGAGGAGGAGGGGGTGGAGCCGGAAGAGGAAGTGGAGGAAGACGCAAGGGTGCAGCAGGAACCACACGCCTTGTCTGCAAGGGCTATGCGTGCTCGCCTGATCCGTGCCCGCTATCAATAATTGTAACTACATCCCCCAACAGTCCTACATTTCCCACCTTTCCGCTCCCACAACTCAATCAAATCGCCCTCCATCTGATTACACATTGGTGTCCCTCTCAGCTCATTGCATAAATGAAAACCACCACCAAATGCAAAATCGAACTCTCACTTTTCGATGAATAAATGAAATTATGCGAACATAACAGAACTATTCACCCTTGTGCATTCCCTTAGTGCCTGTTGTCTGTGTGCCTTTACCTATCCCAGTGCTGGTACGAGGTACTTTCCCAGTGGTTGGAGCATGGGTGATGGAAGGCTGCTGGCCTTCAATGGAGGAACATGCAGATGGCCTTGGAGGACGACCTCGAGCAGCTCTAGGCCTGGAGGGCCCAGCTTCAGACTGCACCATCTCAGCATGGGCTGCAGCAGTCTGGCCTGGCTGGCCGAGAGGCAACAACAGGGGCACTGGCGGAGTGGCAGGGGTGGGAGCAGGAAGGCTGTCGTCCTGAGAGAGTTCAGCAGGTCCGACTGCCATGGCGCCACTGCCACTCTCCCGGGGTGGCGCCTCAGCAATCCTGGTGATCAGCTAGAGAACGGATTGCTGGAGTGCTGTGACGCCCTGGAAGCCCTGTTCCACAGTGGTCCCCAGAGCCACGATAGCAGCAGTCTGAGCTACAAATGCAGCAGTCAGACCTTGGATGGCAGATATTTGTGCTGCAGTGGATGCTGTGACATCAGTCATCAGACGCTGCATTATGGTGGGTACCACTGTGCGCTGATGGAGGTGACCACCTGTTCTATGTTGGAAAGGATGGGCTCCAAGCTCTGCGCAAAGCCCTGCGCAAGTTGGAGCTGGACTCCTCTATGCTCCTTCTCATCGTGTGCAGGCTTTCTGGCAGGCTTTCCAGTGCCCCACGCATTTGTTGGTGTATGCCCATCAGCCATCTTTTGTAGCCTGGCCCATCAAAGTCCTCTTCTGACTCTCTGCAGCAGAATTAGTGAGCAACCTTGCCCTCCGGCGAGCTAGCACCTGTGGTATCCATTCCCTCCGCCCCGGCTCCTGCACACTTGTGCTCGGTGTCTCACCACGTGCAGATAGCTCCTCTAACCTAACCTCTAAAGGACGCGCATTGTCCGTCTCTGAGCCGGTGGAAGCAAGTGTCAGATCAAGTGACGGTGTGACTTCAGTGTCCTCCTCCTCCTCCTTCTCGGACGGTGCCGTCACGTGTTCTTGGGTATCTGCAATGACAAAGGGAAGCAGGTTGAGTTGTGGAGTGGGGAGAGGAGCAAGTAAGAGGTGCGTGCTGACAGCATGCGCAGCACGTGAGTCAGAAAAGATTATGGTAGGAGGGAGATGTGGAAAAGGAGAAGGCGCATTAGATATGCAGAGACCCCCTTCACCGGAACCTCCAGCGTGGCACGTTGTTACGGCTGCAGCAATAGCCGCCCAATGATCTGGAGCACCGTCTCCTCTTGGGTTGGGGGGGTGGGGTGAAGCTGTGCAAACGTACCCGTTCAGCCTCAGGTCCCTCCTGCTGCTGGGTGTTACGCGCCACCTTCTCCTGCAAGACAGAGGGCAGTGTGTCAGTGAGTGTCCTGCGAGGTGTGTGGGTGATGTGCCTGTCATGGTCAAATAGCTGCCAGTTTGTGTGACTTGTGGGTGGTGGTTGTGTGGCCTGCAAGTGTGGTACTATGTGCGGGTGAGATGCAGCATGCCAAGTGCAGCATTGCATATGGATGGGCAGTGTTTGTTGGTGGGTGGTTGGGTGACGGGAGGTGTCGTGCGTGGAGCAGTGGTGCAGTGGTGCAGTTGGTAGGATGTGCCACTTGACACTTGTATTCACTCACCTTGATCACTCGTGTCAAATCATTGAACTTCCTCCGGCACTGCACCCACGTGAATGCTGCATTGCTCCTAGCGTTCACTTCCTGCGCCACAGTCTTCCAATGCCTGCGCAGCTGTAGTCTGGAGGATCTCCGGCCACCCTGCAGGTACATGCTGGCCCTCCTTTGGTCCATGCCTTCCACCAGGGCCTCGAGAGCATCATCGGAGAAGCGTGGAGCCCTCTCTCGTGCCGGTGTAGCTACTCTCATGGCTATCTTTCCCTCCTGCAGGTAAGCTGTGTACCTGCCATTTGAAATGTGCCTGCACCTTTAAGTAGTGCAGGCTGCTGATGACGTGCGCTATCCACGCCCCATTTCCAACTTCCTCATTTTCCGTGCAGCCTCCCAGCAGCGCGTGTTGCGCTGGCTGCGCGGAGATTTCATGGTAAGTAGCAGGCAGCACAAAATTCTCGTGCTGCCTGCATAGGGTCCGTCGGGCACGAGGTAGTGCGCTACCATCGCCCAGAACGGACCCTTATCCAATTTATCCCCCATAATTTTAGTCACCCCTGCAGTTGTTGCTATAGTCTTTGTAAACATTAAGGCTGGGCATTTGATCTATGAACTTTCTAATTTTAGAATGTGACAGTTCGACATTAGGTTGACATAGAACACAAGGCCTGTTGAGACACATCAGTGTGGTTATTGCTAGTATTTTTAAGGCACAAAAAATTCAGAAATGACTTGTGGTTTCTGAGAAACTTCTGCAAGCTTTCTCAATTAGCACCTGCCTGCTATTCTACACACTTATTAGACAGACTAACTCAAAATAAATATATGCAAGTAGCAAAAATGTTACTACGCAGTCTTAATAATGTGCCCCAGTGAAAAGAACTGGATTTCAAATCACACACTAAATGTGTGAATCAGCAAGCCTGAAACTTATATACTTGTAGCTGGATTGAATGAACCCTTTGTGAGTGACTTTTCCTAATGATTTTTACAGCAAAAGTTATTCAGGTTCGGTTAGGCTTCTCCATGACTTAGCTGATAAAAGGACAGTGGAGCTGAGCCGTCCAGACAAGTTGGTCCCAGCTTCCATTTCTGGTCTCTGAAACCCTGAACAAGGAAGAGGGAAATCAGCAGCCAGAGTTTCAAAGTCCTGCTCTCTTACAATCTTTGACCTTAACCTGCTCTTCTGAGCAGATGTGAAGGACACCCACTAGAAACCACAGGGGTCCTTCTTTAAATATGAAAATCTGGTTCCGATGACTTTATTCGGCCGACCATTATTTTAACCAGTGACCTGAGCAGGCAAGTGGTTGTGACTTTTCTGCCAGGAAGAGGAGTCAGGTCCAAAAAGGTACATTATTTAAACATTTTTTTACTTTCCTTGTGGGGCCGGGAGGAGCAGGAATGCCCCAGGACCGGCTCCCACTTCCCGATCACAAGGCCCTCCCGAAACCCTCTTTCTGTGACTTAACTGAGTGCCAGGGACCATTCCTTCATCCCCCACGACGGCCTCCTGCTGCCTGGCATCCTGCTCCTGTCTGCAGGCCAGTTGCCACTTTTCGCCAGTTCTGGGTAGGCAATTGACGGGGCATGCAGATGTGGCCAGAGAGTTGCAATCGCTCAAGCCTCACTCTGCCGAGGTAAGAACAGTTTGCCATCTGACTCAGCCCCTGCCCGTCCAATTCCTGACCTGATTTAAAATTAGGGCTCAAGTTGCTGCATTGTAAAGATTAGCATAACATACTATTCTGGCTATATATCCCAACCTTCTATTTACTTTTTAATTGCTTCACTACGTTGTTTTAGACCTTGGAAAATGACACATCTGCTCTTACTTCCAGGCCCCTACGTGTGTGTGTGTGTGTGTGTGTGTGTGTGTGTGCGCGCGCGCATGTGTCTTTTTCTGTCTCTCTCTCCCCCTCTCTAAATTCTATTATTCATTGGTAAAAATATGCAATATAAGTACATAATGTTCAAAACTTTACATTTCATTTGCTATTTCTGTGCTTAATTACATAATTGATCTAAATCCTCCACCGATTGTGTCTAGACCAGGCAATTGGCCTAGATCTCCAAAAAATTTTAAATTTTAAAAATATGTATAACATACATTGCAGATTGGCCGCTTGCTTAAGGGGCTAAGACCATTGGCATGGTTGCTCTCTTTCCCCCCCCCCCCCCCCCACCCACCCACCCACCCACCCACCCAAAATGGGCAGGAAGGTGCCAGAGTTTCTACTAGGCATAGACAAGATGGGTGACAGTGAAGTGGCACTTATGCCCCCTGATCCATGTACATGAGGTACCCTCCTGCTAACTTTGCAAACTCTGGTAGGGTCAGCTCTGGAGGGCACTGTCAGCTGCAATCCCAACGTTAATGCCACAATCGTGAACTGAGGAATTTCAAGCCCCAAATCTTTAACTGCATCCGCTTTCTCCGCTGCATCCCTATTTCAATTTGGACAAGCTTACACGATTTTAGAAATTGGGTCACTTATGTAAATTAGAAACAACTGGGGTCCCAGGATTGACCCCTGCAAGACTCCACTCTGTATGCTTCTATTCCTCCAGTCTAACGTGACACTTCTTGTGAATACTTTGCTTATTCTTAAACCAATCTCTTATCCTATTCCATGTTCTGCCCTGGATTCCCATGACTTTTAGATTAATGGTCTTTTATGTGAGACTTTGTTTAAAAAAAAATTCTGGAAGTCCGAGTAAAACAATATCATAGGGAGTTTCACTATCTACTTTACTTATAATGCCCTCAAAGAAGTTGAGGAACTTTTGTGAGGCAGGATCTTCCCTTTCTGAATCCATGCTGGCTGTTCCTCATTAAACTGTTGCTTTACAGGTACTCCTCCAGCCTATTCCTTAGAATGGCTATCTTTATTTTAGTGGGTCTATAATTGTTGACTTAAGCAATAATCTAAAGTGTTGTGTGTGAGACAAATTACAACTGCTTTTCTGCAGTGTGAACCTTTCAAAATCAAAACTTACATACTATGCATGCTTTAGCACTGTACCTCTGTTTAAACTGATTATACACTGAAAATGTGTATAGTGTATTTATTGAAGTAGTTGCCAAGCTTTAGATTTCCTACCTCTCTTTCCACCACCACCATTAGGGAGCTAGCCCTGGGACTTAGAAAGAAAAGGGCAAGGTTGGTAGCACACAGGCTTCTCCAGGGTGGTTGACAGTGAAGATTAGATGAGTTGAGACTAAATATGCCAATCTCCTAACCTGGTATATTTGTTGCATTTCCTGGATCTTCTCACAGTTTGAGTCAAGAAAAGTAGTCACGAATAATATATTAATGTGCTGTAAAGTTGGTAGTTAACATTTATTGCAAATTAGAGTTACCGTATAAGAAAGAGCATCAAGAATGCTTGAGCCAATTAATCAATGTTTTTTGTTTGCTACGTTTAATTGGGACCCAGTTAGAATCTTTCAGAGAACAAATATTCGGAACCCCATATCGATTCCCAATGCATTTAAATCAGTTGGAATAGATTTAACTTTTTTTTTTATTATTCGTTCACGGGATGTGGGCGTCGCTGGCAAGGCCGGCATTTATTGCCCATCCCTAATTGCCCTCGAGAAGGTAGTGGTGAGCCGCCTTCTTGAACCGCTGCAGTCCGTGTGGTGACGGTTCTCCCACAGTGCTGTTAGGAAGGGAGTTCCAGGATTTTGACCCAGCGACAATGAAGGAACGGCGATATATTTCCAAGTCGGGATGGTGTGTGACTTGGAGGGGAACGTGCAGGTGGTGTTGTTCCCATGCGCCTGCTGCCCTTGTCCTTCTAGGTGGTAGAGGTCACGGGTTTGGGAGGTGCTGTCGAAGAAGCCTTGGCGAGTTGCTGCAGTGCATCCTGTGGATGGTGCACACTGCAGCCACAGTGCGCCGGTGGTGAAGGGAGTGAATGTTTAGGGTGGTGGATGGGGTGCCAATCAAGCGGGCTGCTTTATCTTGGATGGTGTCGAGCTTCTTGAGTGTTGTTGGAGCTGCACTCATCCAGGCAAGTGGAGAGTATTCCATCACACTCCTGACTTGTGCCTTGTAGATGGTGGAAAGGCTTTGGGGAGTCAGGAGGTGAGTCACTCGCCGCAGAATACCCAGCCTCTGACCTGCTCTCGTAGCCACAGTATTTATGTGGCTGGTCCAGTTAAGTTTCTGGTCAATGATGACCCCCAGGATGTTGATGGTGGGGGATTCGGCAATGGTAATGCCGTTGAATGTCAAGGGGAGGTGGTTAGACTCTCTCTTGTTGGAGATGGTCATTGCCTGGCACTTATCTGGCGCGAATGTTACTTGCCACTTATGAGCCCAAGCCTGGATGTTGTCCAGGTCTTGCTGCATGCAGGCTCGGACTGCTTCATTATCTGAGGGGTTGCGAATGGAACTGAACACTGTGCAGTCATCAGCGAACATCCCCATTTCTGACCTTATGATGGAGGGAAGGTCATTGATGAAGCAGCTGAAGATGGTTGGGCCTACGACACTGAAGATAGTCTTATAATTGGACATCTCGGTGTTCAACATAAACAGACTTAAACTGCTGCAGAAATGAGTGAACATAACAATAATCAAGGTAGAAACATGACAAATTTTCCTTCTAAAGATCTAGATCATTCTGCTTCTTGAAAACTTCTAGGAAAGGACAGTATGCATCCCCAGGCACAGACTCGTACCTTGCTACGTCCCTTTTTGATTTGAAGTTATGCAATCCTAAATGAATATGGTGTATTTATTTTGTCTGCTGAGTATATCTTGGTTCATTTCAGTAATGGTGTCTATATTAATATTTCTGGCTTGCACCATTTTCTATTTGAGATGGGAGTGTAGACAGCAAATGTCTTAGATAACGAGCCAAAAAAGATAAAAATAAAGCAAGAAGGTTCTCTCATGCGCATTTTGCAGAATAGTTGGTCTGAGTATTTGTCTGACAATTTAATATTAGATATTTGAATGAGCTAATTGAGCCATAAAATTGTCAAGTGCAGTAAAGGATACAGTTAAATGGAATTAAATTTGCAGTGTAAAGCAGAAACGATCTTGGAGTTTAAAAGGAAGCATTGTAATTAAGTTCAAAAACTGATTTCCAAAGTTACCACAGTGCCATCTTTCCTGCAGTTTACACACTTGTACTTTTGAGTTTTTCAATCATTCAATGACTTTTGACTGAATTTTCTTTTTTTGCCAAGAAAAAATATTCACTTGCTCTCATTTGAGGGCACTGTGTTGTGCCAGCCAACCAGATTATGGCTGTAGATTCAAAGATAACAGCATGGTAATGATACACAAGGTGAAGCAAAGATAAACTACACATCCTATAGCCACAGAAAAACTGTAAGTAGGCACTAAACAGAAAATTTTCTGGATGTTGAAGTAGATTTCTAATTGAGGAAGCCTTCAAAAGTAAAAAGGTTTCTGTCAAATGCCAAACAACTCTAAAGCTTGCAGATAGAGAAGATTCCTGGGAGGATAGAGCTCAAAAGCAAACGGCAATCTCCTAGGTGAAAAGGTTATGGAAAGACTGCTTGAAGTGGTTTAATGATGTCCTGCATTGTACAAAGTAAAAAAAAAATTGGACAAAATAAAAAGGTCACTGAAGGCCTCTGGAGGGGGAGTCAACTTGCCCAGACGAACTTGCCCAAGTGAGGAGCATGGGTTTGCAAAATTGTTTTGGTTAACAACATAGCTGTTGTCGTAAGAACTTATTTGGATTGGAGGGAACTGAGGTGGGAGTTGCAGAGCCTAGTTCTGAAGCATAAGATTAGTGATTTTTTTTTAACAATCACAATTAAAATTGAAAGTTGGTTTTATTTTAAGTTAATATTGGCATGCCTTTTAAAATAATTTCAGAATACACTTCACACAGGATATCATTGGCAAGGCAGACCAATATGGGCATAATATTTGTTCTTCCTCATAAAGGTGACAATCTGCACAGTATTGGCAGTAACTGTTGAATGAACAAGTCTTCTTAAAAAAAAGAGAGAGTGCAAATGAGAGTTTGGGGGAGAAAAGAAGAAATGGAAGGAACCACTAGCATATTATCGCAGGAAAGAATTCAACTTGTTTAGACAAATCAATGAGACTACAAATTAACAAATAAAAATGCTTTGGTTAAAGAAATGGATGCAGCAGAGCTCATCTGCCCACCCCCTCCAATAACTCGGTGGGTAAATGAAAAACAGACTGCTGTATTAACTAATGTCCGCTGCAATTTGTTGAGCCTGAGAGTTCTTTGGTTTTGAGATTGGGAAATTTGCCAGAGTTCCAGTTCCTGATCTGTATTCAGTAATACCTGTTGAAAGTGTCTACGTAAGCATGTGTGGTTAGGGATGAGCTCGGTAATTAAGAATTCCGTGGTTAAAATGATGTGCACTAACCATGCCAAGGTATCGAAGAGGCATCATTGGCCAGAGAATATTGTACCTCGGTACGAGTCGCTGCCTTCACAAGGAAGCACGAGAAGAAAAATTGATAAATGATTACCTTTTAGGAAGAAGTTCTCTCATAGCCATTCAGTTTTGCAAAGAACAACTTCGCTTTCGTGTGATTAATTTAACATTAATTCCAAATGTATAATTAGCATCCATGGGCAGCAAAGTAGAGTGTATTCAGTCAATAAGGACTTTCTCCTCGTTGGCCATAGATTGATCGATAGACAGCATGGCTAACAGAAATCAATCTGTGGACAAGAGCATGTGGTCTGTCATTTGAAATGTATAGTGAAATTTGACAATATGTAACAATCTTAAGGAGCACAGTGTGTCACAAATATCAAGCAGATCTTTTGAGAGGACTGTGTTGCAGCGCACCACCTGATTGACTCGGGCATCTGAATGCTATTTTCAGCCTGGTGGTGGTGGTGGTTTCAATTTTAGGTTGCGTGGGGAAATGTGTCTAATTGCATTGCTTTTCTTCAAATATAATTGGCCCTGCTTTCAGACTGTGATCTGAAAAAGCAAAACATAATCAGGAATATATTTGTGAAAAATACCCAAAGTGACCTTCTATTTATTTATCAAGAAACCAAGGTGAAACGTTAAGGTCACAATGCAGAACACCATCAAGATTGAGACACTGAAGTAAATTGGGAAGGAAAATAGCAATTCATAAAGAAAGATGATCTAGATTTTCCAATTGTAATGCCGATAGTAACCCATTCATTTTAAATGGATTACCTTCAATGATACAATCGGAAAATCCATGCCAATAAGTTATTTATTCAACAACTATCCAAAAAAGACTGGTTTATCTCAAAGGTCCTGTGACAAAAAGAATACGGTATGATTCATTGGTTCAACCATAAGAATTCAAGAAAATTAGCTAATGACAAATAACCCCATGCATGTCCACATAAAGGAATATTTTCTTTTTGAAGAATGTAATTAAATTTTGTGAAAGAGCACATACGCAAGAAGTGAGACTCGGCACCCTGGGAAATCTTGCTCTTTTGTATATTTTCTTTTTAAATTGTGGTTTTACACTGCTCGTGGGCTCTAGGGCACTGGATATAATTGTGTTTTCTTGATTAATGTAGCTATAAGATGAGTAATACGATTTGACATAACAGCCTGACTATTGTTTCTGTGTCACCCAATACAAGTTTCAAGAGCCATTCGGATAGATGGTTAGGCTGTGGTTATTACTCCTGCTAATGCCAAGGATATGGTTACTAAAAATTGACTCTAAATCGATTATAGCCCCTGGCAGATATCAATAGCTATTTCCTTATCTAATCCATATTTTTGATACAGTTGTCAATTACTAAGGCTCAGAAAACTAAACTAAAGCCAACAAATGTGCAGTAAACAGTCTTACTACTTCCTTTTACATCCCTGTCGTCTTACTGTGAGAGCAAACAGTAGCCTTCGGTTATTCTGTAGCTTGACGTCGTTCCTTTTCACATCGTCTGCACCTATTTTTAAACCAAGTGAAAGTAGGTCACGTGCAGTATTTTCCTTATTACAATTTTTTTTGTGCTTAGTAAATTTGTATGCCTTGATTTCTTATTGACGTTCAAAGTGAGACCCTGACCTGAAACTGCGATGAATTAAAGTACTATATTAAAAAGGAAAATTGAGAGAAAATAAGGAGTAACTTAGATATCCAAATGCATTTGGAATGTGATTTGCTTGTATTGGCCTTTGAATTGTTGCATTGGTTTGTCAGGGGTATGGGAAAAAAGCAGGGGTATAGCGATAGCGCAGGGGAGTGGGACTAATGGGATAGCTCTTTGAAAGAGCGGTACAGTGGGCTGAATGGCCTCCTCCTATGCTGCATGATTTTATGACCAGGTCCTTTGATACTGGTTTGTCTAACAACAACTTTTTCTAAATAAATTCATTTTGATTTAGAGTACTGCTGAGGTGGAAAATTTGGTATGAAACTGTCAGGTCAGCTTAGACAAGACTAGATTACAGATTTCCTAAACATATTAAAATTCCTCTTGAGGGTGAAGTTTAATGGCATTAGACTGTTTACTGGCACTAGTATCACAGAGGGTAGATTCTTCTACCACTGAGTTTCTATTTTGAAATGTGCTCCCTTAAAGACCAGACATATCCTTGCAGAGGGAGGTAAACTTGATGGAACATCTCCACTGGATCGCCGTAGCATGTCTCCCGGTTGCTGTCCTATAACAGTACTGGGAGAGTGGCAAGCTTAAAAATAGTGGTGAACTTCAGACAGATGCCATCAACCATCAACATTTTCTTGGAAAAATACCTTGAAGTTAAACTCATTCATATTAAATACTAAGTATTAAAAAAAAGCTAGAAAGCAAATGATGGGAAGTCTCACATGTGAAGGTAATCTTAACATTGTAATCTTTTTAAACCAGCCTTTCAATAATTTTATTTGATACTTATCCTAGGTACTCACCAAAGGAAGTTAATCCATTATACACATCCTTGCTGTAACCAGCCATGGTGATATCCATAGCAAAGTTTTTATAAGCATACTTGATTAATCCACCCTTTGGCAGATGTAAGTCAAACGTAATAGTGCCTCAAGGCTTGCACCTGAATATCATTAGAGAAGTTCAGATAATATCCAAAAGAATTTAGTACTGAAAATATTTCAGGCCAGCTTAGACAAGACTAGGTACAGCTTTTCTAGACACTTTCAAACTCACCTTAAGGAGAGGGTTAATCAATTTGTGCTGCTGTTGTGCACTCCTCTTCTGACTGATTCCAATTGGCATTGCTGAAGAACTGGAAGTGGGATATTTAATAAGTATGACCCTAGATGGAAAATAATTATTGAAAAATTAGGAATATACTGATTGATATTTATAAGAGATGAAACAAGAAAGCTGCTTGAAATGTGAAATAAATACAGAATATGTTGATCATGCATAACAAGTCAGTCAGCATCTGAAAGAGAGAGAGAGATTGGCTAACGTTTTAAGGTAGGATCCTTCGGCAGAACTGGCACCATCTTGCTCAATGAGTGCTTTTATAAGGCTGGCCAAAATAAAAAGGGAAAAGGAAGGTCAAGAGTTCAGATATACCACTGCTAATGGGACTAATAGATTTTGAAGTGCTGGAAAAAGGTGTAAAGTTTTCTGTGACCTATAAATGTGAGCTGTATAACATGTAACTTATTCTCATTTTTCTTATGTTTTTAGTCCAATGTATTTTTGATTACTTATTAACCAAAATGTGGACACTTACCAGCTGCCTACAAGAAAGTCTGCCTGATTCGGTATATAAAAGTTATGTGCACTAATCATTTTTGCTTTTATAATTTTGCATCTTTGAGATAGAGAGGTCACAATTAAGAAATATGCAAATAGTTGATGATCTACATAAGCAAATACTTGCTTATCGCTAACCATAATCAAAGTACGTGTTTCTAAAATATGCATAATATTTTGATTTTCCATCCTAATGTTTTACCCATCAATTGGTTTTAGATTAGTTTGGGTAGCAAGTCTGAATCTGTTTGTGGTTGAAAAGAATGGCAACTAATTGTAACTGATGTTACAAAGGGACTATTTAGGACTTTGTTTTTTTTTGTTTTTACATTAAAACCTAGCTCAATTGTAGATTCTGGAACTCTAACTTGCAGGGGTTATATGGATGTATTTACAATTCAAAAGTTGAACTTTGTGGATATATAAGGAAATTATCAGAGTAATTTCCAGAAAGGTGCAAGAAAGAAAGATGTTACATCTTCCAGATATGGGAGCAGTATTCATCTGTTGGGTGGACTTGGGCATTATAGAGAGGAGTTTTTAAATGGCAAATAAGTGCCTCTTGAGGTCATGGAAATTTAATTTAAGGTCAGAGGAAATAATGAGGCCAAGAATGACTAATGTAGAACCCATTATTAAATGTAAGAGATGATAGCTGTTAGATTGGTTGGGAGACTTCATGTGACTATGAAAGAAACGAAGATTTTCATTGCTCTATTGAAGGGCATGAAGGAGATCAAGGTGTACTGATTCACCAATTTCACTGCAGGTTGTATGCACGCAGTGGAATTATCAACAAGAATGGATAGGGCTAGAAGAAGGAACAGAGTGAGTGAAAGGTCATAGCCATGGGGACCCCCTTATTTAATGGAAAGAGAGTCAGAGGAGGATAAGCCATCAACTACAACACATAGCTAACAATTAGCTTTGGTAGGAGGCTATTAAAAATGTACAATGCATAAGTGAGAGCTAATAGCAGCATTCATAGCTTTAGAAGGTACCAATGTATGGGCAATAAGATGGAAGTTAGAAGAGTAAGAGGGACCAACTGTGAGGCATTTGTGCTGAAGAACAACTTAATATTAACATAATTTCCGTTACTGCTCCTCTACAAAGTTAAACATACAATATTTTACTGATACTTGCTGAAGACAAAAAGCTTTGTTTTTAAATTATTGGTTTTAGTAAACACTTGCACTAGTATGTAAACATTTGTTAGAAAGGCATTTATAAGTCCAAGTTATGCTGCTAGTGATTGACAGCAAGAGAAATGGGCAATTTATAAATACCAACAGCTAAATTCAGTCCACAAAAAGTTTTAAGATCTGTTTGTGATTAGTATTATTCATAGTAATATACTTTCCAAATGTTCTGTTAAGTACTTCGATATTTGAAGAGGTAGATCTTGCAAAAGACTCTGATTCCTATGTTGATTTTGCCTTATTCTTCATTTTTGTAGCCCTTTTTCTGTCCTTGTTCAATCTGTCCAATCTGACAGGCAAGCAGATGTCTGCCAGAGATACATGTGCAGCTGTGGACCTGCTCAACCACTGCTTCACCTTCATCTTTGATGCTCTGTCTCCATTAACACCTTTGCTCCCAACCTGGTCGTTTCTTCTGATATGGCGCCTAACTTTGCTCTCTCAAGTCCAAAGGGTGCAGACTGGAATGTATCTGCTGCACAACTGATTTAACCATCCATCACCAGAACTGGCTGAACCATATCAAGCACTATCGGGCCTCACTCTCCTCTGCCAAAACTGACCACTACTCCAGGATTATCCTGGAAAGCAAAGACAACTCTCGGCTTCTTTTCTCCAGCTGTCTTCTTAAACCATTCTCCCCTGACTCCTCCACCTTCACCTCCAGTAACAAGTGTGAGGAGCTTATGGACTTCCTCGTCACTAAGATTGAGACCATCAGTTCAACTGTCTGCTGTTTCCCCCTTCCCTGCGCCCACCATGCCCTATCCCTGATCCCACATTCTAGTCCAATTTCTCTCCTACCTCCCCACATGCCCTCTCCGAGCTCATCTTGTCAGTGAGACCCACCTCTTGCCCCCTTAACACCATTTTTATTAAACTGCTCACCACACAACTTCCCTTTCTAGCCTCCACTGTTTCTTCTCAGATACTGTCCCCTTCCCTATGAAAACTGCTGTCATCGCCTCCCTCAAAAAAAATCCACCCTTGACCCCTCTGTCCTTGCAAAATACCACTCATCTCCAACCTTACTTCCCTCCAAAATCCTCAAATGTGTTATCACCTCCCAAATCCATGCTCATTTTTCCCCCAACTTCATGTTTGAATCACTCCAATCAGGTTTCCACCCTTGCCACAGCACTGGAACAGCCATAATCCAAGGCATAAATGATATCCTCTATGTCTGTGACCGTGGTGCATTTTCCTTCCTCGTCCTCTCTGCTGTCCGGCTCAGTGAAACTGCCCTTACTTGGTTCCAATGAATCAAATTGTGGCCACACTATCTCCCGCCCCGCACCTCCTTACTTCTGGAGTCCCCAAGGATCTATCCTTGGTCCACACCTTCTTCGTAGTATACATGCTGCTCCTTGGCAATATCAAAAGATATGGGGCCAGCTTCCACATATACACTGACGAAACACAGCTTTGCCTCTCCGCCACCTCTCTTGACCCCTCTGTGTTGTGAGACTGCTTGTCCGACATCCAGTGGATGAGACATTTTTTCCTCCAGTTAAACACTGAAGCCATGTTCGGCCCTCACCACAAATTCCGTGCCCATGCCACTGATTTCATACCCCCTTCCCAGCCACTGTCTCAATTTGAACCAGACTGTTCACAACCTCGGCATCCAATTCAAACCCCACTTCCTCTCCATCACAACGACTACCTACTTCCACCACCGTAACATCACTTGCCTCCACCTCATCTCAACTTATCTACCACTGAAACATTCATCTATGTGTTTGTCACCTTCAGACTCAACTATTCCAATGCTCTCCTGGCCAGCCTCTCGTCCTATATTCTTTGTAAACTGCAGCTCATCCAAAACTCTGCTGCCTGTATCCTATCCCGCAACAAGTCCCACTCACCCATCACTCTTGTCCTTGCTGATCTACATTGGTTTTTGGTCCTCCAGTGTCTGCAATCTAACTTTCTCATCCTTGTGTTTAAATCTCTTCATAGCCTCGCCCCTCCCTATCTCTGCAACCTCCTCCGGCTTTTCAACCTCCCAACTCTTTCCCCCCCCCCCCCCCCCCCCCACCACCACCCCCAAAACAAAGAATTTGCTATTTCTCTGGCTCAGGCCTCACATGCATCCCTTGCCTCCCCTAACCCCAGCATCGATTGCCTTGCCTTTAGCTATCAAGGCCCTTCATTTTTGAATTCCCTTCCTAAATCTCTCTATCTCTCCTCCTCCTTCTTTAAGACCCTCGTTAAAATCTGTCTTTGACCAAACTTTTGGTCACCTCTTCACCTCTCCTCATATCTCCTCCTTTGCTCGGCATCCATTTTTGTCTGATTACGTCTCCATGAAGTGCCTTGGCACATTTTCCTATGTTGAAAGGCACTATGAAAATACACGTTGTTGGGCCATGGAAAATTAATAATGTAGAGGCACCTGCAACTATGCTGTGTAAGGTAGGGTCAAATACAGTGAACATAAACAAATTAAGATGTTACTGCCTATCTGACAAGGTCTTAAGAAAAGTTGCAAATCAGAGATTTTTGGTATTTGTGTGGCAGTGTTTCTCTCAACTCAGGAAAGGTATGCCATGGTGGGACTTATGATGCAAGAAAAGGCAAAGGCACTTCCTGCAGCTTTCAGCAGTAAAACGGATAGACTGGAGAAGCTGATGTTGCTCTCCTTGGAACAGAGAAGGTTGAGAGGAGCTTTGATAGAGGTATTCAAAATCATGAAGGGTCTAGACAGAGTAGATAGAGAGAAACTGTTCCCATTAGCAGAAGGGTAAAGAACCAGAGGGCATAGATTTAAGGTGATTGGCAAAAGAACCAAAGGTGACCTGAGGAAATACTTTTTTACACTTTTTTAGGATCTGGAATGCACTGCCCAAGGGGGTGGTGGAGGCAGATTCAATCATGGCCTTCAAAAGGGAACTGGATAAGTACTTGAAAGGCAAACATTTGCAGGGCTACGGGGATAGGGCAGGGGAATGGGACTAGCTGGATTGCTCTTGCATAGAGCCGGAACGGACTCGAAGGGCCGAATGGCCTCTTTCCGTGCTGTAACCTTTCTATGATTCTGTGTAAAGGTTTCTACACGTCAATAAATAGTGTAAGAAATTTTCATATAACATGTCGGTCCAGATTCTGCTGTCAAATAACGGCAAGTTTAATGCTCACCGTTATTAATGTGTAAATCATCCAGCACCTTGTGGCAAGGATGAGATACCCCGTGAATTATGAATTGCCACAAGTTGCTGGACAATTTGTGCTGCACAGCTGTTCGCCTCGCGAAAACAGCAGCTCTCAACCTTCCCGTGAATTTCATGAAATTGCTGCATTTGCCCATTAGTTGCCAATTCATTCGCTGCAGAAAGTTAGGGCTGCTCCTTAACAGAGTAAGTACCTTTTTAAATGAGGAGATTTATGTTCCTGCAATGTCAGTCAACCTCTCCGGCCCAGAAAGGAAACAATTTAAACTGTGGACTCTCATTCTTGCATATAGTAAATTGTTGTTGAGATTTTTTAAATTTTTAATTTTTTTCTTTCTTTTCCTTTCTATCTCTTTTTCCTTTCTCTCTTAATCCAATCTTTCTTTCCCCCTCATTATTTCTTTTTCTGTACCTGATTTGACTCCAGTTCATCTTATTTCCTTCTGTCATTCCTCAGTTTCTTTCTTAATCTTTAAATCTCATTGGGTAAGGAGATAGACTGTTGGTCTTGTTGTTCATCAAATTCCCAGATGCCTCGTTATCAGCTCGCACTTCCAGCAACTCACAGGGCAAAACATTTTCGAACTGAAGTGTGAGAGAAAAAGTCTAACTAACGTTGCACACCATGAGATGCCCCGCCTCAGCAAAATCTGGGCCTATGTGTTGCTTTTAGAGTGTTTTGTGGCAAATTTGCCATAATTTATTTTAAATGCAGAAACAGCTAGATAAAGACATTTATCTGGCTCCTCTAAAATGTTTCATCCAAAAGATATTTTTAGTATTGTTGATAATCGAGGGCATTGCTGGCTGGAATAGGTGAGCAATTTACTGGTAGGAAACTATTAAAGGAAGTATTATCATTTGTTTTAATGATCTTGAGAAGAAACGCCCAATTGTGCACTGATTTTTTTCAAAACCACAATGTTACAGCTGTGATTTATATACACACCCATTGCATTTGAAATGTGGGAATGACTAGATAGTTGTTTGAGAATTGTCTTGTTAAATTCAGTCATGAGGTACAACTCCAAAATGTGCATAATTTTCTTGGAAATAACTACCTGTTACCTGCACCTTGACCTTCAAAGATAAAGGTGCAGATTTTTCCATGCGAGATATCCTGTTTGCAGCCTATCCGGTAGGGAAAAATAATAAATTTGAAATTGTAACCCAGCTACATGCTGTTAGTGTAAAGGCTCAGAATGTTTATAAGACTTGCAAATTTTGTGAGGTCAGCTCATTTGAATAATTAGCTCCCAGCACAATTTGGCTTTGTGCCAACAACTTGGCTAATGGCTACACAAAATCTGGCTAGAAACTTGAATTTAAAGGGCATTGCACACATGATGGTAAGAGGCAGCATATGGAGGCAAATATTGTTTCAGGTTTTATAAAGTTCAAAATTAATTTTAAATATATATCGGTCTTTGCCATATCTGGGTAGTCGTGAGTGGAGAAGTGATGCCAGGCAAAAAGAAAACCCAATGTGCAGGCACAAAACAGTCTGGGTAAGTTACAGAAAATCACAATATCCCTGTTTGATGGCATAATGAATTTAGTGCTGCATGAGGTAGGCGTGAGGTGGTTTGTCCTGACTGGCATTTCAGGGCATCTTTTTTTTTTATTCATTCACGGGATGTGGGCGTCGCTGGCGAGGCCAGCATTTATTGCCCATCCCTAATTGCCCTCGAGAAGGTGGTGGTGAGCCGCCTTCTTGAACCGCTGCAGTCCGTGTGGTGACGGTTCTCCCACAGTGCTGTTAGGAAGGGAGTTCCAGGATTTTGACCCAGTGACAATGAAGGAACGGCGATATATTTCCAAGTCGGGATGGTGTGTGACTTGGAGGGGAACGTGCAGGTGGTGTTGTTCCCATGCGCCTGCTGCTCTTGTCCTTCTAGGTGGTAGAGGTCACAGGTTTGGGAGGTGCTGTCGAAGAAGCCTTGGCGAGTTGCTGCAGTGCATCCTGTGGATGGTACACACTGCAGCCACAGTGCGCCGGTGGTGAAGGGAGTGAATGTTTAGGGTGGTGGATGGGGTGCCAATCAAGCAGGCTGCTTTATCTTGGATGGTGTCGAGCTTCTTGAGTGTTGTTGGAGCTGCACTCATCCAAGCAAGTGGAGAGTATTCCATCACACTCCTGACTTGTGCCTTGTAGATGGTGGAAAGGCTTTGGGGAGTCAGGAGGTGAGTCACTCGCCGCAGAATACCCAGCCTCTGACCTGCTCTCGTAGCCACAGTATTTATATGGCTGGTCCAGTTAAGTTTCTGGTCAATGGTGACCCCCACAATGTTGATGGTGGGGGATTTGGCGATGGTAATGCCGTTGAATGTCAAGGGGAGGTGGTTAGACTCTCTCTTGTTGGAGACGGTCATTGCCTGGCACTTATCTGGCACAAATGTTACTTGCCACTTATCAGCCCAAGCCTGGATGTTGTCCAGGTCTTGCTGCATGCGGGCTCAGACTGCTTCATTATTTGAGGGGTTGCGAATGGAACTGAGAACACAGCAGTACACCTTCTCTGTCAGGTTGTGGAGACCAGATTTATTGGTCTATGTAATACCTGGGTGCCATCTACAATGCTTTGCATTCTTGGATAACATGACAACCATGAAATGTTCTGTGCCCTATCCAGCTAATTGTCACCATCTCAGAGCGATAGTGATGAACATTTGCCTCTTGCAAACGCTTAATACAGTTGACTGACTAAATTGACACGATGTTGATGGATTGGAAGAATCCAGTCGAATAAAAGTTTAACGTATACCAATCTCTGTGGTACTAGTTGCTTACAGGTCAATCTGTAGCCGATGGCATACTTGTGTAAAATAGAGTTAGCAAAACTGGGTCTCCTGTGACATGTATTGGTAGTTGTGGTCGAATCTTAAGTAGGCCCTGGGATAGTAACAGATGTGTACATAATGGCGGAATTGCACCTATGTTTATTGCCCCTCGTGAAATTGTCTGTTGTCTAGATCTTGCAACATCAATTAGAACCCACAATGGAGTTCCCATCTTTATCACTTCACTTGGTAATGTTGGCAAAAAGAAAAAGTGCAGTTGTGCCACATTTTGCTGTGGGACAGGCGTGGTTGCAGGCTAGACGAAGCCGCAGAGGCTTGAAAATTATGTAAATCATCACCTCGCTAGATTTTTAACTGTGAAAATGGCTCACAGTAATTAAGTCTAATGCATGGAGCAAAATACAAAGAAATATGCATGTTAACTGGAAAAAAAACCAAACTCAGCAAGCAAATTCAGCAATGTTAATTTCTATTTAAGAATTGAAGTACTTAACTAGGACAGGTGACGAGATTAGTCATACGCCCATTTATATAGGCGAGTCCAGCATTTTAAAATCTATTTATAGGATATTAAATCCATTGAGGTAACAATTTGCATAATTTTCAATCCTCTAACCAACTGCCTTCTGGCCTGTAGCACACCTTTTCCCAGAAACTGAAATTTCTTTGCCACAAAATGTGGCACAGCTGCACTTTGGGTGCACTGGACCACTAGCTCAAATTTGTGATGTCATAGAAAGGAAGTAAGCCTGAGGATTGGGAGAGTTTTAGAAACCGGCAAAGCATGACCAAAAAACTGATAGAGGGAGAAAATAGAATGAGAGTAAACTAGCAAGAAATATAAAACCGGATTGTAAGAGCTTCTACAAGTATGTAAAAAGGAAGAGAGTAGCAAAAGTAAACGTTGGGTCCCTTAGACACTGAGAAAGGATAAATTATAATGGGGAATAAGGAAATGGCGGAGACATTAAATATTTTGTATTTGTCTTCATATTAGAAGATACAAAAAACATACCAGAAATAGTGGGGAACTTAGGGTCTAAAGAGAGTGAGAATCTTAAAGTAATTAAGATTAATAAAGAAAAAGTACTGGAGAAATTAATGGGACTCAAAGCCGACAAATCCCCTGGACCAAATTTAGAACATCCTAGGGTTCTAAAAGATGTGGCTGCAGAGATAGTGGATGCATTGGTTGTGATCTTCGAAAACTCCCTAGATTCTGGAAAGATCCCAGTGGATTGGAAGATAGCAAATGTAACACCGCTATTCAAGAAAGGAGGGAGCGAGAAAACAGGGAACTACAGGCCAGTTAGCCTGACATCGTTGGGAAAATGTTAGAATCTAAGTGTCCTATTACCACGTTAATGTGAAAGGGAAATCGTGTTTGACAAATCTACTGGAGTTTTTTGAGGATGTAACTAGCAGGGTAGATAAAGGAGAACTAGTGGATGTAGTATATTTGGATTTTCAAAAGACATTCGATAAGGTGCCATTCGAAAGTTTGTTACACAAAATAAGGGCTCGTGGGGTTGGGGTAATAGCATGGATAGGTGATTGGTAACAGACAGAAAACAGTCGTTATAAACGGGTCATTCTCAGTTTGGCAGGCTGTAACTAGTGGGGTGCCACAAGGATCAGCGTTTGGGCCTCAGCCAATTACAATCTATATTAATGACTTAGATGAAGGGACCGAGTGTAATGAATCCAAGTTTGCTGATAACACAAAGCTAGGTGCAAAGTAAGCTTTGAGGACGGCTCAGTGCCTGCAAAGGCGATATTTACAGGTTAAGTGAGTGGGCAAGAAGGTAGCAGATGTTGTATAATGTGGGGAAATGTGAGGTTATACATTTTGGAAGGAAGAATAGAAAAACAGAATATTTTTTAAATGGTGAGAAACTATTAAATGTTGATGTTCAGAAGGATTTGGGTGTCCTTGTACACAAAACACAAAATTAACATGCAGGTACAGCAAGCAATTAGGAAGACAAATGGCATGTTGGCCTTTATTGCAAGGGGGTTGCAGTAAAAGAGTAAGGAGGTCTTGCTGCAATTATATAGGGCTCCGGTGAGAGCACACCTGGAGTACAGTGTACAGTTTTGGTCTCCTTACCTAAGGAAGGATATACTTGCCTTAGAGTGCGACAAAGGTTCACCAGATTAACTGCTGTGATGAAAGGGTTGTCCTATGAGGAGAGGTGGAGTCGAATGGGCCTATACTCTGGAGTTTAGAAGAATGAGAGGTGATCTCATTGAAACATGTAAGATTCTAAGAGGGTTTGACAAGGTAGATGCTGAGAGGTTGTTTCCTCTGGCTGGAGAGTCTAGAACTAGAAGGCGTAGTCTCAGGATAAGGAGTTGGCCATTTAGGACTGAGATGAGGAGGAATTTTTCACTCAGGGTTGTGAATCTTTGGAATTCTCTACCCCAGAGGGCTGTGGATGCTCAGTCATTGAGTATATTCAAGAATGAGATTGATAGATTTTTGAACTCTCGGGGAACCCAGGGATATGGGGATCGGACGGGGAAGTGGAGTTAAGGTTGAAGATCTTATTGAATGACGGAGCAAGCTCAAGGGGCGATATGGCCTACTCCTGCTCCTATTCCTAATGTTCTTATGTTGTAGGAGCCTTGCAAAATTGGCCCTTAATTACCTATTGCTTCATGCCCATTGTTTTAGGTCAACTCATCAATATGCATTACCATTATGAAAATAATGGAGGAAAATACATTGCATATATTAACCCACCTTTAGGATGGCTCAGGGGCAAATTACTGGCACATTTGGATAGATTTGGTCTTCACTGCGTTGGTAGTAATCTTGTGGAGGGATCGCCCACCCATTATAGAACCTGCACGATTTTCATTCCGTTGACTTTCAATAGAATGTAAATTGGACGTGTTCTATAAAGGGCAGGCAATCCACTCCACCAGATTACTGCCCAGGCAGTGAAGACAAAAACCTACCCCTTTGATTTTGAGCTTGTGTGTGTATTTCTCGCTTCACTGTTCATGCCTTTAATGATTCAGCACCAATTTGAGAACTAACTCTATAGTTTTGTGCAACCATTTGTTCTATGTATATCATACTGTCAAAAGTGCTGCCTGATGTCCGGTGGTCTGCCTATGAATTGGTGAAACTTACCCAATGAGGGCACAAGAGTTCAAATGTTAGCTAAGGCTGGGATTCAAATGAGCAACTGTTTCAGTTGGGAATGCAGTGTTTAGTCTCTAATGTCTGGTAAGCCTACTAGCTAAGGGTTTCCTTGCATGTAAACTTCTCGCTTGTGACGTCTGACAAAAATTAAGGACTTTTTTTTCTGGTCACTCGACATAAATGCTGCTTTGATCACTTTCTGCACAAAATTTAGATTGCTTCTAGGTCAGACATTTATCTTCATTTATCTCTCAACCAACATCACTTTGCAATAAAGTAAATTGTCTGGTCATTTATTTATTTGTTTTTTTGTGGGACCTTGCTGTGTGCACTTTGGCTGCTGCATTTCCCTACATTAGAACAGTGACTACACTTCAAAAAAGTACTTCATTGGTTGTGAAGCGCTTTGGGAGATCCTGAGGTCATTAAAGGCGTTATATAAATGCAAGTTCTTTCTTTCGTCCCATATCCTGTCAAATATTGGACAACTAGCACTTGAGATTAACAGAGGGAAGAACTTGGCAAAAATTAAAGAAGGGAGATGTAATCGAGGCAGTTATCTGCCGCTGATAACCGGCTCTTGGATCTGTTTGTGGATAAAATATACTTGTATGAAGTGTTTTTTTTTGTTTTCAAAAGCTAAAATTCTCATGTAATTTTAAAAAACAGGTGATCTTTTCTTCATATCTAGGAGCTCTTTGCATCTATTCCTTCTACGGGCAAGTGATGTAATGACCAGTAAGGTTATGCAACTGTCTCAAATTACTTGCCATGTAGTTCTGTTTGTGCTGTGATGAGAGAGGGGCATTGAATGTTAAAAGTTCACTTTATCCTTGCACCTTAAAAGTGGTTATCTTAAATGCCACAATACAGAATTAAATATTAATCTAAAAAGTGGTTAGACACCTGCAGCTAAGTAACTTTAACACATCTAGTATGTTGTACAATGTGACCTCTGCTAAATATACAGAATACAGATTTATCTCAGGTTTTTACTAAAAAATCCAAATAGTCAGTCTTTATTTACATGCATCATATCAATCAATGGATTGAAAATTATAGCTATATAATGTATTAAAATCTGTGTGGCACTGGTTTTTGCAGGTAGGTATATAACTAGCTACACTTAACATGTTCAAAACTAGTAAACAGTTGACCTTTTTGGGAAAAAAAACACAGGATTACAAGTGGATAGCCTTAGCAGATTTGGTAAGCAACATGCTTACACTGAGGTAAGTTGTATTTATTTTGAGTTGATGATTTGTCTCGTGCATGTAAAGGCGCTGATGATCTCAGAGTCTTTTTCGGTTAGTAAAACATCCTGTTTGTGTAGCTTCTGTAATAAACTGTGTCATGTGGAACACATGAGCACTTGTCAGTTAGAAATAGCTGGAGACAGGATTCTATATATGTACTCATTGACTCAGTTATCAGTAACTATGTAAACTACACAGTGCAAAATATAAACTTTTTTTGCCAGCCAGAATATCTAATGCAGGTTAGCAAATATGTTTTGTCCAGCTCTTCAAAAAATCTGACCATTTTATAGTCGGTAACATTTCCACTATAATTATTTGAGCTAATACACTGTCTTTGATTTCTGACCTGAAATTTTCCACTTTCTTTTTAAGATCACATAGCGTGACATTTTTATCATTTGTTGAAGTGGTTATTCTCCCACTCACCAAAAAAGTGGTTCATGCAAGAGATCAAGTTTAAAGGCACCAGATTCAATGAGAGATAAAATAAAGTAATTCAAGCACTGCCTTGGTTAATCTGTTTTTTAATGTGAAACAATCAGAAAAGTAAGTGAACAATTAAAATTATTTTGGTTGTTAACAAAACAGTCCAGATCACTTAATTTATTCTCTCACCAAGTCTAAGGCCAGGTTTTAATATTTAAACATCAGAAAAGGAATTATAATGGCAATAGAAAAGTGTAAATATAAAATGCCTTTTGTCTTTATCCATTAAAAAGAGAAACATTGAGAAAAATTGTAAAGGTGAAAAACTGAAATATTGGGTATTTTTCCTGGATCACAGTTCTTTCACACATTACGCAAAAAACTTTCGAGGTTTGCATTCGGGCTTAGGTTTTGGGCAGCCACTTTTGTTACATCTTTTTAAAATTCTTTTGTAAGGTGGTGTATTCTCTTCCATCTGTGTTCTCAGACCACCTCCTGGTGCTATGTGGGCACAGAATAAAGACAATCTGATTTTAGGTTGAATTTATTTATTTAGTAAAGCAGTCCCTTACTGGATCCCCTATCATTTTGAAAACATAAACTTATATAAGAGCTGTTTGCAGCCTAAGAGTGTGACAATCTTTAAATAATGGTATTTTGAAATGATTGTGCATTCTATTCCCTTGTGATTTTGGGATTGAGTGGTTTCCCCCTCATTAAAATAACGAGACAAAGGAATCTACAAGAGGTTTTGTGAATTTCTTTAATTGCCCACTGAAGATTTGAATTCTGTCAAGGATTTTATATCTTATCAACTGTATTGTTTTAAGTCATTTAGATTTATTCTGTACCTTTTTTAGTTTTGTAATCGCCATAAGATTTTGCTGTTGGAAAACAGAAAAATGTTTATGCCAGAATTTTTTGAGGCTATCAGTGGAAATGGTCTTGTACAACACTGAAAGAGTCACAAAGGTACTTTTCTAAACAAAATGCAATTGTACATAGAGTTGACCCGTGACAGCTCGAAGTGTTCAGACAGAATCGGTTCCCATTAACTAAGACTGAATACCTTGAGCCGCCACAGACTATCAGTATTTGTAATTTTTTATCCCATTTTAAATGCTGGAGGCAACGGAGACTGCATGTGTTCCACCACAAGCTTAATGTACCATGATAAATGGAACGAGGGGCAGATATGACCCAACATGTATGTCGCTGAAAAATGCCTTGTCACCTCGAAATCTGCACGAAGTAGAAATCAGTCCACTGGGTCTTTTTTAAAGGAGCCAGAGTGATATTTTAATTTTTTTTGTTATTCGTTCATGGGATGTGGGCATCGCTGGCAAGGCCAAAATTTATAGCCCATCCCTAATTGCCCTTGAGAATGTGGTGGTGAGCTGCCTTCTTGAACCGCTGTAGTCCGTGTGGTGAAGGTTCTCCCACAGTGCTGTTAGGTAGGGAGTTCCAGGATTTTGACCCAGCGACGATGAAGGAACGGCGATATATTTCCAAGTCGGGATGGTGTGTGATTTGGAGGGGAACGTGCAGGTGGTGTTGTTCCCATGTGCCTGCTGCCCTTGTCCTTCTAGGTGGTAGAGGTCACGGGTTTGGGAGGTGCTGTCAAAGAAGCCTTGGCGAGTTGCTGCAGTGCATCCTGTGGATGGTACACACTGCAGACACTGCGCCGGTGGTGAAGGGAGTGAATGTTTAGGGTGGTGGATGGGGTGCCAATCAAACGGGCTGCTTTGTCCAGAATGGTGTCGAGCTTCTTGAGTGTTGTTGGAGCTGCACTCATCCAGGCAAGTGGAGAGTATTCCATCACACTCCTCTTGGGAAATAAGGAAGGGCAGGTGACAGAAGTGTTAGTGAGGGATCACTTTGGGACCAGTGATCATAATTCCATTAGTTTTAAGATAGCTATGGAGAATGATAGGTCTGGCCCAAAAGTTAAAATTCTAAATTGGGGAAAGGCCAATTTTGATGGTATTAGACAGGAACTTTCAGAAGTTGATTGGGAGAGTCTGTTGGCAGGCAAAGGGACGTCTGGTAAGTGGGAGGCTTTCAAAAGTGTGTTAACCAGGGTTCAGGGTAAGCACATTCCTTATAAAGTGAAGAGCAAGGCTGGTAGAAGTAGGGAACCTTGGATGACTCGTCAAAAAGAAGAAGGAGGCATATGACATGCATAGGCAGCTGGGATCAAGTGGATCCCTTGAAGAGTATAGAGATTGCCGGAGTAGAGTTAAGAGAGAAATCAGGAGGGCAAAAAGGGGACATGACATTACTTTGGCAGATAAGGCAAAGGAGAATCCAAAGAGCTTCTACAAGTACATAAAGGGCAAAAGAGTAACTAGGGAGAGAGTAGGGCCTCTTAAGGATCAACAAGGTCATCTATGTGCGGAACCACAAGAGATGGGTGAGATCCTAAATGAATATTTCACATCGGTATTTACGGTTGAGAAAGGCATGGATGTTAGGGAACTTGGGGAAATAAATAGTGATGTCTTGAGGAGTGTACATATTACAGAGAGGGAGGTGCTGGAAGTCTTAACGCGCATCAAGGTAGATAAATCTCCGGGACCTGATGAAATGTATCCCAGGACGTTATGGGAGGTTAGGGAGGAAATTGCGGGTCCCCTAGCAGAGATATTTGAATCATCCACCGCTACAGGTGAGGTGCCTGAAGATTGGAGGGTAGCAAATGTTGTGCCTTTGTTTAAGAAGGGCGGCAGGGAAAAGCCTGGGACCTACAGACCGGTGAGCCTGACATCTGTAGTGAGTAAGTTGTTAGAGGGTATTCTGAGAGACAGGATCTACAGGCATTTGGAGAGGCAGGGACTGATTAGGAACAGTCAGCATGGTTTTGTGAGTGGAAAATCATGTCTCACGAATTTGATTGAGTTTTTTGAAGGGGTAACCAAGAAGATAGATGAGGGCTGTGCAGTAGATGTGGTCTACATGGACTTTAGCAAAGCCTTTGTCAAGGTACCGCATGGTAGGTTGTTACATAAGGTTAAATCTCACGGGATCCAAGGTGAGGTAGCCAATTGGATACAAAATTGGATTGACGACAGAAGACAGAGAGTGGTTGTAGAGGGTTGTTTTTCAAACTGGAGGCCTGTGACCAGCGGTGTGCCTCAGGGATCGGTGCTGGGTCCGCTGTTATTTGTTATTTATATTAATGATTTGGATGAGAATTTAGGAGGCATGGTTAGTAAGTTTGCAGATGACACCAAGATTGGTGGCATTGTGGACAGTGAAGAAGTTTATCTAGGATTGCAACAGGATCTTGATAAATTGGGCCAGTGGGCCGATGAATGGCAGATGGAGTTTAATTTAGATAAATGTGAGGTGATGCATTTTGGTAGATCGAATCGGGCCAGGAACTACTCCGTTAATGGTAGGGCGTTGGGGAGAGTTATAGAACAAAGAGATCTAGGAGTACAGGTTCATAGCTCCTTGAAAGTGGAGTCACAGGTGGATAGGGTGGTGAAGAAGGCATTCAGCATGCTTGGTTTCATTGGTCAGAACATTGAATACAGGAGTTGGGATGTCTTGTTGAAGTTGTACAAGACATTAGTTAGGCCACACTTGGAATACTGTGTACAGTTCTGGTCACCCTATTATAGAAAGGATATTATTAAACTAGAAAGAGTGCAGAAAAGATTTACTAGGATGCTACCGGGACTTGATGGTTTGACTTATAGGGAGAGGTTGGATAGACTGAGACTTTTTTTCCTGGAGAGTAGGAGGCTTAGGGGTGATCTTATAGAGGACTACAAAATAATGGGCACAGATAAGATAGATAGTCAGAATCTTTTCCCAAAGGTAGGGGAGTCTATAACGAGGGGGCATAGATTTAAGGTGAGAGGGGAGAGATACAAAAGGGTCCAGAGGGGCATTTTTTTCACTCAAAGGGTGGTGAGTGTCTGGAACGAGCTGCCAGAGGCAGTAGTAGAGGCGGTTACAATTTTGTCTTTTAAAAAGCATTTGGACAGTTACATGGGTAAGATGGGTATAGAGGGATATGGGCCAAGTGCAGGCAATTGGGACTAGCTTAGTGGTATAAACTGGGCGACATGGACATGTTGGGCCGAAGGGCCTGTTTCCGTGTTGTAAACTTCTATGATTCTATGACTCCTGACTTGTGCCTTGTAGATGGTGGAAAGGCTTTCGGGAGTCAGGAGGTGAGTCACTCGCCACAGAATACCCAGCCTCTGACCTGCTCTTGTAGCCACAGTATTTATATGGCTGGTCCAGTTACGTTTCTGGTCAATGGTGACCCCCAGGATGTTGGTGGTGGGGGATTCGTCGATGGTAATGCCATTGAATGTCAAGGGGAGGTGGTCATTGCCTGGCACTTGTCTGGCGCGAATGTTACTTGCCACTTATCAGCCCAAGTCTGGATGTTGTCCAGGTCTTGCTGCATGCAGGCATGGACTGCTTCATTATCTGAGGGGTTGCGAATGGAACTGAACACTGTGCAATTGTCAGTGAACATCCCCATTTCTGACCTTGCGATGGAGGGAAGGTCATTGATGAAGCAGCTAAAGATGGTTGGGCCTAGGACACTGCCCTGAGGAACTCCTGCAGTAATGTCCTGGGGCTGAGATGATTGGCCTCCTACAACTACCATCTTCCTTTGTGCTAGGTACGACTCCAGCCACTGGAGAGTTTTCCCCCTGATTCCCATTTCAATTAGAAGTTCAGAAATGATAATAGAAGGAACAATGTCAGCAGCGCATCTACGATTTCCCAATGTGTGCCCCTCACTGGCAAGACTTTGTGCCAGGAACACACATTGGGAAAACCAGCCCTCCAGTGTCAACATAGAGTATTCCAATGTCAGTTGCAACACAGCCAAATGCAGACTAATGCTCCCTGTACTCTTCCTCAATGTTCTGCCTTCATCCTTACCTCAAGAATGCTGCTACTGGAGTGATCGGAGTTTTTCTCTTTCTAATCATTGTTATGGTCTCTCTAACTAAGATTTTTACAGTGGGTAATTTCATGCTGTAAATCTGCATGCACTGAGAGGTAGGATGAGCCTGTATAAACTCATTTCAGTTAGGCTTCTTAAAGACAGCAGTAACAGTAGTTTAACTCATTAAATCCAAGATCATGGGGTGAAATGAAAATGTGCTAACAAATTGCATCACTCAGTTTCTGCTTTGTATGGCATAGAAATTGTCTTATCAGTGATTTACATATCTTTATTACTATTCACTTTTACTGTGACTTGACTCAGATTGGCTGAATTACATCTCTATTGATGATGAGACCCCATGCCTTCTTGACGAGGAACTACAATACAAATTATGTTAAGTTAAATAAGTTTTAAAAGATCCTTGATGGAAAGAGCAGCTACTCTCACTTTTCCACTGACATTCAGCTCCTGTGTCCATGTTTGGATCAAAGTTGTTGTGAGGTCTGGAGCCTGTTGGCACCTACCTGAGCGACGGTGAATAGGTGTCCTTGACAACACTATTGCTGACTCCTTCCATCAGTTTATCAATAAAGTATTTAGCAAGTATAGCTTTAAGAAACTTGGTCAAAATTTTACAAAAGCTGAATAAAATATTGTTTTCTATGATAAAAGTTTCAAAGGAAGCTATTGCACAAAAAGATTGTTAGCTCTTAAGCGGGCCAAACTTTTGACTTGTCAGTACAAGCTTGCAATATTCTTTTGGCATTTTTGCCTGTATGGACCTTCCCCCAATATTGGGAGAACTATCCTCAGTGGCAATGTGGCAAACACAACTGTTCACTATACAAACACGTGTAATAGCAATTATTTCTAAATCTGCACTATTAACTGGGCAGATTCCAATGAAAGCTGTTTAGTATAAAAGGGTTATTAAACTACAGTTTAGAAGGCATTAGCAATTATGCTTCATTACCCTCCAAAGCACCACATGTCTGATCGTCAGATCAACATGGCTGAAAAATCACGAGAGCCTGCCCCTTTAAGATGATTTTTGTTCCACCAGGCATGCAACTTTCCTTGATCTATGTCCTATATTAGTTGTCCACCTGATAAATTAGTGGGTGGAACACCTTCACTTAAAGAAATGTTAAATTTGGCTTGAGTGATATTACATGTGAATTATGCTGTGGGCAGAAGCATAGAGAACCTGAGAAAAGAAATGTTAAAGTCTGGTGGGTAATTAGAAGACCAAACAGCAAAGATGGTGGCTTTGGGTTACTTTCAGTGCTGTCTTGTGGCATGGAGATAATCAGCGAGATAACTGTTGTTAGGAGAAACTAACAAAATGGTGTGTACAGCAGGAAACTGATCTTGTAGGTAATTGGTGAGCTTTAAGGGATAAAAGCTCCCTCAGCTGATGAATCAGTCCTCCTCCATGTTGAGCACCACTTGGAGGAAGCACTGGGGGTAGCAAGGGCACAGAATGTACTCTGGATGGGGGACTTCAATGTCCATCACCAAGAGTGGCTCGGTAGTACCACTACTGACCGAGCTGGCCGAGTCCTGAAGGACATAGCTGCCAGACTGGGCCTGCGGCAGGTGGTGAGCGAACCGACTTACTTGACCTCGTCCTCACCAATCTAGCTGCTGCAAATGCATCTGTCCATGACAGTATTGGTAGGAGTGACCACCGCACAGTCCTCGTGGAGACGAAGTCCCGTCTTCGCACTGAGGACACCATCCAACATGTTGTGTGGCACTATCACCGTGCTAAATGGGATAGATTCAGAACAGATCTAGCAGCTCAAAACTGGGCATCCATGAGGCTCTGTGGGCCATCAGCAGCAGCAGAATTGTATTCCAGCACAATCTGTAACCTCATGGCCCGGCATATTCCTCACTCTACCATTACCAAGAAGCCAGGGGATCAACCCTGGTTCAATGAGGAGTGTAGAAGAGCATGCCAGGAGCATCACCAGGCATACCTAAAAATGAGGTGCCAACCTGGTGAAGCTACAACTCGGGACTACATGCATGCTAAACAGCGGAAGCAACATGCTATAGACAGAGCTGAGCAATTCCACAACCAACGGATCAAATCAAAGCTTTGCAGTTCTACCACATCCAGTCGTGAATGGTTGTGGACAATTAAACAACGAATGGGAGGAGGAGGCTCTGTAAACATCCCCATCCTCAATGATGGCAGAGTCCAGCTCGTGAGTGCAAAAGACAAGGCTGAAACGTTTTTAACCATCTTCAGCCAGAAGTGCCGAGTGGATGATCCATCTCGGTCTCCTCCCCACCTTCACAGAAGCCAGCCTTCAGCCAATTCGATTCACTCCATGTGATATCAAGAAACAGCTGAGTGCACTGGATACAGCAACGGCTATGGGCCCCGACAACATCCCGGCTGTAGTGCTGAAGACTTGTGCTCCAGAACTAGCTGCGCCTCTAGCCAACCTGTTCCAGTACAGCTACAACACTGGCATCTACCCGAAAATGTAGAAAATTGCCCAGGTATATCCTGTCCATAAAAAGCAGGACAAATCCAATCCGGTCAATTACCGCCCTACAATTACGAGTCTACTCTCAATCATCAGCAAAGTGCTGGAAGGTATCGTCGACAGGGCTATCAAGCGGCACTTACTCACCAATAACCTGCTCACCGATGCTCAGTTTGGGTTCTGCCAGGACCATTCAGCTCCAGACCTCATTACAGCCTTGGTCCAAACATGGACAAAAGAGCAGAATTCTAGAGGTGAGGTGAGAGTGACTGCCCTTGACATCAAGGCAGCATTTGACTGAGTGTTGCACCAAGGAACCCTAGTAAAATTGAAGTCAATGGGAATCAGGGGGAAAACTCTCCAGTGGCTGGAGTCATACCTAGCACAAAGGTAGATGGTAGTGGTTGTTGGAGGCCAATCATCTCAGCCCCAGGACATTGCTGCAGGAGTTCCTCAGGGCAGTGTCCTCGGCCCAACCATCTTCAGCTGCTTCATCAATGACCTTCCCTCCATCATAAGGTCAGAAATGGGGATGTTCGCTGACAATTGCACAGTGTTCAGTTCCATTCGCAACCCCTCAGATAATGAAGCAGTCCGTGCTCGCATGCAGCAAGACCTGGACAACATCCAGGCTTGGGCTGATAAGTGGCAAGTAACATTCGCACCAGGCAATGACCATCTCCAACAAGAGAGATTCTAATCACCTCCCCTTGACATTCAACGCCTTTACCATTGCCGAATCCCCCACCATCAACATCCTGTGGGTCACTATTGACCAGAAAATTAACTGGACCAGCCATATAAATACTGTGGCTACAAGAGCAGGTCAGAGGCTGGGTATTCTGTGGCGAGTGACTCACCTCCTGACTCCCCAAAGCCTTTCCACCATCTACAAGGCACAAGTCAGGAGTGTGATGGAATACTCTCCACTTGCCTGGATGAGTGCAGCTCCAACAACGCTCAAGAAGCTCGACACCATCCAGGACAAAGCAGCCCGCTTGATTGGCACCCCATCCACTACCCTAAACATTCACTCCCTTCATTACTGGTGCACCGTGGCTGCAGTGTTTACCATCCACAGGATGCACTGCAGCAACTCGCCAAGGCTTCTTCGACAGCACCTCCCAAACCCACGACCTCTACCACCTAGAAGGCCAAGAGCAGCAGGCACGTGGGAACAACACCACCTGCACGTTCCCCATCCAAGTCACACACCATCCCGACTTGGAAATATATCGCTGTTCCTTCATCGTCACTGGGTCAAAATCCTGGAACTCTCTTCCTAACAGGACTGTGGGAGAACCTTCACCACACGGACTGCAGCGGTTCAAGAAGGTGGCTCACCACCATCTTCTCAAGGGCAATTAGGGATGGACAATAAATTCTGGCCTTGCCAGCGATGCCCAGATCCCATGAACAAATAAAAAAAAGGGACAATCAGTACCTAACCACATGGGAAACTATGTTGTCTCAAGAAAAGAAAATAGTAATTGGGATTCGTTTAAAGTAGATTTGGTTAGAGGCGGAGCTAAAACATAAGTAAATCTCGATGTTCAATGGTTATTGCTCACCTAGAGATCGAATAATCGTTCAGAACAAAAAGAGGAATGTAAATATAATGTTCAGTGAAGGAAACAAAGGTGTTGAAGGGTAAGTTTAAAAACTATATGAAGGCAAGAAGCCTGAGAAATAAGCTATTCAAGTTAAAGGTTTACAGAGCTAGAAGATTATTGAAGTTTCAGAAATATGGCTGCAAGCAGATGGAAAAATACCAGAGCTAAAAGGGTACAGAATATTTTGTAAAGATGCGCCTTTTAATGTAAGTGTATCTTTGCAAGATGTAGATTGAAGAGTAGCATTGTAAGTAAGGAATGACATAAATGCTATTTAAAGGGCTGAGATAATGGCAGAAAACATATGGAAAGCAATTAAAGGCAACAAAATAGTAATTGGTAACTGCTGTTGACTGGTAGCTGAACAGCTAATGAGTTGTTTGGGCAAGTTAAAAAAGGTGCCAGGAATCATACTGTGAAAATACAGAACTGCTTGCTAATACACGAGGAAATAAAAATAGGGAGGACTGGCAGTCATACAAAAGTCAATTGAGGATAACTAAAATGAATATCATGGAAAAAACAAAAGGGCGATAAGCAGGCAGATTAAATAAAGAGTTACAACATTTTTATGATTTCTCTTGTGACTCTGATATAGTTGGCCTTTAAGTTAATTTATAGTCTGAGTGTCTGGCTTGGCAGTTGTATCATTAGAATCATAGTAGTTTACAGCAGTGAAGGAGGGCGTTCTGCTCTATGCTGGCTCTTGGCTAGAACAATCCAAAACTAATTCCACTACGCTGTTATGTCCCCATATGATCCTCTGCATCAAATATACATCCAGTTTATCTTTAAAGGATGCAATGGTTCATGCTCCAGCAATCCTCTGTGTAAAGAAATGTTTCCTAACCTATCACTCTTCTTCAACAACAAACTTGCATTAATATGGCACTTTTAATGTAGAAAAACATCCCAAAGTGCTTCACAGAGGCATATTTAAAGAAATGGATGCCAAGCCAAACAGGGAGATATTAGTAAAGGAAAGAGGTGGATTTTAAGGAGGGTTTTAAATGAGGAAAGTGAGGTGGAGAGCTTTAAGAAGGAAATTCCACAGTGTGGGTCCTAGGCATGGCCGCCGATGATGCGGTAAAGGGAAAGGAGATGCACAAGAGGCCAGAGCCAGCAGAACAGAGAGTTCAGGTGAGGTTTGTAGGGCTGGAGAAGGTTAGAGAGAGAGGGAGCACTGAGGCCTTGATGGGAGTTAAACATGAGAAGAATTTCAAATTTGAAGCATTGGGGACTGGGAGCCCATGTAGATCAGCGAGAACGGGGTGATGGTTGAGTGGTACTTGTTGTGGGATAGGATATGGGCAGAGTTTGGATGAGCTGAAGTTTACAGAGTGTGGAGCATGTGAGGCTGGCCAAGAATGGTCAAGTGGTCAATGGAATGGTCAAGTCTTCAGGTGACAAGGGCATAGATGAGGGTTTTGGCAGGGGATGAGGTGGGCGATGTTACAGAGATTAAAGTAGGTGTTTTTTGTGATCGGGATGATATGGAGTCAAAAGATCAACTTGGGGTTGAATGGCACAGCAAGGTTGTGAACATTTTGGTTCAGCCTGAGACAATGGCTGGGGAGGTAGATGGAATGTTTCCAAGGGTATGGAGTTTGTGATGGGGGCCAAAGGCAATGGCTTCAGTCTTCCCAACATTTAGTTGAAGGAAATTGCAGCTCATCCAAGACCAGATGTCAGAAAAGCAGTCTGACAACAGAGAGGTCGTAGAGGGATCAAGAGAGGTAGTGTAGAATAGAGATGGGTGCGTCACTGTACATGTGGATGATGTCGTCAAGGGGCATGATGTAGATGAAGAAAATCGATCCTTGGAGGACTCCGGAGGTAGTGGTGCAGGAGTGGGAAGAGAACCCATTGCTGGAGATGTGCTCCTCAGTCTCTTATTAGAAATATGATAAACTATTAGTAAAATGTTGTATATTATTTTAAAGTTACTTTAGAGCACTGAAAATAAAGGGAGGAGTTTTATTTTATTCATTCATGTGGGCTTCACTAGCAAGGCCAGCATTTATTGCCCATCCCTAATTTCCCTTGAGAAAGTGGTGGTGAGCCGCCTTCTTGAGCCGCTGCAGTCCATGTGCCTTTTTAGCAGTGTGGATTAACAGAACAAGATAGTCAGGAAGTTCCTCCCCTGCCTCTGGCATTCTGACCTGGTTTCCCTAATGATTTGAGATTCAGTGTCAGTTGTAGGTCACTGTATCCTGTCTAATATTAAATTGTATGCGTGTGTTGTCTGTATATAGGTATGTGTGTATGTATATGTATGTGTGTGTGTGTATAATATATATATATATATATATATATCTGTGTAACTTAAGGAAGAAGAGTGTTTTGTCTTGGAGGAAGAACAAAATTATTTCTTTTCTCCTTGCCCTTCCTTATCTGAAGCTGATGTCTGATGCTAGGGTACAGTTTCCCTAGTAGTGGCAGGCCTCCAATGGTCATAATGTAAACCTGGACAGTAGGTATTAAGTTATTCATTCATGGGGACGATCGCAGTCAAGACCAATCCTGTTCTGATTTGGTGTACATGCATTGGCTTTCAGTAGGAGCTGCTCAATAGATGTTAATACTGGTTGATAATAATCCTATCCACATACCATGGGCTGCAAAAAGCAGTTGTAGCTCCCTTCTACCCTGGTTGAGATTAACTAATTCAACACAAATCGGGGACCAAACATAATACCTTTCTACTCTTTATTGGTCAGTATTGCCCCACACAGTGCATTTACCCATACGGAAAGGTTTGATACCTGTTAGAATATAAAATCATTAAGAAACTGAGTTACACATGATTGGCACAACATGTTGATAAATTCAGTGTATTTTTAATAAATATAGTCAAAAAGCTCAAATTGATTTCTATAAAGCAAAATGGATCTTTGCTTAAGCAAGTGAAATGTGAGATTCTTATTTTTCAATGCATTTTCTTAGTTTTGACAGTTAATAACTAATAAACCAAAATAACCATAACTAGGGATTTTATATGATCAAGAAGATTAATTAGTATTCAAGTACTACTACAGTGTTGAATTTAATACTTTTATATACCCTTTTTTGTTTAATTGATTTTAAGTGTACTATTAGTCTCAAATCCATACCATATTTTGTAGTTATGTCAATGTATGTTTTAATTCATTAATCATTGACACAACAAAATGTCAGAACTGTAGGCATGAACCCAATCTAAAGAAATCGATTTAGATGCAAGTTATTTTTAATTCATGTGAGGCCTATCGCTTAACAGATAAATAGTCTTTCTCTGTCTAAGTTCCTTTTTGTTTTTTGGATAGTGTAGGACTCTTGAGCAGTAACAGCTACGTGTAATATGCTGCTTCAGATTATTAGACAGCACAGACCAGTTCATAGCTCTAAGTTAGTGCCTGTCTACAGCTATTCAGACACTGGAGGTCAGAAGTTTAGATAATATTGACTTGTCTGGATTGTAGTAACTTTTTAACTGAGTTTATTGTGGAACCAATAACCATAATTCAAGTGTAGGTCATATATTGACTTTTAGTTTTAACAGGATGTTATACTCCAAACAGCTCGATTAATGAAAGTTAATGGAGTACAGAGTTCATAGTACCATAGCAGGTACAGCACAGGAGGAGACCGTTCGGCCCATGGTGCCTGTGAAAGAGCTATCCAATTAGTCCCATTCCCCTGCTCTTTCCCCATAGCCCTGTAAATGTTTTCATGGTTGCCGAGGACCAAATCTTTTGCCTGATCTGAATAAATTAAACTCTCTGTAGTGAACAGATATTATAAACGCGTTTATTGAGAAAATCAGAGTGATTGCTTTTTGTGAGTACTGTAGACTTCCTTCTGATATGAAGCACAAAGTTTTAAATTGCCCAAGTTATTCTTGGATTGCTTAAAATTTAACATCTGCCTCAGCGAAGCATGTTTCCTCCTGTTATTACTTTCCATGTTAATAATAGCTAAATTCCTACCTTAAAGGGGCACCATATTCTTGAAAAAGAAAACTTTTTTTGTTTACAGTGACTTAGTGTGTTGAAATGCATCATCTTGAGTGTGATAGACTGAAAAAAGGCACACTGCTCATCTGAATTTTTTTTCCCCTCCAAACCAAAAAACATTTGTCAAACACTTTTATCATCACTGTGTCCTTTGAAATAAGTTTTACAAGAGAAGCCTCTTAAGAATCAGGATTTGAACCAATTTTGAATATTGTAAAATAACATTTCATACTTCATCACAAAATATTATGGCTCTGCAATTGTAAAAGAGCATTGACTTGTAATCGGAAAAATATGGTGACTTGAAGATGTTGTAGATGAGTACATACTCCCATGATTTTAAAGAAAGGCAGTAACCTGGTTGTCCTGTTGCAAACACCCTGTTTTCTGACTCTTGGGAGTGTTTGTGATAGGGTGTGGAATAAGTGATTAAGCTGTGCATGCCTTATCATTGATTGTTTAGCATTTAAAAAATGCAGTAAATCATTCAAGTTAACCTCATGGGTGGAATAATCTAAAGACAGTAGATTTGGTGGCTAAACATTGTCAGAGTTCAGAGTTTGTCCCCTTCTTAAAATATGTAAAATATGTGAACAAGAATGTGTGCGTGTTACGGTTGTGCACTATTTTTTATTCATTAGCTTCAGAGAGAGCTGATAGAAATGTTAACATTTACAATCGGAAGGCTATTAGTCAATCTGTCAACAACTAGTTAGCACTTTAAAGACAATAGAACAATCCTAGAGTTAAACATTTTGGAAGTTGTCCATTGGTTAATGTTTATTTGCACGTTTTTGCAACTAAACAGTGAAGAAGCGGTTACTTTGCTTGCATCATGTCCCAGAAACTACAGTTTCAAGCTGTGTCTATAGTAGCTTTCCTGTATAGCCACTAATGAGAGAGTGCTTCCAGCAAGTTCAGAATAGTGCGTATTGGTTGATTCATGGAATTTATTGCAAGGTAGAGATTCATTGAAAAAGATTGCTGATAAAAAATATTATTCTGTTATGGTTTCTAAAAAAAAATGAACATCTGACATTTTGTTTGAAATGGATAGGCTTGTTAGCCATATCATTCTAAATTGTTACTGTAGTTCACCAAAGGAACATAAATAAAATAATACTGTATAATTTTTTTTAAAATCTCTCCTGAAGGCAATACCTCATGCTGGGGTATGATTCTACATGTGCTGGAAGCTTCCCTGTATACTGCCTAAAAGCTCATTCTTGCGTGAACCACGATGGTGAGCGCTGACAGGTTACTTGGCTGTACAGAACATCATAGCTGAACCCAATCCTGTACCTGCCTGATGTCCACGTGCTACTGTGCACTTTGTCTAGATTATTATAGGGCCAAGTGCTGAATCAAATCCATACCAAATCATTTCAAGGGCTGTGTTATCAATATTTGTATCTGAGCCAATTCAGCCATTAACAAATAAGTAATTTATATTTTGTGTACACGGTGAAATCATTAATCCCTCTGCACGTGCACTTGCCATTTTGTAAGTTCTGCCATTAGTTTTTTCTATTGGAATGTATAATGATTCCTGTTTTGTGCTACCACTTCAAACTCTTTTATTAACAGTCCACTTCTCCTTGTAATTTTGCTCATGTTCATCCTTTCCTGAGAAAGGTGATCCATCTTATCCTTCAAACTACCCTATTATCTTTACATCTGTACTTTGTAACATTATAGAAGCTGCCATTAACTCCTAAGAGGGGTGTAAGCAGCCAATATAAAATTGTACACATTCTTTCCTAATAGTGGGCCATCCAGTCATAGGCTAGCATGGGTATTACCAGGGTGTTTTCAAATTTGTTCTCAGTTTGTGTGCAACATCCTTAGCAATTGTTTTTATGATTGAATAGCATGCTGGGCCACTTCAGAGGGCATTAAGAGCCAACCATGTGATGTGGAATACAGTCGTTTGTAGGCCAGACTGGACGAGAGTTCCCTGGAGGACATTTTTGAACCAGTTAAGTTTTTAGGGGAAATCCAGCAGCTTTCATGGTCACCATACAGTTCTAAACAAGTTGCCATCATATTGCCTCACACCGAGGCTATGTTCCTGGCTGTATAGTTTCCTCTCAAGTTATTCTATTAATATTATATTTGATGGCTTATACGCTGATGCTTTTTCATTTATCCTAGATGTTTCATTAGTACTCTATCCTCGCTCGCTGTCTCTCTCACTCTTGGGGTGACTGCGCGGGGATCTCAAGAAATCACAACCATGCAGATTATGATTTTCTGTTTTTCTGCCTCTTAATTTTACTCTACATATCAATGACTTAACTCTGCTGATCATACACAATCCACTCATTTTTGTGAATGATTCAACAATATATCCTTTAATGTTCATTAGAGCCAGTATGGATACGGTAAGCTAAGTGGCCTCTTGTGCTGTAAATTTCTATGGTTCTTTAGATTGCACTTCTCTTGCAGTGCATTAGTTGAATCACTCCATCTGGTTCTTCTCCATGCCCTTTGCAGCAATGAAAATCTTCTGTCAGTTCTTCAAGGTCAGCTTCTTAATGTCTCTTTCTCATGTGTAATCATCAACTACAACCTTCTTGATGGCTACATCCTTAATCTTTCTTCATCTGTCAACATTGCAACCTCCTCTGACCTCAACTGGAACTTCCACATGATGTAGGCAAATGAAGTACAAGCCTGTATTCTCCCATTTTCCATATCCAATCTCAGGATATTATGGCTCTGATGATGCCAGCTGCTAGTGCTGTGTTCTGCCTGGTGACACTGGGACAACCCAGTGCCACCCCTATTGGTCCAATTAAAATAGGCAGAATATCACTCTTTCTCCTCCCCGACCCCCCACCCCGCCTGCTCCTTAAGCCTCCCTTTCTCCCACCCATCCTCTCCTGAAGTGTTGGGTATGGTTATACATAGTTATACACAGGTGCCTTCCTGTGCCTCGTCCAAGTGGCCATTCTTCATATGCAAACCTAGATGGTGAGTATTGGTGAGCAAATCAGCCAAAGAGGGACATCACAACTGATCCAGATGCTGTCTTCACCTGACCTCCATTTTCTGGTAGGAATCAGTGGATGGCAATCAGGAGAAGGAAATTTGCCTGATGTTTCCTCCTCTGCCCCCACTAGCCCAGGTGCACTGAGATCAATTGTTGTGTCCCAGTACCTTATCAGCCAATATTAACTAACCCAGTCCAGATCTGGGTGTTCCTTGTCTCTAAGTATTCCACTAAGCAGTATATTTACTGACTGAGCTATATATGTGAAATTTTAAGAAGAAAACAAACGTTGGGTATGTGAAGGAAGTGGATTTTTCCATCAAATACAGATAATGCCATCTATAGGCTGCGCTGGTGTTAAACTATTGCTTTTAATGGACTTTAATTGGCAAAACATCTGAACTGGTATACTAAAACATATAAATATTTTAAATTGTCACTTTAAAATTCAGTTTTCTTCTGCATGATTTACATTGTAGTAGCAACAGATGAATTCTAATTGTATGAAGCTCTCCTAGATCGCAGCTCGTAGTAAGTCTAAATTGATAAGAATCGCTTAGTTCACAGTTCTGACTAACTGGTGCAGTAGTGATAATGAAGCAGATGCTATAACCAAGGTATGATAACATAGTGACTTGCTTCCTCAGCATACATTGTTTAACTGAAATTATCTCTGCCTGCATTATGAGCTGCTTTAGGGTGGTGTACAAAGTTACACCTGTCAATATTCAATAACTAAGCAACAGAAACTGCAAACCTTCCTACACGTTCCATTGTGTCACAACATGCTGAAACACCTCTGCTACAATAATTATGTACAATCCTTGGAGAAAAATGTTTGAAGGCATGGCACTTTGCCAGGTTCTTGTTGAAACTAATAAAACCAGATATTATCTGCCAAATGCATTTGTAACTTTAGAAGCGAAGAAAGATTCCTATGTATAAACTGTGGTTTTAATCAATATAGAGAATCGGTCAGTATAAATATAATTGCTTCTCAGCTAATATGTACTTTTTGGTTTGAGTGGTTGAGCATTCAGTAATGGTGGCAGTGATTCCCACTACCTGGATACCTACCAAATGTTGCTGTGGTATCACAGTATCAGTGCACTGCAATTTACAAAACTTGGTTTGCGATTCATTCCTGTGAGATGCCAAGTCTTTGACTTCATATGCAGCTGCTAAAAGATAAAATTGTTTTCATATGGTTTGACTCTTCCCCATAGAGCAGATCATGAAGAAGCACAATTAAGCTGTGGTCAAGTGGTATAACAGGTTGGCTCACTAATGCACTGTTTCAGAATGTTAGGACACAGGCACATGCATGTGATTCCCAAAGTGAATGGTTTATTATTCTTGTGAGGAAAAGGATTAGAGTGAACTTGACATAAAAAGAAAACTGCAGATGCTGCAAATGTGAAATAAAAACAGAAAATACTGCAAATGTATAGCAGGACAATCAGTTTCTGAAAGAGGTTAATGTTTCAGGAGTGACCCTTCGTCATTCTGATTAAAAGTTAACGTTTCAGGTGCAAGCTATCTATCTTTCCAATGCTAAATGTCTTGCTGTACATTGCCATCTGTTTTTGTTATAGAGTGAGGGAAAGTACCTCTTCAGTGTGAAAGAACAGATCATTGGACAATTCACCCACTTCCAGTCTCGCATGAGTTAAAGTGTCATATTCAGAAACCTAGAAACACATTTCTGCCCTTTCATCTGTGAGGTGATGTGAGAGACCTGAAGGAGAATGGGAACAACTAAAATACATTGGGTACTTTCAATTTAAAAAGCACAAATATAACTTCAAAAGGGCTCTGGTTTTCATTGAAAGAAATGTAAATACGTGCTCAGGTTTCTAGATGTAATGGCAATAGTCACAATCCATTAAGCAAGATATCCTTTTTCTCTTCAGAACAGGTCTAGTGCTGATTTATAAATGTGTGAAACTGAACTGACATTCTATTGGGTTATTACTTAAGTAGGTCTTCAGTAGCAAAATGCATTTCTTTTCTTTGTAAGGTCTTATGAATGACTTTAGCTTATACAAGATGTTGGGTTAGATATGGTGGTATTAGTACTGAACTTCCATGTAGTTGTAGAATATTTTGAGAATGGAATGCAAGTATTGGGATGTTCTGTAATAGTACATTTTTCCTCATTAATTCAATCTTCATCTACAGGTAGGATTTTGTTTTCCTAGAAAAATCACCTGGGGACATTATCACTTTACGACATGGTGCTCAAAACTTTTTAGGTTGGGTTTTACCAAGAATTTATCAGAATCTTCTCCCCTCATCTCAGGATTTGGGGCACTTTACTAAAAGTGTTCATCCGCTTTGGGAGTTATGGAAGTGCACACAGCTAATATATATGATGGTTTATACACATGCAGAACAATTTGCCCAATTACCCATTGCTCCTAATGGCTGAAAAGGTCATGTCTTACCAACCAGGTTGAATTTTTTGAGGAAGTTACTAGGTTGATGGATGAAGGTAACATAGTTGGCATCATATACTTAGATTTACAAAAATTTTTTAAAAGGTGTCACACAATAGGCTGCTTAATATGATAGAGTCCTTATTAATCTTTATTAATGATCTAGATGAAGGCATTGGGAAAAGTGTCCACAGGTTTATGGAAGACAAATTTAGATGCGATGGGGGAATGGGCCCGTGTCATTTAATATAAATGTAGTGTTATGCACATAGGTACAGCTAATACCAAGTATGTGCATGCCATGTAGAGTACCAAACTAAAGAATGTGAACAGGAAAAAGACCGGTGGTCTCCTGCAACTCCTTTTGATTGCCTTTGGAGGTCGGAGAAGAATCTCCCAGATTTTTTTTTCCTGAATTGGCCCAGGGGTTTTCTCTTTTAGTCTCTCGCAGATTACATGGCTACTGGTGGGTAAGGTTGGTATTGGGGATTGTGATGCTCAATTGCACCATGACTGTATGGGATAGGCTTGATGAACCAACTGGGCGTCTTCTGTCCATTTTCATACATTCGTATATATAAGGCCCTTGGCTGCTTAAGAGCAGAGGACCCTTGAAATTCTGTGTCTGTAGGCAACAGAGGGAGTGGTGCGGGGGATTTTCTGAGGCTAGCTCCAAACTCATACTTCCATGCTTTGTTTTTCATTCTTTATTTCCTTAGTCCTTATTTGTTCACTCCCTCATAGGTTGGCATACACGTCAGCGTTGCAGCATAACACATTAGAATGTCTTGACGTACAAGCTGTTTGAAGGAGCACCTTACTATCATTATTCTAAAATATGTTCTGCTTCTATTCCTTTATGTGCCAAGAGTGCAGCCCAATATCTAGCCTCAATACCAAGCACCTCACAGCAACCGATCACCCACTTCTACAGTGGCAAGCAGTAGTCTAGATACGTACACTCCGGGAGAGGTCGTAATCCTGAGCATTTAGAGAGATGTTGGCACACAGCAACACGTTATCAACCCCATAATGGTCTATCATATATTGTGGTAATCTGTTTTAGGTTCTGCTCTGTACCCCTAAATTCTCCATTTTTTTTTAAACATTTCTTTAGCAGCACAAATCTAATTTTAAAATAAAGATTTGCATTTATATAGCACCTTACCACACCTGTCAGAAAATGTTCAGTGCACTTCATATACAGTTAATTACTTTGAAGTGCAGTGATTTGTTATGTAGACTAACAAGGCAGCCATTTTATACACAAGATCTTACAAACAGCAGTGAGGTACATGACCAGCTAATCTGTTTTTGATGGTGTTAATTGAGGGATGTATATTGACCAGGAATAATGTCATGATATTGATTAATATCTTGGTTCAATTGGACGTTAAAAGATACCATCAGAACAGGAAAATGGACCTCAGTTTAATGTCTCGTGAAGGACAGCACCTCCAACAATGTAACACTCCATGAGTACTGCACTGAAGTGTCACCCTAGATTATGTGCTTAAGTTCTGGTGTGGGAATCCACAATCTTCTGACTCAGTTTGTTTTATTTCTGTTGATTACTGGCCTCTTCCCCATTTTGCATTAACTGCCTTTGTTCTGCTTTTATTGTCTTTAAGCTAATTTCTTACTCACCACGCCATTTTGGTGCTTTTCACTCGGGCTCTTACTTCCGATGATGCTCTGGACAATTTTTAATTCTTCTCTACCAACCATGTTCCTTTGCTTCCTACTCCTCCAGTTCTGCCATTTCTTTTAACTGTTATGGAACAACTTGCTCCAGGAGAATTCAAACTAATCCCAGAGCCTGTGAATTATCTCCTTCAAAACTCAGGTGACAAAAACTATTTTTAACCATTTTCTTCTGCACTCCTTGTGCCAAATTCAAACGGGTGGCAAGTTGCAGCAAATTGGGGAGAATCAGGTGGGGGGGACAACTGCAGGTGAGGAGGTCTAGAGGTAGCAAGAATTGGCCCCATCTGGACAGGCCACAGGCATCACAATTTGACAACCACTGCTTTTAAGATATTCCTGTGCTAAGTGTTCAGGTGACCATCTGCTCTGTAGTGCATACATAGTTTAAAATGAGCCTCGCTGTCCATTTTCTTTGTCCAGTTTGCAACAAGTGATCCCTCTTGATTCACACATCCTAAAGAGTTGTTTTTACCATTTATCAGTTTTCTTTTAGTTGATTAGCTGTTCAAATCTTCTCCTACAGCCCTGGAGCTCACAGGAAGGAAATTTTCTTCCAGTTTCAAATTTAATTTGTATTCTAGTTAAGTACTTGTGCCATTTGCTTTCATTGCCGATTTTTTTTTTTTGAGCAGCCACCTACCGAGGACTACCTAGTTCGGACCAATCACGACTGAAGTTCATTGCAAGGAATGGTCCATGCCAACTATTGTTATTAAAATTTGCCACTTAATGAGAAGAAATTATCTTGCCATCACGAACCAGAAGTTTACTTTACATAGTTTTTAAGGATTACACTTGCACAAAACAGCCTTTCAGTTTGTTTTAGATTTTCTTCCAGCAATCATGGAGAAGCCACTTCAATAGATGCCACAGGCTTTTGTGACTATCTTATTGTTACAGTGGAGTTGACGGTTTTTATGTTAGCCCTAAGTTGTTGTGGATTCATGCCCATATTCTCTTGTCACTGGGAAGGCGGAGGTGTCTAGACAGCTGGCTTAAGGGAAGGGAACTGTGATACTGGTGAGGAATCTTTTGTATAAAGCTGAATATGGAGGCAGATCTAATGAGGCATTCTCATTTAGACTACTGGTCCACATTTGTGCTGTTGATGAATAAATGAATTAATTTTACTGGATTGCTTTAAAGTAAAGCTTAAAGAAAAGTCCAGTGCCTTTATTAAAGGTGAAAATTGGTTTGGTAGTGCAATGCATCATTGTATTAATGTGCTGTGCCAGGTCCTGGTAGAACATATTTTGAACTCTCAAATTTCTTACATGACATGTTTCCTAAGCCTGACCTCAGAGGAAGATGCCAAGCAGGCATTAGAGCTCCCCATTTATCAGTTTTCTTTTGGTTGATTAACAGCTCAAATCTGCTGCTACAGTCCTGGGGCTCACAGGAAATAAGTTTTCTTCCAGTTTCAATTTTAATTTGTATTTTAGTTGAGGACTGAGAGAAGGAAAATCAGAAAGAATGTTACCCCTTGCTAGCATTACTTACTTCCTCGCATCTGGTTATTGAGACAAATTGGTAGAGGCCTAAGATCAGGTTATGTACTGAGTAATGGTGCTTAGCATAGACAGACTTGGGAGAAAATCTAAAAATCTGTTAGTGACATTGTAATGTCGTAATTGTTCATAAACGTTCAAGGTAGATTAAGGTAAGGAAGATCATTTGTCCCATCTTAGTTCATACATCCAAACAAATCTACAGTGCCTCCATCATAACAGCCAGCTGTTTCTTACATTATTTCAGAGTTTTTGTTTCTACTACCCTAAAGCTTATTTCAAGTGTTGATCATTCTTCGCATGAAGAAGAACTTGATGAGTTTGGTCCTATATTTTCTATTTGCAAATTTGGACCAGTGTTCTACTGTCCCATTTTAATTTCAAGCCCAGATTTGCTTTTTTTTTTATCATTTGCTATTTTATGAGGTCTCCTTTTCAAGGCTGAAAAGCATTTCTCCTAACAGGGTGGCCAGAGTTGGCACGGGAAGGATGGAGTCATCAGCATGCATATCTGATCTTCATTTCCAGCCCTAGTTAGATCAGCCAAGGAGTTCAGAGGTGTGGTGCTGTCTCCTAGTGGGGAACAGAGTACCCGAGGCCCAGGCTCGTGGTTTTGTATCGGGATTGGAAGGTGACAAGGAAAATTTATGGGTAAAGTTGCATTCATTTTTACATTTCTTGAATTTATTTATTTATTATGACTATTTGAGGTGGGTGAGGAACTGACTTGGTCGCTGAAAGCAGAGATTCTTTTTTGATTGGTCTGTAGTTCACCAAACTTACAGCTCTTGAATTGTCTTTTATTAAAAAGTTTTTTTTTATTCGTTCATGGGATGTGGGCGTCGCTGGCGAGGCTGGCATTTATTGCCCATCCCTAATTGCCCTTGAGAAGGTGGTGGTGAGCCACCTTCTTGAACCGCTGCAGTCCGTGTGGTGACTGTTCTCCCCCAGTGCTGTTAGGAAGGGAGTTCCAGGATTTTGACCCAGCGACGATGAAGGAACGGCGATATATTTCCAAGTTGGGATGGTGTGTGACTTGGAGGGAAAGTTCTAAAGTATAAAAAACAAACTGTAGCAACATATTAGTCCTGCTTCCCTACCATGTCCGGAAATGCTGCTTCAGATTTGCTTACTCTATCCTGTTTTGAATCTTGTTTACCTCTGGCTCATTTTGGGATTTTTGACCATTTTTCCACAGAGAGGATTTAGGGGAGAAAAAATACTTTTAAATGTTGAGATTTTAAAGCATTAGAGCAGTCTTTCTGCACATTGTCATTCTCTCACTTGAGTAGGTCACAATGCTGACTGGCCACTTACCACTCCTTCCAGCTCCCAGAGCTCGTACCATTCTGAGAGCTCACCAAAGGAAAAGAATGAAATTAACAGAGATCACTGGAGTAACAGGGAAACAGTAACAGACGTTAATACACATAGAAAGGAGAGAGTCACAGGCAGCGTGCAATAGAGATAAAAAGTGAGTAATGGGACAGACTAAGAGAAAGGTTTAGAGCAACACAGAATGAAAGGAAGAGAGCATTACAATCATGGGTGGACCATGGAGCACCTCTTCCCAAACACCCCTAAGCTTCATGGTGCAGCTGCACATACTAAACATCTCTGAGATAGAAACGTGAACCATGGTGACAGTAAACCATCCCCAACCCACAATTTTTTTCCATCAAGAAAACACCAGCTGCACCAATAGAACCAGTTTGACTTCTGCCTTCCAGGCCAGAGATCCACCTTCCAGTAATTCCGAGACCACCCTGACGAAGAGCAAACGCCTCAAGACACAACTGCAATACCCCAATCAGAAATAAAATGGCAGTATAAGCTCATCCCGGAAAACTGCACTCTGTGCTCCAAACTACCCAATAGAAATAGCACGAGAGATCGGCTAATAAATATTTAAAAGGAGGAAAAAAATAAAATTTGCAAAAAATTATCTTTCTATTTGTGTACAATTCTATCTTTGGTGACTTTACGAATTGACGGTGAAAAGCCAAAATAGATGCTGCCTTATTAATGATTATCTCAACAGTGATATTGGAAGGTCAAGGTAGGAATTGGGAAACCAGCAGATTTAAAGTAGTGATATAACGCCTGAGCACAAATTAGCTGACCATAATACTTATTTAAATACCTTAGTGACACTATTGGTCCATAGCGCATGACATGCTGGAAGTAGGGACTAGAATGTAGAGCACCAGCAGCTAGTGAAGGGCTGCTGGCTGCTCAGCTATTGCTCCCATTTTCTATTTTTTTACACAGCTGCTGCGGAACTTTAACCCTCTTACTGCATCAGGCCATTGAAGGAGAGAAAGTGGCCAAATATGAAGGATGGCTTTGTTAGGGAGAGGGCCACCCTGTTTCAAAATTTCCCCCCTCATCCCCTTCCTCCGATGTCCTCTGGAGCTCCCATTCTTAATAGTACACCAGTTACATAATGGGATGGACCCTGTAATTTAAATAAAATGTGGGGCCTTAATAAACCTTACACACAACCTGTGCGCAGGCTCCCAACACTCCAGTCACTGGTTGGTTACATTTTAGTTCACAAGATGCATTGCATGTGAGGAGTAGGATTTGTCCAACAGGAGCCCCACCCACCATTGTGTTATTGGCCCCTTGGTGTATTGATCAGGCTGAAGTATCCTGAGACACCTCTGCTCATAACCTCTAATTTACATTTCAAGTTTTAAATGCAACTTTACTGAAATGAAGCATCAGTTGTTGCATTCCTGCCCTTCCAGAAACCACACCTTCTGTTTGCTTGCCAAAGAAATTTCTTGTAACTTCTGTGAAGCTCTCTCCCAGCCTCTTTCATTGTCCTGGTACAGATTGTAGCTCTCCTAAAGAGAAGGCTCACTTTTCTCTTGCAACGCTAATCTTAATCTTCGTAAATAATCTTTCTCCATTGCTCCGTTCTGTTACATTCTAAGTAATGCTGGCAGTTATACTAACACCTTAATGTCAAAACATCTTAACCACTTCATGTAATTAATTACTTTTTAAAGTGCAGTAACTTGTTTAAGTAAATGCAGCTATTGTGTTGCACGAACAGCAAGGAAATGAATTAGATCATCTAGAAGGAAGAATGTTCACCAGGTTACCACAAGAGCACCTGCAATGCTTGGAATAATGCTACTGGACTTTTAATATGCACCTGACCTTCCATGAGACCTCTCATTCGTGGGATGGCACTTCTCAGTCGTGCAGTGTCAGTCTGATATGGGGCTTGAACTCATAACCATCTGATCCAGAGATGAGTGTGCTACCAACTGAGCCAAGCTGACGCACAAGCTGTTCTATCATTATGGATGATATAAAGGTCCGAAGATTTTGTCCTTGCCAATCCTGAATGACAAAGCCCTTCACGGCTGAACTGAGAAGAGCCCTGTTGGGTCATCCGCTCTCTGGAATCCCATCTGTTGTCTCTTGAATTTCTTACTCTCAACCTACTTTTCCTTTTCTTTGTAAATGTGTTTGTATTCGGCTTATCCTTAAGTAGGATGATCACTCACATCCTTCCAACTATTGCCTTGCTGCTCTTACCAGTACACGAAACACAAAGTTAACGTGCAGGTACAGCAAGCAATAAGGAAGGCAAATGGTATGTTGGCCTTTATTGCAAGGGGCTTGGAGTACAAGAGTAAGGAAGTCTTGCTGTAATTCTACAGGGCTCTGGTGAGACCACACCTGGAGTACTGTGTGCAGTTTTGGTCTCCTTATCTAAGGAAGGATATACTTGCCTTAGAGGTGGTGCAACGAAGGTTCGCCAGATTGATTCCTGGGATGAGAAGGTCGTCCTCTGAGGAAAGATTGAGTAGAATCGGCCTATACTCTCTGGAATTTAAAAGAATGAGAAGTGATCTCATTGAAACATATAAGATTCTACGAGGGCTTGACGGTAGATGTTGAGAGGATGTTTCTCCTGGCTGGAGAGTCTAGAACTAGGGGACATAGTCTCAGGATAAGGAGTTGGCCATTTAAGACTGAGATGAGGAGGAATTTCTTCCCTCAGAGGGTTGTGAATCTTTGGAATTCTCTACCCCAGAGGGCTGTGGATGCTGAGTCGTTGAGTATATTCAAAACTCAGATTGATAGATTTTTGGACTGTAATGGAATCAAGGGATATGGGGATAGGGCGGGAAAGTGGAATTGAGGTCGAAGATCAGCCATGATCTTAATGAATGGTGGAGCAGGCTTGAGGGGCTATTTGTCCTACTCCTGCTCCTGTTTCTTATGTTTCTAAAATTATAGAGGTTGCTTTTTAACTCTCAAATTATCCAGTACCTTGAAAATTCTGGTTTGATCCATGATCATCAGTCTCATTTCTGGCATCTTGTTGCCTCTGTTGCAAATCTCTGGAACACTGCATTTGAACACTAGAGTGAATCATTTGTTTTTGGTTTGAATGTCTCCAAAGTCATTGATAGACTCTGGCACCTTCCATTTCTATGCTAGTTATCATGCTCTGATCTCCCACCGAAGTTATATTCATGGTCATCTAGCTTCCTTTCAAATTGCTATAAAGGTGCTGTAGATTCTTTTCCATTAACTACAACATTTCTTGAGGCATTTTCATCTCTCTCTTTAAGGGGTATATTTTCTTGTTTGGTGTGAGTATAAAGTCGAGAAACCTGTTGACTTTTCACTAACATCGCCTTCTCTAGTCATCATCCAGCTTTATCCACTCTTAGCAATGATTCCACTCAACTTATGGGCACCTTCCTAAATCATCTGCCTTCAGTGCATACAGGTTTCATTCCTCTTGCAGCAGAACAGCTGATTCGCCACATATTTATATGCTCCATGCACTTTAATCTAACAAAGAAAATCCTGCTTTAAATTATTCAAAGATGCAGTTTCTTCACGCCTGTCACAGTTTAGCCAGCAGCTACCACTTTGTGCCTTTGATGCTCCACCCTCAGTCCTTCTTTATCTATTGATATTCTTGGTCTCACTACCTCCTGGCCTCGATTGGAGCTCCCATATCCCCTCCATTGTTAAAGCTGCCTTCAAGAAGTTTGGTTTCTTTTTTATATAAAACTTTCAATAAAGCCCACCTCTATCTAAGAATCTCCTATTTGGGGAGGCTATTCTAACACCTTTCTTGCACTCCTGGATACCTCTCTCACTTCAAGCCTTACGCCAATTTCTCACAACGTCTCTATTTTATCAATACTACGAGCCAGCGCTCTTTTGAACTCTTCTTTTATTCCTCCTAATCTATGAATACGGCATCCTCCATGATCTTCATCCTCTGTACCCTCAATATGTTGAAATCAGTTAATTTTTTCCAGCAGTTCAAAACTATAGAATTTCTTGTCTAGCTCAGTATTTCTTTCCTTCTACAATCTTGTAAGCTTTAAAAACAAAACTTGATGTCACCGAATCATGACTTTCTTACTTACCATATCTTATTTTTTGCACTTTTCAAACTTGCTGGTGTCCTGCACTACGGGCCGTGACCTATTACTTTGGTTTCTAAATATAAACAAAAACACATTTACAATACACAGATGCAAAATATCAATTAGAAGAAGTATACTTTATCAACATAAATGCTTTTAAAGAATAGGATATTAACATGTTCAGGGGTGAGAGGACTACATGATATATATTTTCAATCTATAAGCTCAATAATATTTAGACTCTGAGGTAGAATTTGTTATATGATCAAAGTTGTTTTTTTAAAAAGATGCCGGATGATAATTTTTCAACTGGGAGTTTTTCAGCTCGTAGAAGAACAAATGAGTATATTTGCTAGGCTCTCGCTGTGTGGTTACATTGTCTGTAATCGGATAGACATTTAAAGTATTAATGAAATCATTTTACAAGAAACATTCTTCTCTGAAAGCATTTTATTTATGACTTTTCACATTGTGTCTGCTAGACCATTTTACAAGTAACTGCTGTCTTTACAAGGCATTTTCAGACATCATAATTGGTTGTCTCGGATATTTTAGTATCTATCCTCCCTATATATTGTATATTCAGCTATACTTCTACACTGCAATTTGTTTAACACTGCTTTTTGGAAAAATGTGCTTACTGAGATAGTATAGTTTAGTCAGATATTTGACCAAATTAACTAGAAGCATGCTTTCTTCTGCAATTGTTTTGATAGACTGAGAGTTTACATTGGCAGATGGATTTATGTACCACTTTTAAAACTCATATTTTTCATTCTGTTTGCAAATTCTACATTAATGAAATTAGTTTTTCATGAGCTATTTGTGTGAAAGCAGTTAACAACAGCTGGGTGAGGTAATGTCTTACTATAGACATAACCAAAGGCCATAAAACACCAAGCTCTGCCTATATTGAGTAATCAATATATCAGCAGTGCTTTATTGGTGCTAGCTATTTCATGCTATTACTGTGATAGCACAGGATGTCTGTAGAATTGTAAATAAGAATGGCCTTGGATTTCAGCATAAATTCAGTATTTTTAATTTTCCTCACAGAAGCACAAAACAATATTTTGTCCAAACAAAGACGTTTTAATGGAAAATTATCATTGGCAGGGCTTAAGCCTAACTGCTGTATACTAAACTCTTTCTTGTTAAATCTGAATTCCCCTGTGCTGTACTATATTGATGTGTATCTGAGTTATTATAAATTCATCCAGAGTATTGTAACAAAAATGTAATTGGAGAGCAAAATGGCAAACTGTTAATCAAGTGCCAATTGTAAAAGAAAACGAAATTACTCCCTTTAAAAAAAAAAGTCAGAAAATGAATGATTTATATGGATATAAATCCCATGTATTGGATGCTACTTAATAAGATTCTAAGTAATAAAAAAAAAATTCCTGGTTAAAAGTTTAGGTACTTCACGCCAGAAGCGCCTGCCCTTTAGCATTGAGCAATACTCAGCTTAATGGCTGCAGTCATCTTGATTTGACATGGTTCAATTGTTGCAGACATGAAAGTCTGGCTCTAAAGTTCTTGATATACAGGGAATACAAATTTTCTAACTTACACTCCCCTTACAGTTCAATTTGATTAAATAAAAAGAAAATCTCTGATTTCTAATGGATTTATTGAATAATGACCTTGTAGTCTGGTCTGTTATGTGTACTAACCTAATGCTTGCCTTGAGGAAAAATTCAGTATTTACAATAGTTCTTTTGGTCAAATGCATTTTTTAACAGACAGACACATTAAAATGGACTGTTCCTTGCGGCAAAAAACAATAGACAAAAGTCTGGTCTATCTTCGTTACGTAAGCTGACAGAACAAAAAAAAGGAAATAGGAACTTTCTGTGCAAATCCAAAATTGTGAATTCAATCTTGACGTTTAAAAGAACAAAATATATCTCGAGTACAGGTACACGTAATGTATTTGAAGCAAGGGTTTATTATGGAATCCAGTATTTTTGTTGCCCTATTTTCGAGGATATAATATTATTTCACTAATCATTGTTATGATGTCCACTAGAATTAAAGGAACATTCCAGGATAATAGGCTACAATGACTTGTCCTGGAGTAGCTTCCTTTTAAAAAGAAATTCGGAAAGCTCATCATAAGACAACTAACCTCCCAGATTAGGACTACCATCTTTGCTGTGTTTCTGAGGCTGGGATGGAGAAATATGATATATGTTTTTGTCTACCCTTTGCTCCCGGTCCACTCCACTGTTGATGGAAAACATTGAACAGCTGGGGGAAGTGGAAGATAGTGCTTGGAACTGAGGGTAGGAGAAAGTTTGTAGCATTTCCACAACACACCTTGGAAATGTGGGAAGATGGCAGCTCAAATTGGGAAGCCAGCCAACTGATAGTATTGGAGAAGGCCTTGGGAGTAGTTTGCAAAGCTATCCTCTCAGTTGCAGTCAGAGTGTAATCTGGGGACAAGTGCAGGGAGTTTAACCTTATAAAATAAAAAAAGATGACTACTCAAAGATAGGACATTTGTAGTGCTTTATCCTGGAGCTGTCCTTTAATTGCATGAGGCTTTTTTTAATATTTCACACTTCAATGTGGTTACATATATAGTCAACCTGTTTTACAAACCACAGGTAAGGTAGATGCTGAGTATGCAGCATTTGCCTTTATTATAGCATACTAAATCTGTACGGTCAATTGTCACTTTAAAATGTTCAAATTGGACTGAATTTTTCTAACAGCAAACCCATTGGATTTTGCAATAAAAGCCAATATATTAAATGTAATTTTCTAAGTGCTCTTGCTACTCGATGTGAGTAAATGTCTACTAATGAAAATTCATTTTGATGCATTTCATGTCAAGAATTATGTTTTCCTGTATATATTTATCACTGTAAATGTAACGTTGTTCTTCATGTGAATACAAAAGGTTGTCTTAGATGCCCCAGATAAGCTCACTCAACGTTGCCAGCTTCTATGAGGTGGGATTTGCAGTGTACAAATAGGTGATGTCACCACAGAATGGCTCCCAGTTGGCCTTAACACAAAGATACATTTTGTGTCCAGTGTTTGTAATGACCGCAAATTGAATGTTTAAAAGGATAGTTCCTAAACAGCATATGGGCATGAACTGGCTAAGTGAAAAGTTGGCAGATTTAGATCATGGTGGTGGTTTACAGTTGGTTTTATGGTGATTTACAGTTGGTTTTACTGGACATGATGTGGACATCTCTCTGTCTGAACACTTTGATTGCCTTGACAACGGGCAGTTGGAAAGATTATCTGTAATCACCAGGTATTGTTCTCTGACTATAAATGCGGTAACCTTCCATGGAATCCCACACTCACCTGACGAAGGAGAAAGCCTCCGATAGCTTGTGATTTTCAAATCAAACAGTTGGACTATAACCTGGTGTTGTAAGATTCCTTACATTGGTTTTACTAGAGTTCATTTATAATTTGCAATTGCTACAACTTTGCATAATAAATAAAAACAGAAAATGCTGGAGAAGCTGAGCAAGTTAGGCAGTATCTGTGGAGAAAGAAACAGAGTCCTTTCGTCAGAACTAATGATTTTATGAAAGGGAAATCGTGTTTGACAAATCTATTAGAGTTTTTTGAGGGTGTAACTAGTTCTGACGAAAGGTCTTCGACCTGAAAAGTTAACTCTTTCTTTCTCCACAGATGCTGCCTGATTTACTGAGCTTCTCCAGCATTTTCTGGTTTTATTTCAGATTTCCAGCATCCACAGTATTTTGCTTTTAATTTTGCATAGTAAATGTCATTTTAGCAAGGCATGCACTTGACCACAAACATATCTCTCAACTGATATGCATATATATTCCATAATTGCAGTAGTCATGTGGACAGCATTGGAATACATTCTTCAGAAATAGAGAAAAGATTACATAATTTTAGAATTTGAAGGTGAGTTGCCATTCATTCATGGTAGTTTAGATCTACAAAAGAACGTGAGAAATAGGAGCAGCAGTCGGCTATATGGCCCCTCGAACCTGCTCCGCAATTCAATCAGATCAGATCTTCTACTTCAACTCCACTGTCCCACCCTATCCCCATATCCCTTGATTTCCTAGTGTCCAAAAATCTATCAATCTCAGTCTTGAATATACTCAACGACTTAGAATTCCAAAGATTCACAACCCTCTGAGTGAAGAACTTTTTCCTCATCTCAGTCCTAAATGGCCAACCCCTTATCTTGAGACTATGACTGCTAGCTCTAGACTCTCCAGCCAAGGGAAACAACTTCTCAGCATCAGCTCTGTCAAGCCCTCTAAGAATTTTAGACGTTTCAATGAGATCACCTCTCATTCTTCTAAACGCCAGAGAATATAGGCCCATTTTACTCATTCTCTCCTCATAGGACAACCCTCTCATCACAGGAATCAATCTAGTGAACCTAGATGTTCATCCCCTCTAAGGCAAGTATATCCTTCCTTAGGTAAGGAGACCAAAACTGTACACAGTACTTCCAGGTGTGCTTTCACCGGAGCCCTATAAAATTGCAGTAAGACCTCCTTACTCTTCTACTGTAACCACCTTGTAATAAAAGGCTAACATACCATTTGCCTTCCTAATTGCTTGCTGTAACTACATGTTAACTTTCTGTGATTCGTGTACAAGGACACCCAAATCCCTCTGAACACCAACATTTCTTAGTCTCCCACTTTTTAAAAAATATTCTGTTTTTCTATTCTTCCTACCAAAGTGGATAATTTCACATTTCCCCACATTATACTCCATCTGCCACCTTCTTGACCACTCACTTAACCTGTCTATATCCTTTTGCAGCCTCTTTATGTCCTCCTCACAACTTACTTTCCCACCTAGCTTTGTATAGTCAGCAAACTTGGATACATTACACTTGGTTCCCTCATCTAAGTCATTGATATATATTGTAAACAGCTGAGGGCCAAGCACCAATCCTTGCAGCACCCCACTAGTTATAACCTGCCAACCTGAAAATGACCTGTTTATTCCTTCTCTCTGTTTTTTGTCCGTTAACCAATCCTCAATCCATGCTAATATATTACCCCCAATCCCATGAGCCCTAATCTTGTGTAACAACTTCTTGTGTGACACCTTATCGAATACCTTTTGAAAATCCAAATATACTACATCAACTGGTTCTTCTTTATCTACCCTGCTAGTTACACCCTCAAAAAACTCTCATAGATTTGTCAAACACGATTTCCCTTTCATAAAATCGTGTTTATGATGATTTTCTAAGTGCCCTGTTACTATGTCCTTAATAATAGATTCTAGCATTATCCCTACTACTGATGTCAGGCTGACTGACCTATAGTTCCCTGTTTTCTCTCTCCCTCCTTTCTTGAATAGCAGGGTTACATTTGCTATCTTCCAATTCACAGGGACTGTTCTAGAATCTAGGGAATTCTAGAAGATCAAAACCAATGCATCCACAATCTCTGCAGCAACCTCATTTAAAACCCTAGGATCTAGGCCATCAGGTCCAGGGGATTTGTACAAAATTACACTAACATTGTAGAGTATTAAACATGGAAGAAATTGTAGGTACAGCGAAGGAGGAAGCCATTTGGCCCATTGTGCCTGTGCTGGCTCTTTGAAAGAGCTGTCCAATTAGTCCCATTCCCTGCTCTTTCCCCATAGCCCTTTTAGTTTTTTCCTTCAAGTATTTATCCAATTCCTTTTTGAAAGTTACTATTGAATCTGCTTCCACCACCCTTTCAGACGTACTGCGTTTAAAAACAAATGTTTCCTCGTGTCGCCTCTGGCTCTTTTACTGATCACCTTAAATCTGTGTCCTCTGGTTACCGACCCATTTGCCACTGGAAACGGTTTCACCTTATTTACTCTATCAAAACCATTCATGATTTTGAATACGTCTATCAAATCTCCCCTTAACCTTCTCTGTTCTAAGGAGAACAACCCCAACTTCTCCAGTCTCTCCACCTAACTGAAGTCCCTCATCCCTGGCACCATTCTAGTAAATCTCTTCTGCACCCTCTCTAAGGCGTTGGCATCCTTCCTAAAGTGTGGTGCCTGGAATTGAACACAATACTCCAGCTGAGGCCTAAGCATTGTTTTATAAAGGTTTAGCATAACTTCCTTGCTTTTGTACTCTGCCTCTATTGATAAAGCCCAGGATCACAAATGCTTTTTTAACAGTCTTCTCAACTTGTCCTGCCACCTTCAAAGATGTTTGTATATGTGCACCCCCAGGTCACTCTGTTCTGCACCCCCTTTAAAATTGTACCATTTAGTTTATATTGCCTCTCCTCATTCTTCCTACCAAAATGTATCACTTCACATTTATCGACGTTAAATTTCATCTGCCATTGTCTGCCCATTTCATCAGACTATCTATGTCCTCCTGAAGTCTGTTACTATCCTCCACATTATTTACTACATTTCTGAGTTTCGTGTTATCTGCAAACTTGAAATTATACCCTTTATACCCAAACCCAGGTCATTAATATCTATCAAAAAGAGCAGTGGTCCTAATACTGACCTCTGGGGAACACCACTGTACGCTTCCCTCCAGTCTGTCAAACAACTGTTCACCACTACTCTCTGCTTTCTATCCCCTAGTCAATTTTGTATCCATGCTGCCACTGTCCCTTTAATCCCATGGGCTTTAATTTTGTTAACAAGTCTATTATGAGGAATGTTATCAAATGCCTTTTGAAAGTTCATATACACAACATCAACCGCACTACCCTTATCAATCCTCTCTGTTACTTCATCAAAGAACTCAATCAAGTTAGTCAAACATGATTTTGTTTTAACAAATCCCTGCTGACTTTCATTTATTAGCCCATACTTTTCCAAGTGTCTCTAAAAGTTTTCCCACCACCGACGTTAGGCTGACTGGCCTGTAATTGCCAGGTTTATCCCTCCCCTTTTTTGAACAGGGGTGTCACATTTGCAATTCTCCAGTCCTCCAGCACCATCTCCATATCTAAGGAGGATTGGAAGATTGTGGCCGTAGCCTCCGCAATTTCCACCCTTACTTACCTCAGTAATCTAGGATCCATCCCATGTGGACTAGGTGACTTTTCTATTTTGAGTACTGACAATCTTTTAAGTACCTCCTCCTCTTCTATTTTTATCCTATCCAATATGGCTACAATGGCAACATCCTCTTCTCTAGTGAAGACAGATGCAAAGTTTTCATTTAGTACTTCAGCCATGCCCTCTGCCTCCACAGGAAGATCTCCCTTTTTGTCCCTAATCGGACCCATGCTTCCTCTAACTACCCTTTTACTATTTATATGTTTATAAAAGACTTTTGGGTACCCTTTTATGTTAGCAGCTAATCTATTCTCATACACTCTCTTTGCCCCCCTTATTCCCTTTTTTAGATCTCCTCTGTACTTTCTGCACTCAGCCTGGTTCTCTACTGTATTATGAACCTTATGTTCATCATAAGCCTCCTTTTTCTGTTTCATTTTAATCTCTATATCTTTAGTCATCCACGGAGCTCTAGCTTTGGATGCCCTTCCTTTCCCCTTCGTAGGGATGTCCCTACTCTGTACTCAAACCAACTCCACCTTGAAAGGTCTCCCATTGTTCAATTACTGTTTTGCCTACCAATTTTTGATTCCAATCCATCTGGGCAAGATCCCTTTTTAACTCACTGAAATTTGCCCTCTTCTAGTTAAGCATTTTCGCATTTGATTGTTCCTTGTCCTTTTCCATGACTATTCTAAACCTAATGATATTATGATCACCATGCCCCAAATGGTCCCCCACTGAAACATGCTCCACCTGCCCCACTTCGTTCCCCAGAATTAGATCCAGCACTATTTCCTTCCTGGTTGGGCTGGAAAAACCCTGTTCCAGAAAGTTCTCTTGAACACATTTCAGGAATTCCTCCCCCTCTTTGCCCTTTACACTGTTAGTATCCCATTCTATATTGGGATAATGGAAGTACCCTATTATCACTACCCTTTAATTCTTGCATCCATCTTTAATTTGCCTGCAAATGTTCTCCTCCCCACTATTTGGTGGTCTATAGTATACACCCAGTAGTGTAATAGCTCCTCTATTGTTCCTTAATTCTAACCAAATAGATTCTGTCTTTAACCCCAAAACTACATCATCCCTTTCTAGTGCTATAATAGTTTCTTGGATCAATACTGCCAGCCCCCCTCCTTTCTTTCCTTCCCTGTCTTTCCTGAATACCTTGTAGTCAGGAATATTAGGTACCTAATCCCCTCCTTCTTTGAGCCAGGTCTCTGTTATTGCCACTATATCATTGTCCCATGTGGCAACTTGAGCCTGCAGCTCACCAACCTTATTTAGCATGCAACGTGCATTTACGCTCATGTACTCCAATCGCATCTTCGACTTCCTCGCATTTGCCCCCTGTCTGGTAACGAGCTAAAAGTTGTTCAACATGTAAGTAGTGCTGGAAACAAAAGTGCATGACAGCAAATCAATAGGAATTGGGTGAGAACTGTGATGCATGGGCAAGAATTGGAAGTGAAAGTTGTAATGATGGGAAGCTTGAAGAGTTTTGAAGTTTGGGGGCATTTTCCTCTTATCTATAAAACATTGAATGAAAATAGGCCTGGACTGTCGGTGAAAGCCCATTGATCTTCTAAATAAATGTAATTTATTTGCCATTGTATGAGCTAGAAGTGATATGAAACATTTTATACTGCAGCCTTAGGGCAGTACAAAGACATCCGTAGCACACGTGAGACTGTAAAGTGAAACCTGGAAAGTTTCATATCAGAAGTGGGAATCCCTTGGGTCATTGTAATTCTGGTTTCCCAGAGGTGCCCAGCAAGATATTGCTGCAATGCTCCAGAACTGTGAACCAACTTCAGAATTGGGCACATAATGATATAAATCAGTTTTCTATTATCATAGAATCATAGAAAGGTTACAGCACGGAAGGAGGCCATTCGGCCCATCGAGTCTGCTCCGGCTCCATGCAAGAACAATCCAGCTAGACCCACTCCCCCGCCCTTTCCCCGTGGCCCTGCAATTTTTTTCCTTTCAAGTACTTATCCAGTTCCCTTTTGAAGGCCATGATTGAATCTGCCTCCACCACCCCCTCAGGCAGCGCATTCCAGATCCTAACCACTTGCTGTGTTTTTAAAAAAAAAGTTTTTCCTCATGTCACCTTTGGTTCTTTGGTTCTTTTGCCAATCACCTTAAATCTATTTCCCCTGGTCCTTGACCCTTCCGTCAATGGGAACAGTTTCTCTCTATCTACTCTGTCTAGACCCTTCATGATTTTGAATACCTCTATCAAATCTTCTCGCAACCGTCTCTGTTCCAAGGAGACCAACCCCAGCTTCTCCAGTCTATCCACATAACTGAAGTCCCTCATCCCTGGAATCATTCTAGTAAATCTCTTCTGCACCCTCTCTAAGGCCTTCGCATCTTTCCTGAAGTGCTGTGCCCAGAACTGGACACAATACTCCAGTTGTGGCCAAACTAGTGTTTTATAAAGGTTCATCATGACTTCCATACTTTTGTACTCTGGGTGCCTGTATTTATAAAGCCCAGGATCCCATATGCTTTGTTAACCGCTTTCTCAACCTGCCCTGCCACCTTCAATGATTTGTGCACATATACCCCCAGATCTCTCTGTTCCTGTACCCCTTTTAGAGTTGTGCCCTCTAGTTTATATTGCCTCTCCTCGTTCTTCCTACTGAAATGTATCACAATGCATTTTTCTGCGTTAAATTTCATCTGCCACGTGTCCGCCCATGCCACCAGCCTGTCTATATCCTCTTGAAGTCTATCACCATCCTCCTCGCTGTTTACTCCCCTTCCAAGTTTTGTGTCATCTGCAAATTTTGAAATTGTGCCTTGTACAGCCAAGTCCAAGTTATTAATATATATCAAAAAAGCAGTGGTCCCAGCACTGACCCCTGAGGCGCACCACTGTACACCTCCCTCCAGTCCGAAAAACAACCGTTCACCATTACTCTCTGTTTCCTGTCCCTTAGCTAATTCTGTATCCATGTTGCTACTGCCCCCCTTTATTCCATGGGCCGCAATCTTGATGATAAGCCTACCATGCGGCACTTTATCAAACGCCTTTTGAAAGTCCATATACACCACATCAACTGCATTGCCCTCATCTATCCTCTCTGTTACCTCATCAAAAAACTCTTATCAAGTTAGTTATTTGCCTTTAACAAATCCGTGCTGGCTTTCCCTAATCAATCCACCATCGTCCAAATGACTGTTAATTCTATCCTGGATTATCGTTTCTAAAAGTTTCCCCACCACTGAGGGTAAACTGACTGGCCTATAGTTGCTGGGTTATTCATTCTTGAGGGCAAATTGTTCTGATTTATCTTTGCATGGTATAACTGCACTCTTGCGTGGAAAATGATCGGAATCAAATAGCAGATCAAAGTGAAAAATGAAGCTGTCACAAAAGAACTGAGCAAAATTGTTCAGAAGAGTTTCTGCTTTGCTTCAACCCAGATGGTGTAGTATAACTTGGAAATGGTCACCCAGATCAAATTCTGTCAAACAATGCAAGGTCACTACGAGGAGTATAACTGCAACTGTTGCAAAATAAATTTTAAAAAGCTCCCAGATGGTCATTTGGTCTGCCTAGGAACTTTCTGTTTAAACTATTTGTTCGCAGAGAGTTGACATGTTGGTTCTTTACTAGCATTGAAAGTTTTAACTGGTGCTACCTCACTGGTGGCTTATCTGGTTAAGACATTAAGTAGCTGAGCTATACCAGGAGGGTTCCAGATTCAATCTCTGGCTCGTGCTGAGTTAACTGATCGCAGCCAGCATGCTGGAAAGGGCTCTATAGTTGGTCTCGGCACCCCTAGATAATTGGCCAGTGTTCCAACCCTGATCACTATCCTTACTGGAAGTATGTTTGTGTTTGTCAAGTGAGGAGAGGATTAGCCTCATCAATGATGTTCCCCACAATTGAACAGTCTTCTGAAAAATGGCGACTTGGGCAAATTACCAGGGTGTTGCCAGCTGTTGTGGAATGGAACCTAGCATTGGCCAGGACGGAACGGGGGGAAATTAGAGGATGGAAAATAAACCAGTTTACAAAAATGGCTTGCTAAATGATCAGTAACCTAATCTTAAGGCATGTTTTACTGGGTTAGGTTTGCATATACTCTAGATAGACTAGAAACATTCATACTGTAGTATTACAATGTTTAATGCTGCTGCCAGGACTTGAGATTACTTTGCCTGCAAAAGTTATGATGTCAATTTGTGGAATTGAATACTTGGGTAAGCAATAATAAAGTGTAACATTAACAAAGTTTTCTGTATGCAGATTGTTGTTTCAGCAGTGGTGGTCAACCAATAATTGGCACAGTTGGAATAAAGAAGCCCCAATGCCACCTCAAACATTCCAGGCATATTACCTGATCTTACGCAGTGGTTCTGCCTCAAAAGAGCAGCATTCTCCACTGAAAAGTATGAATGAATATACAACAAAAACTGATCATTTTAACTCGGATACATCATTTAATGGAAGTCAGCAACATTACCATCATGCCTGGGTTAATAATCACAGAAGCTAAAGTAAGTGTGGGAAGTGTGTTTAGAGTAATGTGGGTGTACTTGGGTATAATTAGCAAAGCATGCAGTGAAGCTGAGGACTATTAACCACAGTATATTATGCCTTTATTGTACTTCCCTGACCAGCTTGAGTGAGATCTATCAGATAATACTGCTTCATTCATGTTAGCTAAATTGTGCATCAAGTTGTTCCAGTTTCCTCTGATACTTGGGATGCCTCTGCATATGCAAAATGGAGCTTCGTGGTTCAAAGGAAACCAAAGTAAGATATGCAGCAGTCTCTGAAATGCATGTTAGACTCATTCTGATCAAATGTTTTATCACTCAACATTTTGTCAATAAGTAGATGGATGTAATTTGAATGGGCACCACAACATTGTATTATGGTGCGCTTTGAATTTGGGGATTGTATTAGCTTCAACTATTATATTGGAATTCACAAGCCACCTTTTTGGATGGATCTCGGTGGAGGCAATGAGTTGATGCAATGTGTATGTATTTTGGCTCTTCAGCTCCTTTGTGCTACAGTTGTGTATTGAATTTACCATGGACTAACAAAAGAGTTAGACCTCCTGAAAGCTGAGTATGATTACATGCTTGGAATGAGTCCAGGAGCAGGTGATCTCAGATGACTCTGGCTCTGTAGTGGGATCATCCGAAGGGAATTACACAATTGCCTGCGGTTCTGCAGTATACTTGCTCCAAATTCAAAGGTAACAGGTCATTGCATTGATATAATGATATAGCACATACTAATATCATTATGCCACACCCGTATCCATGTATGTGCTAATGTAATAAAAGCTATGGGTTAGCTACAGGGTATTTTTCTCATATGGGAGGTATTCCCATAAAATTTCAGCTGTCTCAAGATTTCAATCATATTTATTAAAGTAGACAGTAACAAGTCGACAAAGCATTTTGATGGATAATCCAGTAAAGAGAATAGGTACATAGGAACAGGAGTCGGCCACTTAGCCCCTCAAGCTTGTTCTGCCATTCAGTGAGATACTGGCTGATCTGTGACCTAACTTCATATACCCGCCTTAGCCCCATATCCCTTAATACCTTTGGTTAACAAAAATCCATCAATCTCAGATTTAAAATTAATAATTGAGCTAACATCAATTGCCATTGGAGGAAGAGAGTTCCAAACTTCTACCACCCTTTGCACATAGAAGTGTTTCCTAACTTCATTCCTGAAAGTCTTGGCTCTAATTTTTAGGCTATGCCCCCTTGTCCTAGACTCCCCAACCAGCGGAAATAGTTTCTCTCTATCTACCCTATCTGTTCCCCTTAATGTCTTGAAAATTTCAATCAAATCACCCCTTAATCTTCTAAATTCCAGGGAATACAACCCTAGTTTGTGTAATCTCACCTTGTAATTTAACCCTTGAAATCCAGATTCTAGTAAATCGACACTGCACTCCCTCCAAGGCCAATATATCCTTCCTAAGGTGCGGTGCCCAGAACTGAACGCAGTACTCCAGTTGTGGTCTCACCAGGGCTTTGTATAGTTGTACCCCCTTGTATAGTTCTACCCCCATGTATTCTAGTCCTCTAGATATAAAGGCCAGCATTCCATTAGCCTTTTTGATTATTTTCTGTACCTGTCCATGACATTTTAATGATCTATGTAAATGGATCCCTAAGTCTCTTCAGCCCTCCACTGTTTAAAGCTTTTCACCATTTAGAAAGTACTCTGATCTATCCTTTTTTGGTTCAAACTTGCCCACATCGAAATCCATTTGCCACAGTTTTGCCCATTCACTTAATCTATTAATTTCTCTCTTTAATTTTATTCTTCCATCTACACTCCTTACAATGCTACCTACCTTTGTGTCATCAGCAAACTTTGATATGTGGTGCTCTATCCCATCATCTATGTCATTAATAAATACAGTGAGTAATTGAGGCCCAACACACATCCCTGTGGGACACCACTAGTCACATCCTGCCAATTTGAGTACCTGCCCATTATCCCTACTCTCTGTCTCCTGCACTCAGCCAATTTCCTAACCAGGTCAATAATTTGCCCTCAATTCCATGAGCTTCACCTTTAGCTAACAGTCACTTATGAGGGACTTTATCGAATGCCATGTGGAAGACCATATAAACAACATCCCCCTGTCCACTACTTTAGTCACCTCTTCAAAAAATTCAATCAGGTTTGCCAGGCATAACCTGCCCTTCACAAATCCATGCTGGCTGTCTGATCAGCTGAAAACTTTCACGGTGTTCAGTCACTCTATCCTTAATTATAGTCTAGGAGTTCACTGCAGACTGTTTCTCACAAATAGGTAGAGTCTGACAAAAAGTGGTGCAAAGCAATTTGGAACAAAATTTAACCTCTTGTATATTGCCTTTTGCAGTCTATAAGAAATAGGAAAACATTTGTAAAATAAGAGTATTATTTCTCAGGTAAATGTCCACTGTTCCTGTCAGCTGACTTTATTACAACCCTGGTGTAGTCGGACTGTAAAACAGTCCCTATTCCTATCACATGATAGTTATATAGAAAAATCAACTATAATGGTGCCTATTAGCAATACTAGCAGAAAAGTCAAACTTCAATGGAAAACCTCCAACAGGAATGGTCTGAACAAATAAAAACTAAGTCGAATATATTTTAAGTGATGACTGGGAGTACATCAAGGCTGTACTACACTCTTGGGTTTGGATTACTGTGTAAACTGTTCGACGTCATTCAAATCCCTCAAGTATGTTACAGATTTGTAACCCACTGCCAGCTGTTTATTTTCCATGTATACTTCCCAGATGGCGAACTGACCTTTCTGATTTTTCAATTAGAAACAAAATATGCAGATAACACAAAACACGTGTTGCACTAGTTTGTTGCAGCAACCACAATATTAGTTTCTGTTTGTCTGTAAATAAGATGTTTTACTATTTCTCATATCTGGAATATTTAAATAGTTTTGAATTTCAAAAATCTAATTCATTATGTTAGATTGTGGATTGGAATTGAACTAATCGAACTTAATGCTAGCAGACAAATGCTCAGCACATGTGTATCCCAGTCCTTAGTTGATTATTTTAATACGGACACAAACATTTTTTTTTCAATGGGGCAACCCTTCCGCTAAGATAAAGGAATGTCATACGAATGCTTTAAGCACTGACCCTCTAATATCAGCAGCAGTAATTTCTGGGCCACATAATCCATGCGCAGTTTGGAAAATAAGGTATCACAACCATGATGTTCAAATATATGCAGGTTATTTGTGTGATTTTCAACTTTTGTTGGTCTAGAGCAGTACATTTTGAAGCATCAGGCATTTTATTAAGTTTTAAAATTTGAAAACCTGACAAAGATTGCAACAAGAAGCACTGTGTGGAGGAAGATAGCAATTTTTTCTAATGTCTGGCTTGATTTCCATTAAAATATGTGTGAAATGTTGTTGCTTTGGTGCAAGTACATTGTTGCTACCACGAAAAAGTGCTAACTGGGGTCATCCCATATTGGTAAAGACAAAATTAGAGGGGAAATGGTCATGAACGCATTGTTGTCACTCCTAAGTAGCTGGCTGAAGAGAAGTATTGTTCGAATGATGGGAGGAGGTCGTGCTGCCTACAAGATGCATATGGCCTGGTGAAATGTATATGAGATAAATGATTAAAAAAGAAAGTTTTTTTTTTAATCCTGTTGATAGCTTTCAATTGAAACATTGCTGCACTATATAAAAAGCATGCAGTTAATGAAACTTTTAAACTAAACTTATACTTCAGCAGTCAAAGGATTAAATAAGTTAGATGTTAAGGGCTCGATTTTCCAGGCTCCGAAAATCGAGGAAATCCACAGACTTCCGGGTTCCCCACTGACGCGTCTGGGTGCGCGCGAACCTCTCGAATGCGGAAGTCCCACCGGAAATTAAAGCCGGCGGGATGATACTCGACACAGTTGTTGAGATAGTTTAAGTGATTGAACCACTTAATTTTCTCCACATTGAGGCAGGGGTGCGATTTTGAAGCATCCTCAGCGTGTTTCCTGTGCTGTGGAAAACACTCCATGTTGCAACAGACCTGTTTCAGCCAGCAGCCAGTTGCACATTCAAATGCTTCTTTGACAGATGGGGAGAAAAGGTCGCTTATTGCAGCAGGGCACACAGTTCTTTCAGACAAAGTTTTGGCCGCGAGATCTTTGTGTTTTCACTGAAAATTATTACTTTCCACTCAAAATTCTTCTGTTCACATATTTAACTACTTTGCGGACCCCCTCAAACTCTCACCATCAGGATCGGGGGGGCGCCGTGGTTGCATTCACCACTACATCCGAGGATGAGCAACATCACCAGCCTCGCCAGGCACGGTATTCATCTCCGCCACTTGGAGCTCCACAACACAGTGCTGCACCACAAGCACCTGCACAAGAGCACGGAGGGCAACAACAGAGAGAGTGACGTCACAGGAGGCACTACCCTCGCCACATGGTCTACAGACCGAGGCTCAGCTTCCTGGACCTCTCTGAGGAGCAGTGCATACGGAGGCTCAGAGTCAGTCGCCAGGTAGTTGCAGACATCTGTAGCCTCCTTCATGCCGAGCTGCTCCTGGCTGGGCCGAGCAGCATCTCCTTACCCGTCACTGTCAAAGTCACCACTGCCCTCAACTTCTTCGCCTCCGGATCATTCCAGGGTGCCGCCGGGGTCTCCCAGTCGTCTGCACACAAGTGAGTAAGGCAGGTCACCGACTGCTCGTTTCGCAAGGCCTCGCAGTATGTCAACTTCCCCACGGACAACCTCAGCCAGACGGAGAGGGCAGTGGGATTCCACTCTGTGGCTGGCTTCCCACGGGTCCAATCGATTGCACCCATATAGCAATACGAGCACCTCCACACGAGCCAGGACCATTCATCAACGGGAAGGGGTATCACCCATCAACTTTGTGACCACCACAAAAGATTTCTTCATGTGTGCGCCAGATTCCCTGGTAGCTGCCACAATTCCTTCATCCTCAGGGAATCCAACATCCCTCTTCCACGCACCGAACAACCTCCTCGGGGACAAGGGATACCCCCTGCACACGTGGCTCATGACACCTCTGAGTTAACCCATCGCCGAGCAACAGCATCGATATAATGACAGCCACGTCGCCACCAGGTCTACAATTGAGCATGCTTATAGGGCTGCTCGATGCGATTTAGGTGCTTTCATCATTCTGGGGGTGGGGGGGGGCGCTTTAATACGCACCGGACAGCGTGGAACGCATTATAGTACTGTGTTGTGCCTGCACGACATGGCACAACAGAGAGGGGTGCCGCTTAAGGAGGCCCCATCCACATCTGCCGTCCACATTGAGGAGGAGCAGGAGGAACCCATGGGCAGAGCAGCGGCTCGCCTGGTTGTTCGTGAGGCCAGGGAGTCACTGATATGTGAACGGTTCTCCTAATATCAGAAAGTGTGAAGAGTCCAGTCCTCACACCACCTGGAAAGAGCAGTGCCCACACCAGCCTCCTCCCACCCCTCCCTACACAAAACAGTCCTGCAACTACACATACACCCACTGTAAAGTGACCCAATGGGTGGCATCAAGTGTCACCGTTCATAGGGCCCTTTCAGTAGGTTCACCATCACAAAAGCCAGCCAAGAATGGCCAAGATGTGGCAGTAGTGGTGACAATCATAACATTTAATGTGATTTTAACAAAAAGCAAATATAAATGAAAAACATGACCAACCGACAAACAGCCTTGTGCATCCACTTCGTGCTTACAAAACCTTTGCCTTTTTCTTCTGACCTATTCAATCTTTCCTCATAAGACAACCCTTCCATTCCCGGAATCAACCTGGTGAACCTTCTCTGACTTGTCTCCAATGCAAGTATGTCCTTCCTTAAATAAGGGCCCCAGAACTGTACGCAGTACTCCAGGTGTGGTCTCACCAGCACCCTGTACAGTTGTAGCATGACTTCCCTGCTTTTATACTCCAACCCCCTAGAAATAAAGGCCAATATTCCATTTGCCTTCCGGATTTCCTGCTGCACCTGTAGGTTGACTTAATATGTTTCATTTATGAGAACACCCAGATCCCTCTGTACCACAGCATTTTGTAGTATTTCTCCATTCAAATAATATTTTGCTTTTTTATTTTTCCTCCCAAAGTGGATGACTTCACATTTTCCCACATTATATTCCATCTGCCAAATTTTTGCCCATTTACTTAACCTGTCAATATCCCTTTGCAGATTCAGCTTGCTTGGTTTCATTGGTTAGAACATTGAATACAGGAGTTGGGATTTCTTGTTGAAGTTGTACAAGACATTAGTTAGGCCACACTTGGAATACTGTGTACAGTTCTGGTCACCCTATTATAGAAAGGATATTATTAAACTAGAAAGAGTGCAGAAAAGATTTACTAGGATGCTGCCGGGACTTGATGGTTTGACTTATAGGGAGAGGTTAGATAGACTGGGACTTTTTTCCCTGGAGAGTAGGAGGTTGAGGGGTGATCTTATACAAGTCTATAAAATAATGAGGGGCATAGATAAGGTCGATAGTCAAAATCTTTTCCCAAAGGTAGGGGAGTCTATAACAAGGGGACATAGATTTAAGGTGAGAGGGGAGAGATACAAAAGGGTCCAGAGAGGCAATTTTTTCACTCAAAGGGTGGTGAGTGTCTGGAACGAGCTGCCAGAGGCAGTAGTAGAGGCGGGTACAATTTTGTCTTTTAAAAAGCATTTGGACAGTTACATGGGTAAGATGGGTATAGAGGGATATGGGCCAAGTGCAGGCAATTGGGACTAGCTTAGTGGTATAAACTGGGCGACATGGACATGTTGGGCCGAAGGGCCTGTTTCCATGTTGTAAACTTCTATGATTCTATGATTCCATCCCGACTTTGTTTTCTGTTAGTTAGCCAATCCTCTATCCATGCCAGTATATTACCCCCAACACCATGAGCTCTTATCTTGTGCAGTAACCTTTTATGTGGCATCTTATCGAATGCCTTTTGGAAATCCAAATATACTGCATCCATTGGTTCCCCTTTATCCACCCTGCCCATTACTTCCTCAAAGAACTCTAATAAATTTGTCAGACATGATTTCCCCTTCATAAAACCATGTTGACTCTCCTTGATTTTATTATGAGTCTCCAAATATCCTGCTACTACTTCCTTAATAATGGATTCTAACATTTTCCCAATGACAGATTTTAGGCTAGCTGGTCTATAGTTACCTGCTTTCTGTCTCACTCCCTTCTTGAATAGGGGTGTTACGTTTGCGGTTTTCCAACCCGCTGGCACCTTTCCGGAATCTAGTGAATTCTGTAAGGTTACAACCAATGCATCCACTATCTCTGTAGCCACTTCTTCTAAGACCCACGGATGCAAGCCATCAGGTCCAGGGGACTTGTCAGCCTTTAGATCCATTAATTTACCTAGTACTTTTTCTCTAGTGATAGTGATTGTTTTTAGTTCCTCCCTCCCTTTGCCCTTGATTTTCTACAATTATTGGTATGATTTTATTGTCTTCTACTGTGAAGACAGATACAAAATATCTGTTCAATTCCTCTGCCATTTCCTTGTTTTCCATTATTATTTCCCCAGTCTCATCTAAGGGACCGATGTTTACTTTAGCTACCCTCTTCCTTTTATATAAATGTAAAAGCCTTTACTGTCAGTTTTATATTTCTTGCTAGTTTACTCTCATAATTTATTTTCTCCCTCTTTATTATTCTTTTAGTCATCCTTTGCTGGCTTTGAAAATTTTCCCAGTCTTTGGGCTTACCAGTAATCTTTGCCACGTTGTATGCTTTTTCTTTTAACCTGATACCATCCTTGACTTCTTTAGTTAGCCATAGTTGATTCACCCTTTTTGTGGAGTCTTTCCTCCTCACAGGGATATATTTTTGTTGCGAGTCATAAAATATATTTTTAAATGTTTGCCGTTGCTTATCCACCATCTAATCTGTTCACCCAGTCCACTTTAGTCAATTCCACCCACATTCCTTTATAATTGCCGTTATTTAAGTTTAATGCAGTAGTTTCAGACCCAAGATCCTCGATCTCAAACTGGTTGTGAAATTCATCACGTTATGATCACTGCTTCCCAAGGAATCCTTTACTTTGAGATCATTAATTAATCCTGTTTCATTACCCATTACCAGATCCAATATGGCCTATTCCCTGGTTGGTTCCCCGATGTATTGGTCTAAGAAACAATCCCAAATGCACTCTATGAACTCCTCCTCAGGGCTACTTTTTTACCAGTTTGATTTGTCCAATCTTTGTGAAAGTTAAAATCGCCCATGATTATTGCATTACGTTTTTTACAACCCCACTTGTTTCCTGATTTATATTTTGCCCTACAGTGTAGCTACTGTTAGGGGGCCTATATACTACTCCCACCAGTGATTTCTTTCCCTTGCTGTTTCTTTCCCTTGCTATCCACCCAAATTGATTCGCACCTTGATCTTCTGAGGCAAGATCATTTCTCACTATTATACCAATTTCATCTTTATTAACAGAGCTACCCCACCACCTTCACCTTTTTTCCTATCCTTCCGAAATACTGAATATTTAGCTCCCAACCTTGGTCACCTTGCAACCACGTCTCTGTAATGGCCACGAGATCATACCCATTTGTTTCTATTTGTGCCGTCAATTCATCTATCTTATTACGAATGCTGCGCGCATTCCGATAAAGAACCTTTAATTTTGTCTTTTTGCTATTCTTTCCTATCCCGGCCCCATTTGCTAGTGCACTCTTATTTTTGTACGCTCTGTCCCTTCCTGACACACTCTGTTTATCATTACCCCCATCACTTTCCTGTACTACTTCCTTGTCTTTTCTCTTTATCAATCTAAACTTTGCCCCATCTGAACCCTCCCCCTATCTATTTAGTTTAATAGAGGAGGCAGCATTATGGGTACTGATTAAGAGGGGGCAACAGGTCGCGCTTTGAGTGGCGTCCCCGCTTCCATGTCCCTTATCACCATCATCCCTCCCCTCGGCCAGGGCCACATCACTCCTACCACTCTGCTGGACAACAGTTTGGAGGACATGTGATGCCTTGTAAGACCAGTGCTAGTGTATCTGTCTGCCTGTTTAAGGCGGCAGAATGTTGTTCAGCCTGAGTCCGAACGGCCGTTGTCAGGGCCTGAATGGATTCATTTGTGAGCTGTGCTTGAAGCTCAATGGAGGCTCGCCTTCTCTTCATCGCAGACATTCCCGCACTTACCTGTAACAGTATCTCAGATTCCCTCCCATTCCTGTACCACCATTCCACTCATTCAGGAGTTGGAATCCTCCATCCTCTGCGCTATTGTGGAGAGTGCGCGTGACACCTGTTCCAGTACCTCGCAAATGTGCTCCTGTCCCTTGATCATTATCCTTTTAAAGGCTGGCCCCAGGGTTCCGCATCTGCGTCCAGCTGAGAAGAGTGCTCCCACCGACGCAGACTCTCCGGAGCTGTCCCTGCAACCAGCATCTGTTCGTTCTCACGTATGTGGTAACTCACCAGGTGCCAACCCAACTAACTGAGGACTAGGACCCACCGAGGTATGTGTATATGCGCTGGTGGATGATTCGCTAAGATGTGATGGTGCACCCTCAGAGGCCGGCAGTTCCCCTGAGGAATCGCCCTCTGCCGTCACAGCGGTCGCTGAAGGCCCTGTAAGAGAACAGAAGGCAATATTAAGCATGATCACAGATGTGTCATGTTGCGATGAGCATACTGAGGTGCTGAAGATGGCAAGGCATGTTAACATCAATTCATATTCCGTGTGCTGAATGTTAAAGTTGTGTCACCAGACGTTTGCCAGTCTCGGCGTCCCCGACGGACAGGCACTCGAGGGTTCGACTGAGCTCCAGCGCCTCCTGCTCCGCGTCTGTAAGGACAACGATTTGTTGCGGCCCCCCTCCGGTCCTCGCCCTCTCCCGTGCATTTTGCGCTCTCTTCTCCTAGAAGGAGAGAAAGAACAGACGTGTGAGTGATGGTGAAGTGGCCAACTGATGTATGCATTTATTTGGGTGCGGCTGACCGTGAAAGAGATGCATCAGAGGGTGAGTATGAGACAGAGCCATGACATTGGATGAGGATTGGGTGAGTGGTAGTGGTGGGGTGAGTAATGGGGAGACGAGGAAGTGCAGGTGAGTTGAGGATGAGCCTTAAGTGGGTTTGAGGAGTGATGTGATAGAGTAATGTTGGCAGTGCAGAATGAGTTGGGGAGTGGGGGCAGTGATGATGAAGACGGAATGTAGGAGAACCAGTAAGTGTACTCACTTTTGCTGACCGAGTTAGGTCATTGAAGCGCTTCCTGCACTGGATCCAGGTGCAGGAGATGTTGCTGCTGCTGGTGACCTCCTCTGCCACCTCGAGCCAGGCCTTCTTGCCATGTAAGACAGATCCTTCCTCCTCCTCACCCCATCCTGTAGCACCTAGAGTGAGGTACAGTTGAATCTTGGAGTAGCCTTGCCCCTGTGCTGCTCCATTGTGGTGTGTGGGTGTTTGCTCCAGGAAAAGCCATTGGATTAATGGCACTTTAAATAGAGCTCCTCCAGCTGACAGCATGTGATGAGGGTGCGCAGTCCATCCACTGCGCAGCTTTCAGACAGCAAACCCAGAAGCCATGTTAAGTGGCGCCGATTGAATCGCGATCCCGTGGAAAACAGACATTTTTTTATTGGTTGGGTTACCCGCGCACCCATTCACCCCCTCGCTGCCATCCCGCCTCAACTCTAATATTGGGGCCTAAAGGTCTGACTAGACAGTTCTGGTATTTCTAAACATTCTTTGTTTTCAGGTACACATCAGTTTTCTTGAATTAAATTTGCTTGAGCATTCTGCTTGTCAATGCTATTCTTAATTAAATGTGTACTCTAGTTAATGAGCACAGCTGGATGTTTCAGAAAGAAAATGCTTTCAAATTTGATGAACTTTTTACATCAATTGTAACTGAGCTAATTTATTAGTCAGTAAGGCAGCTAAAGGATAAAATGACTGCACGGAGCTGTGCGTCAGTCTGAAAACTAACTTTTCTAAGTGATCAGCACAGCACAACTCTGAACTACAGGCCTTGATGCTTCATCTAGGTTTCTCAGTTAAACAAAATACATGAAATGTGCATGTTATACCATTAATTGTATCTCTTGCAGTTAAATGACCATTACAAATGTTGAAAATGCTTAGAATTAGATTTGCCCTGAATACCTGTCCAGTATGACACTTTTGCACTGTATAAAATATCACAGATGCAACAACAGTGTCATAAACCAATAAAGACTGATCCTGAAATGTGCAGTAACTTGTGTGTGGTTATCACATTTAGTTTCAACTATCATTCTCTGTGTCTTTGTAAAATTATCCACAGTTTGACTTGGTATACCAACATAAAGTTTTTCCTAAAAATTTGTTTTTTCTTTCAGATTAAGAAATATTTTGAACTGGAGCCACTTGCAAGGGGACAGCGGTGGATCCTTCAGCCTTGCTCTGTAGAGAACATGGATGCTGTAAAAGAAGGCTTCAATCAGTTCATTAACTTGCTTGAAGAGAATGATCATGAACACATTCCAGGAAGGATATGAAATCTGCACTGAGTGCCATTTGGGACATTGAAATGGAAACTTTCTCCAAATCTTTACACACTGTACTGTAAACTTTGTAGTATTAGAATAACTTTATTGAATGTTCATTTTAAATAATTACGTTTTATATGATCCACTTCCTACATATCAAAAAAAATCTTTTTTCAAATAGAACTAAAACATCCCAAATCAACTGAGATATGAAATCAATTTAAATTGGAATCTGCGAACAGTACTGGACTTATTTGTTTTGTCTTATTTTCTACTTCTGTTTTTGCCATTTTTACTGTAGTTGCATGATATTTCAGTATGTGATTATTTGTAGTACCGTTGCGGTGAAAATTTTGAAAATGATGGTCAGTGATAACAGTGCTGGTCTGTGTTAGTGAGCTCATCTGTACACTGTCAGAATTAGTCTGCAATGGTGGGTGGATGTGGATTCTTGCACTTTGCTTCTGATTATTTCTATATTTTGTTAGCACACACACAATGTAAATAAGCTGACCAGTGAGCATTGTGAGTGTGCATTTATAAATCATCTGGATAGAAAGGAATGTCTTAATGTTGTAAACTCCAGTCAAGGCTTTATCTGATGTGTACATGATGTGCTATGGGGTGTTAAATACTATTAAGTCTTTTAAATAGTGCCAGACATATTCAGAAGCTCTGTATAAAAGAGCAAAACAAAGTAATGTGATTTGTAGGAATTTTTTAATATTGCTGCGTGCATCCAGCACTGCTCTTGAAAGATAACAGATTTTGATAATGAAGCACTATTAGACATGTCCATTGACAAAATAGCATGCAATTGCTTGAATTTAATTAAGGATATTGTTGAACGAAGAATTTTGTCTTGAATCTTTTTCAGTGGTTTACTTGAGAACGAAAATTAATCGCTTGGTCGTGTCATAATGTCTTGTCTTATTTCTCTTAGCATAGTACAATCCAGTGAACGCAAGTTAGATTTAAAAACCAACAGTACTAATTTTGTCTTAATTTCAACATTTTTAATTGAAATGTATTATTATATTCCAGGAATTTAAAGCGTTTAAAAACATTAAGTATTGAAGACACTGTGGTAGATGTCGCTTGAGCCATCTGTCAAATGACTTTTTTATATATGTGTGTGTGTGTGTGTGTGTGTGTTTTGTGTATGTATGCACCATCCTTGCACTTCTTCTCAAACCTGGGACTGTCTGCAACTCTTCAGTAAGCAGAATGAAAACACTATCAATCAATACCCAACAACAGCTGTTCCTGACAAGCCTCTGTCTGACGCCTAATGCCTTCCAACTGTCGGCATGGTTCCCTCCCTGTCTACTATCACCATCCCTCTGTCCAACCATTCACGTTCACGTTGTCTCTTTGCTTGCAGTTTAAGAATTTCAGATGGTGTTCTTAGATTCTTTTGTTGGAATTTGTATTTTCATATCCCCTTTCCAGTGTTTATTTGCCACATGTGTCTTGCTGTGCATATTGTAAAGCTGTTCCATTTATCTGTGATATGTATGTTTCTGTTTTACAATAGGCTTGCTGTATTTCATTGTATTTATAGAAATTTTGGAATTTTTTATACTCCAGTAGGCTGCAGCTGCTTTTTTTTAAATATAAGAGTGAAATCATTCATATTTCTAAACTTTGTACCTTTATTACTGACTATATATATTATATATATAGTTTAACTGGCACATAGCCTATTTTTGTTCTGAAAATACAGCTACTGTATTTAGCAGGTAACTAACCAGTATAGCCAAATAAGTCAGAGATTATTCTCCGATTTCCATTGTTCATCAATAACAATAAAGGTTACCGCTGAATAGAAGTGGCTGGTTTCAGTTTAATCTCTCCAAGAAATACGGTTACAGGCTCAGCTTTTAAGTTGCCAATTCAGTAGTAAATGTGCAAGGTGAATGGTTATTGCTTTGATTATAATTTTTCCTTTGATAAGAGATGAAAATCATGGATTAGCACACATACACAAGCGGAAAGAGAGATACTTGCTACTGAACTGATTTTATACTTTATTGTACATAAGGCAATTGGGGTTTTGTTTAACCATTTGGCTGCTGAAGGCACAAAAAATAATTTGCCCTTTTCAAAATTTTCACACACATTTGCTTGAAACCTGTTGTTCGCGATATGTGAAATAACATACTGTACCAGGACAAAACACAGTATAAAGAAACACTGGCTTGGCGTTGCAATGTGTTAGCGTTTGAATGTGCCATTTATGCCATAATGTGGATTGTTGTTTTGAATTTTATCACACTAATTTCCCTGTTATGGTTAAAGGAAATACTGTTCCATATAACGAAGGAAAATCCAAAACCTATCCAACCTCATGCTATTTAACACTTCATAACAGCTGCTTAGAGTACATATTGACAGTGACATGGGAACTTGCCTCCCTGCCATCTTGGTCATTGAAGCACCCACGAGGGACCCCGTAGAGCAGTAGAATGCAAGTTTAATCCCACATCTCACTGAGTTCCTGCTTTTAATTGTATCATTGTGGAGAGATACTGAGAAAGCCTCCAGAGGGAGCAGGGAAAATAAGAAAATCACCAAAATACTTGTGTCTATCATAACGACTGGCTGAAGACTACTATCGGTGGGAGTGCTGGGATAGTTTGCCTGCCTGTCCCCTCTATTAGGATAGGTATTTAGCCTAGGCAGATCAGAAAGGTTTGGGGGAAAAGGCATTCCCTGTTTTAAAAAAAATCAAAATGTGATATTTTCTAACAGTGCAATGACCTTACATTTTTCTGAATATACTGTGAATTTTGGATGTTATTGTTGCATGCATCTATGTTATGCTTTGTGATTTCACAGAATATTTAAGGCCTATGTAGAGAAAAAATACAACCACTAATGCTGGAAATGGAAATAAAAACAGGAAATGTGCAGATCAATCAGCATATGAAAGGGAAGGATAGGTTAATGTTTCTGGTTTAACCCTTCATCAGAACATCAATAACCCAAAATATTAACCTGCCCTTTTCTTTCAGATATTAATTGCTGATGTGCATTTCAACATTTTCTGTATTTTATTTGAAAGCCTATCCATTAATATCAAATGGTGGCAAAACATATTAAAAGTAATGAAAATATGACATTTGTAGATGCAAACAAATTTTCTAACTACTTCAGCTGCCAAGTGATTAAATCACACATTTAACGTATGCCACTCCAATTGAAAATTAAGGCAGTTCTGCAGAACTGATTATAGCAGTGTATGACCTGCCAAACAAAACCACAGCTGCCTATGATGTTTGACCAGTTTTATCTTTGCTGCTGAACAACTTGGTTTCCGTTGTTCACTTTATTTTTCACAAGGTGTAGTATATAATTTTAAGCAAAAAAAAAACATTTTCTGGAAGAGATAATTATAATCTGTATACTAAATAACTCCTATGAATCAGGGTGTTGACTTGATAGGATCAGAACCATGAAAATTCAAATGATCATTAATACTCACAGTAACATACTATCACTGTGACAATTTGCAATATACCTTTATATCTTATATAAGCTACACTGTTTATTGCTCCTTCATTAATTAAGTATTTGGCTCCCAAAGCCAACATACTGTATTGGGGATCTGCTGGAAACCATCAAGATGAACTCTTTGGGTGACTCATGCAGTTAAAATATTATGTTTGTAATTTTTATCCTCATTTGTTGAAACTTTGTTTTCATTAAAAAAAAATTTAAAAGAAGGTTGTCATTCATCATTCCGATTTTAAAATTACTTTTACTGTGGTGTGTAGTTTCAACACACGTAAAGGAAAATGAGATTGTTAAATTTCCAGATTCAAATATTCGATCCATCCACATAGGCAGGGAAAGAAAGGAGTTGATGGACGCTGTCTCTTTAAATGTAAGGTATATCTAGATAACCAATCCCACTTAGCTGTATATTTTGCCTTGTTCTGAAACATATCTTCTCTCCTGTCATCAAAGACTGACTCTGCTGTGATTAACGTATGGAAAAGTTCTTAGTTTCATCTTCCATATGTTTTTTCTTTTAATTTTGTTATAAATTAGCCATGTAGAAAAATATCTGAATGTTTTTCTGTAGTTTTGTGCAATTTTCTATTTGTTAACACCTGTGCTTCAGCCTACTGAATTTCCATTGATTCAGAGCCCACCTACTAGATTGCGACCCAAAATCCATGTTAGCACCAAGATTCAAAATTTGCTTTGATTGTTATGGTTACTTCCAATATGTATTGGATATTATTTACATTGCTCTCTGATGTCACATGGCTGCCAAACTTGTGCAGCTTATTTCAAGCTCAATCGGAGAGCTCAGTCTGATTGAAGGCTATTGCTGAGGCAAGAATATCCAACAGAAATTTCCCTAGGTTTAAAGAGGAATGGATATGGTATTGTAGTGGGTATGGTACTGAACTAGCAACACAATGGTACTGAGTTTAAATCCCATGGAAAATTATCATTGAACCTGCTGGATTGATGTAAAACCCCAACCAGTTCACTGATCCTTAAGGGAAAGGAATCTGGCACCCTCTCATGGTTTGGCCTACATGACTTCAATCACTACATGGTTGACTCGGGTGTACCACCACCTTCTCAAGGCAACTAGGGATGGGGCAATAAATGTTGCCTTGCCAGCATTTCCCAGATCCTGTGAATAAATATTTTTTAAAAAAGCTTGTGCCATTTGCTTAAGGATCCATGAGGTAGAATTACCACTTTTAAAATCATTCTCATCAACTGACTCCAGTGACAGGCATATGACTAACATCTGGGTGAATGTCTAATGAAAGAGGGTCATCCAGTCAAGCAGTCATTGGCCCAGTCAAAGCAGCATTTCCACATTGGAAATGATTGATAATGATTCTGATTCACACTTGTATTAACCTAAAGGCACAAAAATATTTGGCAAACAATGCCTTTTTTGAGAATTCTCTGGTAAACAACAGTGACAAGCCATCCAAGAAGTCAATCATAGAATGGTTACAGCACAGGAGGCGGCCATTCGGCCCATTGAGCCTGTGCCAGCTTTATGTAAGAGCAATTCAATTAGTCCCACTCCCCCTCCCCGTAGCCCTGCAAATTTTTTCCCTTCCAAGTATTTAGGAAATTTCTGAGCAAGTTCCTTAACCATAGAACAACAGCTGCCATAATAGGTTTGAGCCACATCGGCATTTTAATCCAAATGTCTTCAGTAGTGGGTCCTGCAGTCTTGGTGTCAACGCCTTTAGAACTAATTGTAGTTGGCGTCATTATAGTTGTTGGCTGTAATGCTACTTCCGATTTTAGTGCACCAAATTGTTACACACCTAAGTTTTGGAAAGTAATTGTAGAAATGAAGTGGTTGGGACAGAATTCATTCCAAATTTTGTAGCCCCACCAGCTCAAACATGCTTTAATGGTTTCTAGCTCCCTTCCCTTATGGGTGTGCTACAAAAGTCCTTTGTTAGGACTTGTTGCAGGTACATACCTGTTGCATCAAGATCTGATAGAATATACAGTGATTCCTCATTGCTGAACCATGGAAATGCAGTTCATGTTGTGTATATGGACTTTCAAAAGACTTCTGATAAAAGTACCACATAATAAACTTGTTAACAAAATTAAAGCCCATGAGATTAAAGGAAAAGTGGCAGCATGAAGAAATTGGCTAAGGGAAAGAAGGCAGCGAGTAGTAGTGAACAGTTGTTTTTTAGACTGGAGGGAAATATACAGTGGTGCTCCCAGGGATCAGTATTAGGACCACTGTTGTTTTTGATATATATTAATGACCTGGACTTGGGAATACAGGATATAATTTCAAAGTTTTCAGATGACATGAAACTCAGAAATGTAGTAAACAATATGGAGGATAACAGAATTCAGGAGGAAGTAAACAGACTGATGAAATAGCTGAACACATGGCAGATGAAATTTAATGCAGAGAAATATGAAACGATACATTTTGGTAAGAAGAATGAGGTGAGGCAATATCAACTAAATGGTACAATTTTAAACAGGGTGCAGGAACAGAGAGAGCTGAGGGTGTATGTACACAAATCTTTGAAGGTGGCAGGATAAGTTGAGAAGGCTGTTTTTAAAAAAGCATATGTGATCCTGGGCTTTATTAATGGATGTGGAGATGCCGGTGATGGACTGGGGTTGACAATTGTAAACAATTTTACAACACCAAGTTATAGTCCAACAATTTTATTTTTAATCCCACAAGCTTTCGGAGGCTTCCCCCTTCCTCACCACCTGAGGAAGGGGGAAGCCTCCGAAAGCTTGTGGGATTAAAAATAAAATTGTTGGACTATAACTTGGTGTTGTAAAATTGTTTACATTTATTAATGGAGGCAGAGAGTACAAAAGCAAGAAGTTATGCTAAACCTTTATAAAACACTGGTTAAGCCTCAGCTGGAGTATTGTGTTCAATTCTGGGCGCCCCATACTTTAGGAAGGATGTCAAGGCCTTAGAGGATGCAGAGGAGATTTACTAGAAGCTATGGTTCTTCTCCTTAGAGCAGAGAAAGTCAAGAGGAGATTTGATAGAGGTGTTCAAAATCATGAATTGATTAGCAAAAGAACCAGAGGCAACATGAGGGGGAAAAAAATTTGATAGAGTAAATAAGGAGAAAATGTTTCCAAAGGCGGAAGGGTCGGTAACCAGAGGAGACAGAATTAAGGTGTTTGGCAAAAGAACCAGAGGTGACATGAGGGGAAAAAAAATTACGCAGTGAGTTGTTGTCATCTGGAATGCACTGCCTGAAAGGGTGTTGGAAGCAGATTCAACAGTAACTTTCAAAAGGGAATTGGATAAATACTTGAAGGGAAAAAACGTACTGGGGTATGGGGAAAGAGCAGGGGAGTGGGACTAATTGGATAGCTCTTTCAAAGAGCCTGCACAGGCACAATGGGTCAAACGGCGGCCTCTTGTACTGTATGATTCTATGTAAACCAGCTGTATGATTTGAATAAGGGATGTGCAAATTTAGATCTTTCATTCCTGGTTCATTACCCTTAGAGGTCACAGAGAAATTTTGTAAAATGTCCCTTCAGATTGTTAAATAAACAGGGTAGTGCTCATGATAGAATAGATTGAACATAGACTTTGCAAGATGTAGGTTTGAGGTATTTAATGGCATTTTCTCATTCAATTCTTTTCTATATACTGGATCCCTGGACTGGTATGGTATAGGTAAGTTAAAAATAAGGTGCTCAAAATTAGGAAGAGAAGGAAATCAATTGCTGATCTCTGGAGATGAACTGGTATATGTAATATAGCTAAAAGGGCATTGAAATCAGGGAGTAGATACATTACATAGGATTACATAGAATATACAGCACAGAAACAGGCCATTCGGCCCAACAGGTCCATGCTGGTGTTTATGCTCCACACGAGCCTCCTCCCTCCCTACTTCATCTAACCCTATCAGCATATCCTTCTATTCCTTTCTCCCTCGTGTTTATCTAGCTTCCCCTTAAATGCAACAATGCCATTTGTCTCAACCACTCCTTGTGGTAGCGCATTCCACATTCTAACCACTCTCCAGGTAAAGAAGTTCCTCCTGAATTCCCTATTGGATTTATTAGTGACTATTTTATATTTATGACCCCTAGTTCTGGCCTCCCCTGCAAGTAGAAACATCTTTTCTACATCTGCCCTACCAAACCCATTAATAATCTTAAAGACCTCTATCAGGTCACCCCTCAGTCTTTTTTCAAGAGAAAAGTGCCCCAGCCTGCTCAATCTTTCCTGATAGGTGTAACCTCTCAGTTCTGGCATCATCCTAGTAAATCCTTTTTGCACCTTCTCCAGTGCCTCTATATCCTTTTTATAATATGGAGACCAAAACTGTTCACAATACTCCGTGTGGTCTATGCAAGTTTAACATAACTTCTCTGCTTTTCAATTCTATCCCTCTAGAAATGAACCCCAGTGCTTTGTTTACTTTTTTTAATGGCCTTATTAACCTGCATCACTACTTTCAGCGATTTGTGTATCTGTATCCCCAGATCCCTCTGTTCCTCTAGCCCATTTAGACGCTTATTATCCAAGCAGTATGTGGCCCCCTTAATCTTCCTACCAAAATGTTATACCTCACATTTATCTATTTTGAAATTCATTTGCCAATTACACGCCCATTCTGCAAGTTTATTAATGTCTTCCTGTATTTTGTCACAGTCCTCCTCGGTATTAACTATACCTCCCAATTTGGTGTCGTCTGTAAATTTTGAAATTGTACTTCCGATTCCCGAGTTCAAATTGTTTATGTAAATAGTGAACAACAGTGGTCCCAACACTAATCCTTGTGGAACACACTTCCCACCTTTTGCCAGTCTGAGTAATTACCTTTAACCCTACTTGTTGTTTTCTGTTTTGTAGCCAGCTTGCTATCCATTCTGCTACTTGTCCCTGACTCCACATGCTCTGACCTTAGTCATGAATCTACTATGCGGTACCTTATTGAAGGGCTTTTGAAAATCCAAATATATTACATCTACTACATTACCCTCGTCTACCCTTTCTGTTACTTCAAAGAATTCAGTGATTTATGAAGGTTTAGCATAATTTCCTTGCTTTTGTACTCTATGCCTCTATTAATAAAGCCCATGATCCCATATGCTTTTTAGCAGCCTTCTCAACTTGTCCTGCTGCCTTCAAAGATTTGTGTATGTTCACCCCCAGGTCTCTCTGCACTCCCTTTAAAATTGTACCATTTAGTTTATATTGCCTCTCCTCATTCTTCCTACCAAAATGCATCACTTCACACTTCTCTGTGTTAAATTTCATCTGTCTGTCTATGTCCTCCTGAATTCTGTTATTATCCTCATTGTTTACTACATTTCTGAGTTTTGTGCCATCTGCAAACTTTGAAATTATACCCTGCATACCAAAGTCCAGATCATTAATATCTATCAAAAAGAGCAGTGGTCCTAATAGTGACCCCGAGGGAATACCACTGAATACTTCCCTCCAGTCTGAAAAACAACTGTTCACCACTACTCTCTGCCTTCTGTCCCTTAGCCAATTTTGAATTCATGCTGCCACTGTTCCTTTAATCCCATGGGTTTTAATTTTGCTAACAAGTCTATTATGTGGTACATTCTCATTTGTCTTTTGAAGGTCCATATACATAACATCAACCACACTACCCTCATCAACCCTCTCCGTTACTTCATCAAAGGACTCAATCAAGTTAGTCAAACACAATTTTCCTTTAACTAATCCCTGCTGACTTTCATTTATTAGGCCATACTTTTCCAAGTGCCAATTAATTTTGTCCTGAATTATTGTTTCTAAAAGTTTCCCCACCATCAACGTTAGACTGACTGGCCTGTAATTGCCTGGTTTATCCCTCTACCCTGTTTTGAACAGGGGTGTAACATTTGCAATGCTCCAGTCCTCTGGCACCATCCCCATATCTAAGAAGGATTGGAAGATTGTGGCCAGAGCCTCTGCAATTTCCACCCTTACTTCCCTCAATAACCTAGGATGCATCCCATCTGGACTGAGTGAATTTTCTACTTTGAGTACTGCCAATCTTTTAAGTACCTCTTTATTTTTATCCTATCCAATATCGCTACTACCTCCTCCTTTACTGCTACAATGGCAGCATCCTCTTCTCTAGTGAAGATGGATGTGAAGTATTCATTTAGTACCTCAGCCATGCCCTCTGCTTCCACAAGAAGATTGCCTTTTTGTCCCTAATCGGTCCCACCCTTCCTTTGACTACCCTTTTACTATTTATATATTTATAAAAGACTTTTGGGTTCCCTTTTATGTTAGCCGTTAATCTATTCTCATACACTCTCTTTGCCCCCCTCTTATTCCCTTTTTTAGATCACCTCTCTGCTTTCTGTATTCAGCCTGGTTCTCTACTGTATTATGAACCTTACATTCATCATAAGCCTCCTTTTTCTGTTTCATTTGAATCTTTATAATAGGAATGCGTCTACTCTGTACCCGAAGTAACTCCTCCTTGAAGGCCTGCCATTGTTCAATTACTGTTTTGCCAAACAATTTTTGATTCCAATCCACCTGGGCAAGATCCCTTTTTAACTCACTGAAATTTGCCCTCCTCCAGTTAAGCATTTTCACATTTGATTTTTCCTTATTCTTTTCCATAACTATTCTAAACCTAATGATATTATGATCACTGTTCCCCAAATGCTCCTCCACTGAAACATGCTCCACCTGCCCCACTTCATTTCCCAAAACTAGATCCAGCACTGTTTCCTTCTTGGTTAGACTGGCAACATACTGTTCCAGAAAGTTCTCTTGTACAAATTTCAGGAATTCCTCCCCCTCTTTGCACTGTTACTATCCCAGTCCATATTGGGATAATTGAAGTCCCCCATTATCACTACTCTATAGTTCTTGCATCTTTCTGTAATTTGCCTGCAAATCTGCTCCTCTATCTCCTTCCCATTATTTAGTGGACAGTAGTATGCACCCACATAATCAAGGCTGAGGGAGTGAGGGAGTATTGCAGTTGGAGGTGTTGTCTTTTAGATGAGACACTAAACTGAGGCCCCATCTGTCCTCTTAGGTAGATGTTAAAGATCCCATGGCACTATTCGAAGAAGAGCAGTAAGTTTTCTTGGTCATTTATTTCATTGCTGTTTGTGGGGCCTTGCTGTGCACCAATTGGCTGCCACATTATCTTCTTTAAGACCTCAAGACCTGAGGTTATTCACATCCCTCCAATAATTAAAAAAGATACTGGATCAATACCTGTTAAGAAAGGAGACTGAGGTTATAGATTGCTGAAGAGAATGGGTTTCTTGAGCTCCTAGCTTAAGGTCAATTTTACAGAAGCATCAGTTATTCTAAAATTATTCCCTTTGTTCCTTATCCCTACAGATGATCATAGAATTAGCCTGGAATAAAGCTGAAGAAAATCCTATTTAACCAGCCGTGCTATTTGGTAAAAATCCTTTCTCTCTTATACGATAGGAAGTATTGAGTTGCCCATAGAATCAAAGAAAATTTACAGCACAGAAGGAGGCCATTCGACCCAAGGTGTCCGCCACCCAGCCTAATCCCACTTGGTCCGTAGCCTTGTAGGTTACAGCACTTCAGATGTACATCCAGGTATTTTTTAAATGAGTTGAGGGTTTCTGCCTCTACCACCCTTTCAGGCAGTGAGTTCCAGATCCCCACCACCCTCTGGGTGAAAAGATTTTTCCTCTGCTCCCCTCTAATCCTTCTACCAATCACTTTAAATCTATGCCCTCTGGCTATTGACCTCCTCGCTAAGGGAAATAGGTCCTTCCTATCCATTCTATTTAGGCCCCTCATCATTTTGTACATCTCAATTAAATGTCCCCTCAGCCTCTGCTGTTCCAAGGAAAACAACCCGAGCCTATTCAATCTTTCCTCATGGCTAAAATTCTCCAGGCCTAACAACATCCTCATAAATCTCCTCTGCACCCTCTCTAGTGCAATCACATCTTTCCTGTAATGTGGTGACCAGCACTGTACACAGTACTCAAGCTGTGGCCTAACCAGTGTTTTATACAGTTCCAGCATAACCTCCCTGTTCTTATATTCTATGCCTCGGCTAATAAAGGAAAGTATCCCGTATGCCTTCTCAACCACCTTATCTACCTGTCCTGCTACCTTCAGGGATCTGTGGACATGCACTCCAAGATCCCTCACTTCCTCTACATCTCTCAGTATCCTCCCATTTATTGTGTATTCCCTTGCCTGTTTGCCCTCCCCAAATGCATTACCTCACATTTCTCTGGATTGAATTCCATTTGCCACTTTTCTGCCCACCTGACCAGTCTATTGATATCTTCCTGCAGTCTACAGCTTCCCTCCTCACTATCAACCACACAACCAATTTTTGTATCATTTGCAAACCTCTTAATCATGCCCCCTACATTTTAGTCTGAATCATTAATATACACCACAAAAAGCAAGGACCTAATACTGAGCCCTGCGGAACCCCACTGGAAACAGCCTTCCAGTCACAAAAACACCCGGCTACCTTACCCTTTGCTTCCTGCCACTGAGCCAATTTTGGATCCAACTTGCCACTTTCCCTTGAATCCCATGGGATGTACTTTTTTGACTAGTCTGCCATGTGGGACCTTGTCAAAAGCCTTGTTAAAATACATGTAGACTACATCAAACACACTACCCTCATCTACCCTCCTTGTTACCACCTCAAAAAATTCAGTCAAGTTAGTCAGACATGACCTACCCTTAACAAATCCATGCTGACTGTCCTTGATTACTCCGTGCCTTTCTAAGTGATGGTTTATCCTGTCCCTCAGAATTGATTCCAATAATTTGCCCACCACCGCTGTTAGACTGACTGGCCTGTAATTACTCGGTCTATCCCGTGCTCCCTTTTTAAACAATCATTTTCCAATCCTCTGGCACCATGCCTGTATCCTGTGAGGATTGGAAAATGATTGTCAGAGCCTCCGCTATTTCCTCCCTTGCTTCCTTTAACAGCCTGGGATACATTTCATCTGGCCCTGGTGATTTATCTACTTTCAAAGATGCTAATCCTCTTAATACTTCCTCTCTCACTATGCTTATCCCAGCCAATATTTCACACTCCTCATCCTTAACTGCAATGTCTGCATCGTCCCTCTCTTTTGTGAAGACAGATGCAAAGTATTCATTAAGAACCATACCAACATCTTCTGCCTCCACACGTAGGCTACCTTTTTGGACTTTAATAGGCCCTACCTTTTCCTTAGTTATCCTCTTGTTCTTAATGTATTTATAAAACATCTTTGGATTTTCCTTGATTTTACTTGCCAATATTTTTTCATGCCCTCTCTTTGCTTTCCTAATTTGCTTTTTAATTTCATCCCTGCACTTTCTATACTCCTCTAGGCTTTCTGCAGTATTGAGTTCTCAGTGTCTGACAAAAGCTTCCCTTTTTTGCCTTATCTTACCCTGTGCTCCTTGACTTCCAGGGTGCTGTAGTTTTGGCAGTCCCACCCTTTATCTTTGTGGGAACATGTTTACTCTGAACCCCTTGAATCTCCCCCTTGAATGCCTCCCACTGCTCTGACATTGATTTACCTTCAAATGGCTGTTTCCAGTCCACTTTTGCTAAATCACTTCTTAGCTTAGTAAAATTGGCCTTTCCCCAATTGAGAACTTTCACTCCTGTTCTGCCCAGTTCTGAGTCTGCTTGAATCTTTAAAAAAATACCATATGTGTCCTAGTGTGATGCAAATGTTCCAAAAGTTGTGAAGATATGTCACACCAGAAATCATGTGTTTATGTAAAGTGACTAACATTCAACATTGTAAAAAAAAATCAATTATGGTGACTTATTTGAAATGTATGTACTGTGACTCACAGTAAGATTTGAGAATTGTGTGAGGTGAGTCTGTTCCTTTGTACTGAGTTCCTGCTGAGTCAATGTGGTGAGCAGCCTGATATACTGCTCCATTTGCTGACAGTGCAGCACAGTGTGGTGAGTTTTTGTTGTATAGTACTTTTATGAGTTTATTGAAGGTCAGCTGCTTATATTGTGTGATAGTTGTATTTTAACTTTTTTTGATCTAAAAATGAAATTATTTTTTTAGCCACTGGGACAGATTGTCTGAATGTAAAATTTGGTTGCATGATGCAACACTCAGCTTATGATAGCTGAAAGTAGTTCCATGGTAAAATGGGATAACAGTAGGCATATTGCATCATTCAAGAGACCACAATAATGTTTTTTTTTGTTTATACTATGGCTTGCTTTTACTTTTGTATAGCTTTTTTCTCTTTCATCAAAAAACAAAAAGTACTACATGACTTTTAGTCTTAAAGACATATGGGAACAGAACAGACACATGGGATTAAAACTAGTGATATGATCAGTATGGAGGATAAACACTAACACAGACTGGTTGAGCCAAATTGCCCTGTTTCTGTGATGTAATTTGTATATAATTCTTATTCTGGGAAGTTTGAGCCAGAGGATAGAGACCTTATTTAACACCCATCAAAACTCAAATAAAAACAAAGTTCAAGTGGGGAGGTCTATTGATGTCTGCTTAGGTATTCTTAGTGAAGGACCCTGTCGTTTGGCTCATGTTCTCTAAGAGGAAGATAGGTCTATGGTGGTACCTTCAGGGCTGCTTAACCTAAAGTGGGGTGATGGGTCTTTGTCCATCAATCCATGCTCATAGTGGGACAAGTCAGACAAGAGTGTGAGTGACCATCCTATAGGATGCTGTGGTTCCTGGAACTATGGGAATACCATCTGTGCCATGTCACTGGTAAGGGTTGAGTAATGTAAATTATAATGTTACATTGAGTCCTAGAATTTTCCTCAATTACTTTTTAGTAGTCATGGAGAAATTTCAGAATGTTATATTCTTTGATGTTTTACCTGGTGCCATTCACCTCCCTCAGAAGAGTAAATAAATTGAAGAGAGTTCATGATGTTGCAAATGTTCTATGGTGTTTTCCTGTTCTAAACTATTTTTATGTTCTTAGGGCCCTGAAGCTTGTAATGGGCCCCTGGGCAGATGAGAGAGCAGCACCTACCTTCCAAATTATTTTCTTCCTCTATGTCCTAGCCAATCCCTCAACCAAGATCACTAAAACAGTTTATCTGGTAATTTATCTGTTGCTGTTTGTGGGACCTTGTCGTGCCCAAATTGGCTGCCATGTTTCCCTAGCAGTGGCTACACTTCAAAAGTGACTCATTGACTGTGAAGCGCTTTGGTACGTACTGATGATGTGAAAGGTGCTACATAAACAAAGGGGTTTTTTTCTGTGCCGAGGATGTTTCATGAGTTCCTTAATTTTCTTAAAAACTAGAAACTGCTTTTTGCTCCCTTCACAAGGCTTAAACCTCAGCTGCGTTTCTGTGTGATTTGACTCAATCGGTGCACTGCCAGACTCTGCGGGGGAGGGGAGGAAATGTTCCCTCAGTTGCCATCAGTGGCCCATTCATCAACTTTTACACACCACAACTACTGTTAAAGCTACTTAGACAAATTAACTGCAAATAAAAACCTGACTATAAATGCCGACTAGCCAAACTCATCTTCCTTATTAGTACTGAAATCAGCCTAATGAGCATAGGCAGCATATATTGGCTGTGTGTTCATTGTATCTTATTGGAAAAGGGAGATACAGGGAGTGGTTGTAGTAAAAGGATAAAGCTGCTGTGAGAGCTGAGGAACAGACAAGAGAGGGTCCACATACAATACGCTGATGTGAAAGTGATTGGTCATCTGAGGAAATAGCCGGAGACATGTATAAAGCAACAAATCAGGTGCTGAAAAGAAGAGCTTTAAAGCTGAGAGACAGGAATGAGAGGGGTTCAAATTGCTTGAGGTCTAGTTTTCCCCTGGTCTTGTCAAAGCACTACTTTAAGTATTCTGAAGGTATCTATTAGGAACGTGACAGTTCGTGCCATGAAGAAAAAGAACTTCAAGCTGCTTCACTGGTTTCCTATTGCATTTTGAAGGCTCATCTGCCCAGGGGCCCATTCTAAGCAACAGATCTGATTGGGCCAGAATCAACAAGGCCATTTAGAACATGAAAACTTAACTTCTATGTATCAGTAGAACCAGAAAAATTAATGGCAGCCTGCAAGATACCAAATCAAGAAGGGATTAGTGAGCAGTAACCAGCAGCAATTTGATTAAAGAAGAATAACATAAGTAAGGGCCCCACTAGGCATCACAAGCAAAAGAAAGAAAAGGAGCAAAATCACACACATGGTTGGGTTAAGAAGAAAACAAGCAGAGGTCCAGCATCCATAGCAGCTGGAAGAGAGCAATATTGAGTCATGTAGGAGTGCCCGCTGGACAATTCTACAGAGGATTATGTTCAGTTTCACTCCTTAAAGTCAATATTCCAAATCCTCTTCTGTCCAGGAAATCTAATGACAAATCTATTCCATTTAAAATTAAAACAAATCCCATACTGGGAAAAAATGATCAATTCCTAGTGTAATACTGACTTATAGCGATACACAGTATCAGTACTTGGTATAGGGATACCCAATATGAGTATTCAGTATAGGGATACACTATCAGTATTCAGTAAAGGAATACTCAGAATCAGTATTCAGTATAGGGATACTCAGTATCAGTATTCAGTATAGGGATACTCAGTATCAGTACTCACTATAGGGATACTCAGTATCAGCATTCAGTATAGGGATACTCAGTATCAGTATTCAGTATAGGGATACTCAGTATCAGTATTCAGTATAGGGATACTCAGTATCAGTATTCAGTATAGGGATACTCAGTATCAGTATTCAGTATAGGGATACTCAGTATCAGCATTCAGTATAGGGATACTCAGTATCAGTATTCAGTATAGGGATACTCAGTATCAGTATTCAGTATAGGGATACTCAGTATCAGCATTCAGTATAGGGATACTCAGTATCAGTATTCAGTATAGGGATACTCAGTATCAGTACTCACTATAGGGATACTCAGTATCAGCATTCAGTATAGGGATACTCAGTATCAGCATTCAGTATAGGGATACTCAGTATCAGTATTCAGTATAGGGATACTCAGTATCAGCATTCAGTATAGGGATACTCAGTATCAGTATTCAGTATAGGGATACTCAGTATCAGTATTCAGTATAGGGATACTCAGTATCAGCATTCAGTATAGGGATACTCAGTATCAGTATTCAGTATAGGGATACTCAGTATCAGTATTCAGTATAGGGATACTCAGTATCAGCATTCAGTATAGGGATACTCAGTATCAGTATTCAGTATAGGGATACTCAGTATCAGTACTCACTATAGGGATACTCAGTATCAGCATTCAGTATAGGGATACTCAGTATCAGCATTCAGTATAGGGATACTCAGTATCAGTATTCAGTATAGGGATACTCAGTATCAGCATTCAGTATAGGGATACTCAGTATCAGTATTCAGTATAGGGATACTCAGTATCAGCATTCAGTATAGGGATACTCAGTATCAGTATTCAGTATAGGGATACTCAGTATCAGTATTCAGTATAGGGATACTCAGTATCAGTATTCAGTATAGGGATACTCAGTATCAGCATTCAGTATAGGGATACTCAGTATCAGTATTCAGTATAGGGATACTCAGTATCAGCATTCAGTATAGGGATACTCAGTATCAGTATTCAGTATAGGGATACTCAGTATCAGTATTCAGTATAGGGATACTCAGTATCAGCATTCAGTATAGGGATACTCAGTATCAGCATTCAGTATAGGGATACTCAGTATCAGTATTCAGTATAGGGATACTCAGTATCAGTATTCAGTATAGGGATACTCAGTATCAGTATTCAGTATAGGGATACTCAGTATCAGCATTCAGTATAGGGATACTCAGTATCAGTACTCACTATAGGGATACTCAGTATCAGTATTCAGTATAGGGATACTCAGTACCAGTACTCAGTATAGGGATACTCAGTATCAGTACTCACTATAGGGATACTCAGTATCAGCATTCAGTATAGGGATACTCAGTACCAGTACTCAGTATAGGGACACTTAGTATCAGTATTCAGTACACAGATACTCAGGGCATGATTTTAGCCTGGAAGAATGGGTGGGTTGGGGTCAGGGTGGTGGGGGAGGGGGGGCAGTAAAAAGTGCAAAAATCTAAAATCCGCCTCCAACCTGCCCATTTCCGGATTTCACAGGGACGGAATGAGGGGCTGGTGACCGACCCGCTCTCAGGAGGCAGTCGGGCATTAAAAGCTTTTAAGGAGGCCGCGGGCCTAAATTTTGATTTTAGCCCCTGGGGGCCTGCATTCCCGGGCCTCCTTCTTCATGCCACGTGAGAGGAGGTGAGAAGGCCTGAAACTGCGGTAAGTGCCTTTACAGCACTGCAGGAGTGCTTCCCCAAAGCCCAACAAACCGACCTGCAGTGACCCTGCCCCCCCAACAACGATCCCTGACCCCACCCACAATCTCCAAATCCCCCTACGATCTCAGAGCACATGGTGACGCCCGACCACGACTCCCTCCGATGACTGAACCCCCGCTGACAGACCCCACTGATGACTGAACCCCCCCCCGATGACTGAATCCCCGCTGACAGACCCCTCCGATGACTGACCCCCCCCCCCCGATGACAGACCCCTCCGATGACTGACCCCCCCCCCCCCCTGATGACAGCCCCCTCCAATGACTGATCTCCCCCCACCCCCCCCATGACTGACCAACTCCCAATGACTGATCCCCGCACCAATGATTGACTACCCCGATGACTGCACCCCCCCCCCCCCCCGCCGCGATGACTGACACCCCCCCTCGAATACTGACACCCTCCCGATGAATGACCTGCCCCCGGTGACCTCTGAACCCCCGATAACCCACGACCCCCGCGCCCCCACCCTCCCTGCCCAGACTAACACTTACTTGATCATGTCCTCTTCCTGGCTCTTATCCTGTCTGACTGAGAGCTAGCCTGTCAATCAGGACAGGAAACTGGCAAAATGAAAAAAAATGATGTCCTTACATCAAAACCTGGAATACAGGGTTTCCTATCAGGAATTCTATGCCCCCACCGCTCCCGGGCTAAAATCATGACCAAACTATCAGTACTCAGTATAGGGAAACTCAGTATCAGTCCTCAATGGAGAGATACTCAGTATACTGAGTATAGGGATACTCAGTATAGGGATACTCAGTATACTGAATACGGATACTGAGTATCCCTATACTGAGTATCCCTATACTGAGTATAGGGATACTCAGTATCCGTATTCAGTGTAGGGATACTCAACATTGGTATTCAGTACTGAGCACTCAGTATAGCGAAACTCAGTATCAGAATGGGGGGACACATAATCAATATTCAGTATAGGAACACTCAGTATCAGTATTCTGAAAAGGGATACCCAGTATCAGTATACAGTATAGGGATACTCAGTATCAGTACTCAGAATTCGGTATCGGTACTCAGTGTCCGTACTCAATATTCAGTATAGGGAAATGCAGTATCAGTACTCAGTATAGGGATACTCAATAACAGTACTCAGTATTCAGTACAACTTTACTCATTATCAGTATTCAGTACAACTTTACTCAGTATAGGGTTACTCATTCACGGTACTCAGTATAGGGATACTCAATATCGGTATTCAGTATAGGGACACTCAATATCGGTATTCAGTATAGGGACACTCAATATCGGTATTCAGTATAGGGACACTCAATATTGGTATTCAGTATAGGGACACTCAGTATCGGTATTCAGTATAGGGACACTCAGTATCAGTACTCAGTATAGGGGTACTCAGTAACAGTATTCAGTATAGGTGTACTCAGTATCGGTAATCGGTATAGGGATACTCAGTATCAGTTTTCAGTATAGGGACACTCAGTATTAGTATTCACTATAGGGATACTCAGTATCAGTACTCAGTTTTGGAATACTCTGTATTAGTACACAGTGCTCAGTATAGGGATACTCAATATGAGTACTCAGTATAGGGATACTTGGCAGCCGCATTCAGGATAGGGATTCTCAGTATTGGTACACAGTATAGGGATAATTGGTATCAGTACTCAGTATAAGGATACTCAGTTTCAGTATTCAGCATAGGGACTCTCACTATCAGTATTCTGTATAGGGATACTCATTATCAGTATTCAGTATTCAGTACGGGGATGCTGAGTGTCGGTACTCAGTATAAGGATACTCAGTACCAGTACTCAGTATTCAGTATAGGGATACTCTGTATGGGACTCAGTATAGGGATACCCAGTATCTGTACTCAGCGTTGGTGTACTCAGTATCAGTATTCAGTATAGGGATCCTCAGTATCAGTATTCAGTATAGGGATCCTCAGTATCAGTATTCAGTATAGGGAAACTCAGAATCAGTATTCAGTACTCAGTATAGGGATACCCAGTATCTGTACTCAGTATTGAGGTACTCAGTATAGGGAAACTCAGTATCGGTATTCCGTATAGAGATACGCAGTATCCGTATTTAGTACTTAGTATTGGGATCTCTATATCAGTACTCAATATAGGGATACTCTGTATCAGTATGCTGTATAGGGACACTTGGTTTCAGTATTCTGTATAGGGACACTCAGTTTCAATATGCTGTATAAGGACAATCGGTATCAGTAATCAGTATAGGGATACTCAGTATCAGTCATCAATATTCATTTTAGGGATACACAGTATCGGTATACAGTTCAGGGATACGCAGTATAAATACTCAGTATTTAGTCTAGGCATACTCAGTAACGGTACTAAGTATAGGGATACTCAGTATCAGTACTCATTATAGGGATCCTCAGTATCAGCATTCAGTATAGGGATACTCAGCATCAGTACTCATTATAGGGATCCTCAGTATCAGCATTCAGTATAGGGATACTCAGTAGCTGTATCAATACTCAGTATAGGGAAACTCAGAATCAGTACTCAGTATAGGCATACTCAGTATCAGTGCTCGGTATAGGGATAATCAGTATAAGTATTCACTATAGGGATACTCAGTATCAGTATTCAGTATAGGGATACTCATTATCTGTATCAGTACTCAGTATAGGGTTACTCAGTATCGGTATTCAGTAAAGGGATACTCAGTATCAGTACTCAGTGTAGGGATGTTCCATATCAGTATCAGTACGCATGATAAGGATACTCAGTATCAGTATTCAGTATCGGGATTTGGGAAAGGCGGGACCTGTACAAGCTGGATGGGGACCATTATCCTCAAGGGGGCATTTGCTAGTTCTGTTGGGGAGGTTTTAAACTAGTATGGCAGGGGGATGGGAACCAAAGGGCAGGTACAGATAGGACAAGTTAGTGACGTAGTTAGCAACTTAGAAAGGCAAAAGAAACAAAGGTTAAATAGTGTTCAGCAGAGGAATTTGACGGGGTTAAAGGGTACTTACTTCAATGCAAGGAGTATTACAAACAAAGCAGATGAGCTAAGGGCACAGATAGACACATGGCAGCCTGATATCATTGCTATAACGGAAACCTGGCTTAAAGAGGGGGATAATTGGCAGCTCAATATCCCTGGATATAGACTTTTAAGGCAGGATAGAGCAGGGGTGATAAAAAAGGAGGGGGTAGCATTATTGGTTAAAGAATCAATTACAGTTGTGAGAAGGGATGATATGCTAAATGGATCATCAATCGAGGCCATATGGATTGAGCTAAGAAATAAAAAAGGGGCAGTCACACTACTAGGAGTGTACTATAGACCCCCGAATAGTGAAAGGGAGATAGAAGAACAAATATGTAGGCAAATTTCTGAGTGCAAAAATAAGAGGGCAATAATAGTAGGGGACTTCAACTACCCTAACATCAACTGGGATTCAAACAGTGTGAGGGGCAAGGAGGGCGCAAAATTCTTGATTGGTGTCCAGGAGAACGTTTTTAGCCAGTATGTGACATGCCCAACAAGAGGGGATGCAATTCTAGACTTAGTCCTGGGAAATGAAGATGGGCAAATGGGTGAAGTGACAGTGGGTGACCATATTGGGGATAGTGACCACAATTCAGTTAGTTTTAGCATTATTTTGGAAAAGGACAGAGTTAAATCAGGAGTAAATGTTACAAATTGGAGGAAGGCAAATTTTACAGAACTAGGAGGTGATTTGACAGAAGTGGAATAGACACAACTACTTGAGGAGAAATCAGTGGTAAGCCAGTGGGAGGCACTAAAAAGTGAAATTCTACGGGCACAACGCAGACATGTCCCCTCAAAGAAAAAGGGTGGCACTGCCAAATTTAGAGCTCCCTGGATGTCTAGAAGTATACGGGGCAAGATAAAGCAGAAAACAAAATACTGCAGAAAACCTAGAGGAGTATAGAAAGTACAAGGATGACGTAAAAAAGGAAATAAGGAAAGCAAAGAGAGGGCATGAAAAAATATTAGCTAGTAAGATTAAAGAAAACCCAAAGATGTTTTATCGGTACATTAAGAACAAGAGGATAGCTAAGGAAAAGGTGGGACCTATCAGGGATGATAAGGGTAACTTGTGTGTAGAAGCAGAGGATGTGGGTAGGGTTTTAAATGAATATTTTGTCTCCGCATTCACAAAGGAAAGGGATGATCCGGACATTGTAGTTAAAGAGGAGAGGTGTGGATAAGGTCAAAATAATGAGAGAGGAAATACTAGAGGGACTGGAATCCTTGAAAGTTGATAAATCACCAGGGCCGGATGGATTGTTTCCTAGGCTATTGAAGGAAGCCAGGAAGGAAATAGCGGATGCTCTGAGGATCATTTTCCAATCCTCACTAGATACAGGGGAGGTACCGGAGGACTGGAAGACTGCAAACGTAGTACCATTGTTTAAAAAGGATACGAGGGAAAGGCTGAACAATTATAGGCTGGTCAGTCTTACCTCGGTGGTGGGCAAACTATTAGAATCAATACTGAGAGATAGGATAAACTGTCACTTGGAAAGGCATGGTTTAATCAGGGATAGTCAGCATGGATTTGTTCAGGGAAGATCATGCCTTACAAATCTGATTGAATTCTTTGAAGAAGTGACAAGGAGGATTGATGAGGGTAGTGCAGTGGATGTTGTCTACATGGATTTCAGTAAGGTCCCACATGGCAGACTGGTCAGAAAGGTAAAAGCCCGTGGGATACAGGGAAATGTGGTGAATTGGATCCAAAATTGGCTCAGTAACAGGAAACAAAGGGTAAAAGTTGAAGGATGTCTTTGCGAATGGAAATCCATTTCCAGTGGTGTGCCACAGGGCTCAGTGTTGAGTCCCTTGTTGTTTGCGGTATATATTAATGATTTGGACTTGAATGTAGGGGGCATGATTGGCAAATTTGGAGACAACACAAAAATTGGCTGTGTAGTTGATAGTGAAGAGGATAGCTGTAGACTCCAAGAAGATATCAATGGGTTGGTGGATTTGGCAGAAAAGTGGCAAATGGAGTTCAACCCAGAGAAGTGTGAGGTAATGCACTTAGGGAGGGCAAACAGTAAAAGGGAATACGCAGTAAACGGGAACATATTGCGAGGGGTAGAGGAAGTGAGAGACCTTGGAGTGCATGTGCGCAGGCCCCTGAAGGTGGCAGTACAGGTAGATAAGGTTGTGAAGCAGGCTTACGGAATGCTCTCCGTTATTAGCCGAGGTATAGAATACAAAAGCAGGGATGTAATGATGCAACTGTATAAAATGCTGGTAAGGCCACAGCTGGAGTATTGTGTGCAGTTCTGGTCACCACATTACAGGAAGGACATAATTGCTCTGGAAAGAGTGCAGAGAAGATTTACAAGAATGTTGCCAGGGCTTGAAAATTGCAGCTACGAGGAGGGATTGGATAGGCTGGGGTTGTTTTCCTTGGAGCAGAGGAGGCTGAGGGGAGACTTGATTGAGGCGTACAAAATTATGAAGGGCCTAGATAGAGTAGACAGGAAGTACCTATTTCCCCTAGAGGAGAGTTCAAGAACTAGAGGACATAGATTTAAGCTGATTGGCGGAAGGATTAGAGGGGACTTGAGGAAAAACTTTTTACCCAGAGGGTGGTGGGTGTATGGAATTCACTGCCCGAATTGGTGGTAGAGGCAGGGACCCTCAACTTTTTAAAAAAGTACCTGGACCTGCACCTAAAGTGTCGTAAGCTGCAGGGCTACGGACCGGGTGCTGGAAGGTGGGATTAGAATGGGCACCTGGTTGTTCTTCGAGCTGGTGCGGACACGATGGGTCGAATGGCCCCCTTCTGTGCTGTATCTTTTCTATGGTTGTATGGTTCTATGGATTCTCAGTACCAGTCCTCAGTATAGGGATACTCAGTGTCAGTACTCAGTACTCAGTACAGGGATACTCAGTATTAGTACACAGTGCTCAGTATATGGATACTCAGTATTAGTACTCAGTATAGGGATATTCAGCATCCGCATTCAGTATAGGGATTCTCAGTATTGGTACTCAATATAGGAATAACTGGCATCAGTACTCAGTATAAGGATACTCAGTATCAGTATCCAGCATAGGGACTCTCATCATCAGTATTCTGTATAGGGATACTCATTATCAGTATTCAGTATTGGGAGACACAATATCAGTACCCAGTGTTCAGTACAGGGATACTCAGTATCGGTACCCAGTATAGGGATACCTAGTACCAGTACTCAGTATTCAGTATAGGAATACTCTGTATCTGTACTCAGTATAGGGATACCCAGTATCTGTACTGTGTATTGGGGTACTCAGTATCAGAGTTTTCCCCCTGATTCCCATTGACTTCAATTTTACTAGGGCTCCTTGGTGCCACACTCAGTCAAAAGATGCCTTGATGTCAAGGGCAGTCACTCTCACCTCACCTCTGGAATTCAGCTCTTTTGTCCATGTTTGGACCAAGGCTGTAATGAGTTCTCGATCTGTGTGGTCCTAGTGGAACCCAAACTGAGCATCGGTGAGCAGGTTATTGGTGAGTAAGTGCCGCTTGATAGCACTGTCGATGACATCTTCCATCACTTTGCTGATGATTGAGAGTAGACTGATGGGGCAGTAATTGGCCGGATTGGATTTGTCCTGCTTTTTGTGGACAGGACATTCCTGGGCAATTTTCCACATTGTCACGTAGATGCCAGTGTTGTAGCTGTACTGGAACAGTTTGGCTAGAGGCGTGGCTAGTTCTGGAGCACAAGTCTTCAGCACTACAGCCGGGATGTTGTTGGGGCCCATAGCCTTTGTTGTATCCAGTGCACTCAGCCGTTTCTTGATATCACATGGAGTGAATCGAATTGGCTGAAGACTGGCTTCTGTGATGGTGGGGATATTGGGTGAAGGCCGAGATGGATCATCCACTCGGCACTTCTGGCTGAAGATGGTTGCAAACGCTTCAGCCTTGTCTTTTGCACTCACGTGCTGGGCTCTGCCACTATTGAGGATGGGGATGTTTACAGAGCCTCCTCCTCCTGTTAGTTGTTTAATTGTCCACCACCATTCACGACTGGGTGTGACAGGACTGCAGAGCTTTGATCTGATCTGTTATTTGGCTCTGTCTATAGTATGTTGCTTCCACTGTTTAGCGTGCTTGTAGTCCTATGTTGTAGCTTCAACAGGTTGGCACCTCATTCTTAGGTACACCTGGTGCTGCTCCTGGCATGCTCTTCTACACTCCTCATTGAACTAGGGTTGATCCCCTGGCTTGTTGGTAATGGTAGAGTGAGGAATATGCCGGGCCATGAAATGCTGGAATACAATTCTGCTGCTGCTGATGGCCCACAGCGCCTCATGGATGCCCAGTTTTGAGCTGCTGGATCTGTCCTGAATCTATCCCATTTAGCGTGGTGATAGTGCCACACAACACGTTGGATGGTGTCCTCACTGTGCAGTGGTCACTCCTACCAATACTGTCATGGACAGATGCATCTGTGACAGGTAGATTAGTGAGGATGAGGTCAAGTAGGTTTCTTCCTCGTGTTGGTTCTCTCACCACCTGCCGCAGGCCCAGTCTGGCAGTTATGTCCTTCAGGACTCAGCCAGCTCGGTCAGTAGTGGTGCTACCGAGCCACTCTTGGTGATGGACATTGAAGTCCCCCACCCAGAGTACATTCTGTGCTCTTGCTACCCTCAGTGCTTCCTCCAAGTGGTGCTCAACATGGAAGATGACCAATTCATTAGCTGAGGGAGGGCGGTAGGTGGTAATGAGCAGGAGGTTTCCTTGCCCATGTTTGACATGATACCATGAGATTTCATGGGGTCCGGAGTCAACGTTGAGGGCCACTCCCTCTTGACTGTATATCACTGTACCACCACCTCTGGCAGGTCTGTCCTGCCGGTGGAACAGGTCGTACCCAGGATGGTATTGGAAGAGTCTGGGATGATGGCTGAAAGATAAGATTCTGTGAGAATGGCTATGACAGGGATACTCCGTATCAGTATTCAGTATAAGAGTATCAATGTCGGTATTCCATATAGGGATACACAGTATCAGTACTCAGTACTCAGCATAGGGATACTCAGTAACAGTATTCAGTATTTTGGGGTAATCATTATCTGTATTCAGTATTGGGACACTCAGTATCAGTACCCAGTATAAGGATACTCCTTATCAGTACTCAGCATTCACTATAGGGATACTCAGTATCAGTACTCAGTACTCAGTACTCAGCATAGGAATACTCAGTGTCAGTACTCAGTATAGGGATAATCAGTATCAACGTTCAGTATAGGGATACTCAGTATCAGTATTCAGTATAGGGATACACAGTATCAGTACTCAGTACTCAGTATAGGAATACTCAGTATCAGTGCTCAGTATATAGCTACTCATTATCCATATCCAGTATAGGGATACTCAGTATCGGTATTCACTGTAGAGATAATCAGTATCAGTACACATTATATGGATACACAGAATCATTATTCAATATAGGGGCACTCAGAATCTGTATTCCGTACAGAGATACTCACTATCAGTACTCAGTATAGGGATACTAATTATCAGTACTCAGTATAGGGATACTCAGCATCAGTATTCAGTATAGCTTCACTCAGTATCAGTATTCTCTATAGGGATACTCAGTATCAATACTCAATATAGGGATACTCATTATCAGTACTCAGTATAGGGATACTCAGAATCAGTGCTCAGTATAGGGATTCTCAGTATCTGTACACAGCATAGGGATACTCACTATCAGTATTCCGTATAGGGATACTCAGTGTCAGTATTCAGTTTAGGGATACCTATTATTGGTACTCAGAATAGGGATACTCAGTATCGGTACTCAGTACTCAGCATAGGGATATTCAGTATTGGTACTCAGTATAGGGATACCCAGTACCAGTTCTCAGTATCGGCATACTCAGTATCAGTACTCAGTATAGGGAAACTCAGTATTAGTATTCAGTATAGGGATACTCAGTATTATTATTCAGTATAGGGATACTCAGTATTAGTATTCAGTATAGGTATACTTAGTATCAGTACTCAGTATTCTGGATAGGGATGCTCAGTATCGGTACTCAGCGTAGGGATACTCGGTATCTATACTCAGTATTCAGCATAGGGATACTCAGTATCAGTAGTCAGTACTCAGTATACAGATACTCAGTTTCAGTATTCAGTATATGTATACTCAATATCAGTATTCAGTATGGGGATACTCAGTATCAGTACTCAGTATAGGGACACTCAATATCGGTATTCAGTATAGATATACTCAGTATCAGTACTCAGTACTCAATATAGTGATCCTCAGTATCAATACTCAGTATAGGGATACTCACTATCAGAACTCAGTATAGGGACACTCAGAATCAATATTCTGTATAGGGATACTCAGTGCCAGTAATCAGAATAGGGACTCAGTATCAGTATTCAGCATAGAGATATTCAGTATCATTGCTCAGTATTCAGTATTAGGGATATTCAGTATCGCTACTCAGCATAGGGATACTCCGTATCAGTACTTATTATTCAATATAGGGATACTCAGTATCAGTATTCAGTATAGGGATACACGGTATCAGTGCTCAGTATAGGGATTCTCAGTATCAGTAAGTATCTGATAGTGAGTATCCCTATACTGAGTACTGAGTACTGATACTTCGTATCTCTATACGGAATACCGATACCGAGCATCGCTATGCAGAATATTGATACTGACTGTCCCTATACTGAACACTGATACTGAGTATCCCTACACTGAAAAATGAGTACTGATGTGGAGTATCCCTATACAGAGTAGCGATAGAGTATAGGAACATAGGAACAGGAGTAGGCCATTCAGCCCCTCGTGCCTGCTCCGCCATTTGATAAGATCATGGCTGATCTGTGATCTAACTCCATATACCTGCCTTTGGCCCATATCCCTTAAGACCTTTGGTTGCCAAAAAGCTATCTATCTCAGATTTAAATTTAGCAATTGAGCTAGTATCAACTGCCGTTTGCGGAAGAGAGTTCCAAACTTCTACAACCCTTTGTGTGTAGAAACGTTTTCTAATCTCGTTCCTGAAAGGTCTGGCTCTAACTATTAGACTGTGCCCCCTACTCCTAAAATCCCCCAACCAGCGGAAATAGTTTCTCTCTATCCACCCTATCTGTTCCCCTTAATATCTTATAAACTTCGATCAAATCACCCCTTAACCTTCGACACTCTATAGAATACAACCACAATTTGTGTAATCTCTCCTCGTAACTTAACCCTTGAAGTCCGGGTATCATTCTAGTAAACCTACGCTGCACTCCCTCCAAGGCCAATATGTCCTTCCGAAGGTGCGATGCCCAGAACTGCTCACAGTACTCCAAGTGCGGTCTAACCACGGTTTTGTATAGCTGCAGCATAACTTCTGCCCCCTTGTACTCTAGTCCTCTAGATATAAAGGCCAGCATTCCATTAGCCTTCTTGATTATTTTCTGCACCTGTTCATGACACTTCAATGATCTATGTACCTGAACCCCTAAGTCCCTTTGGACATCCACTGTTTTTAACTTTTTACCATTTAGAAAGTATCCTTTTTTGATCCAAAGTGGATGACCTCACATTTGTCTACATTGAATTCCATTTGCCACAGTTTTGCCCATTCATCTAATCTATCAATATCGCTTTGTAATTTTATGTTTTCATCTGCACTGCTTACAATGCCACCAATCTTTGTGTCATCGGCAAACTTAGATATGAGACTTTCTATGCCTTCATCTAAGTCGTTAATAAATATTGTGAATAATTGAGGCCCCAAGACAGATCCCTGCAGGACTCCACTAGTCACATCCTGCCAATGTGAGTACCTACCCATTATCCCTACTCTCTGTCACCTTTCGCTCAGCCAATTTCCTAACCAATTCCGTATTTTTCCCTCGATTCCATGGGCTTCTATCTTAGCTAACAGTCTCTTATGTGGGACCTTATCACATGCCTCCTGGAAGTCCATATAAATAACATCCATTGACATTCCCCTGTCCACTACTTTAGTCATCTCTTCAAAAAATTCAATCAGGTTTGTCAGGCACGACTTACCTTTCACAAATCCATGCTGGCTCTCTCTGACTAACTGAAAATTCTCGAGGTGTTCAGTCACCCTATCCTTAATTATAGACTCCAGCAGTTTCCCCACAACAGATGTTAGGCTAACTGGTCTATAATTCCCTGGTTTCCCTCTCTCTCCTTTCTTAAAAAGCGGAGTGACGTGCAATTTTCCAATCTGGAGAGACAGTTCCTGAATCTAGAGAACTTTGAAAGATTATAGTATGGGCATCCGCAATGTGCTCACCTACTTCCTGTAAAACCCTGGGATGGAAACCATCTGGTCCTGGGGATTTGTCACTCTTTAGTGCTGTTATTTTCTTCATTACTGTTGCTTTACTTATGTTAATTTTATCGAGTCCCTGTCCCCAATTCAATATTAGTTTTCTTGGGATTTCCGGCATGCTAGCCTCTTTTTCTACTGTAAATACTGACGCAAAGTAATTGTTCAACATGTCCGCCATTTCCCCATTGTCAATGACAATATCCCCACTTTCAGTTTTTAAGGGGCCAACACTGCTCCTGACCACCCTCTTTTTCCTAATATAACTATAAAAGTTCTTCATATTGGTTTTGATAACCCTTGTGAGTTTCTTTTCATACTCACTTTTTGTAGCTCTTACTATCTGTTTTGTGACCCTTTGTTGCTCTTTGTATCTTTCCCATTCGCCAGGATCTGTGCCATTTTTTGCCTTTTTGTATGCCCTTTCCTTATGTCTTATAGTTGTCCATGGCTGTTTTTTTGGCAAGTAGAGTTCTTGCCCCTCGAGGTATAAACCAATTCTGTATCACGTTAAATGTTTCTTTAAACATTTCCCACTGATCATCAGTTGTTTTACCCATTAACAGATTTGCCCAGTTTACTGCGGACAGTCTCTGTCTCATCCCATTGAAGTTGGCCTTACCCAAGTCTAGAATCTTAGCAGCTGATTCACTTTTTTCCCTTTCAAACACTGCATTGAACTCGATCATGTTATGATCACTATTGGATAGATGTTCAAGCACAGTTAAGCCGTTAACTAAATCTGGTTCATTACTCATTACTAAATCTAGTATGGCTTGCCCCCTTGTTGCCTCTAGGACATACTGCTGTAGAAAACTATCCCGGGCACATTCAAGAAATTCATTACCTTTCTGATAGTTACTAGTCTGCTTTTCCCAATCTATGTGAAGGTTAAAGTCCCCCATTAAGACCACTATGCCTTTGCTACGTGCTTGTCTAATCTCTGCATTTATACAATCTAGCACTTCAGAGCTGCTGCTAGGGGTCCTATATATAACTCCCACTATAGTCTTAGATCCTTTCCTATTTCTCAATTCAACCCATAAGGTCTCTGTTGGCTGCTTACCTCTTGTTATATCCTCCTTTATCATTGAAGTGATTTCATCTCTAATCACTAAGGCTACTCCTCCCCCTCTTCCATTTTCCCTATCTCTCCTGTAGACCTCATAACCCGATATATTTAGTTCCCAATCCTGACCATCCTGCAGCCATGTCTCCGTAATCGCTATCGTGTCATACCCTCCAATTTGAATTTGAACCTGAAGTTCATTTAATTTATTCCTTATACTCCGTGCATTTGTATATAGAACTCTTAGTTGGACCACACACCCTAGCCTGACCTTCAGCTTTGATGCTGGGTTAATCGCCTTACGCCTTCTAGTTTTCACTTTATCTGTAGTGCCTAAAGTATACTTTCTTTCCGCTGCTCCATGCTTTTCCCTTTCACTTGTTCTTGAACAACTGTTTGTACTATTTGTATTGTAAATTTCCCCTGGGTCTTGCCCTCTCTTCCTGCTGTCAACTTTACTCCCTTCTGATTCCCCACTCAGGTTCCCATCCCCCTGCCCTCTAGTTTAAACCTTCTCCAACAGCACTAGCAAACACCCCCGCGAGGACATTGGTCCCGGTCCTGCTCGGGTGTAACCCGTCACACTTGTACAGGTCCCACCTTCCCCAGAACCGGTCCCAATGTCCCAGAAATCCAAATCCCTCCCTCCTACACCATCCCTGCAGCCACGCATTGATCCGGTCTATTCTCCTGTTCCTATACTCACTAGCACGTGGCACCGGTAGTAATCCTGAGATCACTACCTTTGAAGTCCTGCTTTTTAATTTACCTCCTAACTCCTTAAATTCACCTTGCAGGACCTCATCCCTTTTTTTACCTATGTCGTTGGTACCAATATGGACCACAACTACTGGCTGTTCACCCTCCCCCTCCAGAATGTCCTGCAGCCGCTCTGCGACATCCTTGACCCTAGCACCAGGGAGGCAACATATCATTCTGGAGTCACGTTTGCGGCCGCAGAAACGCCTATCTGTTCCCCTTACAATTGAATCCCCTATCACTATAGCCCTGCCACTTTTCTTCCTCCCCTCCTGTGCTGCAGAGCCACCCGTGGTGCCCCGAACCTGGCTCTTGCTGCTTTCCCCTGATAAACCATCTCCCCCAACATTATCCAAAGCAGAATATCTGTTTGAGAGGGAGATGGCCCCAGGGGACTCCTGCTCTACCTGCCTAGTCCTTTTACTCTGCCTGGCGGTCACCCATTTCCTTTCTGCTTGCGTAATCTTTACCTGCGGTGTGACCACCTCACTGAACGTGCTATCCACGATAGTCTCAGCATCGCAGATGCTCCACAGTGAATCCACCCGCAGCTCCAGCTCCAAAATATGGTTAGCCAGTAGCTGCAGCTGGACACACTTCCTGCACACTTGGTCGCCAGGGACACTGGTAGTGTCCATGACTTCCCACATAGTGCAGGAGGAGCATATCACGGGTGCGAGCTCTGCTGCCATGACTTGCCTTAGACTCTCAGACTCTCCTCCCACTCTCGGTCTCTCCTTTTATACTGTGCTCACCTCTCTGACTCTCCTGCCTCACCTGTGACGTTGCACAATAGTTTTCTCTTGTTGCAGGTCTGCTGCTGCTTTTATTCCCCAATCTCAGTCTTCTGCTGCTCAGATCCACTGCCGCTCTGTGGAAAAAGTTAGGAAAAGCAAGGCAAAGCAGCACCTCCTTCCCCCACGACACCGAAATCCCAAACTCTCAGCAGTTCAATCTGTGTTGGCCGCACTCTGTGGGATACTCAGTATCAGTGCTCATTATTCAGTATAGGGATAACCAGTATCGGTACTCAGTACTCAGTATATGGATACTCAGTTTCAGTATTCAGTATAGGTATTCTTAATATCAGTATTCAGTATGGGGATACTCAGTATCGGTATTCAGTATAGAGATACTCAGTACTCGGTATTGCGATCCTCAGTATCAATACTCAGTATAGGGATACTCAGTATCAGTATTCAGTACAGGGACAATCAGTATCGGTATTCTGTATAGAGATACTAAGTATCAGTACTCAGTACTCAGTATAGGGATACTCACTATCAGAACTCAGTATGGGGTACTCATCATCAGTATTCAGTATAGGGACACTCAGTATCAGTATTCTGTATAGGGATATTCAGTATCAGTATTCTGTATAGAGATACTCAGTATCAGTACGTGGTACTCAGTATAGGGATACTCAATATCAGTTCTCAGTATAGGGCTACTCAGTATCAATACTCAGTATAGGGATACTCAGTATCAATACTCAGTATAGGCATACTCAGTATCAATACTCAGTATAGGGACACTCAGTATCAGTACTCATTCCTCATTTTAGGGATAGTCAGTATCAGTGCTCAGTATAGGGATACTCAGCATAAGTATTCTGTATAGGGATACTCAGTATCAATATCCAGTATAAGGATACTCCTTATCAGTACTCAGCATTCACTATAGGGATACTCAGTATCAGTACTCAGTGTAGGGATACTCATTATCCACACTCAGTATAGGGATACTCAGTATCAGTATTCAATATACAGGCACTCAGTATCGGCATTCCCTATAGAGATACTCAGCATCAGTACTCAGTACTTAGTATAGGGATACTCAGCATCAGTATTCAGTATAGCTTCACTCACCATCAGTATTCTCTATAGGGATACTTAGTATCAATACTCAGTATAGGGATACTCAGTATCAGTACTCAGTAGAGGGATACTCAGTATCAGTATTCAGTATAACGACACTCAGTATCAATATTCAGTATAGGGATACACAGTATCAATACTCAGTATAGGGATATTCTGTATCAGTACTCAGTATAGGGATACTCAGTATCAGAACTCAGTATAAGGATACTCAGTATCAGTACTCAGTATAAGGATACTCAGTATCAGTACTCACTATAGGGATACTCAGTATTAATACTCAGTATTCAGTATAGGTATACTCAGTATCAGTATTCAGTATAGGGATATTCAGTATCAGTACTCAGTATTCAATGTAGCAATTCTCAGTATCAGTACTCAGCAGAGGGATACTCAGTATCAGTACTCAGCATAGGGATACTCAGTATCAGTACTCAGTATAGGGATACTCATTATCCGGACTCAGTATGGGGATACTCATTATCCGGACTCAGTATGGGGATACTCAGTATCAGTATTCAATATAGGGGCACTCAGTATCGGTATTCCCTATAGAGATACTCAGCATCAGTACTCAGTACTCAGTATAGGGATACTCAGCATCAGTATTCAGTATAGCTTCACTCAGTATCAGTATTCTCTATAGGGATACTCCGCATCAATACTCAGTATAGGAATACTCAGTATCAATACTCAGTATAGGGATACTCAGTATCAGTATTCAGTATAACGACACTCAGTATCGATATTCAGTATAGGGATACTCAGTATCAGTACTCAGTATAGGGATATTCTGTATCAGCACTCAGCATAGGGATACTCAGTATCAGTACTCAGTATAAGGATACTCAGTATCAGAACTCAGTATAGGGACACTCAGTATCAGTACTCACTATAGCGATACTCAGTATCAGTACTCAGTATTCAGTATAGGTATACTCAATATCAGTATTCAGTATAGGGATATTCAGTATCTGTACTCAGTATTCAGTGCAGCAATACTCAGTATCAGTACTCAGTGTAGGGATACTCAGTATCAGTACCCAGTATAGGGATACTCAGTATCAGTACCCAGTATAGGGATACTCACTACCGCTACTCAGTACAGGGATACTCATGATCAGTAATCACTATAGGGATACTCAGTATCGGTACTCAGTTTAGGGATGCTCAGTCTCAGTACTCAGTATAACGACACTCAGTATCGATATTCAGTATAGGCATACTCATTATCAGTACTCAGTATAGGGATATTCTGTATCAGCACTCAGCATAGGGATACTCAGTATCAATATTCAGTATAGGGATACTCAGTATCAGTATCAGTACTCAGTATAGGGATACTCAGTATGAATACTAAGAGCCAGTACTCAGTATAGGGATACTTAGTATCAGTACTCAGTATAGCAATACTCAGTATCGGTACTCAGTATAGGGATATTCACAATCAGTAATCTGTATTCAATATAGGGTTATTCAGTATTGGTACACAGTATCGGGATACTCAGTATCAGTACTCAGTATAGGGATACTCAGTATCAGTATCCAGTATAGGAACACTCAGTATTGCTATTCCGTATAGAGATACTCAGTATCAGTACTCAGTACTCAATATAGGAATACTCAGTTTCAGTATTCAGTATAGGGATACTGAGTATCAGTATTCAGTATAGGGATACTCAGTATCAGTATTCAGTATAGGGATACTCAGTATCAGTATTCAGTATAGGGATACTCAGTATCAGTATTCAGTATAGGGATACTCAGTATCAGTATTCAGTATAGGGATACTCAGTATCAGTATTCAGTATAGGGATACTCAGTATCAGTATTCAGTATAGGGAGACTCAGTATCAGTACTCACTATAGGGATACTCAGTATCAGTATTCAGTATAGGGATACTCAGTATCAGTATTCAGTATAGGGAGACTCAGTATCAGTACTCACTATAGGGATACTCAGTATCAGTATTCAGTATAGGGACACTCAGTATCAGTATTCAGTATAGGGACACTCAGTATCAGTATTCAGTATGGGGACACTCAGTATCAGTATTCAGTATAGGGACACTCAGTATCAATACTCAGTATCAGTATTCAGTATAGGGACACTCAGTATCAATACTTAGTATAGGGATACTCAGTATCGATACTCAGTATAGGCATACTCAGTATCGATACTCAGTATAGGGATACTCAGTATCAATACTCAGTATAGGGATACTCATTATCAGTATTCAGTATAGGGATACTCAGTATCAATACTCAGGATAGGGATACTCAGTATCAATACTCAGTATGGGGATACTCAGTATTAGTAATTAGGATAGGGACACTCAGTATCAGTATTTACTATAGGGAGACTCAGTATCAATACTCAGTATAGGGATACTCAGTATCAGTATTCAGTATAGGGAGACTCAGTATCAATACTCAGTATAGGGATACTCAGTATAAGTATTCAGTATAGGGATACTCAGTATCCGTATTTAGTATAGGGAGACTCAGTATCAATACTGAGTATAGGGACACTCAGTATCAGTATTCAGTATAGGGACACTCAGTATCAATACTTAGTATAGGGATACTCAGTATCGATACTCAGTATAGGGATACTCAGTATCAGTATTTAGTATATGGAGACTCAGTATCAATACTCAGTATAGGGATACTCAGTATCAGTATTCAGTATTCAGTATAGGGATACTCAGTATTAATACTCAGTATAGGGATACTCATTATCAGTATTCAGTATAGGGATACTCAGTATCAATACTCAGGATAGGGATACTCAGTATCAATACTCAGTATAGGGATACTCAGTATCAGTATTTAGTATAGGGACACTCAGTATCAGTATTTAGTATAGGGAGACTCAGTATCAATACTCAGAATAGGGATACTCAGTATCAGTATTTAGTATATGGAGACTCAGTATCATTACTCAGTATAGGGATACTCAGTATCAGTATTTAATATCGGGACACTGAGTATCAGTACTCACTATAGGGATACTCAGTTTCAATATTCAGTATAGGGATACTCAGTATCAGTATTCAGTATAGGGACACTCAGTATCAGTATTCAGTATAGGGACACTCAGTATCAGTATTCAGTATAGGGACACTCAGTGTCAGTATTCAGTACAGGGATATTCTGTATCAGCACTCAGCATAGGGATACTCAGTATCAATATTCAGTATAGGGATCCTCAGTATCAGTATCAGTACTCAGTATAGGGATACTCAGTATGAATACTCAGAGCCGGTACTCAGTATAGGGATACTTAGTATCAGTACTCAGTATTCAGTGTAGCAATACTCAGTATCGGTACTCAGTATAGGGATATTCACAATCAGTAATCAGTATTCAATATAGGGTTATTCAGTATTGGTACACAGTATCGGGATACTCAGTATCAGTACTCAGTATAGGGATACTCAGTATCAGTATCCAGTATAGGAACACTCAGTATTGGTATTCCGTATAGAGATACTCAGTATCAGTACTCAGTACTCAATATAGGAATACTCAGTCTCAGTATTCAGTATAGGGATACTCAGTCTCAGTATTCAGTATAGGGATACTCAGTATCAGTATTCAGTATAAGGAGACTCAGTATCAGTATTCAGTATAGGGATACTCAGTATCAGTATCCAGTATAGGAACACTCAGTATTGCTATTCCGTATAGAGATACTCAGTATCAGTACTCAGTACTCAATATAGGAATACTCAGTCTCAGTAGTCAGTATGGGGATACTGAGTATCAGTATTCAGTATAGGGATACTGAGTATCAGTATTCAGTATAGGGATACTCAGTATCAGTATTCAGTATAGGGATACTCAGTATCAGTATTCAGTATAGGGATACTCAGTATCAGTATTCAGTATAGGGAGACTCAGTATCAGTATTCAGTATAGGGACACTCAGTATCAGTATTCAGTATAGGGACACTCAGTGTCAGTATTCAGTACAGGGATATTCTGTATCAGCACTCAGCATAGGGATACTCAGTATCAATATTCAGTATAGGGATACTCAGTATCAGTATCAGTACTCAGTATAGGGATACTCAGTATGAATACTCAGAGCCGGTACTCAGTATAGGGATACTTAGTATCAGTACTCAGTATTCAGTGTAGCAATACTCAGTATCGGTACTCAGTATAGGGATATTCACAATCAGTAATCAGTATTCAATATAGGGTTATTCAGTATTGGTACACAGTATCGGGAGACTCAGTATCAGTATTCAGTATAGGGAGACTCAGTATCAGTACTCACCATAGGGATACTCAGTATCAGTATTCAGTATAGGGACACTCAGTATCAGTATTTAGTATATGGAGACTCAGTATCAATACTCAGTATAGGGATACTCAGTATCAGTATTTAGTATATGGAGACTCAGTATCAATACTCAGTATAGGGATACTCAGTATCAGTATTTAATATAGGGACACACAGTATCAGTATTCAGTATAGGGATACTCAGTATCAGTATTCAGTATAGGGAGTCTCAGTAACAATACTCAGTATAGGGATACTCAGTATCAGTATTCAGTATAGGGACACTCAGTATCAGTATTTAGTATAGGGACACTCAGTATCAGTATTTAGTTTAGGGAGACTCAATATCAGTATTCAGTATAGGGACATTCAGTATCAGTATTTAGTGTAGGGATATTCATTATCAGTATTCAGTATAGGGATACTCAGTATCAGTATTTAGTATAGGGACACTCAGTATCAGTATTTAGTATAGGGAGACTCAGTATCAGTATTCAGTATAGGGACACTCAGTATCAGTATTCAGTATAGGGAGACTCAGTATCAGTATTCAGTATAGGGATACTCAATGGATGACTCTGGAAAACCATATTTATGCAAAGAGTGTGTAAAACTTTTTAACTTCTGAGTAACCAGTTACAAATTGTGAATGTATTCTTCTAATGGGCACAAATGGAATAAAAATGGTACTTTGTACTTACATAGTATTCCATTTCACCTTTAATTGGAAGTATTATTTGTGGATGGTCCTTTGGTCGATTCGCTTTCCAATTGGCATGGGGTGGTGGTGCGCACTGAGGATAGACTTGTCAGGCTGCCAATAGCGGAAGGATATTGGTGGGACTGTTGGAAGTGGGAGGTCATGTGATGAACCCTCCTGGAATATGTCTAACCAGTGTTGGCAACCCTATTTATACAGTACAATTAGCTTGACTGTTCCAATTATATTATTTCTTGGTGAATTTTAAAAATATGGTGTGCTTGATGGTGATATAAAGTCAAATATTTACTTATTATAAATGATAAATATAATTAAGACGACCAATTACACTAGCAAACAAGAAGGGCACATCAGTGTGAGTTAGGCCTTGTGTGTAGCCCTCCCAATATGCTTGGCACTTACCTGTCTGGGATGCAGTAAACCATTATAAACCTCCAAAATCTGGTCTCTATAACTCGAATAGTGATTTGTCTATATTGTATATTTTAGCTGATACTGTATCCCTTAAAGGAATTTTAAGACAGGATATGGTTTAATAAAATTGCAAATTGTATACTGAGTCACTAAGTACTTAGTTACTTTGAACTGTATAATGTCAATTGTTCAGAGCAACATGCCTCAAAGTCTGCACAAAACTTTGTCCAAATTTCTTTTTCTTGTTATTACTTAATTGTCAACATCCTGAAGCAAGAATACTATTGTGCCATTTTTTCAAAATTAGTTTGTATGCTGAATCTCATGGCAATTACATAATCAGTGTCCTGTACAGTAATCTGTTTATGTTGAAGGTTGTATTTTTCTACTGTGGGGAAAACAAAATAATACAATCTTTAGTTTTGACTTCATACGCAACAGAAGTACGAACATTTTTAGTTATTCAACAAAATATGGCAGTGTTAACTGACATAGAACAAAATAATACATTCACTGATGTAAGGAATGGCATAAATCAATTTAAATAAAATCAGATTTCAGTTGTAATAACTGTTCTCTGTGGAGTACAGAAGTGCTGTTTAAAAACAAGACTGTTTTCTCATGGACTTCTGTAAAGATACATGTGTTAATGAAGGAATTGACACCAATCTCCTACCAAATAAAACAGCCATCGCCTGTTGTGATGCTGGTCTTTTATTTCTGCCATTGTAGATGTACACGTAGACGTACAAAGTGATCAATGACACTTTGACGCAATGAGCTCATACCAATTTAGTAACACAACAGTAAGCAGATGAACATGACTGATGCAATTCTTTGGGGGAGTGAATTTTCATGCCTGTGTTAATGCACTTGTCATTTAGGATTGGTTTACAGCAAGTGGTAATCTGTCCTCCAAGCACAGTTAATAGTCTCTATAAATGCAGAAAAACAGCGGTGTAAATATTTTGAGCAAGCAGTATATTTGTTGGAGAAAGTTTTTAAAAGCGCTACTGCACCTGATCCTCAGACTGGTGGAAAGAGAAATGTTACATTGTGGGTTACATTGTTTGGCCTATTAGGGACTTTCTAGCAGAGGGATGACAGAGTGTAAAAGATTTTGACTTGCCATGCTGCTGATATGCTGCTACCAGCATAAAGCGTTTTATGTAAATGCATTCTGCAGCAGTGGGACTCCCAACTTGTGAAAAACAATGGCCCGTAAATTTCTCCAAGCGGCAAACGAACGGTACTCGGCGCTCCATAGATTTATACTAATCCACTAACTTACAGCGGGCACTTCCTCTAATAGGAAGCTGAGAAGAACCCAGCATTAACTCCAGTGAAGATAGGACCCATGGGAGAAGCGAGAGGATCGATCTCTCCCCTCGACTAATCAGATTGCAGCCGCCTTGTAAAGTCGCGAAGAGTCAAAACCTTGAAGTGCAAGCTGCAATGAAAAACCAGGAAATGAAAGTTACACCAATAAAATCATTTGTAAAAACAGTTACAGAGAGTGAAAAAAGAGAGGGTAAGAAATAATTGAATTAAATAAAAGACAGAATGAAAAAGTAAAAAATTGTACTTTCTAATTTTTAAAAAAATAATTTTTTAATGACCAAGAACTATTAAAATAAGGAGTAATGAGACTCCATGTTTTTGTAAGTTAATGTTTAGTTGTTTGGCAGTCATTAAGACTTACTGCAGGTGTTAAAACTTAGTTTAGACTTCGTATATTTAAGCTTACCTGTTTTGTGGCAATATTAGTTAGTTTCCAGCTGGGCAGAAGAGCAAGTTGGCGCTAATCCGTTGATTCTGTTGACTGCAGCCGGTGATATCCCTTTACGGCGAAGCTGACAGATAGCTGGCGAACCAGGAAGAGCAAGTTCTGGATTTCCGTGTTTGTCTGCACATGTGTGAATACCAAAACTTGCTCTTTCATTTGGCCACGAACAACGGTGAGCGCTGTTGTGCTCACTGTTCTTTTTAAAGCAATTTCTAGAATGTTTTTCCACAGAGCAACCTGGATAACAACTAGGGCCTTTTTTGTACAGTTGTGCACTGTGGAAAACAGGATGTGAGATCACAGTCCTCAGGCAAGAAAGCTGGTGGGCCTGTTTATGGCTTGTGACTATTAAATTTAGTGTCAATTAGTGCTGAATTATGGGCAATTTTGTGCTGTGGACTTACACCCAGTAGGACTTGAGTCATTTCATGACGGGCTCTTGCACCAGAAGTCTGGGGTGAATTTGAATCTCAGAGATGATAAAACGGTAGGCTTGATTCCCATGGCCGTATGTGAGGACAGCAGATGCGCAATCAATGCAGAGGAAGTAAGGAATTGAGAGTGGAGACTCAGTACCAGTTTCTATCTATGTTGTATTTACAGTTCTGTTATTAGTGAGCGGTAGTGCTTTGTGCCCATTTCATGTGTGAGCCTCATTAAGGCCTCGGATTGAATGTTAAAATATTTAAATGAACACCGAACGCAATTCCCGGGCATTTGTACTGGGTTGGCTCTTTTTTTTTATGCAGCCATTTTGGAATAGGTGTAAGAGAAACTCCAAGGGCAGAGGAACTCAAAAAGATTTTGGAAAGGTTTTTTTGTAATGCTCACGGTGCCTTTACAGTGTACTGTCCTTGTTAAGATGGTTTTTTTTCCATAATTCTGAAATTTTTATGGCTATATTAATTTTTAGGGAAAAAACTGACAGCCATTTTTGCTACTTTTAAAGCACCTCAATTTCATGTTAAATATGGTACAAGATGAACAGAGGGCGAACAGCAGGTCCCAGAGCGTTGTGCAGCCCTTGCCAATAACAGAGGCCAGGTGTCTCAGCTCGCTGTAGAGCAGTAAGACAGAGCATGTCATCTGCAACAAACCTGCAACATAGCGATGATATTGCCAGTGGTTGACAAGATCATCACTGTTCTCAATTGTTATGCTTATGGCTCAGTCCCAGCTGGCTTGTATTACAGTCTCAGGTACTATATTCATCAAAAAGATGACTGATGCATTGGCCAGCAATTTTAACACCAATTCAACTGAATATCATGATATGTATGCCCAAGTTACACAGCGAATTGTTACGAACTGGAATGCACTTACCTGAAAGGATGGTGGAAGCAGAATCAACAGTAACTAGGTAAACTAATGGGTCTAAAGGCTGACAAGTCCCCTGGACCTGATGGCTTGCATCCGAGGGTCTTAAAGGAAGTGGCTACAGAGATAGTGGATGCATTGGTTGTAATCTTACAGGATTCACTAGATCCTGGAAAGGTGCCAGCGGGTTGGAAAACCGCAAACGTAACACCCCTATTCAAGAAGGGAGTGAGACAGAAAGCAGGTAACTATAGACCAGTTAGCCTAACATCTGTCATTGGGAAAATGCTAGAATCCATTATTAAGGAAGTAGAAGCAGGACATTTGGAGACTCATAATACAATCAAGGAGAGTCAACATGGTTTTATGAAGGAGAAATCGTGTCTGACAAATTTATTAGAGTTCTTTGAGGAAGTAACAGGCAGGGTGGATAAAGGGGAACCGATGGATGCAGTATATTTGGATTTCCAAAAGGCATTCGATAAGGTGCCACATAAAAGGTTACTGCACAAGATATTGGGTGTTGGGGGTAATATACTGGCATGGATAGAGGATTGGCTAACTAACAGAAAACAAAGAGTCGGGATAAAAGGGTCATTTTCAAAATGGCAATCTGTAACTAGTGGGGCGCCGCAGGGCTCAGTGCTGGGGCCTCAACTATTTACAATATATATCAGTGACTTGGATGAAGTAACAGAGTGTCTTGTGGCCAAATTTGCTGATGATACAAAGATAGGTGGAAAAGCAAGCTGCGATGAGGACACAAAATGTCTGCAAAAGGATATTGACAGGTTAAGCGAATGGGCAAAAATTTGGCAGATGGAATATAATGTGGGAAAATGTGAAGTCATCCACTTTGGGAGGAAAAATAAAAAAGCAAAATATTATTTGAATGGAGAAATACTACAAAATGCTGCGGTAGAGAGGGATCTGGGTGTCCTCGTACATGAAACACAAAAAGTCAACATACAGATGCAGCAGGTAATCCGGAAGGCAAACGGAATATTGACCTTTATTTCTAGGAGGATGGAGTATAAAAGCAGGGAAGTCATGCTACAACTGTACAGGGTGCTGGTGAGACCACACCTGGAGTACTGCGTACAGTTCTGGGGCCCTTATTTAAGGAAGGACATCCAGAGAAGGTTCAGTAGGTTGATTCCGGATATGGAAGGGTTGTCTTCTGAGGAAAGATTGAACAGGTTGGGTCTATACTCATTAGAGTTTAGAAGAATGAGTGGAGCTTATTGAAAAATACAAGATTCTGAGGGGACTCGATACGGTAGACGCTGAGAGGATGTTACTAACTTATGATTCTAAGTTCACCATATATGGTGCATGTCCAATCTGAAACCCTTGGAAGATGTGAGTGTGGTAAAGCTTTCAATTGTATGTTGCATCTTGACTGTATGCCCTGCTGAGGTATGATTGTGCATTTAGTGCAACAAAAGAGCTGTAAGAATTTACGAAGGCTTAGCATGAATGAGCATTAAATGTGCAACAGATTACAGCTATACTTTATGATATGTGCCACCCATCTGATATATGGTACTGTTGGTTGGTGTTACATTGCCAGATTCCATAAAATGTGCTGTCTTCTCCCCCATCTCTTTCCAGGCAACACAGATACTGTAGACAGCATTCAGTCTGGTCAGCATCACCATAATATGGTACAATACAGTCCTCTGGGAATGGTACCTTTGAGCGTCAATCAGGACAAGCCTCCTCGCACACTCCCCTTACACCAGCATGTTCAAACATGGGATTGGAGGCTGTGCCTCTCTGCTCACTTGCCTATAGATTCCATTTTGTTCCTTAACATTGGATTTCCCCTGCCTTCCTTTTTGTACTTCACTACTTTTTCCTGCATTATAGCCTTTCAAAAGATTGACAAATAATTAAAACCTATTTTCAGCCTTCCTGAAGGCTGCAGTCATTTTACACCCCACCTCTCCATATGGCCACTTACTGTTGATGCTCCCTGCACAAGGCTCGAGCCACACAGGTAGCTCATCCACGTTATTTAAATAGGATGACCCTGCTAACTCGGGTAAGGCCAGCGGGCCACTCCAACATTGTGGGTGCACACAGCAGTGCTAAGAGCTCATCTTCCAGCCCACTCAGGAAGTCAGGCCTAATATGTTAACCCACTACAATGGACGGCTCAGTTCACCAAATTAAGCAGTATATTATTCAAATGGAGAGAGATTGCAGAACTCTGAGGTACAGAGGGATCTGGGTGTCCGAGTACATGAATCACAAAAAGTTAGTTTGCAGGTACAGCAGAAGGCAAATGAAATGTTGTCATTTATTGTGAGGGGAATGGAATATAAAAGTAGAGATGTTTTGCTACAGTTGTACAGGGCATTGGTGAGACCACCTCTACAATACTGTGTGCAGTTTTGGTCTTCTTATTTAAGAAAGAACATAATTGCTTTGGAGGCGGTTTAGAGAAGGTTCACTCGACTGATTCCTGGGATGAGGGGGTTATCTTATGAGGAAAGGTTGGACAAGTTGGCCTGTATACACTGGAGTTTAGAAGAATGAGAGCTCATCTTATTGAAACATATAAGATCCTGAGAGGACTAGAAGGGGTAGATGCTAAGAGAATGTTTCCCCTTGTGGGAGAGGCTAAAACTAGGGGCCACAGTTTAAAAATAAGGGGTCTCCCATTTAAGACGGAGATGAGGAGAAATTTTTTCTCTCAGAGTGTCGTGAGTCTGTGGAACTCCCTTCCCCAGACAGCGGTGGAGGCAGGGTCATTGAATATTTTTAAGGCTGAGTCAGATAGATTCCTGATTAATAAGGGAGTCAAAGGTTATAGTAGGTAGACGGGAAAGTAGGGTTGAGGTCACATGGCAGAGCAGGCTCGAGGGGCCGATTGGCCTACTCCTGCTCTTAATTCGTATGTTCGTATGTTCGTAAATTCAAATATGTATTATTGCTTACTGTTTTCTGTTTAGTACCGTAATTGAAACAAATAAAATGTTAGGCACACATTCAGACTAGTATTTATTCAATAGTTGCCTGGTTTGTATGTATACTGCTTTCTAATAATTCACATCGTATTATACTCCACAATGTGACATATCACATTTATATTATAGCTCTAGGAACATAGGAACAGGATTAGGCCATTTAGCCCCTCGAGACTGTTCCGCCATTCAATGAGATCATGGCTGATCTGTGACCTAACATCATAGCCCCATATCCCTTAATACCTTTGGTTAACAAAAATCTATCAATCTCAGATTTAAAATTAACAATTGAGCTAGCATCAACTGTTGTTTGCGGAAGAGAGTTCCAAACTTTGTGTGTAGAAGTGTTTTCTAACTTCACTCTTGAAATTCCTGGTTCTAATTTTTAGGCTATGTCCCCTAGTCCTAGACTCCCTAACCAGTGGAAATAGTTTCTCTCTATCTACCATAAGAGACAGGTCCAATTCTAGCAGCAATGCTGTGACATAAACATGATGTGGAGATGCCGGTGATGGACTGGGATTGACAATTGTAAACAATTTTACAACACCAAGTTATAGTCCAGCAATTTTATTTTAAATTCACAAGCTTTCGGAGGCTTCCTCCTTCCTCAGGTGAACGATGTTGGAAATGATGCCATGAGTTTTCATGGAGTCCGGAATCAATGTTGAGGACTCCCAGGGCCACTCCCTCCTGGCTGTATACCACTGTACCGCCACCTCTGGTGGGTCTATCCTGCCGGTGGGACAGGACATACCCAGGGATGGTGATGGAAGAGTCTGGGACGTTGGTTAAAAGGTATGATTCTGTGAGTACGGCTATGTCAGGCTGTTGCTTGACTAGTCTGTGGGACAGTTCTCCCAATTTTGGCACAAGTCCCCAGATGTTAGTGAGCAGGACGTTGCAGGGTGGTCTGGGCTTGGTGTGCCTTTGTCGTGTCCGGTGCCTAGTGGTCCAATGCTGGGTGGTCCGTACAGTTTTATTCTTATTGTGACTTTCTGTAGCGAGATTGTACAACTGAGTGACTTGCTAGGCCATCTCAGAGGGCGATTAAGAATCAACCACATTGCTGTGGTTGCGATTGTAAGATACAAGTATGACATTGGTATCTGGGTTAATTAATAGTTCAATATTAATGGTATTTTAAATCCAATTCTGTACATGTCAATTGTTTACGTGGCCATTTATTGATCCTTGTACTGCACTGCCAGGGTGCTGCCAATGAGTCACTCAACACCAGATTCACTTCGGATGCTCTGGGTGCCCGTGATTGGCCACCTGCTGCCTCTTGTTCTGATCAAATCTCTTCACCTCATGTCCCTCTCTTTTCTAGTAGTTTTCCACTGATTCGCTGTCTCTCTCCTGCAAGCCCTGAGCCACCGGCACTCTGACCCTGCTGAATTTGTCAGCTTTTCATTCTTTTCACTGATGTTTCAATACTTACTTGTTTTTACCTTTTCTTTCACTATTCTATGCTCTTTTTTTAAAAAAAAAAGTCTATTCCTGGTCCCTGCTCAAGTGTTCCTGTTTTTCCTGCCTCCTCATTAGCTGCACCCTATTCTACATTTTACCACCATCCAGACAGTTCGCCTCCCTGCTTGACCCAGAGCTGACCTCTCATCCTAATTGGCCCTGTCTGCTGCAACTAGTTGATGATCAGCGCCTTCACCACTGATCAAGAAGCTTACCCCCTCTCCCCACCCCCCCAACACCTGCTCCGATAATTTAAAGGGACAGGTCATAGGTTCACATTTCTTAAATAAAAAGACTTAGAATCACGTATATAACTGTTTTATATCTGTATTTTTAAGTCACAGGTTTAAAGAGACTTTATTTAACTAATCACATCTCAAAAGAATAAACTAACTACACAACTAATAAAATGTGAGATTATTCAAAACATCCCTTGCACGGCAAGAATACCATAGTGATGCTTCTTTCAGATGTTACAATAAAACGGTAACGAATTTCAACTGTGTTAAATAGTTTAATATTAGTAACCATATTATTAGTAGTCTAACAGCATAACAGCAATATACTTTGATTTTTGTAAAATACTACATATTAAATAGCTCCTATGGTAATAAACACCTCAGCTTGTGGCCACTCTGTTTATTTAGTGCCTTTGAGCCATTTAAAGCCTTGTAACCTCCTGATCTCATATTTGACTTTAGAATGAGCCTGCTTGATTTTTTTCCATTTATCCTAAGTAGAAATGAAACCCTCTTAGATAGTCATCTTTAAGAAAATAGCTTTCTCCACATTGTATTTCTTGTTTACTAATGTGGTCAAAGAAGAAAGTTAAGTCCCCAAAAGTTTATGATAATAATTTTCTCATTTCACGCTCCCGACATGGAACCTTGCCCACAGGCTATGAATATCAAAAATTCCGGCATCCATTTCACATGACTTTCCAACCATTCATTTAGATGGCTGGAAATCCAAGGGGTGATTTTCTGACTTTGTGCTCCTGGCAGGGAGCTTCACCCACCGATAGGCAGCCGCTGTGCATGACTTTCCAACCACTTAAATGAACGGCTGTTAAATCGTATGCAAAGTGCACCCGAAAATCCAATATGGGCGAGTCTCCCCACCGGAAACACAAAGCGGGAAAATTACCTTCATCATCCCCAAATTTCTGATATGCGCTGCTGGAGCGAACACTAAGTTGGAAAATTATCCCCAATAGGCTGACATAATTAACATGCTTTATATTTAATTTGCATCGTGATGCTGATAGTCGTTTTAATTTCAAATATCCTGTTATATAAATTGTAACACAGAAGGAGAAAGCTTAAGAATAGCGAAACTTACAATAACCTTCAAGGCTTGTGCAAATTGGGTAAAGCAAACAGCTGTCAAACTGAGAAGGAAATAAAAATATCGGACTGGTCTAAAGCAACAATAACAGTTTTAATTAAGAATCATAGCTGTTTAAAAGTGACTGTTTAAGCCAGGTACATTCTCTATTTATTTCTATTCCTGAACTACCCTTGGTGCAGATTCTATTTTAATGAAAACCAACCAGCAATTTGAAACAACTGGCTGCTTGAAAATAGGTGACTGTTTAATGAAAAGAATCAGATGGACAAATTTGTCTCATTTCGGTAAGGCAGGATATCATATAATCTGGTAGCAACCAGTATATGTTTTCAATCCAAGATTTCAACAAGTTAGGAACATATTAACATACTAGGAAGGGAAACATTGGATAAATATTTGAAGCTGAGAAGGATACAAGACTATGGGGAGAGAGCAAGGCAGTGGAATTAATTTTGGATTGCTGTAGCAAAGAGCCAGCATAGATGTGATGGGCTGAATGGCCTCATTCAGTACTGTAAATTTCAATGATAACTGTTTGTAGGTTTCCACAAGTAAAAGGAAAAAATGGCCAGTAATTGAGTTGATCATCAGATTGGCGAGTCTGTCATCTGCACATCAAACAAATAAGCTACAAGAGTCTCTGAATTCAAACATAGGTTATATAGTACAGCGCCATTTACTAAGGAAGAATGAACTGGAGGTAGTAGGGAATTATTACTGAGTTAAGAATAGCAGGATCCACTAGCAATCCTCCAGACTAACACCCTAGTGTATTACTGAGGGAGTGCTGCATTGTTGGAGGGGCCACCTTTCAGATGAGACACTAAACGTCTGCCCTCTCAGAAAAGACCCCGTGGCATTATTTCGAAGAAGAGCAGGGAAGTTCTCCGGTGTCCTGGCCAATAATTATCCCTCAACCAACATCACTAAAATAGATTATCTGGACATTATCTCATTGCTGTTTGTGGGACCTTGCTGTGCACAAATTGGATGTCACATTTCCTACATTACAACAGTGACTACACTTCAAAAAAAAGTATGGAATTGGCTGCAAAGAACTTTGGGATGTCCTGAGGTAGTGGAAGGCTCTATATAAATGCAAGTTCTTTTTTTTCCTCACCTCATTCAACAGGAAATCAAGATGCCAATGTGTCATTAATGATGTTGGCCTGGTACACAGCTAGACCATAGGAAGTCCTGAATGTTCATTGGTGTTATAATCTAGTACTGCTCACACTGGTATTGGCTGTGCTCCCTGCTGCTCCCGTTTACTATACTGGTGCTACACCCAAAGGGCAGGCCATGAACCATATCTGCCTGACATTCCTGATTTCTTCAGACTGGAAATCTCAGGCCTCTATTCTCATTGTTTGATCTGTGCCCTCCTCCTTGTCTCCACGTCTCAGATTAACTTTCTTTGTTCTCAGTCTGTCTTTCTTCTCCCATGCAAGCTGAGTTGTTTTGAGTCTATGGGAAGCAGAGACCAGTGTCACATAAAAGGGCATTATATCCACCATAGCTCTATCTTAGGGGAACTTGTAAACAGAATAAAGACAAAATTTGGAGACAGGATAAAGAGGGAGCTTGGAGACTGAATGACGAGAGAAAAACATTCTCTGTTAAGTTTCTCTTTTTTTTCCCCTAGAAAAAAAGCACAAGTTCAAACAAGTCAAGAAAAAGGTAGGAAAGAAATGAGAAAGTGAATGGAAAATGAAGGTAGCAAATAGGAAAAATAAAATTATGGGGAATAGTAAACAGGAAGTGAAGATGCAGAATCAAAACTAAAATGTAAAAGTTATGGATGGGTTGAAGGACAATTAAACACAATAAGAGAAAAGCTGGAACGTTAGGAAGAAAGTGCAATAGATAAAAGGCAAAATGAGAAAGAAGCAGAAAGAAACAATGTAAAACAGAACAAAATTATTTATGAGTGACAGAAAGTTAGTGTAAGAGTGAGAGAGGGGAATGGAAGTGCCTGTCATGGTCTTAGCAGCATAACTATCATCATTAACACAGCAAACGGGCCCATAACCTTGTTCTATTTGGCGCCACATTAGTACTTCAACATTGCATATTGCCTATGTGTCAATTTATATTTTAATATTTCATCTACCAAATCTCATATCTGAATCTTGCTATGATTTAGTTTGTTCTCAAATTTTGCTATTTTTCACCAGCAGCAGTTGTTAGATGCCATTGGGATCCTTCACCAACTGTCCCTAGAGTTGGCTATACTTGAAACAGTTGTCACTGTTCCACATGATGGCCCACTTCTTCTCTGGGCCATCTCAATGACGCCTATGTCCCTCTACCAGATGAGGCTGTTTCAGTAATCACTGGTGAGGTACATGAACCAAATGATCCCACCACTGCGACCGTCAATGCTTGATTTTCCTGGTCCCTCTGCTGGCGATGAACAGAAGCAGCACATCCAAAGTGCTCTGTGCCTATCCAAGCCTAGGAGTATCATTATTTCCTGTCCCATTTATAGGACCCAGGAAGGATATTGAGGCTTTAGAGAGGGTAAAAGGCAGATTCACTAGGATGGTGCCTGAGAATGAAGAAATACAAATATGAAGAAAGACTTGAAAAATTGGGTCTTTTGTCATTAGAACAATACAGATTATGGTGTGAGATGATAGGGGCTTGGATGGAGAGAAATTTGTTGAGTGTATTCAGGAGGAATTTCTCATTCAGTATGTGGATGGCCCGACTAGAGAGGGGGCAAAACTTGACCTCCTCTTGGGAAATAAGGAAGGGCAGGTGACAGAAGTGTTAGTGAGGGATCACTTTGGGACCAGTGATCATAATTCCATTAGTTTTAAGATAGCTATGGAGAAGGATAGGTCTGGCCCAAAAGTTAAAATTCTAAATTGGGGAAAGGCCAATTTTGATGGTATTAGACAGGAACTTTCAGAAGTTGATTGGGAGAGTCTGTTGGCAGGCAAAGGGACGTCTGGTAAGTGGGAGGCTTTCAAAAGTGTGTTAACCAGGGTTCAGTGTAAGCACATTCCTTATAAAGTGAAGGGCAAGGCTGGTAGAAGTAGGGAACCTTGGATGACTCGGGAGATTGAGGCACTAGTCAAAAATAAGAAGGAGGCATATGACATGCATAGGCAGCTGGGATCAAGTGGATCCCTTGAAGAGTATAGAGATTGCCGGAGTAGAGTTAAGAGAGAAATCAGGAGGGCAAAAAGGGGATATGAGATTGCTTTGGCAGATCAGGCAAAGGTGAATCCAAAGAGCTTCTACAAATACATAAAGGGCAAAAGGGTAACTAGGGAGAGAGTAGGGCCTCTTAAGGATCAACAAGGTCATCTATGTGCGGAACCACAAGAGATGGGTGAGATCCTGAATGAATATTTCACATCGGTATTTACGGTTGAGAAAGGCATGGATGTTAGGGAACTTGGGGAAATAAATAGTGATGTCTTGAGGAGTGTACATATTACAGAGAGGGAGGTGCTGGAAGTCTTAACGCGCATCAAGGTAGATAAATCTCCGGGACCTGATGAAATGTATCCCAGGACGTTATGGGAGGTTAGGGAGGAAATTGCGGGTCCCCTAGCAGAGATATTTGAATCATCCACCGCTACAGGTGAGGTGCCTGAAGATTGGAGGGTAGCAAATGTTGTGCCTTTGTTTAAGAAGGGCGGCAGGGAAAAGCCTGGGAACTACAGACCAGTGAGCCTGACATCTGTAGTGGGTAAGTTGTTAGAGGGTATTCTGAGGGACAGAATCTACAGGCATTTGGAGAGGCAGGGACTAATTAGGAACAGTCAGCATGGTTTTGTGAGAGGAAAATCATGTCTCACGAATTTGATTGAGTTTTTTGAAGGGGTAACCAAGAAGATAGATGAGGGCTGTGCAGTAGACGTGGTCTACATGGACTTCAGCAAAGCATTTGACAAGGTACCGCATGGTAGGTTGTTACATAAGGTTAAATCTCATGGGATCCAAGGTGAGGTAGCCAATTGGATACAAAATTGGCTTGACGACAGAAGACAGAGGGTGGTTGTCGAGGGTTGTTTTTCAAACTGGATGCCTGTGTCCAGCGGTGTGCCTCAGGGATCGGTGCTGGGTCCGCTGTTATTTGTTATTTATATTAATGATTTGGATGAGAATTTAGGAGGCATGGTTAGTAAGTTTGCAGATGACACCAAGATTGGTGGCATTGTGGACAGTGAAGAAGGTTATCTAGGATTGCAACGGGATCTTGATAAATTGGGCCAGTGGGCCGATGAATGGCAGATGGAGTTTAATTTAGATAAATGTGAGGTGATGCATTTTGGTAGATCGAATCGGGCCAGGACCTACTCCGTTAATGGTAGGGCGTTGGGGAGAGTTATCGAACAAAGAGATCTAGGAGTACAGATTCATAGCTCCTTGAAAGTGGAGTCACAGGTGGATAGGGTGGTGAAGAAGGCATTCAGCATGCTTGGTTTCATTGGTCAGAACATTGAATACAGGAGTTGGGATGTCTTGTTGAAGTTGTACAGGGCATTGGTGAGGCCACACTTGGAGTACTGTGTACAGTTCTGGTCACCCTATTATAGAAAGGATATTATTAAACTAGAAAGAGTGCAGAAAAGATTTACTAGGATGCTACCGGGACTTGATGGTTTGACTTACAGGGAGAGGTTAGACAGACTGGGACTTTATTCCCTGGAGAGTAGGAGGTTAAGGGGTGATCTTATAGAAGTCTATAAAATAATGAGGGGCATAGATAAGGTCGATAGTCAAAATCTTTTCCCAAAGGTAGGGGAGTCTATAACGAGGGGGCACAGATTTAAGGTGAGAGGGGAGAGATACAAAAGGGTGGTGAGTGTCTGGAACGAGCTGCCAGAGGCAGTAGTAGAGGCGGGTACAATTTTGTCTTTTAAAAAGCATTTGGACAGTTACATGGGGAAGATGGGTATCGAGGGATATGGGCCAAGTGCAGGCAATTGGGACTAGCTTAGTGGTATAAACTGGGCGACATGGACATGTTGGGCCGAAGGGCCTGTTTCCATGTTGTAACTTCTATGATTCTATGATTCTATGAATTCTGAAAGGATGGAGCAGTATAGATGGAAGCAGACTATTCCCAGTAATTGAGGGGTCAAGAAAGAATGGCCGCAGATACAAGATTAAATGTGAGAGATTTTGAACAGAGGGCAGGAAAATCTTTTTTACACAGAGAATTGTGAAGATGTAGAATTCACTTCCAAGGTTACTGGTTGAGACAGAAACTGTGTCAACTGTAAGATTAGATTGGATAGGTGGATGAAGGAAAATGGGATGAAGTGAAGATATGAGAACAGGGTGGGTAAATGTGATTAGGATTACTTGGTTGTGTTGAGGGTAAATACTGACATGGACTGGTTGGGCTGAATGGCTTGTTTCCATGTTGTAACCTCTATGAATTTCTCCTGCTGAAATTGGTATCTGCCCCTTTTTCCTAGCTATTTCTTTTGGGAAATGGGTGTTCCCTGGGGGCAAAGGTCAAGAAATTTGGCCCTTATAATCACTGATCTGTGTGAATATCAATCAGTATGTCACTAGCATGAATGGCATGATGTTGAACAAAACAAATCTACCCTAGGTAACCAAACCATGTTGTCAATCAAACTTCTATCTCACATACATGCACATATTTCTTTCTATTGTAAAAGTCCTAAGTCTATCAATAGACACCATTATTTTCTGCTTAGGAATTATAACAACCATGATCAACTGTCCTTATTAATTACACTTTTAGACCTACAAATGTTAAACTTCTTTAACAAAGGGCAGCTCACTGGTGCAGCAGATTAATGCACAAAAATGATGACTTTATGATCTTATATATAGAGGTTTCTTGGGTAGGTAACAAATGAATTCCAAAGGGAGGCAGAAAATTGGAAGGGAAAGATTTTCATGTGCATCATTTGCAAGGTGACATTAAAGTGCCACTAGATGATAGTTGCCGTCATTGTTCACCATTTCAAGTCTTTTGTGCTAAATTATGATGTGATTATGTGATAGAGATTCATGCTCAGCTGAGACTTCAACTCAAATAGGACATGTGAAGCAAACAGAAAGACTATTAGCCTGGGCTGGATTTGCACCCATAGATGAAAGAATCAAGTTCTAACCTATTTCATCACCCAATCTCCTCCGGTGTCTATATTGACACTTATTGGTTAGTGATATTGATAGCCCCAATTTTTTGATCCCAGCAAAACCGGGGCTGCTCGTGCCTGTGGCAGCAGCATCAGGGGCTGGTCTGGCCCGATTTTTCAATTAAGGTCCCTACCCTTAGTTTGAATGGGCTCTCTGCACATGGAAAAAGCATACAGGGCATTAGGTCCTGAGGGCTGGTTGGCTGCAAGTCAGAAAATCGGGACAATTGGTCACTCGCCCTTAAAGCAAAGTCGAGAAGTGCTGCAGCTCAGTGAATGTAGAGGTGCAGCACACATACTGCAGATGTGTGCAATGGTGGCCTTAGGAAAGACTCTCACTTTTAGTAATGATGTCTTGATGACCTTTCAGCAAGTGTGCTGAAGGAGAGTGGGTCTCTTTTGAGTGGAAACCACTCTCCCCATGTTGCCTGAGAGGAAGTCAAGGGTGATTAAACGCATTCTCTTAGGTCCACTAGACTTGACAGCAGATGAGAAAGAAGTTCCGTGGCATCAAAAGTGCCAAGGTAAGTTTACATTCCATCATAAATGGCTAGCCCTAATATCATTGCTCATTAACCCACCCTCAGGGTGATTATCTGCCGTTAGTTTCATGCACAGAGCTCTTGATAGGTCAACTACAGAGTCGTGCCTGCAAAACCACTGTGTGAACTAATGGGAGTACTCAGGGCCAGGGAAGGAAGTGGTCAGGGCATATCGACACTGCCACTTGTTAACATCTTCATAAATGAGCTCTGCTTACAGGTCAAGACTGGCCACAACTACCCAGAGAGAACCAGCATACGAAGTGGACCAGCTGTACTGAAGCGCCCAACTACCTTTGAGGAGATAGCACTTACTCTATGCAGATGAGAATCCATAGAAGGCATCCGTGATGGTGAGTTTGGAGTCATCCTACAGCCATCCAGCAAATATCTGCCCTTTGTATGATCCTTCATATTGCTAACTCCCTCTTGATCTTCGGGGCTGGTTAGATGGACAAAAATGGACCAAAATGGTCTTTTGCAGTCCTGTACATTCATATCTTCATCTCCGAGCAAGCAAAACAGAAGTATTTACATCGGTGCCACACCTTCTATAAAGAAAGATATATTTATGTTAAGATGGATAGATGTACCTTGGCACCTCTTTTGATGCCACTCAACATTTTCCACATTTGCTCCCAGGTGTAGTGGACCTGGGAGACTTCATTTATTCACTGTGCAATCTCAACAGGTGTGTGGCCTTCTGCACCAAATAGGATCATCCTCTTGTTACCTCGCCTCCTTCCTGAAGACCCACAAGGCCTCACTGCTAAGTGACTTCCCCACAGATATGATTGTAGGCTATAAACTGCTCAGCCCATTTAAACCACCCCTCAACTCCACTTTAAGCAACAACACTATAATAGCTGCTAATTGGCCTGATTTACCAATTAGCGTGCACCCTGCTTGTAGGCCTGACTCTCCATGTACATTTTCCATGCACAGGGAGCCCATCTTAATTAAGACGAGGGGCCTAAATTGGGCCAGGCCAATCACAATGCTGCTTACATGTGGAATGGGTATGCACAACCCCAGTTTTCCCAGAATCGGAAAATTGGGGCTACTGAGTTTCATGCGTGCAAAAATGTCTCAAATCGTAAAGAAACAGTGGGAATTATAGTCATCCTTCAAACTATCAAAGCACAAAAAAAATTCATAGATATGGAAATTGTAAAGGAATGTATGATTGCTGTAATTGATTCACTTTGAAAATGTAGGAATCTATCATTGCAGAAATTCAGCAGCTCCCTCTGTCACGAACAACTGCTGTTCATCAACTCAAAATGCAAAGGTTGTGACCAGCTGCGGTCACACCCAGGGAAGTGTGAATAAGCTGCCCTCCCAAGTGATGAATCTACTGATGTTCCTGACACAGCTCAGCTTTGTGCAGTTGTATACTTTTTCAATGGTCAGCAGTTCATTGAAAACATGTTCCCATTTCCATTGCATGACAGAACAAGAGGAGAAGACATCTTCATTTTGTGGAACACACGACACTGGCGTGCATCACATAGTGTCAGTTACAACAGATGATGCACCATGGATGGAGGGACATGTAAAGAGGCTTTTCACAGAATGACGAGCAGTCGTCCCAAACGTGTTGCTTACCAATAAAGCATGAGAGTGAAAGATGACTTGGCAGAAAATTACAAACATAGTAAACTTTCTGGTCAATGTTAGCTTTTCAGCACAAAAAGAGGTGTCAGTTGCGTATCTTTAATCAAAGTTATCTGTCTTGGCTTAATACAGACAATGGGCATGATTTTAGCACCCGCAATCAGGTGCGTTCCAGGTGGGGGGGGGGATCCGAAAATCGGGGATTCCCGGGGTGGGTCGGGAGCCCGGCTCCAACCTGCCCACTTCCGGGTTTCCCACAGACGTGCTGACATGCGCGCGCAGCCCCCGCATGTGGGACTCCCGCTGGCAATTAAAGCCGGCGGGGTGCCACTTAAGCTATTTATTTTGGTATTTCAGGTCGTTTACAGACATGATTAACGAGATATTTTAGGAGGGCTGGGATTTTACAAACAACTGGGACTGTTTCCCATACTGGTGGGTGGGGGGGGGGGGGGGGGGAGGGGAGACCCTCACTCATTGCAGGAGGCCACTCTGTCACTTTGGACAAAGTTTGGCCTCAACCACCCTCCTCCTAACAAGAAAATTCACCAACCTGCACACTTACCCCGGTGTCCAGACACGTTTACCTACCTTGCAGACCCACTCAAATGTACATCTTCCGGATGGGGGCCGCCGTAGCTGCAGTCATGACCTCCTCGGAGGGCGAACAGAATCACCAGCCTCACCAGCCTTGCCGTCCACCTCTGACACGTGGAGCTCCACAACACAGTGCTGTGACACATCCACCTGTACAGCAGGAGGGGGGGCAACCACAGAGAGAGATGCGTCGCAGAGGGCACTACCCTCGCCACAGGGTCCACAGACTGAGGCTCAGCTTCCTGGACCTCTCTGAGCAGCAGTGCACACAGAGGCTCAGAGTCACTCGACATGTAGTCGTAGACATCTGCAGCCTCCTTCATGCCGAGCTGCTCCCGGCTGGCCCGAGCACCATCTTCTTACCTGTCGCTGTCAGCGTCACCACTGCCCTCAACAACTTCTCCTCCGCATCCTTCCAGGGTGCCACCGGGGACATCGCCGACATCTCTCAGTCATCTGCACAAAAGAGCCCTGCAAATACACCTACACCCACTCTGCAGTGACACAATGGGTGGCATCAGGTGTGGGTCTTCATTGTGATCCTCAGGAAAGGGCATTATTGCACAAACCAGACAAGATTCGCAAAGACGTGGCAGTAGTGGTGCCAATATAATATGTTATGTGAGTTGATCAGAAATTCCATATAAGTAAAAACCATGACAAACCCTCAAACACCCTTGTGCATCCCCTTCATGCTCACGACACGTTTGCCTTTTGCTGTCTACTGCACATATGTGATGCATGCCCTGTGGCTGTAGCACAGGTAGTGGCAGGTTGAGTGAGGCTGACTGTGAAAGAGATGCATGAGAGGGTGAGTATGAGATAGAGCCATGAGGTTGTATGAGGATTGGGTTGAGTGGTAGTGGCGGGATGAGTACTGGCGAGGTGAGTAAGTGCAGGTCAGATGAGGTTTGAGTGGGTGTGAGGAGTGATGTGATAGAGTAGTGTTGGCAGTGCAGAAGGAGATGTGGGGTGGGGGTGGTGATGTGGCAGATGGAGTGTAGGGGAATGAGTAAGTGTACTCACTTTGGCTGACCTGTATGCAGGTGGGCGATATATTGGTGGAGCAGGTGACCTCCTCTGCCACCTCGAGCCAGGTCTTCTTGGTGGCAGAGGCAGGCCGCTTCCTCCCGTCCGCCGGAGGGAAGATCTCTGTCCTCCCCCTCCTCCTCACCCCATCCAATAAGAGCTGGAGTGAGGCATCATTAAACCTGTGAGGAGCCTTCCCCCTGGGCTGCTCCATGGTGTATTTTTTCTTATTTCTTGCAGCATCAGTCAGTGGAGGACTGCCCCTTTAAATAGAGCTCCTCCAGCTGACAGACCTTACTGTGCATGCGCAGTCCGCCCGACACACAGCTCAGCGTTCGGGGCAGACTGATTTCACCAATCGCCCCTCCGCCGCGAACCCACCGCCCTGGTAATATTGGGCCCAAAGTGTTCAACAATAATACACCAACTAGAAGAACAGAAACTGCTGAAATTACACAACATGTTTGTCAGCATCTGTAAAGAGAAAAATCAGGTTAATGTTTTGAGTCTAGACCCTTCATTAGAACTGAAGGCTAAAAGATTAAAGAGCCTCTTAATAGGACTGAGCAAAACAAAGGGGGAGGGGGAGAGAGCAGGTAGATGTCAAGAACGAGCCAACCCCCGTAATGTTTTTTTAAGCTATAAAGAGATGAAAATTGATGGATGATATGTAAAGCTTATTGCAGTGAGGCAATATAAAGGCATTAAAAGAACAAAAGGCTGGGAAAGTAACTAAAGAAGGTAGTGAAAAGCATGGCCAGGGTTATACAAAAAAAAATGGGAGAAAAGAAAAATACTGCAAACACTAGAAATCTGAAACAGTGGAAACTGACAGCAGGTCTGCAGCATCTGTAAAGAGGAAAGTCAGATTAATGCTCCGGGTGTAATGCCCCCACCAGAACTGTATTCTGACAATAGGTCTACATCCAAAACGCCAATCTATCTCCCTTTACCCCAGATGTCGACAGACCCAACGGCCCTACTTCCAAGAAATTGGAAGAAATCACCACCACCTTCTCAAGGGCAATTAGGGATGGGCAATAAATGCTGGCCTCGCCAGCAACGCCCACATTCCATGAACGAATATTAAAAAAAATTGGAGGACGTAGCGAGAAGATCTGAAGTTGCTAAAGTCAATGTTCAGAACAAAAAGCCGCAGAGTCCCCAGGAGAAAGGTGTTCCATATGCTTGTGTTGAGTGTGATTGGTAAGAGGCCAAAGACGGAAAGGGCAGAGTGAGAATGGGAAGGGGAGTTAAAGTGACAAGCAACAGGGAGGTCAGCATTATGCTTGTGGATGAAATGGAGGTGTTTGGCAAAGCAAAAGCTCGATCTGTGTTTGGTCTCACTGCAGAGGAGGCCACACCATGAGCAGTGGGTACAGTATACTAGGTTGGAGGATGTACATAGAAATTGCTGTCTCACGTACTACAAGCAGTATTTTGGACCTGGGTTTATAGTGTGGGAGGAAGTGTTAGGAGAAGGGCAATAGTAGGGGAAGGTTCGAATAGTGGAAGAGTGAACCAGGGTATCCTGAGAGAATGATCCCTCCGGAAAACAGGGAAGGGGAGGCGTGTTTGTTGATAGGATCATGTTCTGGATGGCACAAATGGAAGGAAAGATTGATGAATGCAAATGTTAGTGGGGTGGAAGGTGGGGACTAAAGAGACCATATCATTGTTGCGAGATGAGGGGAATGGGATAAGTGTGCAGGCAAAGGAAATTGGGCGGACACAGCCATAGGCCTTGTCAACCACAGCTGAGGAAAAATCATCGGGGCTGGAAGCTGAATTCCTGGTATGCACTCCCAACAGACAGAACTCCATGCCAGGTGTTTGAAATCGTAAACATTATCCCTAATAGGTCTGCTGAAAAAGTCCTGCTGGTGTATAGAATCATAGAATCATAGAATCATAGAAGTTACAACATGGAAACAGGCCCTTCGGCCCAACATGTCCATGTCGCCCAGTTTATACCACTAAGCTAGTCCCAATTGCCTGCACTTGGCCCATATCCCTCGATACCCATCTTCCCCATGTAACTGTCCAAATGCTTTTTAAAAGACAAAATTGTACCCGCCTCTACTACTGCCTCTGGCAGCTCGTTCCAGACACTCACCACCCTTTGAGTGAAAAAATTGCCCCTCTGGATCCTTTTGTATCTCTCCCCTCTCACCTTAAATCTGTGCTCCCTCGTTATAGACTCCCCTACCTTTGGGAAAAGATTTTGACTATCGACCTTATCTATGCCCCTCATTATTTTATAGACTTCTATAAGATCACCCCTTAACCTCCTACTCTCCAGGGAATAAAGTCCCAGTCTGTCTAACCTCTCCCTGTAAGTCAAACCATCAAGTCCCGGTAGCATCCTAGTAAATCTTTTCTGCACTCTTTCTAGTTTAATAATATCCTTTCTATAATAGGGTGACCAGAACTGTACACAGTACTCCAAGTGTGGCCTCACCAATGCCCTGTACAACTTCAACAAGACATCCCAACTCCTGCATTCAATGTTCTGACCAATGAAACCAAGCATGCTGAATGCCTTCTTCACCACCCTATCCACCTGTGACTCCACTTTCAAGGAGCTATGAATCTGTACTCCTAGATCTCTTTGTTCGATAACTCTCCCCAACGCCCTACCATTAACGGAGTAGGTCCTGGCCCGATTCGATCTACCAAAATGCATCACCTCACATTTATCTAAATTAAACTCCATCTGCCATTCATCGGCCCACTGGCCCAATTTATCAAGATCCCGTTGCAATCCTAGATAACCTTCTTCACTGTCCACAATGCCACCAATCTTGGTGTCATCTGCAAACTTACTAACCATGCCTCCTAAATTCTCATCCAAATCATTAATATAAATAACAAATAACAGCGGACCCAGCACCGATCCCTGAGGCACACCGCTGGACACAGGCATCCAGTTTGAAAAACAACCCTCGACAACCACCCTCTGTCTTCTGTCGTCAAGCCAATTTTGTATCCAATTGGCTACCTCACCTTGGATCCCATGAGATTTAACCTTATGTAACAACCTACCATGCGGTACCTTGTCAAATGCTTTGCTGAAGTCCATGTAGACCACGTCTACTGCACAGCCCTCATCTATCTTCTTGGTTACCCCTTCAAAAAACTCAATCAAATTCGTGAGACATGATTTTCCTCTCACAAAACCATGCTGACTGTTCCTAATTAGTCCCTGCCTCTCCAAATGCCTGTAGATCCTGTCCCTCAGAATACCCTCTAACAACTTACCCACTACAGATGTCAGGCTCACTGGTCTGTAGTTCCCAGGCTTTTCCCTGCCGCCCTTCTTAAACAAAGGCACAACATTTGCTACCCTCCAATCTTCAGGCACCTCACCTGTAGCGGTGGATGATTCAAATATCTCTGCTAGGGGACCCGCAATTTCCTCCCTAACCTCCCATAACGTCCTGGGATACATTTCATCAGGTCCCGGAGATTTATCTACCTTGATGCGCGTTAAGACTTCCAGCACCTCCCTCTCTGTAATATGTACACTCCTCAAGACATCACTATTTATTTCCCCAAGTTCCCTAACATCCATGCCTTTCTCAACCGTAAATACCGATGTGAAATATTCATTCAGGATCTCACCCATCTCTTGTGGTTCCGCACATAGATGACCTTGTTGATCCTTAAGAGGCCCTACTCTCTCCCTAGTTACCCTTTTGCCCTTTATGTATTTGTAGAAGCTCTTTGGATTCACCTTTGCCTGATCTGCCAAAGCAATCTCATATCCCCTTTTTGCCCTCCTGATTTCTCTCTTAACTCTACTCCGGCAATCTCTATACTCTTCAAGGGATCCACTTGATCCCAGCTGCCTATGCATGTCATATGCCTCCTTCTTATTTTTGACTAGTGCCTCAATCTCCCGAGTCATCCAAGGTTCCCTACTTCTACCAGCCTTGCCCTTCACTTTATAAGGAATGTGCTTACCCTGAACCCTGGTTAACACACTTTTGAAAGCCTCCCACTTACCAGACGTCCCTTTGCCTGCCAACAGACTCTCCCAATCAACTTCTGAAAGTTCCTGTCTAATACCATCAAAATTGGCCTTTCCCCAATTTAGAATTTTAACTTTTGGGCCAGACCTATCCTTCTCCATAGCTATCTTAAAACTAATGGAATTATGATCACTGGTCCCAAAGTGATCCCTCACTAACACTTCTGTCACCTGCCCTTCCTTATTTCCCAAGAGGAGGTCAAGTTTTGCCCCCTCTCTAGTCGGGCCATCCACATACTGAATGAGAAATTCCTCCTGAATACACTCAACAAATTTCTCTCCATCCAAGCCCCTAATGCTATGGCTGTCCCAGTCAATGTTGGGAAAGTTAAAGTCCCCTACTATTACCACCCTATCTTGGCGAAGAGGCAGAAATGGCCTGAGGATTTGGGGAGTAGTGGAGGGAAGATCCATGCTGAAAAGATTGAGAGAAAGCAAGAGTTCAGAGTGAGGAGTCCAGTAGGATCAAGAAGGTTGGAGATTGGAAACTGGGTCAGATTCACAGGGGAAGGCAAAGGCTGCAGAACAGCTGAGCATTATGCCAAGTTTGGAAAATGTTCAGTAGTTTAATTGACTTCCATAGATAAAAAGCAGCCGATATCCTAGATGTGTATGGCAGATTTGATCAAGATACACTCAAGTGGCTTTTCACAGCATTGAATTTATGCCAAAGAGAAACATTCATGGATCTGTAACTAATCACCTTATTTACAAAAATAAAGAGAAATATTGGATAACATTAGATGGAACTTTGTTTTTGATGTTCATTTTATAGCATGCTATTATTTGAACTGCCTTTCACTTTACACCATCTGGGCACTTAGAAAGAAAATGGGTTTGTTCGAAACAATATTCCCACAGGGAATTATTTTCACTTCTGCACGCCTCAAAACTTTCTTGAGAATAGGGAAGTTGAACCATTCAACTATTTTCCTAACTTATAACGGGTTATTTTAACTTCACTACTTGGGCGTTAATGTGATGGAGAGGACTGCCTGTTCATCATAGAACTTGCCCGATTTCTATCCCACTGAAATCAACAGGATGAACATCAGACGAGCTCTATAACAGCCAGCCGATCCATTCTGCTAGTTTACTGCCCAAGTGATGAAGGTAAAAATTACCCCTTAGAGTCATAGGAACTATAGGTTAGAAGGAGTCCATTTGCCCATTGAGCCCTGAAGCTATTTACTGTATTCTATTTCCATGTCCTTTCCCTGTGGGTCTTTTGTATATTCTTCCTTATCAAATCCAATTCCTTTTTAAATGTTGTTATAGCCTTTGTCCCAATAGCCACTTGTGGTAAAGCATCCCATGTTCTAATAATCCTCTTTGTGAAAAAATATTCTTCTAACTTCCCCCTTTATTCTTCTGGAGATAATGATTCAGCAACTAATGGAAAAAAATCTTTAGCTATTTACCCTCATGGGTATGGGGAGCGAAAACAAAAGTGAGATTAGACTGGGTGGCTCGTGAAAAAAATCACTGGCCCAGATGTGATCACCTGTTTCTGTACTGTGACAGTCCATGATTCTAGATCTCCCTTAACCCTTCCTGTTCCAGTGAAAGAAAATCCCAATTTTTTGGGCCTCTGTTCATAACTATAGACTCTAATTCCTGGTTATCATTCTAGTGAATCTTTTCATGGTTCTAATATCCTTCCTACAAATGAGTGCCTAGAACACACAAAATACTCCAACCTATCTCTTCATTCAAAACTATGAAAGCATAATTTTCAGACTACAGAAACAGGAAAATCTCCTGACCTGGGCTCCTGTCGACTGACACAAGCTACTGACAGCATTAAGACACTTCACAAAGCTAAAATGTCCCTGGAATAATCTACGTGCCAGATGAACAAATGTCTTGTGCACTTCGGTGCAAAACATCGCCTGAACACAACGCGTAGAGGAAACTTAGGAAGGGACGATCGCACGCCTAGCGGGTTCCTGCCTCATTTTCCATCCATTTAAGTGAATTAACATCGTGAAGTCCTTCATCTGGCTACTGCCAAACCAACAGTGCAACCCTGATGCTCCCAGTGCAGCATGACAGACACATTCAGAGCACCAGTAAATGATACAAATAGCTTGACCTTGCTTTATCCGAAGAGGACACACTGTTTGTGTATCGGCGCGTGTCGTACCTGCACAGTGTCAGTGCCGGTGGTGTTGGGCTTGGGCCTCATTATCAAGGTGTGCCAAAGGAACCGTGCCAAGGGAATAATCACAGTTTTGCTTTGCCTTTTACCCAAAATCTTGTGCAGTCGTGTGGAATCATTATGTAACAGGACACGACAGAGAATAATAATAAAACAAGTTTTGCAGCTTGTAATCTGACATTATAAGTTGCAGGTTGGTATTCAGCATGGCCTTTCACCCATGTGTGCCTCAGCATTACTACACGGCTCTCATTCAAGGAAGAGCATGAAGTCAAACATTTTCTTACTTAAAACCTAACATTTAATAGGGTAAAATTTCCAATGGTAGTGATAGTGGGATGGGAACAGATTAAAGTGGGATTGTCGCCCAACCGCTTCACACATCTGTATTGGCTGAACCTCCAGGTTACCCCCAGCTAATACATTCAGGGCGATGTTTGGTCCACAGTGTGGGCAAAGCCAGGGATCGTGCATGCATGTGGCTGGAATTTGGAAGTTCTGCTGCAGGTATTTAAAGATCTGCAAGAGTCTTTCAAGCAGAGCCAGAAATGAGAAAATTGGTGGGTTTCAACCATAATTGACAACATGATTTGGAACTGTTGGAAAGATTTACCAAAGGCAACAATAGAGTGCAGTGACTAAAGAATGACAAGATTTTTTGGTGCTGCAGTAGAGGTCCCACTGCATGAGGTGAGTAGAAGGAATGCTGCCCTTTTTGGGACTCCAAGACACCTTCCCCAGAGGAGAGCTGCGCAAAATGCCTGAGAGGAGGTCACCATCAGAGTAACTGCAGTTTCCAGCACAGGACAAAGGTCCAAATGAGGAAGAAGGTGGTAGACCTCAAGAGGCCTGCAAAAGTATGACTACCCAACAGGCCCACACAACAGGAGGGCCACTGACAGCTTTTGAGAAAGTCACACTGGAAATCCCAAGCTCAGAGCACATAGAGGGTATGGGGGAAGATGAAGTCAGAGACTTTCAAGATGACGGTAGCACCATCCTAGTAGTGAGCTAGTACCATGTTTCTTTTTTATGTTTGTGCTCCCTGTTCACTCATTTACACTTCAGTACAACAGCATGACACACAATAAATTGCTATGTAAGTACTATTTGAAAAGGTATCTTTCAGATAACATTGTAACATTGCTTCCTCACCTGTTTCTCTAGGTAGTCTACAAGAAACAGCTGCAGCTCCCAGGACCACCCAAGAAGTAAGCACATTACAGCAACCTGTGTCACTCACTCCATCTGTCGCAAGCACCAGCACAGATGCATCTACAATGGGGCCTTGGATAATGTGTTTAAAAAGAGTGCACCAGGTGAAGCACTGAGCATGGGTAGAGAGAACCAATTGAAGGTAGCAACAGAGGAGGTGGAACCCACTATTCAGAAGGCCATCTCACATCATTCCTCAGCAGAGGCCTTGAATTCTGACTTCACAGGGTCTGTTTATAAAAGAAGATTGTCTACTCAAGTTGTCTGAGCCTGACAAAACACCCTGCAAGGTTTGGCTAGAAGTGTGGAGGAGTCCCCTAGCTGTATTGTGCCGTGATGCAGGAAGACTTTTCAGCACTGTTGTGCATCATGGTGTGTGTGGCTTATCCAAGGGCATGTGTAGTACAGTCCCCGGTGACAGATGTCCTAAGCCCAGTCAAAGAGCCTCTCACAAATGCTCAGACTGTTGCTATAGAAACATTGAGCTCCAATCTACAACAACCTATTTCTTCCAGCTTCAATATGCTGGGAAATTGGATTGAATGAACCTTGTGGTAGGGCTTCACTGACCTCACTGCCGCTCCCACACAGATCTCTGAACATATTGAAGGATTGCCCAACTCTCACTGAGATCCAGGAGCCAATCACCACACTTATTTCTTCCACTCAGGAACCACTTAGAAGAAGTCACTGATTAGATCTTTGAAGGTGTACTCAGTACACAAGCATAAAAGGAAAGCACTGGGCCAAAAGTACACTAACCTTGCCCACATAACGCTAATTAGGGCAATAAATTGGTGTCATTTTATTTGACCTTTGACAAGAGAGTTTCTTCCTGATGGTGCTGAATAAGGTAATAGTTCAGCAAAGGATTGGCTTCAATGGGGGTTGAAGTAATAGTGCAGACAATGTGGAGAAAGACTTTTTGATAGGAATAACAGCAGAGGGAGGCCATTCAGCCCACTGCTTCTATACCAAGGCTAGCTCTTCTGCTGGAGCTTTCTACTTTAATTCCATCTCCCCTGTTGTATTATATTCTTCCTTTTTAAATACTAGTAATAACCCTGAGTTTAAGCCCCTTTGTTACCAATTTAGCAATTTTGAAAAACTTTATTCGGTCCACACTTAACACACTCTGTTCCAATGAAAAAAAGCACAAATGTTGAGTCCTTTTTCATAATTATAACCTCTTATTCCTATTATCATCCTAGTGAATCTTTGCTCTACCTTTTCTATGGCTCTAATATCCTTCTCTAATTAGATCTGTCCTGTTCTCTCTGGAAGAGACCACCATGGACATTGTGAACAGAGGGTGCGACTGGAGAGGCTGGAGGGCAAGTCCCGCAGGCTATCTCACCCTCTTTCCCTTCTCAATGAAATCTCACACTCACACACTATGTATGACAAAGGCCTGCTGCTTTCTGCAACCACTTATTGCCTAAACCACTCTCTGCTTATCCTTGCCACTGACTGATAACCCTTGTCCCTCTCTTCCATTTCAGATCCTGAAACTCGAGAGCGCACAGCGGGAACATAGGAAGAGGAGGACGGCCCTCCAGAAGATGGCACCTCGTGTAGTTTAGAGGTTAGAGCAGAGAGATCCACACTGAGCACAAGCTCGCAGGCTATGTGGGTGCAATTGATAACCCCACCTGAGGAAACTTAGCAATTCTTGCAAAGCCTACCACTCACTCCTTCCACTTGGCAGCCTCTGTTGGGAAGGTGATGAATTCCTGGTGTCTAGCAAGCAGTGCATCTGTGAACTTGATTGAAGTGTGCACAGCAAACTGAGAGCTGTTACTGAATGTTACTACCTGCTGGATGTTGGAAGGAGCCCCAGGGCCACAGTGACCTTCCACAGCATTGCCTGTGGCTATGTCCTGCTGTTGAGCTGCAATTCTTGGTTAAGCAGGTGGCAGAGCTCAGTCACTGCTTCCCTGGAGAACCAGAGCCATCTGACATACTGCTCCTCTGTAATGTTAAGGTAGGAAATCCGGTTCCTGTACCCCTGGTGTAAGGCCTCATCTGCCCTTCCCTCCTTCACCTTCTTCTGGCAGCTTGTGCAGCTCTCTGCTTCCTTCACTGCTGCTGCTGCCACCACCTCTGCTCCTCGTGTTGCAGCCCCAAAGACAGACCAAACAGAATACCCATGGTCCAACAACGTTGGGAAGGAAATTCTTTGAAAGAATGTAGGATCTCCCGAAAATCACTCTCTGAGTTCAGCTCAGCGAAACAGTGGCCAAAAATACCATAAAAAATCACCAAAACATTCTCAAGCACCCGATCAAGTCCAAACAGAGACTTACCTTAATGGAGGCGAGTATCCCTTTAAATAGGCTTTTGAAGCAAGCTTCCCGTTAAGGCAATGACTTCTTGGTCAAGGTTTGGCAGTTTGGCAGGAAAAATCGGAGAGCAAGTTATTATCTTAATGGCGAGAAACTGGAAAGTACTGCAGTACAAAGGGATCTGGGGGTCCTAGTGCAAGAAAATCAAAAAATCAAAAAGTTAGTTTGCAGGTGCAGCAGGTGATCAAGAAGGCCAACGGAATGTTGGCTTTTATTGCTAGGGGGATAGAAAATAAAAACAGGGAGGTATTGCTGCTGTTATATAAGGTATTGGTGAGACCGCACCTGGAATACTGCATACAGTTTTGGTCTCCATACTTAAGAAAAGACATTCTTGCTCTCGAGGCAGTACAAAGAAGGTTCACTCGGTTAATCCTGGGGATGAGGGGGCGGACATATGAGGAGAGGTTGAGTAGATTGGGACTCTACTCATTGGAGTTCAGAAGAATGAGAGGCGATCTTATTGAAACATATAAGATTGTGAAGGGGCTTGATCGGGTGGATGCGGTAAGGATGTTCCCAAGGATGGGTGAAACTAGAACTAGGGGGCATAATCTTAGAATAAGGGGCTGCTCTTTCAAAACTGAGATGAGGAGAAACTTCTTCACTCAGAGGGTGGTAGGTCTGTGGAATTTGCTGTCCCAGGAAGCTGTGGAAGCTACATCATTAAATAAATTTAAAACAGAAATAGACAGTTTCCTAGAAGTAAAGGGAATTAGGGGTTACGGGGAGCGGGCATGAAATTGGACATGAATTTAGATTTGAGGTTAGGATCAGATCAGCCATGATCTTATTGAATGGCGGAGCAGGCTCGAGGGGCCGATTGGCCTACTCCTGCTCCTATTTCTTATGTTCTTATGTTAAGACCTAGCGAATCAGGCCCCAATCATATCCAAATTTAGAAACGGGTCCTTATTCAGGTGCAGGACCCTGGTTTTAATATTAAATCAATGTTGTGCTCCTTACAGGTGGCTGCTAGGGCCGCCTAAAAAAAAAACTCAGCACAAAATTTAGCAGTGGCCCGAGTGCATACACAAATCAAGTGTGGGCCCTCGCACTGCTAAATTCATCATCATTACACCTGTTTCCCACCTGAAAAATGGGCACAATGATTTTGAATTTAGACCCTATATGGTCTTATTACACAGAGAGGCTATGCACAACTGTTGTTGCTTTCATTATCACTTTTCTGACTATTTACCATTTTTGTCGCTGGAATTGGCTGTTTGTGTCTTCCTACTCTTTATTAAGGCTTGATACTAAACTATGACCAATGAACTATCAAACTTTGCTAAATACTGCATATCTGATCGCTGTGCTTGTTTTTAAATGTTCATTTTGAAACCATTTCAGCTGTCATCTAACTGCATGATGTCTTAACTTTTTTTTAGTGCAAGGCTGCACAGATCATTAAATTCAGCAGCTTACTCGCATTGTTTTCAAGGTTAATTGTGGAATGTCTACCATCACATTGACATTAATGGCAACAGCAATCTAAGTGGATGATGGCTTGGATAGAGCAAATAAGCTTAATAGGCTTAAATTAATATTAAAGCAACATAACACACCATAAAATAATTTATTGAGTATATATCACTAACAAAATGTTTTTGTAAATTCAGCATCAATTACAGAACCTAACAAACATGAAATAGATGATAATCTGGGGCGCTATGTAATGCACTACTTTGGAACACCATTTTTTCCACCACTGAGAACTAAGCTTAACTTCAGCTCAAACTGACACAGTTTCCTGTCTAAGTGAAATGAGATGGGTTGTTGCAATCCAATTTTGTGTGGGACCAGGACCATAAAAATGACTTGCATAGGAAGCTGAACTAGCAATTTTGCAGTGGAAGATTTTGAGGTTTAGAATAAGGACACATTATTGAGGGAACTACCCTGTATTTATAGATATAACAGTGAGTCTACCACCAGCAGGTTTTATTGATGTCTATCTAAATTGACACTTGTAAACAATTTTACAACACCAAGTTATAGTCCAGCAATTTTATTTTAAATTCACAAGCTTGTGAATTTAAAATAAAATTGCTGGACTATAACTTGGTGTTGTAAAATTGTTTACAATTGTCAACCCCAGTCCATCACCGGCATCTCCACATCATAAATTGACACTGACATGAAGCCAATTCCCAAGGTAGGTTTTATTTAAACCACCATTGATCCAGCATTCATAAACTGGCAGGGGTAGATTGCATTTCAGATGTTGAATTTCAGCCAATTTTGAGCCTTATCCAAACTCTGAGACACAGAACAAAAGTGACATCAGAAATGATCACAAAACAAAATGACAACCACCAGCCATATTATTCTTCATCCTGGTACTGAGTTCAGGTAAAGTAAAGGACCACTGTAGCAATGGTATATAATTTGATATTTCAATATGATGAATTCTGTTCTTTATCTTGACACTTTAATTTTTACAATTTATGCCCATGCTTCCTTTTGCTATATTAGTTCCTCGTTTAGATTCCCTTTGCACATCATTCCTTAAGATCACCTCCTGCTAGACCTCTGCCAATACAGTTCCATGAATTATTGTTAGGAAATGCACAGAAAGAATTCAAAGAAATTCACCCACTTTTTTTTTGTAGTTTGCTATGGGGAAGCACCAAATTTCTGCTTAGTGGTCCAATCAAGATTAGAAACTTACTGTTAGAGGTGCAAGTTCCTGTGGTACAGTGCACTGGGTTGCTAAACATGTCTGAATAATTTGTAAAACAAAATTGTTGAGGGTTGAAAACCACCTAGCTATAAAACCATGATACATAATTAACAGTATTGTTTCATGTTACACAATGCGATATCATTCATGAGATCAAATGTTTTTTTCTCTCCTACGGCTGGTTTTTCATGATACTGGCTGTCAAATTTTAGCAAGAGCACTGTCTTGAAAATGCACCCCAACACAGGGGACTGTCCCAACACTTGACACCAGTGATTGTGCAGCCCAAGTGTATGGTTGCTTTTCATCATTCACAGGTCGAATTTAAATATGTTGTCCTCTTTTATTCTATGCCCCTTTTATTCATCCCCAATCAGTCTAGCTACGTTCTGGTGCTCCAACTCGGCATCTGGACTTGGAGTCCAAGTGTATTTATTTGCCTATTGTAAGGATGCATTTACACTGCAGCTACTGGTCTCAGACTGATACCTCAGTTTGGGTTCCAGCCAGGTAGTACTGTGTTTACATTGCTTGGCTGCTGCCAGGCTGAAACTCTAAGAGGTGGAAATTGGTATGCGTTTGTCCGTTTTCTGGGCGCAATGTATACCAATTTCTGGGTGCAAGGTCCTGCACCCGATCTACGCCAACGGCATAGCCGTCGCCATATTGGTCCTCGCTGTTTTTAGGCGTCCTTGACAGCCTCCTGGGATCAGCGTAAGACCAATTTAAATATGCAAAACAGGGTCTTCCACCTGTTTCAGGATCCTTCTGCACAATTCGTGGAAAACATGACTAATTTTTCCAGTTCTATAGCGGCCTAGCCAGCGGTCCTTAAAGGGACCATTGGAGGTCACCGAAAAAATGGTAGGGAAAGGTTTTTTTTTTAACTTCCCCTCATGTGGAGCCGGAAGGGCCCATGCTTCGTTCCCCCCTAGCCCCCCATCTCCACACCACCACGTTTTTCTCCATTCCCACCCTCCCAGGATTTACCTGAGGGCTGCTGCCGGTGAGGTAGCAGGCCCAAATTCGATCCCCAACATCAGGAAGCTGCCCTGGAGGCGCGACAGGTGTCGGCAGCTCGCCTTTATTATTAAAATGAAGCCCAAAGCCTTATTTTCAGGAGAGGCCTGGGACATCCGGCTTCTGGTGCACACTTGCAGCACGATGCCTATTTTGGGGCCCAAAAAATTTTCACACTTAACTGTCCTGTCCACAAGAGAATCTGTGCATCTTTCCAACAGTTAAAAAATATTTAGAGAGCACAGAGAGTAGATTCCAGCTCTCTAAACTAGTTTTGGCACCTTACTATATTTACTCCATGTGATGTTAAAGTAGTGTGAAACTACCTCTCCCAGGGAATTTTGCTTTGTTTTGCTCTGTAGTCAGATTTGACCCTGACTCCAGATTTACACAGAGAGTTTAGTATTGATGTGGAGCAGAAATCACACATACCCACCACTAAATTTGCACTGTAAATACACCTTAAGCTTGAATTAGGTTAAACTCCCTAATTTCACATTTCTGACGGACATTCAGTTAATTCTCTCAGTGCAAAAGGATCCACTGTTTGAGAGACCCTTTTTCTGGATTTATTAGGCTGGCATTAGGTATCCATTTAACATTGCCATAACATTGTAGTTTAGACTTCATAAAACTGTCCCCTTGCCCTACAATCTTACTTGTTCTGGATCTATGCCTCCCTAGTCTTTGTACTTGTGGATGTACTTCTCTCCAGCTCTGCATACTGATCGTTCTCCCGGCCAACATTGATGCTTAAAGGAGCACTGTTGTTTCATAAGAACATAATAAATCGAATGAGAAAATGTCAAGGAATTTATGGGCAGGCGCAGTTCCTGGAACAGCCTGTTTGAAAAATTATGCAATGGCTAGTGCAGTGTTAGTCACTGCCACAAGTTTGTAACATTTCAGACTTTCTCTTGGTTTTATTAAGTCAAGGAACTTTAACACCTAGAAATTCAATCACGCAGCACTTGTTTTTTGAGCGTGAAATGGTCTCTTATGCCTCCAATGTGGCGGGCAGGGAGCGCATGCTCATTATGAGCCAGAAATGTGCCGCCTGCCATATTGGTATACGCAAAAAAACAGGAGTCCATATGCAAATAAGGGGCCTAACACCTGTTTGAGTCCCCTCTGCAATACTGGGAACACCGGCTGCATTCAGGAAAACGTGATCTACATGCAGCCTAACAGGCAGTCCTTAAAGGGACCGCTGCAGGCCGTCACCAAAAAGGAAAGATTTTAAAATATACTTACCTGAATGTGAGGCAGGAGTGTTCTTCCCGGCCCCATATTAAAATCGCACGGGCCGCTGCTGGCCACCTCCCACTGTGATCTTGACCCCTCCGATCACCGCTTCCCTCCATCCTGATCCCAGCCACTAATGCCCCTCTCCCAATCCTCACCAGTGTCCCTCTCCCTGTCAGCGCCCTTTCCTGGTCCCCTTTAATGACGTACCCGAGGGCTGCTGCAGGTGATGCAGGGGCCCGATCTCTGGCGAGCTGCCTGGAGACACCCATTATGTGTCCATAGCTCGCCGGTTCGATGATAATGAGACCCAAGGCTTAATATTACGTGCGCCTCGGGAGTATCCATTCAGGTGCAGGGATCACTCCATGTCCATGTTTTTGGGCAAGCTTGAATTTCTACATGAATGTGTCAAACATGATCAGCAATGCAATTTCCTTATCCTGTTGCTAAACTTGTTATTGCAGCCTCTTCAATGTATATACATGTTACGGTGCTGTACGTGGCAATTTACATTGGCAACACTGCCCTTTCACTCCTGCTCTTTACAACCACTTTCCCACTCCCATTGTTTCTCCTTTACTGGAAAGAAGTAAAGCAGGCATCTCTACCTTTATAGATGCAGCTCGCAAGATAGGTTAAGGCAATATGCAACCTTTTTTCCCCTTTTCCTTCAGTGGTCTTAAGCATTTCTTATTATTCTTGACAAACATGGGTGGAAAGCCAAGACTCATTGTGCAGGATACCAAGAACGTTGAAAAGAATAGATGAGAAAACATGATCAGGTAAATTAGGAAGTAATGATTAAGTGACACCAAGTTTGGGTTTTAAAATCTTGAAGATTGCAAGAGCAAGGAGTGTGGGAGGTAAGGAGTTTCACAGTTTTGAGATCCTAGAAAATGATGACAGTGTTCCATCAAGGATGAAATGAGCTTAGTTTGCATCCTAGCTTTGTTTCTCGTCCTACTACTGGACCTGCTCTGCTGGAGCCTTGTCCTGAACAGTTTACCTTTTAGCCCTCTCTAAGCTGATAAGGAATACTTCTGCAAAACCCTTTTTTAATGGAATCCTTTATTTGGGTTTCTATTTTGAGGAGGAAGAGATCCATCCTCCTTTTGACAGCGGCAGGACTCCTTTCATTCAGACTTTGAATGCATTAGTTTTTCTTTAGTTGTTTGAACCTTAAGGATTAAACTTTATCCTTACCCATTGTTTATCCATTGACCAAGGAAGGAATTCATGCCTGGCTAACCTTGTCCCTATCAATCCATGATTCTCCAGTCCGCCCCCCCCTACCCCACCCCCTTATCCTCCCCCATTCCCTCGAAGATAAATATTCCTTTAATTGTGGGAGATGGTTTGGGATAGTCTGGCAGTGTTTTTGTCTGTTCACTGCCTCATTTGCAGGGATATTCCAGGTAGATTCTTTTCTTCTTCGCAGGTAATGTTCACCTGACTCTCCTCAAACCTGTTTTCTCTCCTGTTGTATGTCTTCTGTAAGGGTGTTTTCAATGTTCAGTGGTAGATGTCTTACAGTTAAACACTTATTTATGCATGCCTTAACTTCACTTTGTCCTGGTATTAAGAGATATGGAGCAAAGGCGGGTAAATGGAGTTGAGGAACAGGTCAACCATGATCTAATTGAATGGCAGAGCAGGTCGATGGACTGAGTGGCCTACTCTTGTTCCTATGTTAGGGTTACCCCTTTCTATAGGTGCTTAACCATTGTTTTATCAATTGGCATATACATGTAATTCTACAGGTTAAATGCCTATATGTTTCATTATCCTTTCTGACTTACCATTCCCTATTGGTATATTGTGTACAAAAAGCAAAATACTGCAGATGCTGAAATGATCACAGATATCTTCATGATATTCAACCTTCCTCTATCACTGCTCTTGTCACTTTATGAGATACACCATCTCCTCCATGTGCCACTGTATACATCCTTTCAACCTTTCTCTTCAGCAGCATCAACTCACTTTATTCCAGAGTTGTCCTGGTCTTCAGTTCCACTTCATCCTTCGTCTCATCCGACACTTTACCAAAAAACTTTCTTCCTTCCTTTCTGTTTACAAGGTCTGAAAACGTCAACAACTTTTAGATGACAGCCTCTTTCCAGATCCCTCTTCCTCTTCACGTTCTTCTAACCACATCAATTCTTCCAATCTCAGCCCTTGCCATATTTTCACCATCCCTTATTATCTTCCCCTCTCTGACATTGAATGATCCATTTTCAGCAAAGGCTTCAGCTTCATCCCCTTTATCTCAATGAATTCTGAGCTCGGCATGATGCTGAGCTCTGTTTCCATCACGTTTGTCTCCGTGCCTAATCTTTTGGCTGGGGGTTTACTCCGTATATTTAACCCTTTCTCTTGACTTCAGCCTTCCCCATCCACCTCAACCCTTCTCTCTGGCCCCTTACCCTTTAAATCTTTTTATTGAAAACTGCCAGCATGACATCATCGGCCTTGTCAGTTTCTCAACTCTCCTCACTAACTCATTCTAATCTATTTCACTCTGAAATTGCAGTGCTCTGTTCTCTCAGGCCCAATCCTGACATCATTATCAAACTCGCTGACCCACTGGGAGGGCTGGTGTTGTATGGTGAAAGGACCTTTACCTTGTGGAGGCTGAAGCCCAAATCTCTGACAACTCCTCCCACCTCCTTCTGGACCATGGCCCCATGGCTGAACACCAAGCCATCATTTAGCAGACTATTACTGACCTCATCTCCTCTGGAGATCTTCCCTCCAGGCTTCCAACTTGATAGTTTCCCAACACTGCACAACTCTCTTCTAGCTCCTCCCTAAGAACCACAAATGGGGCTGTCCCAGTAGACCAATGTTTTCATCTGGCTCCTGTCCCATCCAACTTATTTTCTCTTCTACAAACTACACACCATCCCACCCGCCTGCCCACCATGTCCAGTCCCTACCTGCCTATATCTGTAACTCATCTAACATCCTCTGTTACTTAACTAATTCCAGTTTCCTCTTCACTATGGATGTACAGTCTCAGTCACCCACCAGGATGGCCTGTGGGCCTTCCACTTCTTCCTTGAACCCATCTCCATCCACCATCATTCTCCTTCTCCTGGCTGAATTTGTCTTAAATTGAAAAACTTTTCCTTTAACTCCACTCCCTCCAGGTAAAAGGAATCACAATGGAAACCTGCAAGGATCCTAGCTATTCCTGTCATTTTGTGGGATATGTTGAGCTCTCTTTGTTCAAGTCTTATACAGGTCCCATCCTTGATCTCTTCTTCTGTTACATAGATTACTGGTATTGGTGCTGCTTCCTACTCTTGCACTGATCTCGAAAATGTCAATAATTTTGCTTCAAATTTCCAGCCTTCCCTTGCCCTTTATGTGGTTCATCGCTGACTCTTCCCTTCTGTTTTGGATTTCTCTATCTCTGTCCCTGGGAATAAGCTGTCTGCCATCATCTATTACATGCCCACTGACTCCCACAACTACCTGGATTATGCTTCTCACCCCACCTCCTGGAAGAACTCCATTCCCTTCTCCCAGTTTCTCTGACTCTGTTGCATCGGCTCTGATTATGCCACCTTCCACACCAGAGCTTCTGAAATGTTCTCCTCTTTCCTCCACCAAGGGTTTCCCCTCCACCGTGGTTGATAAGAAACTTGACCAAGTCCATTCCATTTCCGGTGATTCTGCCTTCACCACCTCTGAGAACCATGATAGGGTCCCGCTTGTCCTCACCATACACCCCACCAGCCTTTGCATTCAACAGGTCATCTTCCGCCATTTCCGCCATCTCCAGTGCTATTCCACCGCCAAACACACCTTCCCCTTGTCAGCATTCCAAAGAGACCATTCTCTCCATGACACCCTGGTTCACTCTTTCATTAGCTCTACCATCTGCTGTCTTTCCTCTGGTACCTTCCCGTGCAAGTGCAGGAGATGCCACTTCACCATTTCCCACACCTCCATCCACAGCACCAAACACTACTACTGGTTGAGGCAGCGATTTACTTGTATTTCCTCCAACCTAGTATTCTGTATTTGCTGCTTCAATTCTTACATGATGATTTCCTTTTTACCTGGTACCTCACTAATTTTGTTAATTTTTGTTTGTAGCTCTTTGAAACAAAAACCAGCTAAACAAAGTAAGTACACTTAATTATGGATACAGGCGCATTTACCCTGCAATTATGATATAAGATCACATCATACAAATAACAGACATCTGACTAACATCATACAAAATATTTACTAATATAGATGCAGATTGTTCTATGGTAATATAACTCACCATTGTCTATCATTTTATAGTTTTGAAGTGATGGAACTCAGGAGTGGTTAAAGAGTAAAAGCATCATCTGACCTACCAATATACTACATATTCACATGAGACTTTGTATGTTGTTGAAGAAACCTACTCAGTTGATGACAGGAAGGAGGAGCCCTGCCAATGCTTCATTACTCTCTTTGCCAGTGCCAGAAGGGATAAAGGTCAAGAAAGATTTTGGGCTGGATCCAAATGGTCATTATTTATTCAGCAGTAATAAATATGGATTAAATGTGGTACTTGAATGACTACCAGTGCTTAGGTATCCCTTAAATGTGTCTCATAACAATCCCTGTTGTGGACAGTGAATTAGAATGGGAGGCAGAGTGCATACTCTTTTAATATACCTTCAGCAAATACCCCTGACACGATGAACTTAAGCGTGGCCACAGTCCAGTGAGACTTATGCAAGTTTTTAAACTGGATCGGTTTGGTGTTTCTCTGTGACAAATTAGTGCACTCCTAATCACATTGAGCTTTAGAGGCTTACATTCTCTCTCCCACAGAAGCTTGATGTCACTTAAAATATTTGGGTCACATACTATTTGTATGTTTTGGCATAAAATATTGTATGTACAATTATGCTACATTTGGGATCCTCCATGATATTGCCAATGTCTCCATGTACCACAGTTATTGGTATCTGACAGGAAACTGGTAAGCTTGTTTTTAAGATAAAGAACTCTGGACTAACCAGCTGAATAAGCCTTTACTATTGTGATACCTTTTGTATGCTATCTTAACATGAGAACACAAGAAAGCATAAAAGCATAGACCCATTTGGTCTATCAAACTTACACTTTCCACAGATTTGTGAATATAGTTGGCCTATTTCCAAATGTAATGGTGGCGGTGATGGTGGTGGGGGAGCGAGGTGCTAAGTGCCATTATAAGTTTTTAAAGACGTTCATTGAAAATTTAAATCTTATGATGATTTTCAAATGAAGTTTCATGACAATGTTTTCACCCTAGTATTTAAGCTAAACACATACTGATTCATCAGTGAATCGAAGAGAAATTAAGTGAAATTGAATTCACTTGACATAGTTCTGTCTGAAATCGTGTTTACGGTAAGCAACATTACAGATTTACACAAATATACTACGAATTTACTGTGATCAAAACTGTTAACTGTAATGCTATCGTAATGCAATGCAAAAAATATTTCCTTAAAGAGATTTAGCCCAGTGCACATTAGTCCAACTGGTCGACTTGAACTCATACTTTAAGAAGACGTGCTGCTATTAAAATCACATGCTTCAATATTGAAAATCAAAAGAAAAATATTATGAAATTATTTAAATGATAATGAAAAAAATCTGATCCGCTGCATGAAATAATTTTTGCTGAATTTTTGTTACTAGATCTCTTCCAGGGAAACCAATTATTTTCAGAAGGGTGGTCTCATTGTTAACATACACTTTCAACTTCATCCAGCTGTTGTAACAAAATAGTTTCAATAGACATGCTTACATGATTTAGATTGCATGTAAAAGCATAATAACACGCAAAAATAAATTGTAGCCTCAGTGAGTGATTAAATTGCTAACAAATTTCTCTGAGTGGTATGGCCAACTATTCTTGTTGACATTACAACAAAAACACAATAGTGGTCACACATACCAGGTTACTCTCCCACAAGAACACTGTACCGTGGAGCCATTTAAGGTAATTGTGATGATTTTAAGAAGAAAGCAGTCTTAACGTTTTGATGCTAAACTATATTAGTTTGAATGAAGCCTATTAATTCAGCCTTAACACTACCTTGCACAGCAACTGGGTATTCATATTAATTACTTTAAGCAATGCATTGACAAATTTTGTCTCTCCTACATACAAACCATTAACCCAATCGCGTTCCAAACATGTAACTTTGTTGCAAATGGCTAAATCCGATTACCACTATCGGCAGTTATGAATGACTTATTTCCATTTTTCCAGAATTGTAATCATGTTATGAATGTACATATTAAAATAGGAAACAAAAGGAATGCACGGTCGTGAAACTTTACAGATTGGTCGTCCTTTGTTGGTCAACCTACGTTGCCGTTGAAAGCATTTTTGCATATTTCATTCTTTCTTGCCCTCCAATTCCATCCACACCCAAAAAGTAGATGCAACGCCGACCGAGTAGGCCAGCAAAGATTGCAGTGTCTTTAAAATGTCAACACTTCAAAACAATCATTGCAAACATTTCAGGAGAAATTACTCGCCATAGTTGCAAAGTTTAACAATCGCAAAAGTTGACTGAATTTCTGAGACGCAGTTAGAAGTACACTAGTTGCACTGAGAAGTCAGCCACAGTTTATCACCAAGGTAACACCCCCTATCGCTTAGTGCTGGACTGTCCGTCTGTGCTGGTTGCTTTGAACAATATATTAATTCTGAGCTTCCTGGAATGACTCGAATCAACAAACCATCTAGGAATTTTGAGATAAAATAATAGAATATATAATTAAATAATAATAGTAAAATAATCCTATTATTGATGTTTGTCTTTCTACCAAATCCACGTGAAGATCAAACGTGTTCACATTCCTCCATCATTCCTATTGTTTTTTTTATTTCAATTCATTATTGTGACGCGCCTGTTTATTTCATAGCATCTCACAGCACAGAAAGACGCCATTCGGCCCATCGTATCTATTTGAACGTAACTGATCCATCGTCTTATTAAACCAGAAACGTGCAAATTACACACAAGTAGTAAGCAAACGTAATTCCGGACAGGGGAGGGGGTCAGTCATGTTTCATAATGAAACCTATCGTTTAATTCAGAGTAGGAACTATACCGTTTTGTCATTTTCGTGCTTGGTATAGGAACCAATATTGTTCTCCAAAACATAAACAGTTCATCGTCTGTCTTAACGATATAGGTTTCCATCAAAATTAAACAAGGTCACCGTATTTTACTACTTATACTGTGCAAAGTATAGAGGAAGTTTTTCAGTACAAGTATTCCAATTACATGCCCGACAACATTCAATATTTTCTTCATCAAGAAATACTGTTTGAATCTAAGTTTTGAATAAGTGCTACATTTTTAATCTTTATTTACTAAAAAAATCCGGTTTCAATTTACGCAAAAGTCCATTTTCCATTATTCATCACATCTGTTCATTGTTCTACTAAAACAAGATATTTTGAACCGCTAAGTCGCATCACAAATATGGTGTTGCTACAATACTTGGCTGCAGCCAAAATAATACATTAAACATGACTTTAAAACTCTTTATGAAACAAAAATAACAAGACGAATCTTTTCGGAAGAACGCCTTAAAAAGTTTACTTTTGTAGAGGTAACTAAATTACCAAAGTGATAGTTTTCACAACTGAAGAAAGCTCCAGTGTACAAAGAACACGTTGAAATAATTTCTAAAATATATACAAAAAATTTTTAAAACGATTTCATATTAATGTAATCAACTTTGCCTTGACATAATAGTTTCTTAAAATCACTGCATATGCAAATATTCCATTACATGATAAATTTGTTCCAGTAAAAAGGTACACAAAAGAAAATACACCATTTTGTCACAAAGAATAGGTACCCGGGTAACGAGCAGTTTATTCGTTCTTCTTGGTGTATATTTGGAATTAGTAGAGTGAATTGTTATGTGATTACAGAAACAATAGGGTCCAAGACGAGACATACAGTTTTTTCATGCAACACAAGCCACAATTGGCGGTGCGCCCAGAGGACGAGAGTGACCTAAATTCGACGAGCCACATTCAGAATAAATCGTCTACTTTCCATAATCTTGACAAGTCTACGTATGCCAAACAAATGGACATCATCCCTTTAACACCTCTGATTTTGTCAGACTCCAAAGGTAGAGCTGGAACCTTGTTTTCCTTCCTGTTAACTCCTAAATACACATTCTAGCCCCCACATCAGAACAAATACCAGCGGTTTTCAGTTACAATGTCGCATGTAAAGCTATAAAAACCCTGCTCCGAATGGATAACAATATATCCTGAACCTAATTACATCTGGCCACAGCTTTACCTGACGAACTGACTGCCAACATTAATTTGACTTTCCCCAGTTCAGCCAGCCATAACTTGTCAGCACTGAGCTACTGATGATTAATGTGCTTGTGCAAAACAAACGGCTGTTTGGTCTGCTCTCTAGCAATTGGGGGCACGCTGTTAGGCAACATGTCAACCACATCCTTGGGATCTCTCCAAGTGTAGTCTTCAACCTGAAAACGCTCGCTATAAGGATACATTAAAGAACCAACGTAAGAACTCTCTGACACGTTTGGCTTCACACTCACACTCTCATATGAGAACTACTTTTGAGTTTATGCTGCTTCAGTTTAAAACAGCTGTTTTTGAAGTATACTCACCCCCCTAAAAGGTCATAACCAATGTACCACTTTTAAAATACACCTTGTACGTAACTATGTTGTGCCCTGGCCTATAGGTTTGGTGTTGGGTTTATCCCTCTTTCCTTATAGGCTTTTCATCAAATTGTTTTATTGGGAAACACCGTCAGTAACCCAGCTGAATTAAATTGCATGGAACTAGCGTAAACATGTTTACAGTAGCAGTTTATTCAAGTGACAGGATCGAGTTAAACATTAACATTCATTGGGCTTTTGTAAAATACTGGTACGTGTAAATCCGACGTTTCAGTGTGATGGACGTGTGAAACTAGCGTCAATTCTCCCTTCGCATACATACCTCTGGGGCCAAGCTCTTTAAGTAGACGCTTCCTTCATCGGTTCTGTTTGGGGAAGTCTGGAAAAGGAGGGTAATGACGTCATTACGGGGCTTTGTTTTGCTGAAATGTATAAACATTTCAAAGCTTCAACATTTCACGTTAATTAAGTGACGAAGATCAACAGTACTATGTGTGAGAATGGCAGGATTTGTGTTTTTTTTAAGAAAAAACAGCCTTAATCTCACATCAATTAGCAACTGTGAGGTAAACCACGATTTTAAAACACTGCAGTGTTCTCTAACCATATTAAAAATTATAAACAAGAAAGCGCATTTTTTTGAAGTCACTATTAGAAGTTTGGACTGGGCACATGTTCTGAAATGCATCTGATATACATTATCCGCCTACTACATGAAGTTCGTTTGCTTTTGCAGTGCTTTAATTATTTAAACCCTTCTATACAACGTGTTACTTTTAACAACTGGGCATCCAAGCCGGCTAAATGGGCAATTTCACCAAGGCTTTCGCGTTGAGGGCAGCCTCGCGTTTCTATAACGGGCACTGTGTGCTGACGGCCCCGACATAAGGACACCATCCGAGGTGTTTTTCTGGTCCCGTAGAACCCGACATAAACATAAAACAACACTCTGGATAAATAAGCAATATTATAGAACACGCAATACAGTGACTGTGTCTTTCACAGTCGAATGTGGGCAACACGCAAACAAGCGAAGAGAATGTACGCATTTCTGGAAAAGATCCTCCGGTTAATGTGACCATGGAAGACTAATTAGTACATCTTACTTTGAATTAGTGGTGCAGTGTTCCAGGATCCAAGAATCCAGAGGTCAGAGTTTACCATTCAACATCACTCACCTGCTAAGATCAGCAGCACTTAAAAAAAATTACAGAGAAACGCAACCCGAGAAAAGTTTTTCTTTAATTTACAGACGCGGTTCAGAAACCTTTTGTAGTAAACTTAGCATCTTCTCATGCTTTTTAATGCCGATGCCGATGGAATGGATGTTTGAGTAGGGTCACCGAACAATAGATTTGTCTTACAAGCACGGCATTTTGTGCTTAAAAAAGGAAACGAAAAAGCCGAGGGCCAAGTTTGATGGGGTACTAATTATTTTGTAGCTGTGAAGTACTATAGAGGCATTAAACGGTAATTCAGCGCAGTTTCCTTTTATCTGTCTTATCAATTGATGTCTATACCGACCTAGCTAGGGTCTCCCAAGCACGTCAGAGTGTTTCAGATACACAAGATTAAGTAGCAAGTGACATCCCAGACCACATAGCCCACCCAACAAGTACTGAAACCAGCGGAAAGGCTGTCAGGGTTCGCCTTCAATCCATTAATCTTCTTGCTTTTCAATTCTGCCAACTCCGATCTCCTTCAAATAGTCAGGAGAGAGTTGCCGATTTTCTTCGCAACGCCATTATTTTGTCCACTCACACGTCATAATATTATTTTTGATCGCCCCTCTTTTTTTAAAACCAGGGTTTTCAGTATTTCACAGTCACAAGTGGACTGCAGGATCCACAATCATAGAATCTTACCGCACAGAAGGCGGCCATTCGGCCCATCGTGCTTATGCCTGTGCCGGCTCTTTGAAAGATGTACCTTTATTGGTCGTAGAAAACTTGGGACGATGTTTAGAACCAATATTTAAAAACAAAGTATATGGGATAAAGGGGGAATGATATAAATTGCGGGGGGGGGGGGGGGGGAGTGGCAGACTTAGTGAATAGCGGAAAACGAGCGAGTGTCAGCCCTTAGCATGCCTCTACTCCCTGGAGGGGGTTTGTTGGTCGATCTTCCCTGAGAACAGGAGGAAGGCGAACCATCAAAAAAAAACCTGATCCTTTGAACAGATCTGAACTCAAATTAAGCGGCATGCCACGCATGCTTCTGTTAGTTTTTTCTTCTTCGTGAGAACCTTTTTGGGGGTTTTATGTATCTGTCACCTCCACTCTTCGCCTCAACAATACGCGTTTCACAAGATTCTGACCAAATTACAATCACTTCCAGCGATTTATGCTAACAGGTAGACTAATGACACTTCAAACCAAAAACTGCTGAACGAAAATTCATTTATTCACAGGCCAATCATCCTTAACGGAAACAAATCCAGACAGTTACACTATGAGACACAGACACCGCCAAGGATCATTACCTGAAAAAGTTAAGACCGAATGTAATTATAATAGGGAGGTTTGATACGCTTTTTGTTCACTGAAGTGATTATTCCCCACAGAAATAAATCTGCTCAGTTTTAAAAGCCAGTCAGAACATTGACGAAAGAAAACAGGAAAGTGAAATGACAAATAACTGCTAAATAACTTTTGTAGTTGGTAGAACAGTCACTCAGCTGCGCGATGACTGGAGCAATATAAAACATTAAACTTCTGAAAGGTGATTTATGGAAATCATTTAGTCCTATGACAAATGTTCTTTGTGACAACGGAAACTCCTACAACTTTTGTGGCACAGGCGAGGATCAAGAACGTATTAGGCTGAAATACGTTGAAACATGTTACCCTTTATTATTAAAGGTTATAGTCCTTGAAACAATTCCAGACATTATTCTCTTATAGTGCTGGGGGGTAGGAATGTACCTTTTAAAAATAACTCGCATTACAAAATATGCACCATTAACATCTCAACTAAAATTTTTATTCAGTTCTAAGAGCATGTAAATTATTGCTGACATTGTTAAGAAATATTTTAAAATATGCAAATTCCCAGGTAAAGTGTGCGGTTGTGGACTTTATTTCCTAGTTACTGACTGGCATAACATGGCAACGATAAACATAAGAACTAAATGGAAAGAGACTTATGCTGCAATGATACTTAGACTGGCATCTATAGACTGCAATGTTCGGCTGGCAGACCAGATTTGTATTGCCAGCGGCACCTCGCATTGAACTTCGTGAGATGAGAATGAGCTTTGCACATGAGTTCAAATGTGCATGTGACTAGGAGTTCTGTATATGTCCTGTTGGACCCATGTGCAAAGCTTTAGTATCTGTGGATAATTTTCTAGTTAACGAGAGCGTAAGCAGGAAGATTCACTTTCTACTAACATTCAAAACACAAGTCAAAGTGCAGCCTTGGGCCAGGCTACCTACTCGAAGTGGTTTCCTATCTTTCATTTTGAAGGAGTCATATTGTTAACCTGACACCCAAGTTCTACTATTACTTTCACATTGGCGTGCATCCGAGACTGCTTCGTATTGACGCAGAAATTGCAGTATAACTGCACCCTTATTTATTGTCTGGGCTGGGACTGCAAAGTTATAAAATCAGCACTGTATTTAACTGTAGCAGGAACATCTTGGTGTATGTTTAAAGAATCAGTGCAGAATTTCAGTCAGGCTAGTGCCAATTTTAACTAGTATTTGATTCAAACCAAAAACATCAATCCTCTCTCATGACAATAATTAAATATCTTTCCATGACCACCTCCAACTGGGATCAGGATACTCTCTGGGCTCGATGTCTTTACTGTTCTGTGGTTCAGTAGTAAACTTCTGAGGGTAACATGGATGGAATGTGCTCTCCTTCATGATGCAATGCCCCGCCCTGTTAAATCAAACCAAGAAACAAACGAAACTCAGCATAGTTGACAGGCAAGATATTAGGGCGTTTTCTAAAGCAAAACTTTAGTTCAAACGTGGCAACAAAATTTATGTTCCCTTCACTATTTGGGACACATTATTGAAATAGTTTGAGTCACATTTCAAATTTAGGTGTGGATGGGAAAAGTACAATGAAACTGATGGACAGGTGGAGGTAGAAGTCATTGCTGCGGGTTAATAAGCAAATCTTTGAGGACTGACGCACGCGTTTTGCAGGGAGGGAGTGCTACCATTGTTCCATGTATGTAACTGAAGTATTATAAGTACTATACACAGGAATACTTTAAAATAAGTCTTAATAAGATTTGGTGTTGAGTTTAATCTCAGTTTCACTTGATACCTTTAATTCTAATTATGTACTGTATTATACGGAGGATGACTAGTTCCTTTTGTAATTCACCATCTGAAAAAGCATGATGTTGTCCACTCATATCATTTTCCATAGCCAAATTGACACTCAGATCTTTTTGTGCACGATCACCTACTAGCAATAGCACCAAAGAAGCAGCAGTACCAGAGGCCAAAAAAATTACATAGCATATAAGAAAATTTATGTTTGGCACATGATTGCAGATGGCAATTCAAATTCAGGATTCAAAAGAATAAAAGACTGTTCAATGATGTCTCTGGTTCCCTCAATTAGATTACTACCATACAGTCCACTTTCACAAATCCAGTACACAGGTCTGTTGGTTATACCACCTTGGAACCAAGCTGAAACCATTTCTCTACTTCTCCAGAACCTGTCTGCTTTACTATTTACATCTCACCTGGCTAAGGCTTTTACCAGATGAAGTTGAAGTACAGGAGAAAATGTAGTCATGCTAGAAATTAAAAGAAGTGATGAACTAAATTAGATTACTATACAGAAGTATGGTTGCAATACACATTCTATAGCGAGCTGTGCTCCTCACCATGCCGATCAGGAAATGCTCCTGGTACCCGCTGTCCACAAGTAAGGGTTCATATCTCCTTATGAATTTTCTAATGATCTTCCTGGAAGGGTGAGAAGGTGGGGGAGGAGATTAATGGGTCTCTTTCAGGTCAGGTTGGTGTGGTATGCCTGATGGGAAATTGGAACCGATACAGGAGTAGACGCGATAATCTGATATCCAGAACTAGCCATGCCTCTAGCCAAACTGTTCCAGTACAGCTACAACATTGGTGGAAAATTGCCCAGGTTGTCCTGTGCACAAAATGTAGGACAAATCCAATCCAGCCAATTACCACCCCATCAGTCTACTCTCAATTATCAGCAAAGTGATGGAAGTTGTCGTCGACAGTGCCATCAAGTGGCACTTACTCACCAACAACCTGCTCACCGATGCTCAATTTGGGTTCCGCTAGGACCACATGGCTCCAGACCTCATTACAACCTTGGTCAAAACATGGACAAAAGAGCTGAATTCCAGAGGTGAGGTGAGAGTGACTGCCCTTGACATCAAGGCAGCATTCAAGTGTGGCACCAAGGAACCCCAGTAAAATTGAAGTCAATGGGAATCAGGGGGAAAACTCTCCAGTGGCTGGAGTCATTCCTAGCACAAAAGAAGATCCAGTGATTGTTGGAGGCCAATCAGCTCAGCCCCAGGGCACTGCTGCAGGAGTTCCTCAGGCAAGTGTCCTTGGCCCAACCATCTTCAGCTGCTTCATCAATGACCTTCCCTCCATCATAAGGTCAGAAATGGGGATGTTCACTGATGATTGCACAGTGTTCAGTTCCATTCACAACCCCTCAGATAATGAAGCAGACCGTGCCCGCTTGCAGCAAGACCTGGATAACATCCAGGCTTGGGCTGATAAGTGGCAAGTAACATTCGCGCCAGACAAGTGCCAGGCAATGACCATCTCCAACAAGAGAGAGTCTAACCACCTCCCCTTGACATTCAACGGCATTACCATCGCCGAATCCCCCACCATCAACATCCTGGGGGTCACCATTGACCAGAAATTGAACTGGACCAGCCACATAAATACTGTGGCTACAAGGGCAGGTCAGAGGCAGGTATTCTGTGGCGAGTGACTCACCTCCTGACTCCTCAAAGCCTTTCCACTATCTGCAAGGCTCAAGTCAGGAGTGTGATGGAATACTCTCCACTTGCCGGGGTGATTGCAGCTGCAACAACACTCAAGAAGCTCGACACCATCCAGGACAAAGCAGCCCGCTTGATTGGTACCCCATCCACCACTCTAAACATTCACTCCCTTCACCACCGGTACACCATGGCTGCAGTGTGTACCATTTACAGGATGCACTGCAGCAACTCACCAAGGCTTCTTTGACAGCACTTCCCAAGCCCGCGAACTCTACCACCTACAAGGACAAGAGCAGCAGGCACATGGGGACAACACCACCTGCACGTTCCCCTCCAAGTCACACACCATCCTGACTTGGAAATATATCGCCGTTCCTTTGTCACTGGGTCAAAATCCTGGAACTCCATTCCTAACAGCATTGTGGGAGAACCTTCACCACACGGACTGCAGCGGTTCAAGACGACGGCTCACCACCACCTTCTCAAGGGCAATTAGGGATGGGCAATAAATGCTGGCCTTGCCAGCGACGCCCACATCCCATGAACAAATAAAAAAACCTGTACCAGGCAGGTCCACAATACTTCATGGTGCTGTTGGTGACTGACCAGTCAGCCTGTCTCATTGATGGGTCAAGAGGGATAGACCTGTTACCGGGGGCTGATATTTTTCTCACTGGTAACTTTTCAAACCAATGTCCCAACATATGTGCTCCCAGCTGGATAGCACCAGGAAGCATACCAATGTTCTGCACAGTTAAGCTGTGTGGTTTTAGCTGGTTAAATTCTAGCAGTGTCATTTTTGGGAGTCATTGTGCTCTGGTTCTCTAGGCATAAGGAGAGTGCGCACTCTAAAGCAGGTAACAGAAATCTAAGTAAATGTCTCGGTAGTTTCATTTGAATTTGCACATCAGACATCCAGCTGACCGATCGCAAAAATAACAAATTAGGTAGGGCTAAGTTGATCTTTTAAATTACACAATCATGACTATAACATTATTTTGGATGCAAAAAGTCACAAGAAAAATGTTCACATATTGTAGAAAATAACCAATACTGTAATTAGAGTTTACTGCTGTAATCAGTTTTGATGACACACACAAGACACTTTGCAGCTGTTACATAAAAAAACATTTCAATGGCATTAGAATTGTGCGATTCCTTCCACAACATCAATTATAAATAATATCAGATTATGAATACCCCAAAAGCTCCATGTAATGTAAAATTGTAATTATAGAAACAGAGAATATAACACCATGAAAACAGGTCATTTGGCCCATCAAATCAGTTTGTATTTTTCTCAACAAGCCATCTAGTCTATCCCACTCGTGTTTGTTTCCTATACTCTCTAGCATTGCTCATCTAGTTCACTTCTAAAATAATTAACAATGGTTTGTGGCGGAGAGCAAGCTAACTCCACATTCTAATCACTATGTAAAAATGTTTTCGAACCTTTCCTTTGGAAATGTGATCCAACCATGGCTAACCAGAGAAGTTAAGGATAGTATTCGATTAAAAGAGGCTTACAATGTTGCCAAAGAGTAGTAAGCCTGAGGATTGGGAGGGTTTTAGAAATCAGCAAAGGATGACCAAGAAATTGATAAAGAGGGAGAAAATAGAATATGAGAGTAAACCAGCGAGAAATACAAAAACAGATTGTAAGATCTTCTACAAGTATGTAAAAAGGAAGAGATTAGCGAGAGCAAACATAGGTTCCCTAGAGGCAGAGACACGAGAAATTTTAATGGGGAATAAGGAAATGGCAGAGATGTTAAACAAATAGTTTGTATCTGTTTTCACAGTAGAAGACGCAAAAAACATACCGGAAATAGTGGGGAACCAAGGAGCTAATGAGAGTGAGGAATTTAAGATTAGCAAAGAAAAAGTACTGGAGAAATTAATGAGATTAAATGCCGACAAATCCCCCTGGCCTGATGGCCTACATCCTAGGGTTTTAAAAGAGGTGGCTGCAGAGATAATGGATGCATTGATTTTGATCTTCCAGAATTCCCTAGATTCTAGAACAGTCCCCGTGGATTGGAAGGTAGCAAATGTAACCCCGCTGTTCAAGAAAGGAGGGAGGGAGGAAACAGGGAACTATAGACCAGTTAGCCTGACATCAGTTGTAGAGAAAATGCTAGAATCTATTATTAAGGATGTAGAAACAGGGCACTTAGAAAATCTTAGTATGAAAAGGCAGTCAGCATGGTTTTATGAAAGGAAAATCGTGTTTGACAAATCTATTAGAATTTTTTGAGGGTGTAACTAGCAGGGGAGATAAGGGGGAAACCAGTAGATGTAATATATTTAGATTTTCAAGTCATTTGAAAGGTGCCACACAAGTTGTTACATAAGATTAGGGCTCATGGGATTGGGGGTAATATATTAGCATGGATTAAGGATTGGTTAACGGACAGAAAAAGAGAGTAGGAATAAACGGGTCATTTTTGGGTTGGCAGGTTGTAACTAGCAGGGTGCCGCAAGGATCAGTGCTTGGGCCTCAGCTGTTTACAATATATAGCAATGACTTAGATGAGGGGACCGAGTGTAATGTATCCAAGTTTGCTGACAATACAAACCTAGGTGGGAAGGTAAGCTGTGAGAAGGACACAAAGAGATTGCAAAGGGAATGGTCAAGAAGGTGGCAGATGGAATATAATGTGGGGAAATGTGAAATTATCCACTTTGGTAGGAAGAATAGAAAAGCAGAATATTTTTTAAAAGGTGAGAGACTAAGAAATGTTGGTAGTCAGAGGGATTTGGGTGTCATTGTACAATCACAGAAAGTTAACATGTGGGTACAGCAAGCAATCAGGAAAGCAAATATTATGTTAGCCTTTATTGCAAGGGGGTTGGAGTGTAAGAGTAAGGAGATCTTGCTGCAATTATATAGGGCTCTGGTGAGACCACACCTGGAGTACTCTGTACAGTATTGGTCTCCTTACCCAAGGAAGGATCTACTTGCCTTGGAGGGGGTGCCACTATATTGATTCCTGGGATGAGAGGGTTGTCCTATGAAGAGAGATTGAGGAGACTAGGCCTATAGTCTCTGGAGTTTAGAAGAATGAGAGGTAGTACCATTAAAACGTATAAAATTCTTAGAAGGCTTGACAGGATAGATGCTGAGAGGTTATTTCCCTGGCTGGAGAGTCTAGAACTAGGGGCCGTAGTCTCCAGATAAGGGGTTGGCTATTTAGTACGGAGATGAGGAAAAATCTTCTCACTCAGAGGGTAGTGAATTTTTGGAATTCTCTACCCGAGAGGGCTGTGAATGTCAGTCCTTGAGTATATTCAAGACTGAGATCGATAGATTTTTGGTCACTAAGGGAATCAAGGGATATGGGGATAGGGCGGGAAAGTGGAGTTGAGGTCGAAAATCAGCCATGATCTTATTGAATGGCGGAACAGAATCGAGGGACCGTATGGCCTACCCCTGCTCCTATTTCTTATGTTCTTTGTTTTAAATGTGTGCACTTTGCTGACCAGCATTCTGTTGATTAGTGGATACAATCTATACTATTTGCAGTACTATAATCTACCATAACGTTGCAGACCTTTATTGGGTCATCCCTTCACCTTCTCCGCTCCAGTGAAAAAGCCCAAACTTCTCAAATCCTTCTTCATAGAGGTAAGCCCTCGCTCTTGGTATCATTTTTGTGACTCTACACTGCATTTTTCCATTACTTTTTATATCATTCCTATAATGGGGTCATTAAAATTGCACATGAAATACTCCAATTGCAGCTTAACTTAGTTGTTGTACAAGTTCGATATTATCTCCTTGCTTTTATTTTCTATGACTCTAGATGCAAAATCAGAGATTATTCCATTTGTCATTTTTATGGTTTTATCTATGTGTGTTGCCATTTTTAAATGACCTTCCATCTGCACTCAAAGGTCCTTTTGCTCCTCTATTCCACTTAAAATTTTACCATTTGAAGAGTATTTCCTTTCAAAATATATTTCACATTTTTCTGCATGGAATTACATTCACCACCTAACTATCCACCCTGCTAGCCAGTCGATCCCATTCTGCAGGTTGTCATAATTCTTGACAATTTGCCATACAGAATTTGGTATTGTCAGAAAATCTTGATATAGTTCCCTCAATTTTTAAATCCAGGTTATTTGTCTATAATAACAAACAGCCCCAAAGACTCCAGTGAAACTTTGCTTTCTACCCTCCAACCATCTCTATTCATGTGGCAAAATTGTCCTCAATTCCATGTGCAATTATCTTTGTCATAAGCCTCTTACACACTATTAGGACAGAGATCTCAACAACAGACCAGTGACTGTTGAGAAAACAACGACCACACAGATTTCATACCAGGGTGTTGAAGGACAAGCTCAGTGCATTCCTTTTGCCTAATCCTCATCCTCCTTGACCTCTTTTTAGCCTTTGACATGGGCGACCACGCCACCCTCCTCTTTTATCCCGTTCAGTGGGACTGCCCTTGCTTGCATCCCTCTTACCCATCTGATTGCCAGAGCACCTCCAGCAATGGCTTCACTTCCAGCACTTGTACCATTACGTGTCCCCCAAGGCTCTTCCTCATCTGCATGCAATGTTATCCAAAGACATGCAATCTCAGAGCATTTGTACGCTGATGACCACCTAGCTGTACTTCTCCACCATATGTCTCGACCTCTCAATTGCCTCTGTATTGTCAGATTGCTTGTCCAACATCCATTCCTGGATGAGCTGCAACTTTCTCCAGTTAAACACCGGGAAGACTGCAGCCATTGTCTTTGGCCCCCACCATAAACACCATCCATTCTCTGTCTCAGGTTGAACCAGACTGCTTGTAACCTCGGCATCTAATTCAATCCGAGCTGAGATTCCAATCCCACATCATCCCCATCACAGATTACGTACTTCCACCTCCATATCATCCACCTCTGCCCATGTCACAGCCCATCTGCTGTTGAAACTCTCATCCATGTCTGCTGTCGAAAACTTAATTACCTTTTATGTACAATGCATTAACTCCAAACACTTATTTTCAGACAAGAATTTTAATTAAAAGAAACTTGATATCAAGGGAAGCTGTGTTCTAAACAATGGTCAGAACAACCTCTTCACTGAACAAAGGAAAACAGTTCACATTTATACAGTTTAATTAGTAATGTCTGTCTATCATAGAATATGGGCGTACATGTACATTCTTTATTAGTTCAAGTGGTTAGTCAATCAAAATAGGGAACCCACCCTCTGGTTCCTCATGACTGCCTCGTGATGTTTGGACACAGGTCTGGGAAAGTGCCTTTCCCCTAAGAAACTGTCTTTATTACCAGTTCTGTACTCAGTCTCAAGGCTATATGGTCATTCATTTCTGTTAGTCAGACAATTATCACATAAGCAAACAATAGCTCTTCAGTGTGTCTTTGGTGAGAACTAAAACATAAGCTTTCTATTATATTCAGCTGATCAGTTAACATGGTCAACTTATCCATCATGCATTTCTTCTTTTTATGGTTTAAGGGTATTAGAAAATTAATATGGTCAAGTCCACATTTATGGTTTAGGTGTATTAGAAAGTTAATATGGTCAGGCATCTCTTTATGGTTTTCCACATTCCCCCCTTTTGTCCTTTATATATAAAAAAGGACAATACTCTAATAGAGCATTATTCCACCCAGACGTTCAAACTCCTCCTGCACCTCATCCTGTGTCACCCCTACTTGCACCATCAAATTTGTGGGCGCTATATGTGTACCCAGATTGGACATCATAACACAGCAGCATTTGACAAAGCAATAGGCTATAAGAATTATAACAACAAATATGACTAGTCCCTGAACTAGAGAAGTCCCAATAGAACCCAGCCATCCTGTTGCCCAGTCCCAAAGAGTGAACGAAGGGGGCTGCTTGAATTTCTCATCTTCCCTTTGAATGTGATCGGCCAAATTAGTAATATTCTCTGAACTATCAGGTATGTAGGTACAACATTCAGATCCAATTAGTGCGCATGTTCCTCCTTTCTCTGCCAATAGGTAATCAAGGGCCATACGGTTTTGTAAGGTGACCGTACGAATGGCCATCATTTCTGCGCTTATTTCCTTTAAGGCTTCTGCCGTATCATTAGCAACTATTTCCCAGATTTTGGCTAATTTAATAATTTCTCTGGTGGCCATGCTCACTCCCCACCTCGGGAAAGCAATGGCCCAGAATCGGTCGGCCTCTGTAATTACCCTCTTTACTCGTTGCCCAGTAGGATATTGAGGCAGGGATGATGAATGTCGGACATATGGGATCACATATCCCAAGTAACATGATCGTCCATTTTTGAGGCAACCATGGGTATGCCTTGTGGCCACAAATAAAGTAGGTTTCATTATACGCAGTAATTGCAGGGGAATTCTTTACGTTTATTCTATTTATGTAAATTTGGCCACCTGTGCAAGGCTTCCATCTGATGGTACTACTGATGCTGGTTTCTGTCATATTTATATACTGAGTGCAATTACTCCATCCCATTATATCACCCCCGAAATTTGGTTTCACATTTTGTTGTGATTGTGTACTCCTTCCATTGCTTTCTCACAAACATTGTTTTACTTGTTCTCGCACTCATCCAGCCACTATCTCGCATTCTGTTCCCATTAATTTCAATTTGATTTATTACCCACTCCGCTATTTCTTGGGAAGTTAGGGGGACTGGTCTGAGTGGAATGCCTCCCTTGGATTGAATTGGGATATGTGAGCACACCCAGCAACTAGAGATACCCTGACGCTTTGCATACATATATGACATGTATAAAAAAGTATTGACATGCAGTTCCCTTGAAACACGATTGAGTCTACTTGCAGCAGGGGTTGTAGCAGGTTCTATGCCAGTTCCCACCCACACGATCAGGCATGCCGAGCCAATTATTCTCAAATGATCTAACAGTTTAGGACATGCCATGCTGCAACAGTCTCTTATAACAGTTTAATTAATCAGTCAGTTTTTTTTTTGCTGGTACGCCACCGCTGGGGTCCTTGTGTGGGGATTTATGGGTTAATTAATCAACTACTAAGCCTGACCTTTGAACTCGAGATTGGGACCCACCCCTTTATATCCCTTAATCCAATTTTTTATCCCTATAATATCCTCTTAGATGCTGTACCTCATCTTAACCAGGTTCCCTTCGTGTTGGCCACCAGTCCGGGTGGAAGAGAGGCAGAGCATCTGAAAATCCTATCAAACTATGATTGTCTTCCCTTTTACATGCACCTTACCCCAGCGGGTGCTACTCCCGGTACCATTAAGATGTGTTCTTAGTTGAAATCACAGAGACAATGGGGACATTCTCACCCAGGCTCTGTTTTACTATCTTTGCCAAACCCTTCATCCTCTGCTTACATTTATTACATGCCATGAAAACCAAGAATCATATTGCAACAAACTGCACCACGACTAATACATGTGAAATTAATCTAATCTGAGGATGGATCTGTATATTCAGTCCCCAATTCCAGAGGTCATCTCACCAGGTGGTGACTTTAATTTGGTCAATGTCATGCTTTATATTTTTATTGTCCTGTTGTAGGTTATAATAAACCTTCTGGGAGAGGCGTATCTCCATTCGTAATGCTTTCAAGTATTTAGGCAACAGGGGTGTCAGATACCCAAATGTGTCCTGATATTCTTTTAAGTCCTTTTTGACATCCTCAGAAACTTGTGAGGTGGTGAGGTTATGCCGGTGTATCTCTACCAGTTCCTCGGGTCCAATCCGAACCGGGACTTCAGGAATGAAGCAGAACTCTGGACTTAAAATATCACAAGTTAGATTGACATATTTAAATGTTTTCAAATTAGTTGTAACACAGTATTCGCCCTCTCCGGCATATGCCACTTGACTGGGTTTTAGATCCGCCTCTAGGGCCTCCATGGTACAGTTAAAATCCTGATTGGTACCGGTATTGTTAAACCCACACTGTGCTTCTGGGCTGTGTCCAACACTATGTGGACATACAGTGACAGCATGTCTAGTAACACATCCCTTTAATTTTGTTCCATCCAAATTCCCTTTAATTTTTTTTTACAGCATATGGTAACCTATTGTGATGGGATATGTGCATTCCGTCCTTCACTACCCCAATATTCTGTACTTGGTACACCTCTCGTCCTTGGGTTTCAGGTGCCATCACCAGTATTATTAGTACCAACCCTAGGAGCCCTCCTCCGTCAGGTTTACACTCCACTTGAGTGGGGTACACCCGCACCATTGCCCTGAATTGGCAAGGGGTGGTGATCTTGTTTGCTAACAGCCGCTTGGAGGTACCACCTCCAACATGCCCACAGGTCAGGTTCACCCTCAGTTTGTTGATTCGTTATTCATAAGGGTACTTCCCCTGCCTGTATCTGGGCTAGGTTCTCTCGTGTCTGTTCCACAATCCAGTTACCATATGTACTGCAGATGTCATTAGCAGCCGCCTGCTAAGATACGTTATATTCCTCTTTTATTAATTTATTAATGGTTTGGGCATGTGTTTCTAGCACTGTAGCTATCCTTTGCAAATGTATGGTCAGCATTTGATCCTCAGACAATTCCTTATCTGTATTTTCATTTATTTTAAAAATATATCTATCTTTAATGCGAGACCCTAAATCTCTGACCTTTTGATCTAATGTTGCCAAATCAACGGTGTTAACAACTGAGGCACCCGTATTAAAGGCAGTTGCTACATCATTTATCACAGATCTTTCACGTCTGCACATTTGTCTACCTCTTTTACGATGTCCACCTCCATTCCATGTCGCGCTTTGTTTTAACACTTGAGTTAGGAGGTATTGATATAATTGTTGAGTTTTCTTAGCATTCTCAATGCGAGTTATATAATTTGTCAGGGAAGGTCTTCCCCCTTTTATCAGATCTTGTATTGGAGCTACTACTCGTGAATAGTTTCAAATAAAATTGAGTAGCCCCAGAACTTGTCGAACTTCCTTATCATACTGTGGCGGGGTAAAACTGATAGGCGTTTAGTACCCTGTGTTAGTACATAGCTCAAGTAATGGACTTCCAATTGTCCAACCTATGCTTTCTCTTCATACGATTTGTTTTACATTCACCTTTCTTATCAATTTTTTTTCACTGTAGCATTGTCTGTGTGGAAACTTATATCTCAGTCAATTGTAGCCTTTGGCATTTCCGAGTAATTGGGTCAATTTTAATAATATATAACCTATACCAATTGTTACCTCATGTTCACCTCAGACAGTTCTCAACCGACTGGGTCATTTCTATCTGTTTGAACTGCTCTTGGCATGACAGTCTGGCTTCTTGGGATGGAAGGGGTTAACATTAACTGGCTCTCGTGGTAGCAGTAATTTGATACTTCTCCCTGTGAGATTAAGTTTCCATATTTCATTCCACTTTGCTCGACCTCAGCAAATTAACTTTTTTTTTAGTTACTTGGCGATTTTTGGCTTCAAATTTTCTCCTCACACAGGTTTGACTGATATTTTTTCACTTGTCACATTTGTGGATTGCTTTACACTATATATTTTGCACACTATTTTTGAGATTTATTTTAATCATGGTGTTTTCTCCAATGTTTCTTATTAACCAACTTGTTTGCTTGCAGCTTCTTTACTTTCTTTTCAGACTCTGCTTCAGCTTTGCAAACAGCCTTTTCCCTAATCTTATCCTTCAGACGCCAATTAAAATCCAATACGATCATTATCGCCGTCTCTTTTTTTTATCTATTCTCTCAGGGGAGGAGGATTCAAGGATCCTCACCATGCACCCTGAAGAAAGAGGGTGTTTCCCTTCAAAATTCACAAAAATCATTGTTTTTATCAAGAGACAATAAAACTGTTTAAAACTGTTTAAACAGTATCTGCTCTTTCCACTTTCAGAATGCTGCGACTCCAAAGGTATCAGACCAACATCTTAAAAAAAACTAGTGCAGTCCAAACTCTTAACTTCAGCAATACGGAAATAAGGGTTAGGTATTTCTTGCTTGTAAAAAACCTTAAGGGGTAGGGGAAGAATCAATCACAATAGCACAAAATGCTTCGAAGATCAAATTAATTTATAACCAGAGATCATCCTGCAACTGTAACTTGTAATTCTTTAAAGCTGCACTTTATCTTTTCTTTTACAATTAAACCTCATTTTGTCAATTATTTTATATAAATGCAAAGGTTGTTGCTTGGTGAATTGAAAACAGATGTCGGTGTCCTTGGAAGGGGTTAACTTTTTTTTTCAGTAACAAAACGACGGAGCCAGATATCAGATTCACGCAGCGTTCTCAGCATACGTCAACGTAATTTTCACATAAATTCTTTAAAAAAAAAATTCATACCGGGAAATAACATCTCCCATTGTACATTTTAGTTTATAGTTAGTCTAGTATTTCCAGATTGTTGTGATCAACCTTTGTTTAGGTTCCCCTCAATTTTCACATTGCTTCGTAAGTTTTATAATTTGCTGTCCAATTCATTTTTTTCCCACATACTTTTAGTGGGTATGATTATAACCAATCTCCGAGCTGTTCCGGTTTTCCGACTTTTCCTATCATGGTGATACCAGATAGTTTTTTTTTCTGTCCCGTTAATTTGTTTTTTGAACCTTTTGTTTTTAAACCACAGCCAATCACAAGATAAAAATTCAAAATGCCAATTTTTTTTTGAAGATCCCATGTCTGGAATTTGACATGCTCACATTTTATAAGAACCAGAATTTAATAGGTCACTTAACCTCAATAACTCCAATTTTAATTCAGCAATCTCAGAATTAAACACAAGACAAAACAGATACATTACACAAAAGAAGAAAACACGTAAGACGCAGTAAGAAGAGGGCGTGGCCCACAACACCGACAGAAAACACCCACAATAAGGACAGGCTTTTTAAAGAGACAGTACACTGAAAACAAAAGAACCTCTCTTTTTCGGGTCTCTGTCTTTCAAACATTTTTCTAATCACTTAACTCTATCCATATTAAATGTGCCGTCTTCAGGAAAAGGATATTTTTTTAGTCCTGGTCCATTTGGACCAAACTATCAACTCGTCAGTTGTTTCTTTCCCAAAGTTTCTGTACATGTAAGCAGCAGGTGTTCCCTTTTGAGGGATTCTATTTACAATCGCTACAATATACTACACAACGATATAAAGTGCTTCTCCCCTTGAGCAGGGGGAACACTGTTTCCTATAAGTGCTTCTCCTTTTGAGAAGGGGGAACACTATTAGTGTTTCTATCTAAACACTTAATTTAGGTAAACCAGAATTTCACACTTTTCCGAATCAGCGACATCCACACCAGTCTGCGTTTGTCGCCACTATAGACTTGTAATTTCACACTTTTCCAAATTACGCAACATCTAGTCTGCGCTTGTTCAAATTACAACTTCACACTTAAAATTTTTTTACACAAGTCTGTAACCTGGTTACCTCTGTCTTTTCCTGGTGCCTTTTTTTTTCCACCAGCAGCTGACCGTCTGTTGGTCACTCTAGTAATCACCGGTATCACAGATCTACTCCGTTATTGCTCTCTCTTAGCCCGTTACTACAACACCGCAGCTGACAATATCGAGTAATCCGTCGCGCGTCGCTCTTTTTTTTTCTCCTTGTCTATACGAAACACATTTCCCATGATCGCCTTCCAATTCCTAAAGGCAAACAGAAGAATTAGTCACGTCAGTTAATGCATACACTTATCAATCGCTGTGTGTCTGGGTTCGTACAGACAACTTGTGTCCGTACTTACCGGGGATCACAAGCGATCTCGGTGGGACCTCCAAGAACGGTCAAAAACTTAATTACCTATTATATACAATGCATTAGCTCCAAACGCTTATTTTCAGACAAGTAAGAATTTTAATTAAAAGAAACTTGATATCAAGGGAAGCTGTGTTCTAAACAATGGTCAGAACAACCTCTTCACTGAACAAAGGAAAACAGTTCACATTTATACAGTTTAATTAGTAATGTCTGTCTATCATAGAATATGGGCGTACATGTACATTCTTTATTAGTTCAAGTGGATGGGTACATGGGACTGGGATGTTATAGCTATTACTGAAACAGGACTGGCAGCTCAATGTTCCAGGGTACAGATGCTATAGGAAAGATAGAGCAGGAGGTAAGAGAGGAGGGGGAGTTGCGTTCTTGATTAGGGAGAACATCACGGCAGTAGTGAGAGGGGATATATCCGAGGGTTCGCCCACTGAGTCTATATGGGTAGAACTGAAAAATAAGAAGGGAGAGATCACTTTGATAGGATTGTACTACAGACCCCCAAATAGTCAACGGGAAATTGAGGAGCAAATATGTAAGGAGATTACAGACAGCTGCAAGAAAAATAGGGTGGTAATAGTAGGGGACTTTAACTTTCCCAACATTGACTGGGACAGCCATAGCATTAGGGGCTTGGATGGAGAGAAATTTGTTGAGTGTATTCAGGAGAAATTTCTCATTCAGTATGTGGATGGCCCGACTAGAGAGGGGGCAAAACTTGACCTCCTCTTGGGAAATAAGGAAGGGCAGGTGACAGAAGTGTTAGTGAGGGATCACTTTGGGACCAGTGATCATAATTCCATTAGTTTTAAGATAGCTATGGAGAAGGATAGGTCTGGCCCAAAAGTTAAAATTCTAAATTGGGGAAAGGCCAATTTTGATGGTATTAGACAGGAACTTTCAGAAGTTGATTGGGAGAGTCTGTTGGCAGGCAAAGGGACGTCTGGTAAGTGGGAGGCTTTCAAAAGTGTGTTAACCAGGGTTCAGGGTAAGCACATTCCTTATAAAGTGAAGGGCAAGGCTGGTAGAAGTAGGGAACCTTGGATGACTCGGGAGATTGAGGCACGAGTCAAAAAGAAGAAGGAGGCATATGACATGCATAGGCAGCTGGGATCAAGTGGATCCCTTGAAGAGTATAGAGATTGCCGGAGTAGAGTTAAGAGAGAAATCAGGAGGGCAAAAAGGGGATATGAGATTGCTTTGGCAGATCAGGCAAAGGTGAATCCAAAGAGCTTCTACAAATACATAAAGGGCAAAAGGGTAACTAGGGAGAGAGTAGGGCCTCTTAAGGATCAACAAGGTCATCTATGTGCGGAACCACAAGAGATGGGTGAGATCCTGAATGAATATTTCACATCGGTATTTAGGGTTGAGAAAGGCATGGATGTTAGGGAACTTGGGGAAATAAATAGTGATGTCTTGAGGAGTGTACATATTACAGAGAGGGAGGTGCTGGAAGTCTTAACGCGCATCAAGGTAGATAAATCTCCGGGACCTGATGAAATGTATCCCAGGACGTTATGGGAGGTTAGGGAGGAAATTGCGGGTCCCCTAGCAGAGATATTTGAATCATCCACCGCTACAGGTGAGGTGCCTGAAGATTGGAGGGTAGCAAATGTTGTGCCTTTGTTTAAGAAGGGCGGCAGGGAAAAGCCTGGGAACTACAGACCAGTGAGCCTGACATCTGTAGTGGGTAAGTTGTTAGAGGGTATTCTGAGGGACAGGATCTACAGGCATTTGGAGAGGCAGGGACTAATTAGGAACAGTCAGCATGGTTTTGTGAGAGGAAAATCATGTCTCACGAATTTGATTGAGTTTTTTGAAGGGGTAACCAAGAAGATAGATGAGGGCTGTGCAGTAGACGTGGTCTACATGGACTTCAGCAAAGCATTTGACAAGGTACCGCATGGTAGGTTGTTACATAAGGTTAAATCTCATGGGATCCAAGGTGAGGTAGCCAATTGGATACAAAATTGGCTTGACGACAGAAGACAGAGGGTGGTTGTAGAGGGTTGTTTTTCAAACTGGAGGCCTGTGTCCAGCGGTGTGCCTCAGGGATCGGTGCTGGGTCCGCTGTTATTTGTTATTTATATTAATGATTTGGATGAGAATTTAGGAGGCATGGTTAGTAAGTTTGCAGATGACACCAAGATTGGTGGCATTGTGGACAGTGAAGAAGGTTATCTAGGATTGCAACGGGATCTTGATAAATTGGGCCAGTGGGCCGATGAATGGCAGATGGAGTTTAATTTAGATAAATGTGAGGTGATGCATTTTGGTAGATCGAATCGGGCCAGGACCTACTCCGTTAATGGTAGGGCGTTGGGGAGAGTTATAGAACAAAGAGATCTGGGAGTACAGATTCATAGCTCCTTGAAAGTGGAGTCACAGGTGGATTGGGTGGTGAAGAAGGCATTCGGCATGCTTGGTTTCATTGGTCAGAACATTGAATGCAGGAGTTGGGATGTCTTGTTGAAGTTGTACAGGGCATTGGTGAGGCCACACTTGGAGTACTGTGTACAGTTCTGGTCACCCTATTATAGAAAGGATATTATTAAACTAGAAAGAGTGCAGAAAAGATTTACTAGGATGCTACCGGGACTTGATGGTTTGACTTACAGGGAGAGGTTAGACAGACTGGGACTTTTTTCCCTGGAGAGTAGGAGGTTAAGGGGTGATCTTATAGAAGTCTATAAAATAATGAGGGGCATAGATAAGGTCGATAGTCAAAATCTTTTCCCAAAGGTAGGGGAGTCTATAACGAGGGGGCACAGATTTAAGGTGAGAGGGGAGAGATACAAAAGGGTCCAGAGGGGCAATTTTTTCACTCAAAGGGTGGTGAGTGTCTGGAACGAGCTGCCAGAGGCAGTAGTAGAGGCGGGTACAATTTTGTCTTTTAAAAAGCATTTGGACAGTTACATGGGTAAGATGGGTATCGAGGGATATGGGCCAAGTGCAGGCAATTGGGACTAGCTTAGTGGTATAAACTGGGCGACATGGACATGGTGGGCCGAAGGGCCTGTTTCCATGTTGTAACTTCTATGATTCTATGATAAGTGGTTCGTCAATCAAAATAGGGAACCCACCCTCTGGTTCCTCATGACTGCCTCGTGATGTTTGGACACAGGTCTGTGAAAGTGCCCTTCCCCTAAGAAACTGTCTTTATTACCAGTTCTGTACTCAGTCTCAAGGCTATATGGTCATTCATTTCTGTTAGTCAGACAATTATCACATAAGCAAACAATAGCTCTTCAGTGTGTCTTTGGTGAGAACTAAAACATAAGCTTTCTATTATATTCAGCTGATCAGTTAACATGGTCAACTTATCCATCATGCATTTCTTCTTTTTATGGTTTAAGGGTATTAGAAAATTAATATGGTCAAGTCCACATTTATGGTTTAGGTGTATTAGAAAGTTAATATGGTCAGGCATCTCTTTATGGTTTTCCACACTTCACTATTCCAATGCTCTCCTGGCTGCCTTTCCATCCTCCACACTCCATAAACTTCAGCTCATCCAAAACTCTGCTGCCCATACCTTATCCTGTCTTGTTCCAAGTCTTGCTCACCCATTACCTCTATCCTTGCTGACCGACACTGGCTCCCAGTCACCCAATGCTTCCAATTTAAAATTCTCTTGCTTGTGTTTAAATCCTTGCCCCTCTTTATCGCTGTAACCTCCTCTAATCCAACAACCCTCCTAGAATTTGCATTCCTCTGATTCTGGCCTCTTTTGCTTCCCACTACCCTTTGCCCCACCATTGGCAGCCAGGCCTTCAGCTCTGGAATTCCCATGCCAAAACACCCCACCTCCTTTAAAACCCTCTTTAAAATCCACCTCTTTGACTAAGCTTTTGGTCACCCCATCTTTGGCTTGGCATCCATTTTTGTCTGATTATGCTTCTGTGAAGCAACTATATTCTACATTAAAGATGCTAAATAATGCAATTTGTTATTGTAATACACATGTGTGAACTATTTCAGTTGATATTAGTTAATCATGAATTTGAACTGTGATAACTATCAAAACAGTTTTTGACCAATTAAAACTGTTGTAGAATAACTGAGCATGCACTCATAGAAATCTAGTCTGGTATGTTGTATTGGATTTTAGGTCTTGGTTAATCCTAAGCATTCAAAGAAGTTAGATCAAGAGGAAAAGTAGCAGTGATGAAAGGAACATGCAAGGAAGGAGAGTTGCAAATCATCTATTATAATATCACCAGCACAAAAATAAATTTAATCACCAGTTAAAACATATGGCACAAACATAAACTTATATCAGAATTTAGATTAATGTATAGTCTTTAACTCTACAAAGCTCAAGACTACCTAAATCTTAAATATTGCTTCCATAGATCGGAAGGCACTTTAAACATCTTTCTCACACTTCTGGACAGGATACAAGAAAACCTCACAAGTGAGCTTTAAGTGATCCTTCTCCCACTTTTAACTATCAACCCCTCTCTGTTGCAACCTTATTTGTCTCTCCCTTTTCAGTTGATACCAAGTACTGTGATCAACGCTTCTCTGAACTTTTCTTTCTTGTTTCCTTTAAGCTGCAAATACACTTTCCTACATGGTCTTCTGACTAATTATGTTATACTGAAATCAAAACTCATCATACTGTTTACTATTCAAACATATTCTTTCTCAAGACCTCAAAGCTGCAAAACTCCTTACCTCCCTCAGTCTTTTCTTCCTACAATATTTTTTTTAAACTCAAGCTTAGCATCACATATTCACTATTTCCTGATTTACCTAGTCTTCCTTTACCTTGATGGTGACCTGCATTATATTCTCCTTGTCCCTTCACCCTGGTTTCTCAATTTTAAAAAAATCCTATGCTTTGGACTTGCAGCTGAGATCCCTGAAACATTCGGTGTGTTACTTCCTGGTAATCCCCAACCCATCACCACACTAATCTATTTGCACAATCCTACTTGCCACAACTGTGATGAGCGTTACTTAGTTGGAAGAATAGCTCATGATCTGAAACAAAAATGCTATGCCGACTTGTCCTACAAAATGAACTTTGAGGATCAATGAATAATGCCATTGAATTATGATGGTCCATGGTCTAGATCACACTAGTGAGTAACCAAGTTCCTGTGCTAGTTATCTTTTTAATCTGACAGCTACAGGTTAACGTGAGGAGTCATTATCTTGAACAGTTCTTAGTTGAGACAGTGGATACATAGCCGAGCATGGTCACATCCATTATGGGAATCCGTGCCTTACTGGAAGCCACAAAGGATGGAGAGAAAATGAAAACTTATGGAAAATAAAAATTATATGAAACAAAAAGAGTAGCAAAAATAATTGGTTAACAGTAACATTTATTCAAAGATTAAGAGTAACAATCATAAAGACAACACAATTGATTTCATTCTTAGCCAGATGGACAGCTGTGATGGTGCCATTTATTTGGTTGATAGCCTGGTCCTTTTGTTCCAAGAGTAGTTTACGCCATAGGACTTTGGTTTGGGCTTCTTTACCCTCTTTTCCGCCACTTCATAACTCCAACCTGTGGTGATGCAGAAACATTTTAACATATCAGTATTTTATTTTATACACAATGAAAGCAGTTTCAAAACTTTAGATTGGACTTTTATTGCTATAAACCACAACAGTATATACAATGTGGTACTTTTATCTATAAAGTAAAACTTTGAAGTTATAAACAAAGTGAAATTTACAGCATTCATGGTTTGATTACTGTAGACTGTAAAAGTAGATTGACTTTTCAGAGAGCATTTATATACTACTGACTAAATGTTCTGAGCCTGCAGCAGCAAACTACCACATCCACCGCCCGCACGTGTAATACATATAAATACAAAACGTAGAAGTTGAAACACAGAAACCTGCTATTCGGCCCAACCATACCTTGTCCATGTTCGCCCTCCATGCAAGCAAACAGTCCCTAAACTCATCTACCCACCCTGTTCCCATATCCCTACATCTCCTTTTTCTTAATCTACCTATCCAATCTAATAGTCAATGTCAATAAATTTGCTGCCTTAACCACTAACCCTGGAAGCGAATTCCACAGACCCACAATTTTCTGTGTAAAGTAGTTTCTCCTGCCCTCTGTTCTAAATCTCTTATATTTAATCTTGTATCTATGGCCTCTCATTCTTGACCTCTCAATTATTGGAAACAGTTTGCTTCTATCTACTCTGCACCATCCTTTCATAAGTTTACACACTTCCATCATATTGCCCCATGATCTGAGTTGTTCTAACAAAAAAAAAGGCAGCATCCTAGCGAATCCACATTGTACCTCTCTAAAGTCTCAATATCCTTCCTAATGTGTGGAGCCCAATACTACACACATTATTTTAACTGAAATCTTAAGGTTTTATGTAAGTTCATCATTACCTCTTGGCTTTTATATCCTATACTTCTTATAATAAAATCTAGAATTCCATTTGCCTTTTTTAAAGATTGCCTTATCAACCTGCGATGCACACCTTTAATGTCCTGTGCGCCCGTACCCAAAATTCCGTGCTCTTCCACAGCACCAATCTTACTGTCACTCAGAGTATAATTACTGCTGTTACATTTTGTTTTTAAAAAAAGTATTATCTCACACTCACCGACTCTGAATTCAATCTGCCACTTTTTAGCCCATTCCCACATCTCATCAATAACACTTTGCAGCTTCTTTTGTTCTTCTAAAGAACCAACTATGGCCTGGAATTTCCTGCCAATTTAAGCCCTAAAAACGGCATAATTGCAGCACAATACCAATTTCTGCCGCAAAAGAGCCATGAAATTCTGACACAAGTGACATACACCCACCCATTCTTGCATGAAATAACATCAAATGTAATAGTCATCAGTGATGTACATAGGAACAGGAGTAGCCCCTCGTGCCTGCTCCGCCATTTGATAAGATCATGGCTAATCTGTGATCTAACTCCATATACCTGCCTTTGGTTGCCAAAAAGCTATCTATCTCAGATTTAAATTTAGCAATTGAGCTAGTATCAATTGCCGTTTGCGGAAGAGAGTTCCAAACTTCTGCAACCCTTTGTGTGTAAAAATGTTTTCTAATCTCGCTCCTGAAAGGTCTGGCTCTAATTTTTAAGACTGTGCCCCCTACTCCTAAAATCCCCAACCAGCGGAAATAGTTTCTCTCTATCCACCCTATCTGTTCCCCTTAATATCTTATAAACTTCAATCAGATCGCCCCTTAACCTTCGAAACTCCAGAGAATACAACCCCAATTTGTGTAATCTCTCCTCGTAACTTAACCCTTGAAGTCCGGGTATCATTCTAGTAAACCTACGCTGCACTCCCTCCAAGGCCAATATGTCCTTCCGAAGGTGCGGTGCCCAGAACTGCTCACAGTACTCCAGGCGCGGTCTAACCAGGGTTTTGTATAGCTGCAGCATAACTTCTGCCCCTTGTACTCTAGTCCTCTATATTTAAAAAAATAAAATAAATACGAGCCAAAGTATAGAAGCTTATGTGACAACTATTTCTGGAAAACTTGAATAATAACCTGGATTCTAAATTATTTGAAAACTTGATTACTACAAATCTTTGGTAGCGATACAATTCTGCACAAGCTTATATATATATTCCGTTGGGCCCTGGTGTTTGGTCTTTCTTTACACTAGGTACTTATCTAAAATTTACTTTTTATCCATTATATCACTATTTTCACTCCCAACCACTTCAGGATTACCTCCTTCCCAAAATCCTTCTCCTTAGTAAACACCGATGTGAAGTATAAATCTACAAATAGTCATCGACAAATTGAGATTCCCCTCCTGAGGAGTCAATTCTCTTTTTACTGGTATACTTGTAAAATACTTTACTGTTCCTTTTGATTTTTTTTCTATAACATTTTTCATCATATTCCTTAACCTCTTTTCTTACTTTTTCATATTCTCCTTTAGTTTTTTCATTATTCTTATAGTTCTCTTAGCCCCTCTTCAATTTTAATTGGTTTCTAACCTCTTTATTTATACATGGCATCCTAAAACCACTCATAGTTTCCTTCTATTTTTAATGGAATATCCTTATTCTGTGCCTTTGTAATCACTTAAAAAACAATCTAAACAACAATCTGTTGATCTACAGTCCTGCATGCCAATTTTTCCTTCCATCTCTGGAAAATTGCAGGTAATATGCCTGTGATTTTCTGATACAGCTGGTGAGATACCTTGCTGCTGGCACAGATGTGGAAATTGTGCTCCTAACATAATATTTTTTTTCCTAATTGAAGCAGCATAGTGTTATCAAACTACTACTTTTGCCATCGATGCAGTTTTCATTTGCACAGTAATGCAACAGTGATGGCATAACTCAGGTTCTGATCTAACTACTGAGCACACTGAAGGCAGGAAATGCAAAACTACCTCTAGTAGATAGGGCATTACTTGAGTCCAGTGCAAAGTTATGCTCTAAAATTGTCAAGCAGCCCATTGGACCCTCTGGCCACTTTATGAACTTAGCTTTGAATTATGTTACTGTTAGGAGAGTGGCATCACTCCCATTTATGCTATCATAATAACTGCACACCATATCCAGTGGACTGCTTAGCACTTCTAGAGCATGGCTTTGCACTGGGTTTGAGTCTGCTGGCTGAACTCTACGGATGAAAGGAAGTTTAAAAAAAAATGACCAGATTTGGAGGCAATAACACATTAGTTGTAACTTTGTTTATCTCAATGCATTGCCCAATATATGCTAAATATGTCAATAATGATGCATAAATCCCATTAATTACTGTAAAATTAAGAATGCATTGTAGAATTCAGAACACAAATGAATTCTGAAAATCATTTTAATAATGCAGGAATTCAGAAACAAAACCAAGATCTTAATGCTACAAACATAACTATGAACAACCTCATGACTTAAAGGCCTATGTTCAAAACACGTCATATATAGATAATTTTGTTCCACAAATATCCTATAGCACATAAAGGTAGTCTTATTGAGGCACTTTCATTAATCTAGTTTACTCTTTGCATTTTTCTTTTACATTGCTACTTGCATATCTTTTGGTTGGAAAGTTGTAGAATGTTTAGTCCAGAACGCTTACATCTAAACAGAAGCTTGAAGTAAGAATTTATCTGGAATGCTGTTCACAAAAGGTGTCTGTTTTAAATTAATTGCAAATGGTCACTCCTGCTATATCAACGGCATTAAAAAAAATTACTGATTGGAATTTTTAGACAATTATTTGAATCACTCAAATGTGAAAGTCAAATTATAACCAGGTTGTTGTTTTTACAGATAAGAGTAGAAATTCTGATCAGCAAAGTTCACATAAGAAGGTTTAACAAGCCCGTACTACATTCCTATTTTTACACAGGCAGCAACCCATTTAAAATATAGTTTTGAAAAAAATTCCATTGTTTTTCTCAGCCTTTGAATATTAAGATTATAAAACACCAATAAATAAAATGAGATAAATTAGCTATGTGCTAAATGTTCAAAGATCCTTCCATGTTGTTACCAATTTCATCAGAAACGATGTGGTAATACAACTGTTCAAGGTAAAGCTACAACAGAACATTGTGATCATGATTAAGAAGCAATTTTAAATCCAGCGCCAAGATTTTAAAAAAAATAGCAAATTACCATTTTTTTCCACAAAGGCAATTGCGTCCTCTTTGGTGGCAAAAGCCAAAACTGTGTTTGACAGTGGATCCGCTCTGAAATGAGAGTAAAGAATTATAAACCTTTTACACAATCTAACTTCTATCATATTAACTTTGATTCTAATTATAACACTTCAATCTGCACAAAATATAAACTGTAAATATAAACTAGCCAGTTTCTCTACCACCGAGAAGGACAAGAGCAGCAATGTCATAGAAGGATGATCACCTCTAAGTCACACAGTATCCTGACATGGACATATATCGCTGTTCCTTCATCATCGCTGGGTTAATATCCTCGAATTCCCTATCAAACCATGTGGTAGCATCCTCACCACAAGGACTGCAGCAGTTTAAGGAGAAAGCCTACCATCACTTTCTCAGAACAACTAAGCATGGACAATAAATGCAGTCTTGCCTGCATCTAGAGTTCAAATAAAAAAAAGTTTCATATTATCTGAAAATGGACTATTATCATTTTGAGATATCAGTACTGTTCTCGTAGCCAGGATTACAAATTAGGTATTCAGTTCAGAGTGAATTCCTTTTATCTGCATAGGGAAACCTCATCTCTGCTCATCACCTTCATTAATAACTTGGCTAAAATCAGGAACTTGTTGGGAGGATAATCATTAGTACAGAACAGTGCCCAACATGTGTAGGCATATCAGGACCAGTAGGTCTGGTTGATTTTACTTCTAAATACTGTTTCTTAAAAAATGCTGCTCATTTATTTTTGCAAAAACATTTCTTTGCAACAATTCCCAACTTAACAAAAAACAGATCAGGTGTAAAAAGAAAAGTTTTTATGGTCAAATTTCTGAAGGTATAAACTCCTGCAGATGAATGGTTCAATGGGGCATCAGTCATCTTCTGGTACTTTGCCCAAGTAGCCATTCTTCATGGGATTATTTCACAATGGGAGTCAGCATAGCTGAACGCTGTCCCATTCTCGCCTAATGTGCACTCTCCAGCAAGGATTACGGGATAGTGATCACCTGGATTGATTTTCCCCAGCTTAACTTAAGGTTAATTAACGCAGGGATGCTGAAGCCAATCTACTCCTGCTCCAATATAACATCTCCCAGTTCGGCTTAATTTAGGGAATGAACCCGAGGGCTTGTGGTCTGTACATCTGTTACATGACTTAACAGAATCATTGAGGTAACCACTAGTTAATACCTTTGAAATATTTTCTGGAATATACTGGTTCTTAAAGAATTAATCTAATCAAATGGATGTGAATACTACAGTTGAAACAACTCCCTCATGGTTTTTTAAAACCCTCTTTATATTCTAGAGAGGCAATGAAGCTGGGTTTTTCAGCTCTTGAATTCAATTACTGAAGGATTACGAAAAATTAAAATGGGGAGAAAAATTAAAAGCATGGCTGGGGGTTAATTCAGGTGAAAAATGATTTTCAAAACTGAAATTTCAACTTCAAAGTCTATTAAAAACATCAAGGCTTGAGATTTCATTATATTTTGTACCCCTGGTATAACTTAACTCTTATCAGGGCTAAAAGGTTAAATTATGAGGACAGGGTGCATAGACTAGACTTGTATTCCCTTGAGAATAAAAGATTAAGAGGTAAACTAATTGAGGTGTTTAAGATGATTAAAGGATTTGATAGGGTAGAAAGAGAGAAACCTGGCAAACCTGATTGAATTTTTTGAAGAGGTGACTAAAGTAGTGTACAGGGGAATGTCAGTGGATGTTATTTATATGGACTTCTAGAAGGCATTTAATAAAGTCCCACAAAAGAGACTGTTAGCTAAGATAGAAGCCCATGGAATCGAGGGAAAAGTACGGACTTGGTTCGGAAAGTACGGAAAAGTACGGACTTGGCTGAGCGAAAGGCGACAGAGAGTAGGGATAATGGGAAGGTACTCACATTGGCAGGATGTGACTAGTGGAGTCCCACACGGATCTGTCTTGGGGCCTTGATTATTCACAATATTTATTAATGACTTAGATGAAGGCATTGAAAGTCTCATATCTAAGTTTGCCGATGACACAAAGATTGGTGGCATTGTAAGCAGTGTAGACGAAAACATAAAATTACAAAGCGATATTGATAGATTAGGTGAATGGGCAAAACTGTGGCAAATGGAATTCAATGTAGACAAATGTGAGGTCATCCATTTTGGATCAAAAAAGGATAGAACAGGGTACTTTCTAAATGGTAAAAAGTTTAAAAACAGTGGATGTCCAAAGGGACCTTGGGGTTCAGGTACATAGATCATTGAAGTGTCATGAACAGGTGCAGAAAATAATCAATAAGGCTAATGGAATGCTGGTCTTTATATCGAGAGGACTAGAGTACAAAGGGGCAGAAGTTATGCTGCAGCTATACCAAACCCTGGTTAGACCGCACCTGGAGTACTGAGCAGTTCTGGGCACCGCACCTTCGAAAGGACATATTGGCCTTGGAGGGAGTGCAGCGTAGGTTTACTGGAATGATACCAGGACTTCAAGGGTTAAGTTACGATGAGAGATTATACAAATTGGGGTTGTATTCTCTAGAGCTTCAAAGGTTAAGGGGTGATCTGATTGAAGTTTATAAGATATTAAGGGGAACAGATAGGGTGGATCGAGAGAAACTATTTCCACTGGTTGGGGATTCTAGGACTAGGTGGCACAGTCTAAAAATTAGAACCAGACTTTTCAGGGGTGAGATTAGAAAACACTTCTACACACAAAGGGTGGTAGAAGTTTGGAACTCTCTTCCGCAAACGGCAATGGATACTAGCTCAATTGCTAAATTTAAATCTGAGATAGATAGCTTTTTGGCAACCAAAGGTATTAAGGGATATGGGCCAAAGGCAGGTATATGGAGTTAGATCACAGATCAGCCATGATCTTATCAAATGGCAGAGCGGGCTCGAGGGGCTGAATGGCCTACTCCTGTTCCTACATTCCTATGTCTGGAACACTCTTCCCGAAGCCACCTTTGAAAACCTTCTCAAGACTCATCTATTTGACCATGCATTTGGTCAAACTTTCCTAATTCTTCCACCAGCGTTTGGTCCGCACTCTTCCCCCATGAAGCACAGTGGGGTATTTCATTACTTTAAAGATAATACATAAATGCAAGCTGTTGTTGCTGATTAGAGTTATGCCTTTGAATGGGTTGTGCGTAACTTTTTCTTTGTAGACAACTGGCCTGTTCCAATTTTCCCACAGGTAATACCCAAGTACTTATGAGAATGTGAGATCTGCACGTGTGAAGATCTGAAAGTTAATTTTAAATGCAAGAATGTTTACTAAGTGTAAATTGTCAGGCTATGTAGGTGAGTGTAGTTTAGTAGGGTAAAGGACAGTGATTTAAAGGGCAGATTTGTTTTCTACAAGCAGAGATAAATGTTATTTTCATCAAGTTACTGCATAATGTCATGGAAATAAGCAGTTTTATTGGTGAATTGGATATGGGATTTGAAGCTCACTTCAGGGTTGAATAGTACATCTAAGTTACACAGCATCTTGTTCAGCCTGATATCTTATGTGCAGTTTTTTGTAAACCTTGTGGTTTACAAAGTAGTCATGCAGCACTTTATTCAGGAGAACTGACTTCTGAGAACAAATTTAACCTGAGTTTATTTGTACATAATTAAACAATATGAAAGTAATATTTATTAAAAATAAAACTCACGTGGATGCCCAACCCATTAAGGGATTTTCCCAGCGTTCCCTAGTGTCAAACTCCATTTTCCAAATCTTTGTGTTGTTCACACCGGACTGCATTGCATTCCTTGCTGGAACAAAAATCCTCACTTTTCGTGTTTTTACATGGACTACTGGAACCCCGGTTACTGGACTGATATCCTAGTTGTCAGAAACAGAAGACGGTGAATCACATATAAATTCAACCAAATGCTTACACAGATTTACCAATACGGCCCTTTTCTTGTAAGTGGAAGGTAGATAACTCAATTATAAACGTGGTTTGCAAATCATTGCACATCCCAAATACCATGGAATAATTTTTTAACCAGCTTGCCAGGCAAGTATGCGATTCATAGTTATGGTATCTGTGGCATTGTTTGGAGGATTTTTTTTTTACACATCTAATGAGCAGCAGCTGTGTGTTCTTCCAAACAGTGCAAGGGCCACAACATTATCACCATAGTCACAGACAACATTACTTCTTAAAATTAGTTTTGTTTACTATCCTGTAACACTTTGCATTCCTATGTTTGTACATCCTTTGTATTGTTTCATGTTCTGACAATGAAACCAGCCCATGACTTTGACAAAGCATTTAATGAACTCTCACTTGAGACTATTAAAAAAGCCGTAGTTATCTTTGTGTACAATTATATAAATTGCTTGTCAGGTATCATTTCATTTCACGAATCCGAGTCTAATATAGCTCTGACTAAGAAGATCAATGTTTTTTATTCTGCCAGCTGTATGAAAAAGATGTGAGCTTGGGCACTTTTAAATTAAGCAGCTGAAGACAGCAGTTCCATAGCACAAAACTGCCTCGTTCTTCAATACAAATTGGTACTCCCACCTGTGATGTTGCTATATCTATACTGACTTGAATGCAGCATCAAATTTGTAACCCAAAACTGTTTGATCTTAAATACGTGCATCAAATCACCACCCAGTGAGGTCCATCTAGACAGGTGGTCTGAGATTGGAGCAGTACAAAACTGGATCTGGTATAACAACTAGAAGTGGCACAGCATCCCAAAGACTGTTGTACTATATGATTTATTAGTCCAGTTATACTGAAACTAGTCTGAAGTAGAGGTGCATATGATATTTAATCCTTTTTCATATGCTAACTGAATAGCAAAGTTGGCGCAGTACCCTTTAACCATTTAAAGATGATTTTGTATAATTTGAACATGTTCTAGCTTATTGCTAACAAATCCTCTTCTTGTCTAGATCTTTTGTTGCTAAGGAAAGAAAAAATTCATAATGCTTTATCCTGTGTCAAGAGGCAATGTCCTATTAACTCCTTTCCATGATCCAGAGTACATATCAGCATGGAAGTTGCTCAGTACACGGAGAACATCACTCAGAGTGAAGAAAACCGCACCTTCGATCAATTAACAGTCTTTCACCTTTATTAATCTTGCTTCATATACCAAGAGTATCCCAAAGTTAACAGATTGGAAAGACCTATATGATTCAGAGGCACAGCAAAGGCCTGCAAACATTTCTGCTAAATCGTATGTTCCATTTGCAGCTAGAGACTTCAACGTATGGTGAATATTATTATTCCATACATATGCATTACATGGATCTTTCAAAGCAATATTTTTAAATTAGATAAAGTTTCAGCTCTGTTGAATAGCGTTTAGTTTTCCCAGGAGGAATCATTGCCTGTCAGTCAGTGAGCAGTAGCTGATACGTTCCATTAATGACTTAGCCATTCCATGTTCTGTGAACAAGCTGACCCAATGTTTTCTTTTCGTAGGATACAAATAATTGACTGGACTTCCTGAAACTTACTTCCATCCATGTGTAAGAGGGTACTGTGCACATCCACAGTCAGATCTAATTTCATTTTTCCAGATCTAACGAAACGTTAACAGGTTCAGTAGGCAAGTCACTTTTTTGTTTTTAATAGCAAAATCATTGAGTGCTATTTTGTTGTGATGTCTGTTAAACCTCAAAATTCCAGAATTTAAGATGCTGTACAATAGACCAGTAATTGCCAAACTTTTCTGTTTGGGGGACCCCTGCAAATTTTGGCACATTTCTGAGGGCCAACCTTGTATGAAATTCTGATAAACAGCTGGAGCTACTCAAAGGAAACTGGTGCTATTACTGCAGAAAATATTTCTTACTATACAGCATTAGAAACAATATGCTAGTAAGTCAAGATCTACAGAAAATACAGAATTTGAGATACTGTGCTTCCAGTCCTTGTGATGCCTGGCTCCAGAGGGACAGGAATCTGACAGCTTTGCAGATCCTCTGGATCCCCTTCCCACCCCTCCTCATGTATCCTGGGGTCCACAGATCTCAGTTTGAAAACCAATGCAGTAGGATGAGCAGCTTTTCCAAATGAATTCTTAATTTGGGTGTGGAAAGTATATCCAGAATTTTCCATTGGACTTATAAACTGTCCATTGTGCAAATGTGGCAACGTTAATTAAAAAAAGCCAATTATACTGCTCTATGTTCAAATTCCCTCAAAAAAGGCACCTCAAATAATATAGTGGCTTCATAATATAAACTGAGTTACTTAATTCCTAGTTAAAAATAATCATTCTGTAAAAACATTTATGTGGTCACCTCCAGTGGCAGCTTGTTCCCCAACAGCAACATAAACAGAATGAGGGCTTATTGGAGGTGCCATTTTTTGCCACTGGCAGGCCAACAAAGCAATTTTGGGCTTATAAGGCATGTACAATTCTTGTCCAGCCATTGGGAAAGGTGGAACTGGCAGGCAGTTAGCTGCAAAGCACAATTTTAAAACAGCTGCACGCACTAGGGATCCAGAACCTGTATTAGAGATTTTCTTCCTAAAGTGGTCTTCCAGGTTTGTGTACATACAGGTGGCATAACAGGGTGGAGTTGGAAACATTTGTAACAAAAACAAACTCTCTCAAAACAGACCCTTGGTGTTTGCTGGAAGCACGTCAAGTCTTAGAGAAATTGCACTGGGCTATCAATAGGTAGGTCACAGAATTTTCACAGTCCAGTACAAGTCCAAACAGCCATGTTCCATCCAGTGATAATAAACCCTGTTTAAAATTCTATCTTGTGCATGCGGAGTTCCAGACAAAAAGGCACAATATATTAAGTTTTGTTACTGGTATTCTTTGGAGATCTTTTTTGACAGATACAGAATGGCAATGTGGAGCTGCAGTAAGCTCTTGTGTTCCTGACAAACATATATGGAGATCTGAGAGAATCTTAAGAAAGTTGTCAGTTGGGCCACATTTCTTGATGACAGTTAAGAGCTAATTTCTTCATCAAGTCCACTGGTGTGTATGGCTTTGAACATTACTGAGTCCAGGAACAAGAAGTGGGACTCTTTGCAGCCTACCAACACTAGATGTCAAAGCTGCTGAGAGTAGGATTAATCTTTTCTGAGGTTTCCCATTCTTCTGCCTGCTTTTCCAGCCATGTTTGTTTAATTGTAAATCTGGTGTAATTACTAAGCCAAAGAGCTAAATGTTTAACTGAATGGAGTTTACAACCATTATAAGAATACACTTGTTAACATCAAGATTAATGTTACTGGATAATTGTATCATAAAAAGGGAAAGAGAAAGAAGATACATTAATTTGTATGACAAAATTCCAAGAAGAAATAATTTTTTGACGTTTTTTTTAAAAACACCACTTAGGAACATGTCCTTCCATCAGGAAGAGCAAACCTTTCATATGGAGGGTTAGAGTCTAAATTTCTAGCTGAAAATGCAGGACACCATAGAGAGATGTATTCTCTGACTTTCCAGAGTATTTCTTGTGGTGTGGATGGGGGAAATGGGAGTTAGAAGCATGTAACCTTTTTGCAAATTAAATGATTATATGAAGACTTAGTCTTATGATAAAGTTAAAATAATGCAGTCACCAATTACCATTAGCTGGTAAAAATAAGTGTTTTACTGCAGAAGGTGGTTTCTTCTCTTTCATTCCTCGCTAGTGATTATTGATGAACTTGATGGTGTTGAAATATCCTTGTACAAAAGAAGAGGGTTTGCTGCAAAACCAGTCAAACTGTTCACAGCTTCAGTCTGTAGACATGCCACTGAGTCTCCTGGGAAGTTAAAGTCCCCTGTACCCATCTGTTTCCCAGATGTGTTGCCTAGCCAGTCTAGAAATTATCTGAAGTAAATGATAAGCAAGGCAGTGAATCTAGTTATCGAATGCTTGTCAGGAAATGCTATCCCTTGTAAATCCACCAACAGAAATCTTGTACAAATGAGTTATCCACCTTCACCCATTTGTGGCTTGGTAGGGAGAAAGAGAGGGGGAAAAAAGTGGGCACCCGCTTGAACAGATTGGTGTGAGGCCTCATTAAAAAGTTTGGAGTGTTGCACTATAAAATTGGTTGTAGTCATTGGACTTCATGCCCTGCTTAGTCCTGCTACGATCCTAGTCCCAGGCACGCGACAGAATGTGTTTGTTTCCATAAAAATTGCAGTTATTTCAGCTTTGTACTTTGCCACATTTGTTACATTTTAGTCAGGAATAGCAATTTATTAAAAAAAAGTAATAAAATACTGTTTTACAGAGTGAAGTGCCTTTTTCAGGATTCTAGGCTATAAATTATAATTGACCGCATGGTATCTTCATCCCACACACGCGTTCATTCTTTCTCTCTCGGCTTTATGTGTGCATTACGTGTGTCCGGATGACTTCGAATGTGGAACGAGAAAGAGGAACTATGAACTGCTGCTAGGTTTGGCAATGGATTTCCTTGAAACATATGTCTTTTTATTAAAGAGCAGCACAGCTCTTTAATACCATACCAGATCATGAGCTATAAAATTTAATTTAGCCCCCCCACCTAAAAAAAGAGATTTGCTCATGAAAAACTGAACCAGAAAAGTTCCCTGGATCTACTGTAGCAGGGTGAAATCTAATATAGTAGTGTAGTAATCTGTTAAACTGTTGATGAATTCTATTAATAATTGCTATTTTCTTTTTATAGATCCATACTACGATAGAAGTATTGAAACTTACAGCATAGGAGACCATTCAGCCCATCACATCAGTGCTGGCACTTTTCTAGAGCTATCCAAAACTAATCCCACTGCCATGATTCTCGCAATAGCCTTGCATCTTCCAATGCTTCAAATACTTATCTTAAATGATGCAATGGTCTCTGACTCAATCGCTCCCTGTGACAAAGCACTCTATGCTCCAATGACCATCTGTGTAAAGAAATTTCTCCTAATATCTCTCCTCAATCTTAGTAGTGTGGGATCAACAATTTAAAATGATTACTGACTCCCGAACCAAAGGAAATAATCTTTCCCTATTCACTCTATATGAACTCTTCATAATTTTAAAAACCTCTCTTAAATCTCCTCTTAGCCTTTTCTGGTCTAGTGGAAATAGTCCCAGTATCTCAAGTCTATCGTCACACTCTTAAAATAATGCAGTTACCAACGTTTTGTATCAATTCTTCATTAATTCCTTACTCTTGTACACTAAACCCAAAATTCTATTGGCCTTTTTTATGTCTTTATCTACTTGCACTCACACTTTCAATGTACTTGAACTCTTACTTATTTCCGTTCATGTACAATCTTTATATTAAGTGTATATGCCTTTTCCTTGTTTTTTCTCCCCAAAAGTATTGCCTCAGACCTTTCCACATTAAATTGCATCTGCCACCTATCTGTCCATTCTGTTAACCTGTCTAAGGTCTCCTGAAGTCTTTTACGGTTCTCCTTACTATTTGCCATACTGTCTACTTTGGTGTTGTCAGCAAGTTTGGAGATTTTGTTCTCTATACCCAAGTCCGAATCATCTATGTACACCAAGTACAAAAGTAGATACAGCACTAATTCCTGGGTTACACCACTTCTAACCCTTCTCCATTTCCAGGAACACCCATTAACCCCAACTCTTTGTTTCCTGACCATTAGCCAACTTTCTATCCATGCTGCTACATTTCCTCATACCATATGCCTGAACTTTTCTTAACTAAACGCCTTGAGACAATATCTCGAATGCCTTCTGAAAATCCATGTACACTACATCTACTGCATTTCTGTTTTCTATCCAATTGGTCACTTCGTTAGTAAACATTAAATCGGTCAAGCATGACTTACCTTTAACAATTCAATGCTGGCTGTTCTTGATTAACCCATGCTCACTAACTTTATCTTGAATTATGCATTGTAAGAGTTTGCCCACAACTGATGTTAGAGTAACTGGTCTATAGTTGCCTGGTTTGTCCTTCTTTCCCTTCTTAAACAAGGGTGTTACATCTGCTTCTCTCGAGTTCCATAGTACAATTTACATATTTAAGGACGAATGAAAAATTGTGCGCCGAACCTGTGCTATCCCATCTGACTTCTTTCCACAGCTAGATAGAGTGGATAGGAAGGACCTATTTCCCTTAGTGGAGGGGTCAATAACCAGGGGGCATAGATTTAAAGTGATTGGTAGAAGGATTAGAGCAGAAATGAGGAAATTTTTTTTCACCCAGAGGGTGGTGAGGGTCTGGAACTCACTGCCTGAGAGGGTGGTAAAGGCAGAAACCCTCAACTCATTAAAAAAAATCCCTAGATGTGCACTGAAGAGCTGTGACCTGCAGGGCTATGGACCAAATGCGGGAAAGTAGGATTAGGCTGGGTGGCTCGTTTCTTAGCCGGTGCGGACACGATGGGCCGAATGGCCTCTTTCTGTGCAGTAAATTTTCTATGATTCATCTTGTTTACTTATCCACCCTGTATTCTGCTCATTATTTCAGACTGATCATATCATTTGTAGCCATGTCACTATTGGAATGCAAAAATATAAAACAGAATTCCCATTACAGTGATATGTCATTGTGATACACAGTACTGGAGTGGTATAATATGATGTATTGTGTGCACTTTATATCGAGGGCAAAAAGTGGAGAAAATGGGGTTCTGGTAAATTATAATTGATTAAGAAGCCATACGGTATTGCAGGCAATTAAAATGCAAGGCTGCTTGTACATAGAGAATGCTACATGATTACAAGTGGGCTTGCTAGGTAACAAGTAAAATATATTCTGCATCCCAAACGCATGATATTCTTCAGGCTAATGGTTTGGCAGAGCGTAACAAATCCTGTGATTTTGTCACCTATCATGCTAAGTGTGATTTTTCCACTGAAGTAATGCGGTTTTTAAATGTTTTCTGGGATCTCTTTTAAATCTGCACCTATAAACAAACCTAATTGTTAAATTGTGTATTTTAAAACAGTAGAAACTTAAACTTGAGTGCAGAGGTTGATGAAACACTGTAGAGTATGAGTTTCAGTTTAACGCTCAGCGATGCTATTACTACTGCCGATACAAGTATTGCTGGTGCACTATAGCTGATTCCAGTGAGCAAATTTAAATTTCCACTATTTTAAAAAGGTATAATTTAGCTACCAAATTTGTTGAAAGTAGCAATTTTAAAAAAATTTAAATCATTATGCTAATTTTCTACCATTGTAGGAGTATGTTCTTCCACTTCAGCACAATTCTCAACTTTACCAAATGCCCCACAATTTTGGGGTAAATTCGAGTGACAAATTACTAGTTGTAGGCATCTTATTTATGCTATGCATGTATTACTTTTTTTAAAATTTAAATGGGTAGAAAGATAATTACACACATTAAAATACAAACATAATGGAATATTATAACTATGCAACTGTAAGCAGAGAGGAAAAACATTATAACTCAAACTGATTCAATACTGATATTTAAAATGGAATTCAATAAACACAAAGTGGGAAAATATTAAAGAATAAGGGGAAAGAGCAGGGTAAGTAGAAAGCTCTGACATGAACTGGCATTGGCCTAGGCAAGGGCACGATAGGGCAAATGGCCTCCTTCTGTGATGAAATTTCTGTAATTCTATGATGGTCAACATGTAACAAAATAAGCCAAATTCTTCTATTATGATTCATATAGCTTATATCAATAGACATTCTTTTCCTTCTCACACCCAAGCTTTCTTGTTGCACTTCATCATTCACCAATTCTGGAATATGTTCAGCCTATATCACGCCAAGTCTGCTCGCTTCTAGTTGAGAAAAAAATCCTCTCACTGGCTACATTATTGTGAGGAAAGAAATTTCCTTCAAATTCCCCCTCCTAAATTAGTCTTTGGGGTTTCCAAAGTAGCTTTAGAACATAGGAAGAGGAGTAGGCCATTCAGCCCCTCGTGCCTGCTCCGCCATTTGATAAGATCATGGCTAATCTGTGATCTAACTCCATATACCTGCCTTTGGCCCATATCCCTTAAGACCTTTGGTTGCCAAAAAGCTATCTATCTCACATTTAAATTTAGCAATTGAGCTAGTATCAACTGCCGTTTGCGGAAGAGAGTTCCAAACTTCTACAACCCTTTGTGTGTAGAAATGTTTTCTAATCTCGCTCCTGAAAGGTCTGGCTCTAATTTTTAGACTGTACCCCCTACTCCTAAAATCCCCAACTAGCGGAAATAGTTTCTCTCTATCCACCCTATCTGTTCCCCTTAATATCTTATAAACTTCGATCAGATCACCCCTTAACCTTCGAAACTCTGGAGAATACAACCCCAATTTGTGTAATCTCTCCTCGTAACTTAACCCTTGAAGTCCGGGCATCATTCTAGTAAACCTACGCTGCACTCCCTCCAAGGCCAATATGTCCTTCCGAAGGTAGATATTTAATTATTTTTCTCCCTTCCTTTTCTCCCTGTATTTTCCATCCTGTCTACTTGCGCTCTATCCAATGTAGGGAGTAGGATGCAGACCTACTCCAATGTTGTAATTTGCTAGAAGGTATGCGAGCAAATGAATGGCTCAAAAATTTCTCAGTGGGAAAATATCTGACTTCTGCTCGACACCTCCTATGGCAGCACAATTGAGATTAAGAGCACTAACATACTGTGATCTATTACCTCCTGGATTAAGGCTTTTGACTTAGTTTATTATCTTTTCGCAATTAATCTCCGCAACTGAGTTCTCCTATATTCGAATAGTTCTTTTTTGGAGCATTTGTTCATGGAAACATTGTTCATGGAAAGGGGGTTTACTGGTATTCTGATTTCTGCTGCATCTACATTCCAAAACCTTTCTTCTCCAAACCCCAGGCTATCAGAATTTCAAAATGAGAAAGCAGGTCCTAAATCTCTTCTGGAGTTGAATATACTTAGGCTTCCTGGTTTTTGGCATTTATTTTCAGCACTTTCTTGTTTCACAAAATTGAATGTTTCTTCGATGTTTCTGTTTTGTTTGTTATGAAAAGACAAAATTAGTGGTTTCACTTTTGTGCTATTTAATTTGCTTATCCAAATATTCTTAATATGGGACTGTATGGATCAAGGAATGCAGAGCACACAGGTGCAATGTACACAAACTGGGAACAGAGCAGATACGGATGCGTTTTGTACAGAAAATTGAAGTGGAGAATGCACATATGTGATGAATGGAAATAGTTTCTGGTGTTTTATCAGTGTTTTCAACATAAAACCCTATCAACAGTGGTGTGGCTTATCAGGTTTTTCTGGTTAAATCCAAAAACCGTAACCCTATATAAACTCCATTATCTAAATCTATTACATGGATATTGTGCATGCAAATGATTTAGTAAGTTTTATTTATTAAATTTATCATGTCATTTCCATATCTATTTTGTTCTCTGGAACTAGATTAAATTTGATCCCTTATGAATTTGAGGCTCTTTGGAAAAATAGTTTAAAAATAAACTTTATTTTGAGTTTTAGATATTATAACACTGCCATAAAATATATCCAATTCAAACTGCGCATAAAACGCTTGGCTAAAGCTGTACATTAAAGCAGAAAATTGTACGTTTCTTCCTTATTGTCTTTTTGTTTAGGTTCTATGTTTTTTCAACACACTGAATCCCCCAGAACCCTGCCTACCTAAATACTTAAACTGGTCTGTACTCATTACAACAATCTCAGCATCTCTTCCTGGCAGCCTTCCAAGAAAGAAGACCATAATGATGAAACTAATGCGGTTCATACAGCGTAAGTGTTTTTCTTCTCTGTCTAGTCTATTCTTGAGGAGCAACTAAATACACTTTTCAGTTAACATGATTAAACAAAAACATTGCTATGGCACATTGCTAGTTCCCAAATCACACCAATTCAGACACATAGAGGTAAATTTTTAACAGAGCCGGGAAGGGTGGGGGGGGGGGGGGGGGGGGGGAGATTTCCAGGTGCGAAACCCGGAAGGTAAGTGGGCAGGTCGCGAGGCCTATCAATTTTACTTCTGGGTTGACAGGCTTGGCTGGCTGCAGGCTGCAGCCGGGGATCAGAGGGAGGGATCTAAGGCCGGGGAGAAGATCAGGGTGGGGGGAGGGAAAGGAGGAGGAGGTGGTCGGGGGGAGGCTGATGAAGAGATCAGAGGTCGCTGGAGGTCGGCTGAAGAGCTGGAGGTAGCTGGGCCATGGGGGGGGGGGGGGGGGTCAGCCAATCGCGGGGGTCCTGTCGGCCAGGTGAACTTGTTGAGCCTGGATGAAACACTCCTGCTCCTCCTGGCCCACAAGCAGTGCAATAAAGACACTCACCTCATGGATCCGGCCCTTCCCGCCTGCTTTCACCTGACGCGAATGGGAAACCCGAACGGGTAAGGTTAAATTCATTTTATTATTCCAATACAAAAAATATTAAGAATCTCAAGTATCTCAATGAGGTACATTGCCCTTTTAAGTATTAAGTCGGATTTAAGTGCGGGCGGCACTTCCTGGTGTCTACTCTCCACACACAGACAAACCAGCTTCGGTTAGACTCAGAAGCAGGCGTGTTGGAGCCGGGATGCCACCCCGCTCTGAAAACAGAGTATTTTTACTCCCCACCCGCCCTCAACCCATGCGTTCTTTGGGGCTAAAATTTACCCCATACTGTTGCTATAGCATGTCACAAGTAGTCCCACATGTTGTCATATCCAGTGGATGTTATTCAGCAATTTGCAGGGCTACTTTCATGGTATAAAGCAGATTTCTAAATAGAATGCCAGAGCATTTGTATAGAAGCACAGTAAAATGGGAACAGGTCTGTATGTAAAATGTTGGTGTTTGTCAGACCAATGATTTCATCCAACACGGCAAACAGTAAAAAAAACACAAGTTAACTGTGCCACAATCACAACTATACCCCTACAAACGGTTGATATCATTCGATAGGAGGTCAAATGAGCATGTCGCCACTTTAGCCTACACGTAAACAAAAATTTTAAATTATACAAGGGTTTTAAAAAAAAGGTACATTAACTTGAGGATGTGGATCTTATTCTTCACAATGTTCGCCCTTTTCTGGAGCCCACTGGGCCACACACCTCCTGCATCCAAGAAGGTGGGAAAGATGGCCACCACCAGTACTAATCATCTTAACTGCCAGCCACAAAGTGGATAAAACAGGTCTGGTGAAGATGCCCCATTGCAAGGAGACAGCTAGTCACAACCAATAAAATAAAAATGAAAAATGGAAAATGTTGAAAATCTCTACCTGTGTATTGCAGTGACTTAGGTCAGGCATTCGGTGGAGTGGAGAAAATCAAGTGTCAATATGTTGCATTATTGATGAATTTTGTTTTTTTTGAAGTAGTACTTGGAGAAATTGTTATACTTGCCTTTTAAAAATTAATCCTCTCTCCAGATGTGGCGAGATATATAAATAGAGATTTTAAGGGTGACATTACTGGCAGTCAGTTGACAAATCCTACTATAACGCTGTTGTCATCAATAACTTGCCTTCATATAGTACCTTTAATGTAGAAAAACGTTCCAAAGGGCTTCACAGAGGTGTTAAGAAAAAAAAATGGATTTTGAACCAAAGAAGGAGATATCAGGAGGGGTGACCAAAAGATTGGCCAAAGAGGTGGGTCTTAAAAAAAGACTGGCAGGTGCAGAGGCAGAGCTGCTTAGGGAGGGAAATCCCTATGGTGGGAGCCAAAGATAATAGCTTCAGTCTTCCCAATGTTCAGCTGGAGGAAACCATGGCCCATCCAAAATGAGATGTCCAGCAAGCATTTTAATAGCACAGAGGCAATAGCGGGATCGAGAAAGGTGGTGGTGGTGGTGAGGTAAAGCCGAGTATCATCAGCATACATGTGGAAGCTGATGTCTGTGGATGTTGTTATCAAAAGGCAGCATGTAGGTGAGAAACGGGAGGGGCCAAAGGTGGATCTTTAGGGGGCTACCAAGGTTACAGGAAAAGAAGCCATTGGTAGGGATGTTCTGGCTATGATCGGACAGGAAAGAGTGAAACTAAGTGAGGGCAGTCCCACCAAGCTGGACAGTGGAGAAGAGGCGCTGAGGAAGCTGGTGTGGATGAATATGTCAAGGGCTGCAGAGAGGTTAAGGAGCATTCGGAGGGACAAGATGAGCTCAGACAGAGCATGGGGATGGAACAGAAACTGTAGAGAGACAAGGATTAAGGGTTAGGATGGGGGGGGGAGCGGGGTTTGGCTTCGTGAAGGAGAGGAGGAGACTAGAAACTGTGGAGGAGAAAAAGGAATTTGGGTGCTCAGGTACAAAAAGCAATCAAAAACTCTAATGGAATGTTGGCCTATATCTCAAAGCGGTGGGAATACAAAGGGGAGGAAGTTGTGCTTCAGTTGCACAGAATCTGGTCAGACCCCATCTGGAGTATTGCATTCAGTTTGGAAGGATATATTGGCCTTGGAGTGTCTACAGCGCAGATTTACCAGAGTAATACCGGGACGTAAACGGTTAAATTACGAGGACAGGTTGCATAAACTTGGCTTGTATTCCCTTGAGTTGACATGGTTGAGGGTGATCTAATTGACGTGTTTATAATGATAAAAGGATTCGATAGAGTAAATACAGAGAAGCTATTTCCTCTGGTGGAGGAATCAAGAACAAGTGCGCACAATGTTAAAATTAGAGCTAAGCCATTCAGGAGTGAAATCAGGAAGCACATTCTCACAAAAAGGGTAGTGGAAATGTGGAATTATTTCCTCCAAAAAATGCTTTGGGTGCTGGGCCAGATCGGCAGATTTTTTATTAGGCAAGGGAATCAAGAGATATGGATCAAAGGTGAGTAAATGGAGTTGGGGTACAGATCATCCATGATCTAACTGAATGGCGGAACAGGCTCGAGGGGTTGAATGGCCTACTCCTGTTCCTATGAAACAGCAGAGGTAGCTGAGTGTATATTATTGTATCTTTATTCCTAAGCGCCCAGTTTTCATTTGTATTTACAACAAATATTTATGTGCTTCTGAAACATCACTTACATTGTTTAATAATATAACAGATGATCAGATCAAATATGTAATTAGCATTATCTAAAATCATAATCAAAGTTATAGTAACACATTTAACAGTGTTTATTAGTAACTGATCACTCAAGTACCCATACCAACTGTATAACACTTACAATTACACTAGTATCTATTTTAAGCACATTATAGCTTGTTTGGTTCTAACAGTTTATATAAATATGTTGCTACACATTTGTTGTGGTCTGCAGTGTTTCTGTCAATGATATTTGTGTTAGCATGTTATTACCATGACATTTTTCACCAGCATATTCTACTGTGCTAGTACATCAAGTTTCAATCGTAACAGTTATAAATAATTAAATAGAATTTGAGACAAAAAGGCAGCTCCCTTCAATTAAGGCATAAATTTGATATGCCTATACAACAAAACTGATGACCACCACAACACTAAAAGTTAACCTTTAGTTAGATAGGGATTTGTGCAATCAAAACCAATGAGTCATCGAAACTAGAAGTTTCCATTTCTTCCGAGAATAATTTATTGATAAATTCACCAGTTAGAAGTTGACTATTTGGCAGTCAGCTGTTAGAATTGTAGATTTCAAGCCACTTTGAAGATAGAATCATCTTAGCTTACATTCATTGTTTCTGCTTGCTGAAGGCAAGTAGGGTACTGTAGCATAGCTGAGCTATTGCCAAAGTTAGAAAAAAAGCTTGGCATCTATCACATACTTGACACCTAATGGGCAAAGAAGCTCTAAATATTCCTATTCCCTGTAGGCTCACTCAGTCTAGACAAGCTAATTTCTCACAGTTTTTAAAATGCATTACAACACTCCATTGTGATCACCTCATTCTTCCAACTCAGACACCATCCAGAAAAACTGGTTTCCAAAAGCAACTTACTAAAGAAAATAATTTCATAAATTATGCACAGCAGGCTTTACAATAGCACACTCTTAATATAACTGTAGAAATAAAAAGTATAAAAATAATTCCATGATTCAAAAAAAAACAGGTGTCAAGGTTCAAGACATGCTTTTGAAGCTACAATGGTACTTTTTCAGCCTATTGTACAATAATGATAATTACACCGAGTTTCTATTGACTACCATGTCTACTTTAAAGTACTCATTTAAATTTGAGTAGTTTCCTTGCATAACCTTCTACTAAATGCTCTGAACGGTGTCCAGCTGTAGTCTAGAGAAATCCAGCGTGGAAATTTGCATTTTATTACACGAGTGAAAAAAGAACTTATACTTAGGCAGCACCTTATCACCTCTCAGAAATTTATTTTCAAGCTCAGTGATTTATGTAGCAAACCGCAGCAGTGATTTAGTGCACAGCAAAATCACACAAAAAGCGACTGAATGAATGACCAGTTAATCTGGGTTTGGTTAATTACATAGAATCTACAGCACAGAAACACGCCATTCGGTGTTTATACTCCACACAATCCTACTTCAACTCTAATTACCTCTTCCCACCCTGCCCCTGTATCTCTCTATTCTGTTCTCTCTTGTGCATGCATCAAGCCTCCATTAATGCATCAATGCTATCTACTTCAACCACTCCATATGGCAATGAGTTCCACATTCTCGCTACTCTCTGTGTAAAGAAATTCCTCCGAAATTCATTATTTGATCTGTTCGTAGCTATCTTATATTTATTCCCCCTTGTTCTGGACTCACCCACAAGTGGAAACGGTTTTTCCACGTCCATCCTATTGAATCCCTTCATAATTTTGAAGACCTCTATCAGGTCTCCTCTCAGTCTTCTCTTTTACAGAGAAAAGAGCCCCAGTCTGCTCAATCTTTCTTAATAGTTGCATCCTTTCAATTCTCCTGACATCCGTGTAAATCTTTTCTGCACTTTCTCCAGTTCTTCATTATTCTATTTGTAGTATGGAGACTAGAACTGCACACAGTACTCAAGTGTGTTCTAACCAAGGTTCTATATAAATTTAACATTGCTTTTGTATTGTTTTCCTCTACAAATGAGCCCCAGTACTTTTTTTGCACTCTCTATGTCCTTATCAACTTGTATTGCTATGTTTAGTGATTTATGTATCTGTAGTCCCAGATCTCTTTCCTCCTTCCATCCCATTTAGTTTCTCAACTTCCAAGAAATAAGTGGCCTCCTTATTCCTCCTACCAAAATGAACCACCTTACACTTCGCTATATTGAATTCCATTTGCCATTTATCTGCCCATTCTGCAAACCTGTTTATGTCTTCATGTTTTGGTGCAGTCCTCCACATTAATAGTTATACCCCCAATTTGGTATCATCTGCAAATTTAAACATCATAACTCCAGTTTCTGAGTCCAAATTATTTATGTATATGGTGAACAAGAGTGGTCCCAGCATGGATCCCTGTGGGACACCAGTTACATCGAAACTACAGCACAGAAACAGGCCATTCGGCCCAACTGGTCTATGCCAGTGTTTATGCTCCACATGAGCATCCTCCCTC